>NC_140580.1:359679822-360279822 GCF_964204655.1 Triturus cristatus
ATGATGGCATCCATCCATCGTGTAACCCTGCTCTGTCATTATAGTGGTTACTCCAGGCCTATTGTGAGCATTGACGGCATGATGATGCCCACATTTTTTACACTATTCACCGTAGCATAATAGTGTGAATTCTTGGCATGATGTGGATATCCCCTGGCATGAGAAAGTGATACATGGGCTTGAAAGGACACATTCATTTGTGGCAATAGCACTTGTGAATACTTAAAAAAATAACAATATGATGTATGAGGATCAAGTAAATATTTACTAGAGAACAAAACCTGCAACTTGAAAATGGAGATTGTGTTTTAATGAAAATTATTAGCTCTTGAATTTATTTTTCCAAAATTCAAAATTGAAAAAATGGCATGGTTTAGTAAAGTAGCAAAATAGTATTTGGGCACAAGGTTAATGCATTTGCAGATATATATTTGAACTAAAATCTGAGTGACGATCACTACTGCCATCATATGTCATTGTTTGCAAGAGTGGGTGCAACTCGTAGGCTGCCAAACTTACAAGCTCTGTATGCTGAGCAACAGCACTAATGTATGAGCTGTGAAATCTGGGTCTAGCGCGGCCGTGTATGCCTGGAAATTTCAAGATATATGATTATTTTTTTTACCCTGCCCGGTGCAAAGAGATTTTTAGTCATAATATATGATTGAGAGTCTACCTGGAAGGCTTGGGTTGGAAAAATGACGGAAGTGAATATTGAAGTGTAAATGAATAATAATAGGTCATATGAAATGCAATTTTCTGACCTGTCTGTATCATCTACGGCCGTTTAGATATTTTGGGGGCAGAAAATGTGCTAACAAAATAAACACTTTTCTATCTTTCTTTAAAGTCTGGCTTGCTCGGATGACACACCAGGAAAGTAGAGGAATACTTCACAAGTGTGGATTCAGAGCCTTAGGCTTTTTTTTTTACAAATGCATGTGAAAATAGTGAGGAAAAATGCAATGAATGTCATGTTTTTTCCCCCAAACATATATAGAGGAGTAGATTTGGCCTTATGGCTAGAGCTGCTGCCTTAGGAACAGGGCAAACAGGTTCAAGCCCTACCTCAGGTCAATATTCTGTGATTCTAGGCAAAACCACTCAACTTCCTGTGCCTGATGTAATATAACGGTCATTTAAAGCCCCCTAATGCACATAGGCCTAGTTTCCTTCATATTAAAACTACAAAACGAAAATGCACCTGGAAGAAGCCCGGATTTCTTGCTGACATTCACAGCCGGTAGCATGAACCATCTCTTTCAAACCTCACCAGCCTCCTCTCAGTGACGGGCTGTAATATGGAGAAGTGGTGGGGCGGGGGCACACACACAGCCACGCTCTCTTCCAGATGTGCACACACATTCTCACAGCTATCCACGTGCACACTCACTCACACCCATTCATTCACAAGCATGCACACATACACACGCCATTCACATACACATTCGCACACACATCCATTCACAACACGCACATACAAATGCACACACATTTATATGCACACACACTCACCCAACAATAAAAAAAAATGCCAGCCTGGCAGTGATCTCTGGTTGCGGGAGGGAAGCCTCGGTGGATCCGGGAGGCTTCGGTGAAGTTTACCTTGTCATGGGTACCCCAATGAGAAGATGACCTTCTATTTCATACTACAGAGTGGGATGAGGTCAATGAGACTTGCTGACCACATACTCTGTGACAAGCATCACTTATGGACACTCAGCATGGGCACTTCAGGGCTTAAAACTGAAGCCCCCAGCTCTGAGTCTCTCAGTGATGCACCCCCTCTTGAAGATGGGCAGGACCTCACAATGCTTTGCCAGGCTGGGGAGCTCACGCCCACAGGGCTGTGAAATCTTAAGCCGGGCAAAATTCACCTCAGGCAGCCAAGCGCCTGTGCATTTAGCACATGTAAAGTGACTGGCTGCCTGACCTGAACATAAAGCGTGTCTGTCAGGATGTACTTTGCTCAGCCTGACAGACACTCTTCATGTGATGGAAAAAGGTGGGAGGATGGGACCACTCTGCCTGTAAAGACGTCCCGCGCCCGGCTCTGCTGATGCACACAAATACATTCTCAATTCCATCAAGTGCCACAGTAATAGAAAGGAGAAAGATGCATTAAAGGGTCTGAGTGCGTTCAAATCTCTTAACTACAGCCCCCCCAGTGATGTTTCTCCCCCCTCTATGTGCTGCTTTCCTGCCTCATAGCTGGCTAGTTAACAAGTGGCCACATGTGTAACACCTTCAGTGCAGTTTTACAGTTTCTTTGCCAGGAACACAGTGAACTTTGTCATTGTCTCCACCCCTCTCACTTCAGTGTCTGTATCACAACCTACCACCCACAGGAGTGCATGCAATACATTTCCATTGTCTGTGAAGTTTCTTCTCCCCCTCATCTTATGCTGTGCTAAACCAGGGGCATCAAATGGATCCCCTTTAATACTGCAAACCAAACATTAATGGTGAACATCAAAAGTTATCTGCTTCAGCATGTGCAAAATCTCTTTTCAATGTTCACATTATTTACCCTGTTAGGCCTGACAGTTCTTAGAGTGGTATTCCCCCTAAACATTTTGCTTCCTCTGCTCCGGTTTGCTGAAATTGAGTTTTGTTTGCATTAGAACTCTGCACTCTTTACCAATGTTACCCTATGCAAAAGTAATTGTGCTCACTCCTTTAAACATAGTAAATTTGGTCTACATTTAATTGGCACATTTAATTTACTAATAATTCCTTAGTAAATTGGTATAACATGCACCCAGGCCTTCTACATCAAATGCTACTGGTATTTCTGCAGCACGTATTGTGCCAACTACATATGTACCCTTGCAAAACATGTCTCAGTTCTGTCATTGCAGCTTTAAACTTCCAGTTTGATCTGGCAAATCAACCTTTTACAAGGCCTGAACTTCCCTTCAAATACATATAAGTCACCCCTAGAGAAGGCCCTAAACAGCCCATTTGGGAGAGGGCATTGGACATGCAACTTTAAGACATACATGTCTTGACAATGAATAACTACTACATTTTTTTCACTATTGCGAGGCCTACCTCTCCCATAGAAATACATTGGGTTGCCTTATTATAGTTAAGAAGTGATACCTTTTGTTGGGGAACAGGTAGAAATGTCATGTTTTGTTTCTAAAGAATTGTGATTTAAAATTCTTTTTAATGCTATGTCGACTATGCTTCCCCCTAGGAGAGCCCACTTACCTTGATGCTGCAGCCATGCAGGCTCTGCAGGCTCTGCTTCCTCTACCTGCCAGGCTTTCCCTGCGTAGTCTGCCACCACTAATAACTCTATCACTTGGCCCGTATAATGTTGCAGATTCCTGCTGTAGTGCGTATATGCCTGCGGGCCAACTCGGGCTCCAGAATCCTTGCCTGCCCTTCAGCTGCATGTCTTTCTGCCCAGTGCACAGCAAAATGACTGCACTTGATTGAATATTTCCAGGCGTAATTCAGGAGTCTGACCTCTCTGACACCTGTCACAATGACTACTGACTGTGTGCTGTGTACTTATTAGTCGGGAGTCCAGCTGCCTTGAGGATTTTGATGAGCACTCTTAGACACCTGTTTGACATACTCTGTGCCTCACGCTCCCAGTTACCCTTGCTTCTAATCCTCTCTGCTAAGAGGTTGCCGACCTGGTGCAACCTGTCTTGCCAGAGCACATGAAAGTGATGGATCTGGGCTCCACATTTTGGGGAGTTCTCACCATCCCACAACTCCTGGACTCCCACCTGCAGCTGTCTGCTGTTCTCTTGTGACCTGCTCCACTTGTTGGGCTGCTTGTGTTGTTTAGTGCTTTATCATATTTCAGCTCTCGCAAAAGGGCCCTTCTCTGCAGCCAAACTGTTTCTCCCTCCTGGCCCCACTAGCACTCCCTCAGCAACCATAGTGCATCTTCAGTCCGGACTCCATCCTACAGCCTTGCACTCTTCAGCCCCAGCCTCACTTGATCAAAAAGAGGTGTTCTCTTCAGAACCATCTTCTATGCCCACCACTGTGGACAACAAACTGGACAATGTCCTGGTAACCATAGAAAAATCCAGTGTATTATTGGAGAACAAAATGTCAGCAGTGGTGACAGGTATCACTCTACTATGAGATGATCACCACTAGCTAGTTGACAGAGTCAACATTGCAGAACAGTCGCTGGCTACTTTTCAACCGAAAAAAGCTCAGGACATGCAGACGATTACATCTACATGAAAGAAACCTTTTCCAGTCACTGGAATTACTACCCCTTTATTGGAGCGGAGGGTGGAGGATGCGGAGGGCTGTTCTTGCAAAATCAATGTCTGAGGGACAGTATGCAGTAACCTACTTTGAAGCATGGTTCCATTCGTTTTATTCCCTACTCCATCCTTAGTGCTCTGCCAAGGCCGCTGGTGATCCGTCTTCTACACTACAGGGATGGCAATGTCATTCTGAGAGAGGCCCGCAAGCTGACAGTAGACAGTGCATAAGTGATGATTTTCCCAGACTATACATTGGCAGTGCAACTTCAGCAGAGTTCTTTTCTTGCTGCCAAACGCAGACTCTAGGAATCTAATATTAAATACAGTCTTCTATTTCCGGCACAGCTTCGGGTCCTGGTGGTTGGTACATCACTCTTCTTCATGGATCCTAAGGAGGCATTGGACTAGGCACAGTGCTGCTAGGTTGTAGGTGCTGCCTCATCGCAGCCACTGGCAGCAGAGTCATAAACCTCTGGCGGGTGCCGTCGACATCATTGGGGCCACAGGCTGCAGCAGATGTCACAGCAACCATGCTCAAACAATCTGGAGCAGGTTATACAGAAGAGGCGACAGGGGCAGCAGGCAGCCATGGCATTCCGAGACCCTGCTCAGTCTTTGAACTCTGATGGTTGAGTGGGACACCTTTAAATTAGTGACAAGAGGACATTGCCTGGGGAGGGCCCTGAATATGTGCCACCAGCTCGACTACAAGATCTACCAAGTGGAGAAAGCACTGCTCAGATACGAGAAGCAGTCACAATCTTCTGCAGAGGGCAGGTAGCGTCTCAACCAGATGCGTTGTGAACATGCAGCATTACTGGAGAGACTTCACTGCCTCAATTGTGTAGCTCACTCTATGAAGACACACTCTGAGGCAGATAAATGGGGAACGCTACTTGCCAGGCTTGTCCGGCCAGATCAGCCACAGTGTCCCATACCAGCCATAATAGCAGAGTCAGGGACACTCATACATGCGCAGATGGATATACATGCTACATTTTCATGACATTACACTTCCCCATACACGATAACATGCACTACGTCAGCGGAGGAGGTCGATTCCTTTTTAACTAATGTGTCTGTTCCCCAAGTGATACCGAAACAGAGAGAGAAACTTAACAGCAACATCACACTTTTTGTTGATCAATTAGGCTATACACATGCTTGCCTTTGGCAAGGCTTTGGGCCCTGATGGGCTACCGCCTGAATTCTATAAAACTAACACTTCTCATGTCACCCTTCGTTTTAAGATGCTATCCGATTAGGCAATAATATGGTTTGCTAGCTCTTTCCCTACAAATGCTTTAGTGCCTCTTACTTCACTACTCCACCATTGTAACCATGATCTGGGCCGCCCCTGTTCAGACAAAGAGTGACAGAGCATCCTTGCCTACCCTGCCCTGGTGTCTTGTAACATTTGTTTCAAGTTAATTCAATACTACAATCTGCACAGGGCTTAACTCAGTCCAGACAAAATCAACCGCTTTTTCCACTGCACAGATGTTGTTTGCCCCTGCTGCCACTTGTCGGATGTTGAATTCCAGCATATGTTCTGGACGTGACCCGCACTCTATCCAGTTCTGGCTGGGTGGCACAACTCATTTAGCACGCTGTACAGGGAACTCCTCACTGCACACATGGGAGGTGTGCCTGCTAGGTAAATTCCAACGCACAAAAAAGAAATAAAGTAGCTGCACAGTTCATAGACCTGGTTCTTCTGCATGCTGAATGTTTGATCACTTGCAGATAGAAATCACCCACCGCCTACACTCTCCCCCTTAACCCACTCAATGGATACCTGGGCTCAAGCAGAGGGCCCCGCCTTGCACCGGGAAGATATTAGGACCTGCGTAGATACCCTATCTCTGCCAGCTTGGACATTTGGTAGGTAAGTCGGATTTTAAATCACAATAATGAAAATGCCAATGTTAGAAAGTTGGTATTTTCTTGTCCTAACCATTTGGTTCCTGCAGCCTGTGTCCTGGGTCACACAACTATGATTAGCATGGCAGTTGGCCCTTGAGTATTTCTCACAGAGCGTGAGACAAAGGGGATTCGGTGTTGGCAGGATGAGCCATCCTGATAGGATGTGCGAGTCAGAGCTTTTCCCTGCCCCACTTTCATTTCAAAGGAGCTGCCTCAATGCACTCACAAAGACTTCACACTAGCCTATTATCACCCCAAACCTCTTGGAGCCAGTGCAGGGAGGTAGCAAATTCCAGAAAAATCTGTGGGGGGAGAAGTCAAGAACTCTCTTCCGCTTCTAAGCTGAACCACATATAAAATCAGGGCTCCTAGACCCATTCCTCAGTACACCCCTTGACCTGTGCACATTACAGGAAAAGGACTGCCTTGTTCTCCATAGAACTGCCCTGATGCTTGAGGTCTGCCTTGTACCACAGAGGGCTGCCCCGCTGCTTGATGCCTGCTTTATTCTTTAGAGGACTGCCCTTCTGCTACCAGAGGATGGCCCTCCTCTTTGAGGCCTGCCTTGTTCTTGAAAGCACTGCCCTCCGGTATGAGAAGGAAGACTGGGCCTTCTCCCTTCATCTCAGGCTAACCTGGCTGACCTCCTGTTCTGAGATACACGGACACAGCAAACTCCAGAGGCCTCATTGCAACTGCCCAGCTGACCTACTGCAAGTGGCCCTGTCTGGACCTGCAACAGGACCTGCCTAGACCTACCGATGTACCTGTATGAGCCCTGCTAGCTGCTGCTTGAGTGGATTCCTGATCCCCAAGTGGTGCGTCTCCATGTCCTGGACCCTTGGCTAGCATCAGTTGAGCTCTTACTGTGAAATTAAGAAATCTTAAACTCTGCACCCCGTACTTTTAAAAGGTACGTTTTTCAGAGGGACTAACTTGGTCCCTGTATCTGGCTCACACTCCATTGTGATCAGCCTGAACTGGTCACTTTGTGCCCATCTAGTGTGATCAGATACCCACAGTTAGCACTTTCTGCTTCTTGGCACTATTTTTACTTAAACATTTAAAATTAAATATCTCCCATTCTGCTGTTTGGATTTTGTCAGTCTGATGTCATTTTATCTATTGCATTTTACTCTATATTTTCTAAATTGGTGTGTGTTTTTTTTGTTGTGTTTTCACTTTATTGCTGTTTGAGTGCTGCATAAATATTTAACACATTGCCTCTAAGTTAAGACTGACTGCTGTTGTGCCATACTACCACAGGGTTAAGCAGAGGTTAATTTGGTGACTTTTGTGGTTCACCCTGACAAGGATTTTGGTTGTTGCTTGAGAAGGGCTTTCACCACCCCTCAATCAAAAAAAAAGAAAATTCCCTACATACCCTGTATTTTTCCTCCGGTTGTTATGATCTCAAGGTTACTGCTTCTTTCAAGTGCTGGGTATGACGCTTGATATTTTCTGATACGTGCACCCAGTCGTTACTTTACCCTTCCAACCCCTATGCTGATCAGCTGTTCTTGCTGAAGTGGTGATCTAGTGGTATTTGAGAAGTGGATATATTGTTCATCTAAATTTAGTGCCTGTGAAAAATATCTAATAGAGTAAGTACTATAGCACATGCAAATAATGTTTTTTTTCTACAGTGTTGCTTCCTCAAATTTCATGCATTGTGAAAAAGCCTCCTCTACATTCCTAAAACCTGCCATGAAAACCGACCTTGACCAAAAACGTCTGATTGTCATCTCTCCTTTTTTGATTCCATTACGTGTTGCTACTTTCCTTCTCTTCACTCATTTTTTCTTTGAACACAGCCTAGGCTGTCACATATTTGTTTGTCTTAATCTCAAATATTACATTTCTACAAATTTCCCACACCTCTTTTCAAAGAGCATAACAAACGTCTTTGTAATTAATACCCCTGCATCCCCACTAACCCATTTATTAATCCCACCAACCATCCGCATTAATTCACATACCCCTACTAATGATCACATTAAAGTCCAATTAATTCCATCTACCACAGAGAAACTTAGGCAAGTGTATGGAATGGTTTCCTTGAGAGCACAGAATTAATTCCAATAACCAATTCTAAACAATTAACAGTGGACTAACTACTAGCACTAGGTTCCTGGAGCAGCGTGCTGCCCTGCGTAAAGTGATTCATTGCCTCGTCAAGGGTAATAAGTGCAATATAATTACAAATTACATTTACAATTACTTATTATTGATTTTCACTGTGCAATGTCAGTACAAAGGCAAGAGTGCAATGGGCCCCTGTGTAACAAACATGGATCCCCATTCCCTGTTTGGTGTTACAAAAACATCTATAATTGAGTTGAAGTTTGCCCCTCACTCTCCTAGGCTCCAGTGCCTGCACCTGCTGCACTATTGATAGCTACATCCCTGTGCAAAGTGGTGTTAGATAAGAAGAATGACAGACACAAATAAAACACAGGATATGGGTTACTATGTAGGCTATAAGCCTGCTGTGCCTTCCCCCAAACCCTGCCAGAAGAGGTACAGACATGGTGCTGTAGCTACAGGGTTGGCCCATAAGAGGGTTGTACGCCAGCGAGGGAAAAAAATTAAAACCACAATTTGAGCTGCTCCACTTTTCTCTCTCTTAAAGTGCCTCTCAACATGATCTGCACTTCTGTGTTCTGCTTCACCCACTTGAGCACAGTGTGACCTTATCTGATTTATTTTATCTGCCTGTACCCAGGCTAATCCAAGCCTAATTTGATAACGTTCATCCTTCTAGAGCAGTCCTTTCCAAACATTTTAGAACCATGACCCAATTTTTAGAATGACATCCTTTCCCAACCCACCTAGCATTATTGGATATGAGGCAGGCAAGTTTTTTTTATTGTAACTAAAGCATTGTGTGGTAGCACACTGTCATTTACAGAAAGCACATTTTCCATTGAAATGACCACTACATTTGTATAGATATACAGTTGTACTGATAAAACTGTATTGCACACAAATATGATAATGTGTAGAAATACCGTTTCAGTGAATATTTATCATTGTGCATCACCAATTAAAGTGATTTGTATTAATACGTCTGAGTACGTACAGTGTGTGCAGAACTGAGCTAGTTCAATAAAGCCACCGCAGTGTGTGAAGGCTGAAGCACACTCCTCAGTTATTGTTTTTTTTAAAAACAACCGATTGGATTTTCAATCTTTATGAAGCCCTGAAGTAATTTATTTCCCACTGCATTAATGATTAAGCAATTCTTTGCTGTCAGCTGCAGTACCTCTTGCGGGGTTTTTCCAACACCAGAAGTATATATTTTCTTGAAGGGAGGAACAGTTTGCAGCTCCCTTGAAAAATGATGACCGATTCATTTGATGGTGTATTCCATCCTTTCGGAATATGACATGCATAGTTTTTAAAAAAGGGTTTCAAAACACACATTTTGCACATTAATACTTGCATATTGCGATGTCTTCATTTTGGGGACTATGGGCTACATGCATCAAGCTTTTTTCTGGTTGCAAATCGGCACGTTTGCGACCGGAAAAAGCCCTTTTGTGATGCATGAACCCATTTTGGTTCGCAAATTAGGTAATCGCAATTTTTTGCAATTACCTAAATTGCAAATGCATTTAGGGAATCGCAAATTGTGATTCCCTAAAGCCGATGCATCAAGCCTTTCCTAAATGCAAATTGTGCATTTACGAAACGCTATTTACCATCAACTTCAAGTTGATGGCAATTTGCAAAATCTTTGAAAAATGTACAAAAGTGCATTTTTCAAAGTGACATGTGGCACACACACATGCCCCTAGGGCTTGTGTGTGGGCCATATGTGCACACTTACCTTTTTGGGGGGGTTGCATCAGGGGGGCCTAGGCCCCCTGGCACCCTTAGAATTGCATTTGCAGATTGTGATTACATTATAGTAATCGCAATTTGCGAGTGCATTCCCATTCATTCCTATGGGCCTATGGGCTCATCGGAATAGATGGAGTGACATTACCTAATAGCGATTCACAATTTGCGAATTGCTGTTAGGTAATGTTTAGGAATTGCAATTTATTTTGTGATTCCTTCATGCAGTAATGGCTTGCGATTCCTAAATAGCGATTCCTTAAAAATCGCTATTTAGGAATCGCAATGCCTTATGTTGGTGTATGTGGCCCTACGTATATTTTGTGGATGGTTGGGAGTGGTGTATGTGTGCTGAGCCCTTACATATTAAATTATGAATTTGATTTATTTGCCGTCAATAAGTTCTTAGTGGATCCATTAGGCATGGGTTCTTGGTGTCCCACAACTTAAGGAGGACATGTGTGGATGAGAGCAGCGCCAGGATTGGCTGGTGCGGGCTGCCTCGACACTCCAGCAGGCACAGGAGGCCTGTCCCTGCTCTCCACCCGACTGTCTGAGACAGCTAGGTGGAGAGATTTACTCTGTGCATATCAGGCTAGCCGTCGCAAGATAGCTGGCCAAAGTGACTTGTGCAGTGTAAACTAGTGGAATGAGCACCACTCCCCTGCAGCCAGTCAGCAGCAATGCCACGCGAGCAGTGGAAAATATAACAGTAATTTGTTTTATTGCAGTTTTACTTTTCACTTTCGCTGCCCTGGCAGCAGGGGTGCGTTGCTCCTCTACCTTAAAGGCGGGGGCCTTGCAAAGACTGTCACAAGTGCTGCTGGTGTTGGTTTCTTCCATAGGTATGTGGAGAGGTCTTAAAGAGTCCTCGCTTGTAATTTGCAGCTGCAATAATCAATTTTTCAAACTTTCTCAGAATTTCACATTACATATTTTTTTGAATTTAGGAGGCTCGTTCACACAGAAAATGTCTCAGTAACATACATTTTTGGGCGCTAGAATTTTTCTATGCAGTTGATGTGCCTGTGAAAAAGTGACGCATGGTAACCCAAAAAAAACTACATTTTGTTATCGGAGTATCAGTTTGCAAAACAGTTTTTGAAATTTTGTTGAACAATGCGCAATTTCACACACCCCTAATATAGAGCCTATCTTTCTTTTCCACATTTGCTCAGCACGTGCATTGCTCAAGAAACTTGGGCTTTTCACAGGTATGTACAAAATATCGTACATACGAAGGGCTGTCGTCACATTGTGCATCAGAAGTGTTTTGCTATTGGCCATTCACTGATCACCTGCTAATTTGTAATTTAGTAGATCACTACAAAGTATGTGATTGCACTATTTCTTATTGTAAAAGTGGTACTATAATTTGGGTACTCACAGTGCTAAAGGAAACAAACACTGCAGGCCATGTTAAAAAAAATACACACATGTCATCAGTGTGGCTGGCATGGAATGGGGGAGTGGGTTCGGGACACAGGGATATCGGGGATAAAATATTTTTAGAAAAACAAAACACTTACCTCCTCGCCCGCGACCACCTCCTTCTCTCCTCTGTCATTGCTGAAGAGTCCAGAAGGACAAAGGCTCCCCTGAGCCAATCACTACGCTGCAATGCAGCATTGTGTTTGGTCTGAGTGCAGTGGTTCAGGGCTCAGAGGGTGACAGGGAGTCTGTGCTTCCGAACTCTTCAGCAATGACAGAGGAGAGACGGAGGCTGTATTGCAGCCTGGGTGGGGAACATGCAAAGTCTTCATGATTGTTTGGCCGGGCAGAGACGGCCGGCCGGCTAAGCAGTTGTGCGCACTTAGTGTGCATAGTCCACTCCTCCTCCCTGAGCCACCAACCCCACCCACCCTTACCCAACCCCTAGCAACGAAAAATAAAATGGTAATAACCTTGTTATTATCATTTTATTTTTCCCTTTTCTACTGCTCTTATTGCAGTGGGTCAACGCTCCTCTGACTTAGCGGAGGAGCCGCCCCTGGATATCATGCAATTTTGTGCTGATTTGAGTGCAGTTTTTAACTTTGATTTTACACCAACAGACCAATGGAAAATCACCATTTGGCGAACTGCTCAACGCAAAAGTGATATTCTGCACTAGTTGGTTAGCACATATATCGTTTTGTAAACCATATCCCTTTATGATGCAAATGCTTCTCAAAATTATTGCTTATTCGATTTGGCCCCATTTATCTTAAAAAACACTATGTCTGATTTAGCACAACTATTGATATGCATAACATAATATCTTAATTGTAATATGATCCTAAGTTTACAACCACCAGGAACTCAAAGGACATGTGATAAAAGGGAGATCGTGAAAATTTACTGTTGTAGGAAAATTAAAGAACCAGCTCTGGTGCAGAGTTCTCAAATGATGTCAAATACTGATGCTTAGTTTCATGACTATTGTGGTAACAAGTGGTCAAGACACATATTGTCTCTCCTCCTTTCTACACTTAAGAAATTGCCACATACTTGGTCATCTATCAATGGAGTCCCATATCGAACGAGTTGTCCAAGCCCTCATGTTTAATACTGCACGACTAAGAGACATTTTACAACACAAGCCCATTTCAGTGTTGGAATGTTCTTCGAGGAGCAATTGTGAATATTGGATTAACTGTAGTTATGCCATTTACTGTGCCATCTCCAAAAAAAGCAAGGATTCTTCAAAGTGCATAAACATGCGAGTCAGAATGGCAACAGGACTTAAGCGACCTCACCTATTGTGGAGATGCAAGAAGGGCTTTTTGCTGCCTCCCATGTAGAGGCAATAACTTAAATGTAAAACCCTTCTCTTTTTTTGTAAATTACTCCCAGTTATCGAACCTAAACACCTGAAAAAATAAATGAAGCCATACACCCCTAGCTGGACTCATGGTAGATGAATTCAAGTTTAGCACCGCCCAAGGTCAAAGACTAGGACGTCTGGGCGCCTGATGGAGGCATGACCTACCATTTCTGATAGATCTAGGAAAAAGACTTCAACACAAATCCAAATCTGATGACTAACTTAATGCACTTACTGACAATCTATTAGTCTTAGGTACCTTAAAAATGTCCCTAATCGTAATACTACACATAGTAATTATAAAAAAGCAGACCTACCCCTCCACAATAGATACCAAAAGCACCTGCCAAGCTAGGATGATGTTTTAAACCTTATGACTGAGATATCAGAAGTGATCGGAATCAGAGATTCACAAGGCACTTTTTTAGCACCTAGGGTCAAATGTACAAAACATTTTTGTGGTCGCAAATGCTGCAATTCAGAGTTTGCAATCGTAAAAATGCTTTTTTACAATGTGTCAAACCTATTTTAGGAGTCTGTAACTGTTTTTGACTAATAAAATGGGTTTAGAAACTGATAGAGATTTAATTTTTGGCCTGTTTTGCGTGTACTTGCTATACAGGGATTCCTATCCATGTGTATCAATGATTTATTACCAAAATAGCAGTCTTAAAGCATTGAAGAGTTACTGACCCCCAAGTTTGGGTGGTAATCAGTGGTTAATCTGGTAAATGATCAGTGCCGGTGCCCAAAGATGTTCTCAAAGCCCACAGATGGCGCTGAAGAATCTCGGTATTTCCGTATGCCAAGGATGCATAGTCTGGATTCCACCTTTTGCCGCGTTTTTCCACTGCTCTTGTAGGTTCTTGTTCATCCTTGCCTTTGACATTTGTGACTGTTTTTCTATCTTCCTCCCCCTTTTCCCCTTTGTGTTTTTTCCTCTCTTGAACTGGATGAAAGCCTAATGAGCCACCAGCAACCACCAGCTCAGATTAGAAGCACTGGTGTCAGCCACTTCACAATGTGAATGTTAAAAAAGTTTCTTTGGCCAGTAGGCAGTAGTCCACTGGACCACTGGCAATCTCTCAAGCAAACTTGGGAAAAAAAGAAACTTTTCTTTTTAAACACAGTCCCATTTCCTTTAAGGAAAACTAGCTGCATTTAAAACAAAAAAGTGCACTTTATTAAAGGCAATCTGAGACACGGTGGACTTCTAACCCCAGTAGGCCACCAGGGCCACACTGGGAACCCAAAGCAGCACTGGCAATTTTGTAGGACCAGCCACCCCCCAGGGTGAGGACAGGGGAATGCAAGTGTAAAGCACTGCTGCTTGTATTTCTTGGGGCCGATATTGCTGCACCGCTGCCAAACAGGCTCCCAGTAACAAAAAAACACCCCCCACAGCTGAAAAACTGGCCCGACCCTTCCAGCCTCCCAGGAAAATGCCAGATGCCCGCTACGGCTAAACCGGCCCTGTACGCCACTATTCCGGTGACGGCCTCCATTCAGAGCCACAATTTGCAACCTGCCTTATGAACATTTATGAGGTCGGATTGTGGCCCACTCCAAATCTGAATTTTATGAACTGATGTATTTGTACATAGGTTGGTTCAGAAATAATTTACTGGTCTCAAAAATAGTGATTGCATATTTCGACTAGTAAATAGCACGTGGCCCTTAGTTCGAATTAAAAATTATAACACAATTTGCATGGCGTATTGGCTGTCATTTGTATATATTGCAGCCTTCAACAACATCAGAAATAAAAGCACATCTTCAGCTCCAAAATATCAGTCATTTAATCTCAGATTGCTCCTAAATTGTCGCCAAATACCATGCAGCAGCAAATGTTACATGCTTGCCCAAACTACGATAATCTGTTTACTTCGACATTTTAATCTCAAACTTTCTCTGGCGTTGTCTCTCACTCACTGAAAACATGTGACTATCCTCCCCTCAGAATTTTGTTAATAGCACTTCTAATGAGTGTGACTCAGTCCTGCCAAGTACCACGCATCAGGCGTTAGACTAAGGCATTTCAGTGTGGTGCTCCGCATCACTGCACTGAAATGCATTGTCACGCATTTGCATAGTGTCTAAGCCTCATGAAACCCTGCCTAAAACTGGAATATGATGGTGTGGTAGCTGGCAGCGCACTGCCCATGCCTTGTGCACGCTGCTCCTACCGGTTTGGTGCTTGCAGCTGAGCTAAGCCTTCTGCTGGCAGGCATCTCACTGCTACATTGTATCTGATTATTTCCCGTGGCGCCGCTCGCAGACAGCCTGACTTCATTGTCAAGCCCAATGGATACTACCGTCACAGCCAGGCGGGACCAGTCACATTAAGTTGATTTACCTTAAAACAGTCTTGCGCTGCTGGGGGGTGATGTCACGTCCTGCTGCTGAAGGCGGGGAGTTTGTTATGGTTTAATCATGGCGCTCGCAGTGCTGCCTCTGCCGTGGTTCTCGCACTGGCCCGGACTGCCGCGTGAAAGTCAAAAATCTAATGTGAGCGGCGCCACGCCTAATTCAGTTGCAGCCGAACCTCACATCACTGAGTAGTGACTGGCGATTGCAGTGGCCGCACAGGAACACAACGCAAAGAAAGAAAGAGGTAACAGTGTCTTATAGTCATATGGATAACTTGTAAATTGTGCCCCTAACTTAAACATTGTCAGTTCTGAAAGCCCTAACTGCTGCCTTCGTTGGTGCTGTTCTATTGTGGGGTTCAGCGGGCAGAGTCTTTGGGATATCTGAGGGCGCTTAGGATACCAGAAAGATGGCTCTGCACTTAAATACATACTGTTGGTTCACCTATGGGGTGAGGGTATGAAGCAATTGCCAGTATGAGTGTCTTGGGATGCCAGAAATATGCAGAGGCGTTATGGCCTGTCCAACGACCGTGTCTTCTTTAGTGGGTTGTTCATGGGAGAGAATTAGGAGGAACACTCACTGGACAGCAGTAGACTCACCAAGGACAGCCTCGGACAAAGGAAGTGGGCGCTGCGGTGGGTCCAGGCCTGGACCTGCCTCCCAGAGCCCACTGCAGGCTCATGGTTCCCATGCCCGCAATACTAAACCTCCACACCTCACAGTGTTTTAAAGCCCCTTGACATGGTCGAAACAGCTGTAGGTCCCAAGATAGTGCAGCCATGATTCTCAGCTCTCTGCATCTAAGGTAAGGGGTGCCTGCTGGCACAGTGTCTTGGGCCACATGGTGAATTTATAAGACTGGGGCAGACACACCAGAAGCAGGTGTGGGTGAGCTCAAACGACCAGCACAGAGGTATGTTTGTATGGCCCAAACCAAGGTGGCATCCTTTTCATTTAACACACAAAAGTCTGGCATTTCTGAGCAGCTGCAGTAGTGCCTGTCTGCCCTCTGTTACTGAGGACTGTAGTCACACAGTCTGTGTCTGGTTACTGCCCTTCTATTACTAGTGCTTTGCAGAAGTTTTAAGATATTAATTAGAGTTTCTTGTTGCTCAAATGGGTGTAACTTCTGATATTGATATGTTTCCCTCATCTTCTTTACTTGATTTTACCCGTGTGAAAGTGTCACTCATAGTCGTTGAAATGTCACTCATAATTACACTGAAATTATGAAAATGTCACACATAAGCAATCTGAAACCTTGGCAGCTATGGTGATTCTTTGCTTTATCTGTAATATCAGTTTATTTACTATCTCCGGTCACGTTTACATTATTTATGCTTCTGCGCAGCCTCTTTCATCGCTGGAAGCGGAAGTGACTGATGGCAGCTGGGTTCTCATCTCCAACCCTATACTGTCGAGAAGTTTCTCGTTTTCTGCCCGCCTTTGCCCACTGCTGTTTGGTCACCTGCCTCCTTCTACTTGACACCAGGGTTGCCTGGATGATGTCAGGGGTGGACCGAGCATTGATCGTCGTGGGCTACTGCCCAGAAGGCAGGGCTCAAGATTTTAGGACCAGTCCTTATTATTAACAACTTTAAAGATAAACTTGTTTCTAAAGCTGCTTTCACTGGACAACCCCTATGCCACAGCTCCCTCAAGAGAAGCAAATGTTGATCCCTCATAGGCACTTAACACGCCACTCGTTGACACAGTATGCAGGGCCACTCAAGGCATTAAATGTCCTTTCCTTGATGACATATTTGATTATCATCCAAGTTATTTTACAGCCGGAAGTGGAAAAAAAACAGTAGAGCATGGAATGTTTCTACTGGTGCAGCATTCACTGGATGAGTCTGATATCTTGGGAATGTCAGACTGTTAGCCAAATTTAAGGAAACAGGTTAATAAGGAAAGATTCTGCAGAAAATGTTTGTTCAAGTTTTATATTCTCCTGAATCATATACAACCAGACTAACACCATAAATTCATAACAGAGAAAGTGAAACACTTGACTATTTCCATCTCTTGGCCCACTTGAGAGGCTACACACAGGGCTTATCTTTTATTTCCCGTGCAGGAGTGCTGAGTCTGCTAAAGGGTTTGGTCATATCCATCCGGGATGCTGCTGACGTCAGACAGCTGCTTCCGGCCATGTCACATCTCAGACAAAATGAGTTGCTAATTGTCTTTGAAGTGAGACAATTGAAGGTGTGGACTGGCAGGTTCCAGGCATAGCATGCCCACTCAGGGGCACATGTATCATTATTTCAAATACTGATTACCTAATTGCGATTCTCTGCAAATCACAATTAGGTAATCGCTATTTAAATGTAAATTTCCTAACAAATCACAAATAGGCTTACCTCATTAATATTAATGAGGCGGGTCGCAATTTGCGACTCATTTGGAATCGCTAAAATCACAGAGATGTGGCCTGCTGGGAGCAGCAGACCACCATGTCTGTGATTGCTTTTAAATAAAGCAATCATTTTTTTTTAAAATGCAGCCCGGAAAATGGGTTGCATTTAAAAAGAAAGGTGAAAATGTTTCTTTTCGTTATTAGGTCGAGCCTGGGCAGTGCATGCTTCTCTGCGAGGCATGCTGTTTTCAGTTTGGGACATGAAGCTCCAGCCTCTCTCCACCCTAATTTTTCATTGGCTTGTGTTATTGTCCACTGTAAACAGTGGCTGTTCATTGGTCAATAGGCTTAGTAGTCCCTCCTTAGTAGTGCCTTGTCTCATTTTGTAACCTCCCGTGGCGACACCCCCATGACGTGTGTTGTTACTCAGTAGGCTTTAATTACAGCCTCCGAGCACTATTTTCTCAACTAGCTTTGTCCTGCGGACACGCTCTCTCCTAACGCTTTAAAAAAATATTTATAGCACAAACGCATTCGGAATGCAATAGGTCTCACATATGCGAGAGTTTAAGCTTTTGCCATTGTAAATGACAATGCCTTTTATTTATCTGTTTTAAAAACAACACATACATAAAAGGCACTGTCATTTACAATGCCAATAGCTCAAACTCTCGTAAATGTGAGACCTGTTGCATTGCAAATGCTTGTTTAAGAGCAGGCCGTGGTCCATGGCCTGCTCTTGAAAAAAAACATTTTTACGAACATTCACAAAGGGGAGAGGGGTACCTTGGGGACCCCTTCTAGTTTGAAAATGGGTTACCACCTACTTGAAGTAGGTGGTAAAATGCAAATGTTTTGCAAACACATTTCAGTCGCAAAACATTCCTACATACTTCTGCGATTCGATATTAGGAAGGGACTTCCTAATACCGAATCAGTACATATTCACAATTCCAAATTGCGATTCACTAAGATGTTACTAAATCTCAAATTGGAATTCATACATACCAAAATGCATTTTCCCTGTAGCAAACAGCCCCATTCTGCAAATCAGGCCGTTTGCGACCAGTAAAATGCATGATACATGTGGCCCTGAATGTGTATGTGCTCTGTAGCTTGTATGAGTGTTAGGAGAACTTAAGGACGCCTGTGTGGGGCCAGCCTAGAATCAGGTTCTCTCTGGTTCTTGCGTAAGAGTAGCTTGCAAAACAATAATCAGGACAAGTCATAGCTGATACCTGCACTGTTATAAGGTAAGGTCCAGCCTGAGCTGCAATCATAAGATGGTGAGGGAAAATAATGCATTTATAATCCCCCTTTGATTTTTAGAATAATATTATCGGTTTACAACCACAAAACAATTTCTCTGAATTTTTTGAGAACAGAAATTAATCAGCTTTGAAGGATACTTGGTTAAGCTTTCCTCGCAGGATGTCTCGGGCTCTTACCTTCTAAAATATTTGTAATGAGGTCAGTCTGAATCGTTGGCTGAGGAAACAATCATTTTTTACGAGAATGAAGTCCAGGATAAGTCGCCGCGGCGGGTGCAAAGTAACTTTGATTGTGGTTCATCTCTGTGACAATCTGAGGGGCGCATTTATATTTGGAAAAACATCTACAATCTTTGTTTTTTATAGCGTGGGATCAACCAATATGGGTTTCCAGGAGCTATACTATACAATTTGATAACATGAGTGGAGGAATTGTTGGGTGGGGCAATTTCCAGATAATGTAAAGTGTTTGCAATAATAAGGTTACTAGTAGGGTGACCACCACCCGCCAGTTCATTGCGGACACGGTATACAATGCGGAACTTACCTGTAATGTCCTATGCATTTTGAGTCTTGTAGACATGTTTGATCCCTTTGTACTATTTAGGCGGTCACACCAGCAAACATTGATTTGTATAGGGAAGGGTGGTACGGCAGCCAGTCTCCATGATTGCCTGGTGTCAGGTGATCACCCTAGTTACAAGAAGCATCGAGCTGACTAATTTCAGATCTCTGAACAAAGGTGTTTGCAATAACAGGGGTAGAAAGAGCAATTTTGATGATCATTTTCCCTCTCTCCTTTCCCTGTAGGGTGGAGTTAAGGTCCTGATCACAGGGCCCTGGCAAGAAGCGGGTAACAACTACAGCTGCCTGTTTGACCAAATCTCAGTGCCTGCCTCTTTAATACAGCCCGGAGTCCTGCGCTGCTACTGCCCAGGTAAGAAACGACTACCTCTGTGGCATGGGAACACAGTTTAAGATGCAATGCATTCAGGAATACAAAGGAAATGAAATCATCGACCATCAAAGCTAGGACAACATTGTTCTCTAAACTCCCTCCCCGCAGCATGACGTCCATTTTGACATGTTATATAATTAAATTATATTTACATGCCAATACTTATACACAGCAGCAGCCGGTGCAGGTAAGGGCGGTGGGGCGGGGCGCTGGGGGGGAGATGCCGACAGACGACGGAATAGGAGTTATTCATTTATTTAATATGCCCTATTCCATCGTCTGTAGACATCTCCCCCACCCCGCCGGCCCCAAAGCATGCTTACCTGCACCTAACCCTGCTGTTCATACAGTTTTCAAGACCTCTTTTTAGAGTTTTGAGTTATGAATTCGCTTTTATTTATGGTTGACATCAGCATTGTAGAAGCAGCAGCCATCAAAGTGTTCCACTATACAGACCTACACACACATTCACGCTCCGGCATTCACTCTCAGACACTAATTCTCACTGACATTTTCTCTCAGACATTCACTCTCACTCACTCACTCACTCACTCACTCACTCACTCACTCACTCACTCACTCACTCACTCACTCACAGTCTCTCACTCTGTCTCTCTCTCTGTCTCTCTTTTCTTGGATAACCTAACCACACATTTCCTGGTGCAAGCAATCAAACGTATATCCCTTTATAAATTATAGACTTGTTTTATGTGTTATTGGGCAATCCCCGGAGGATGATTCAACCAATGGGAATCTTTAGGATCCAATTCACAGAGCAACAGTAGAATAATTGTGAGGTTCACAGTGCTTCTCTCAAGCGTGGTGCATCCATAGTTTCTGAGCCCAAAGATCTGTTTGCACAGTTGGCACAAGTGATCTGAGCAAGGGCGAGACTGTGATCGCAGATGTTAAAGACGTAAAACACTGACTGCCTCATAGCCCCTACTTTCACCCCCCCCACCCCCCATCCGCTCCAGTCCGTCTACTGAGCTGTGTCTGCAAGATCACACACTCCTGAGGTTCAGAACCATCTGTGTAAATAGTCAAGCTACTCTACAGGGGCAGTAAAAACAGGATAGGTAATGCTTGTCCCGGATCCCTTTTAACGTAATCATCTCTTGGACATCTTCAGAAAAATCTCTTTGTCACTAGTATACAGGGTGTCTACTTCAATCTTCCCTGCGGGAGGAAATGTAGACATTTCCTAGGCATGTGACGAAGCTGGCGTCCCCTCTAGCAAGCTCTGCCTTTTGCCCTTGGTGCATCTTTGTTTGTATTATCCTAAAGGTAGAAACCCTCCCCCCTCCCCCATGGAAGATATGTGTGTTTCTATCTAGACCAATGGCTCCCCTGCATTTAGCCCTACATGAACTCCCTCGGTGCATGGTGCTCTTCTATACAGGGAGCACCATCATCAGCACACTATTACAACTAAAAACGCACTATTCTGCGGTGCAGGCAGACCCTCAACCTTGTACTGGGGACAGTGGGGGTCTGAAAGACAAGCTGGCAGCTTCCACCCACCAGTAAGTGTTTCAGTGCAGCAACCACCCTGCTTTTACTGAAGGGGCAGGTGAAGTGTGTGCACCTTCCTTCAGAGGAATGCCTATAATGTCCATGAGGCCTAGTCCCTCCTCCCCAAAAGGCATCTTTAGGGACACACTATGTATATGTCAATTGTTATGTAGCTCACAATCAGTGAACATCTCGACCTCCTAACAGCCCATGCGTATGGAGTGGTATTTAGTGGGGGGCAAAGACATTCCGCATTTGCATGGTGCGATCTCGCATAGGGTGCAGTCAGGTAATCCACATGACAATATCGCAGTTATATGTTCACATAACTTCTTTGGCATTATGGATTAAAGTGAACCTGCAAAGGATGGTTCTGTGTCTCTATGTCATTTTGAATTCAGATCTCCCATGAGCGCATTGACAGAAGCGTAATACCGCTCATTTCGATAGGAAATTGAATCTTCAGCCCAATCAGCTATTGAACTTTAGTCCAATCACTCTATTTATCTGCTCTGCCTCACAGGACATAAGAGTGGAACTTGTGCAGTGTAACTGCCTTTGCTGAATGAAAAACTTTGATAGATATTATAAATGAATGTGGCAGTGTCATCCACCACTCTCTGCTACAGCCTTGGGCTTTGAGTAATCACCTCAGTACAAGATGGGAATTGTTCTGAGATACACCTCTTTTAAACAAACCGAACTAAAGTTCTGGAGTACATTGAGCTGTAGAAGAAAACAACATGCTGAAAAAAGATGTCTTTTGAGTCCAGATGCCGTATTACACATATTGCCCAAGGGACGCAACGGGCATTTGCACCCACTTTGCATGCCACTGTGGCACAATGGTATCTGCGGCGGCTCCTCTGCAATGGCGGAGGAGTGTTACCCCACTGGCTCAGCCAGCTGCCTAAATATAAAATATCTTTTTTTTTTAGCTGCTAACTGAGCGGGCCGGGCCATGGGAGGGGGGCAGAGTGATGCGCTCTACTAACTGTGTATGTCTATTTAGCCGGCCGTCTTAGGCCAGCCAAACAGACATGCGCAGTTAGGTTTCTCCAGCCTGGCTATATTGTACAGCCAGGTTGGAGAAACAGCACAGACTCCCTGTCCTGAGCAGAGCATCGAAACAGCCCACTCTCATGCAGCCTGAGAGCAGCGCAGGGATTGGATGGGGAGTCTGCTGCAGTCCCCATTCCTGCTGGGACCAGGAACCAAAGGAGCTCCGAAGGCGTGATGCGTAGGAAGCAGCATGAGGTAAGCTTTCTTTTTCTTTTCCTCCCCCATGCTCCCTCTTCTCCCCCATGCTTCCTCCTACACCTTCCGTGCTCATCCCCTCCACCCCATCACTACGGTCAATATGCATCGTCCGCCACTGTTTGGTATTAAAGAAGGAGCCCAGATGCTTGTGAGGCCGCTTCTGTAATGCCGTTAGTATTGGCACACATAAAGCACCAGTGCTATTTTCAGGGGGCGTTCCCTCATTTGCATGGGAGCATGCCCCATGCAAATGAGGGAACCCCTTACCTCTGCACCCACGCCATATGACAGACGGACGCAGAGGCAAAGAAGCTCTCAGGAGGTGCACTGATACGCTACCTGAAAGCAGCCCTCTGGAGGGGGGAAAGGGGGTCCTATGGATCCCCAGACATCCCTTTGCAGGCAGGTGCAGTCAGTGATTGCACCTGCCTGCAAGGGGATCTCTAAACCCCTTTGAAACTGCAGGCGGGTGCCACCTCCACTGTGAAAACACGGAGCGGCTTCAAGGAAGCCGCTCCGTTTTTCACAGGAATGCAGCAGCACATTCATGGTAATATGGCGCATCTTCATTGTTTGCGCTAGGCGCACCTTTTAAAAGGTGCGCCTGGCGCAAGCAATGAAAATGCGCCTTTAGTGTACTTCTGCCCCTGGAATTCTCTGGATCCTTAACTAAAGGTCAATTAAAAAGCTGCGGTGGGATCTCCCAAGACCCCCAGCCTGTCATGAGAAATAGAATAAGCCAATGCGATATACCATGATGAAATTTGCTTGCATCCTCTAAGTCCTGGAGATGCTCATAGACATGAGAGCTAGGAAAGGAATCTTGTTGTGCATAAAAAATACCAGAGCCCTGATCTCCCTGAGAAAGGCAGAGGCGTCACCACCTCCTATCTTCCTTCTCATTATACTGGTATTTTAGCAACAAACAAAAAAATCAGCAAGACCTGTTTTTGTACATGTGTGCGGAATCGGTGACAACTCATTCCCCTGAGTTTTTCCACTTTCGAAGAGGGATTGTTATCTTGCTCTTGTTCCAGCAAACACGAAAATATTATGCAGCTCAAATTGTGTGCAGCCAATTTCTCAGGTTCTCATATGCACTGTAAACATCATTTTTCACACATTAAAAAACACCAACTCAGTTACGGCATCTCAGATAAGTATTCGGTGTGGAAATGTGTGCTCTAAATTTTAATGCAGGCTCAGTACTATTGCAAACACTTGTCAGATGTAACCAAACGGTAAGAAAATTCGATTGGCTTTCTGGAATTTTCCGTAATATAGGAACTGTTTGTTTTTCTTAAGAAAATCTAAGACAAAGGCAGATTGTCTCGAAATCCATGCAGTGTATTAAAGTTAGGACTATCAAATGTGAAAAGAGTCAATGTAAGTGTCCAGAAATTAACCCATGAGGATTACAGGACTACTAACTAAATGTGTGAACATAGATATTTTCAGATCATTTTTGGTCATACACTTCTGGAATCGAAAAACCTATTTCCTGCCCCCAAAGTGATGTAGAAAGATTCTTGAAGGTATTTAGGTAGACCATTCAATTAGTCATGGCCTTCCCATAGGCTAGCTTGTGGACCAATAGCATTCAATCATTTTGACACAGGAATCCTAAAGTACCTTCTACTGCCAAGCAGTACATCAATATCTAAGACCATGCAAAAAGTTCCAGCTGAGGAAGCGAGTCACATGACTTACACATTTTGATGACTAGTGTATCAGGAATCTTTACTCACTCATGACAACTTCAGTGCTATCCGCTCATAAGCATATGTCGAATGAAGTTAGAAATGGAATTTCCATGTGAGGAAATTGTGTACCGTTTTGGCGCCCAGACGGGCACAACATATTGATCCACTGGGGCCTGGTTCCCTCGGATACCAAACCCATGAGGAAGAGGCAGACACAGAGAGATACTGGAGTCAGATATAGACTTTAAGGTATGTCTGAGAAAACTTTAATATTTGCCAGGCTGAAATAGTCTCCGTTTCTTTAATAAATAGTGAGCCATCCACAAAGGTTAGTAGACCTACAGAGGGTCTCCAATCCAATCACGTCTTTTGGTCCGATACAGATTTCTGTGCTTTTTCAAGAGGCTAAATCCCAGAGGGCAGTGGGACATTTAAAAAATATAAAACCTTCGATGGCGGGGTTGCCCTCTCAGGCCACAAATGCATTTTTAAATATAAATATCCTTAACTCCTAAGGTGGCGTATGAGGTTGCGCATTGTCAAATCAACTACTGCCTACAGCATCGGCTGTATGACGGAACCCCGCCTGCATGTACCATGTATGCCTTTACACCACAGACAGTACTCAGACTACGACTCTATCAAGCGTTCCTTTACCAACCCAGTAATTACAACAACTTACCTCAGGGGGGAGCTGGACTTAAGAATAGTATAAATTACTATTCCAACTCCAGTCAGTGTATCAGTAGGGAAGGTGTTGGACTTAAAATCCAACACCAGTCCAACGGCGCATCCCCTAAAGCAAGTCATTGTAATGACTTGTGTGGCAAAGGAACCTGTGGTAACATCGCAGTCAGGGTAATGTTTTTAATATGCCTACAAGATTGTAAGCACAGTAAAAAGAGTATAACCCTTTTACAGTTCTTTTTCTATGCCCCAGTCCTGTAACCATTGTAAAAATAAGCATTGGCAAAGCCAATAGATCTCACCAATGCAAGAGCTCTTGGCTTTGCCAATATATTTTAGCAATGTTGTACATTTACGTGGTTGCTGTTTAGTAAAAGTTAGTCTGGCAAAGAAGAATGGCTTGGAGGGGAGTGTCGTAAAGTGGAGTACAGTGCAGTGTTGTGGAGTGTTGTGGAGTGGCTTTGAGTGGTGTAAAGTGGAGTGTCATGGAGGGAGTAGAGGGGAAGGGTGTAGAGTGGAGTAGAGTTGAGTGGCACAGAGTGGAGTAAAGTGTCGTAGGGTGGAGTTGCACGGAGTGTCATGCAGTGGTGCAGAACAGAGTGGAGTGGTATAGAGGGTGTTGCGTAGAGTGGCTTAGAGTGGAGCAGATTGTCGTAGAGTGGAGTGGCACAGAGTGGAGTCATGTAGGAGAACGGAGTGGCATTGAGTAGAGTAGGGTGTTGTAGAGTGGAGTAGACTAGAATGGAGTGGAGTGGCAGAGTGAAGTGGTTTAGAGTGGCAGAGTGGATTACAGTGGAGTAGTGTCATAGAATAGAGAGTGACCTGGATGGGCATAGAGGGACATGCGTAGAGCATCACAGAGTGGAGTAGGGTTGTAGAGTGGCATAGAGTGGAGTAGGGTTTAATGGAGTGGAGTTTCGTATAGTGTAGTGTCATAGAGAGTAGTGTCTTAGAGTTGAATGGAGTAGAGTGACATAAAGTACAGTGGTGCAGAGTAGATTGTCATAGAGGGCAGTGGCGTAGAGTGCATTGGTTTTGAGTAAGGTAGTGTAGAGTGCATTGGCGTAGAGTGCAGGGACATACAGTAGAGTGGTGTAGAGTGCAGTGGCATAGGGTAGAGTGGTGTAGAGTAGATTGCAGTGCCGTAGAGTGAATTGGCATGAAGTAGAGTGATGGAAAGTACAGTAGCGTGGAGTGGAGTGCAGTGGTGCAGAATAGACTACAGTGGCATGGAGTGATGCAGAGTGGAGTGGCATAGAGTGCAGTGGTGCAGAGTGCAGTAGAGTTGAGTGGTGCAGAGTAGAGTGGTGCAGAGAGCAGTGGTGTAGAGTACAGTGGTGAAGAGTAGAATAGAGTGGCATAGATCGCTGTTTGTAGAGCACAGTGGTGTAGAGTGGCATAGCGGGCCATGGCATAGCGTGCAATGGCTTAGAGTGCAGTGGTGTAGAGTGGAGTTGAGTTCAGTGCAGGAGAGGGAAGTCTTGCAGAGCAGAGTGCTGTGGAGTGCAGTGGCTCTGAGGAGAGTGCTGTACAGTAGAGTGGTGGAGAGTATAGTCATGCAGAGTAGAATGGTGCAGAGAGCAGTGGTGTGCAGTATAGTGGTGCAGAGTAGAGTAGAGAGGCGTAGAGTGGAGTGTCATAGAGTGTTGCAGAATAGAGTACAGTGGTGTTGAGTGCAGTGGTGCAGAGTAGTTGGCATATCGTGCAGTGGTATAGAGTGCATTGCTTTTGATTAATGTGATGTTGAGTGCAGTGGCATAGAGGGCAGTAGTTTGAGTAGATTGGTGTACAGGGCAGTGCCGTAGAGTAGAGTGGTGCAGAGTAGAGTGGCATAGATTGGTGCAATGAAGAGTGCAGTGGCATAAAGTGGAGTGGTGTAGAGTGCAGTGGTGTAGACTATATTATTTTAGAGTAGAGTGAAGTGGTGCAGGGTAATGTGCAGTGGTTCAGGGTAAAGTGGAATGGCATAGAGTAGTGACATAGAGCACAGTGGGGTAGAGTGGTGCAGAGTAGTGTGGAGTGGTGCAGGGTAGAGTGCAGTGACATAGAGTGCAGTTTTGCAGAGTAGAGCGGCACAGAGTTGAGTGGCATAGAGTGGAATACTGTAGAGTGAAGTGGCCGGAATGGTGCTCAGTGCAGTGGCAAATAGTGCAGTGGTGCATAGCAGAGTAGGGTAGAGTGCACTGGCATAGAGTAGAGTAGTGTAGAGTAGAGAGGCATAGAGTGAAGTGGTGTAGAGTGCATTGTTCATAGAGTGCAGTGGTGCAGAGTAGATTTGAGAGGTGTTAAGTGCATTGGCATAGAGTGTGGTAGGGTGGTGTAGAGTGGTGCAGAGTAGAGGGCAGTGGGACAGAGTCAAGTGGCATAGAGTACAGTGGCAAAGAGTGCAGTATTGCAGAGTAGAATGTTGTAGAGTGCAGTGGGGTATCATAGAATGGCATGGAGTGCATTGGTGTAAATTACGAAGAGTGGGACAAAGTAAAGTGACCTAGAGAGAAATGGAGTAGATTAGAGTGGCATAGAGTAGAGTGTTGCAAAGTATATTGGCATACAGTGAAGTGGTGCAGAGTAGATTGGCATAGAGCGCATTGGAGTTGAGTGCAGCGGCGTAGAATAGAGTGGCGTTAAGTGGAGTGGTGCAGGGTAGATTGCAGTGGCATATAGTGGAGTGGCGTAAGAATTGAAAGGCGCAGAGTGGAATAGAATTTCATAGAGTGCAGTGGTATAGAGTAGATTGCTTCTGAGTAGAGTGCATTGTCGAGGAGTGCAGTGGTGTGGAGTAGAGTAGAGTGGTTAAGTGTGGATTGGAGTAGAGTGCAGTGGCGAAGAGTGGAGCGATGGAGATGGTAAGCAATAGGCAGAATGGTTTCCCAGGGAAGCTTTATGGATTTCCCCTAGATGTCATTAGCAAATCATAGACTTTGACCTAAAAACTACAATCTGTAATAAAATATGTACCAGACAGCAGTGTTTTTCTTTGGCAAATAACAAGTACTAATAGGATTTCTCTCTGCCCTATAGCAAATTGGTTACCTTTTTAGTATCTGTTCCAATGCTTTAAGTGGAATGAAATAGGTGAAGGGTCTCTAAAATGGGCATGGGCAAATTAGCATAACTGGAAATTCTTTCCAAGAGGCGTGGCTAATGCAACCAATGGAGTAGGCAAAAACATTCTGAACTAGAATCCTGCGCTTGACACAGCATGTTCCTATCTTCGTAATCTTGGGTTACTATATGAAGCACCTCCCTCTGGTTTTCTACCTCATTCCAGAGCACATACAGCAATAACTGCGCAATAAACGGGGGGAGGTAAAAGGGATAGAGAAAGAGGGGTTGGCCTGCCAGAGCTTCCAACTTTAGAAGTGGGACAAGTGTCCTGACGCCGACGTAACATCTTGTGATTATGGGCAAATCGCGTAATCTTCCGGTTAATGTATATAACGAAAAAAAAATACCAGACCATGCAAATGTATTCTGGCGCTCATGTAGCACTGCAATGCAGTTGGGTGGAAACAAGCAACTGGCACAGTACTTGAAAGCACACTACAGTTTTTGGTCAAGTGCGCAAGCTTGATTTAAGGTGTGGCTGTTTTCAGACAAGAGATCCTCAGCATTTACAACATTATGTTGTTACTCTCCAGCCCATTCTGGTACTTGCAAGTCTTTCAAATCACAACCTGTCATATTTATCTTTCGATTTTAAGTCAGCGTCACGTTACAGCAAGCTCCAAAGCTTAGACTAGAAGCCAAGACTCTTGGTCCAGGGTCACGCGGTAGTCAGCAGGAATGTCAACTAACGATTAGAGAAACATCATACATCTGTGTGACAATGCCCACTCTTTCTCCACCTACAAATGGGAACTCTATTCAGAGCACAATAGCAATGGTACATGGACCCAAACTTTTTTGACTTTTTTATATAGCACATACTTGGTCCAACGACACACCTTGGTTCTGTAACCAGGTCTTTGCCGGGACCTCCACATTTCTAGTGCATCTGTGGTTTCTACAGGGACCTCGGTAGCGAGATTATCTCCCCCAACTCTCATTTACTCATCCCTGTGAACTCCAAAAAAACATTTTCTAAATCCTTATCTCTTCTATCCCTCCTCTATCTTTTTCAATCCAAATAATAGACCTACATGTCCACTGCTCAAATTAATTTCATATTTCCTTATACTAATTCTACACTATTCCTGTTTGTGTTCCGGAGCAGCGTGCTACCCGCTGAAAAGCACTTCAGCGCCCCATCAGGGGTAGCAAGCGCCATATAAATGCAAACCCTTCCCTCTTCTACTCCTCCAATATCCTTTTTCAACCCAAATAACAAACTTATATGTTCACCGCTTAAATTTATTTCATATTTCCCTACACTAATTCACCACTAATCCTTTTTCGGTTCCAGAGTAGTGTGCTACTCGCCAAAAAGCTCTTCCACGCTTTGTCAAGGGTAGTAAGCACTATATAAATGTAATTACAACAACACTACACAGCTCCAGTAAAAGCGTCTCACTGCAGGGTCTTTTGGGCAACTGGAATTATGCGGCAGGAAAGGGCCAAATTATGCAGCAGGATTGAATAAATTATACGGCAAGAAAAGGCAAATTACGCAGCATAATGCAGCGCATTTTGTAATAGTATTACTTCATTATTTAGTCAGGTCTAAAACTAAAATTAAAGACTCTTTATTAAATTTGTTAATGCTTAAACAATACCTTTAAGCACGAGCAAGGACATCTCCTTAATAATCTCTTATATGGTCCCAAAGGCGAGACCTATTGGCTATGCCAGTGCTTGTCTCTTAATCTTTCTGAAATCTTCCATCTGCGTATCTCACATATCATTTTCACCTTCTTGTTCATGTACTTTCTTTCAGGAATCCCATTCACCATACCCTTTCTCTGTTTCTTACAAAATCTCTCTCGCTCTCTCCCTCTCTCTTGATCTCTCTCCCTCCCCCTTTTTTTTTATATGTAAACATCGTTTTTCGTTTCTTTTGTTGGTGACAGTGTTTCAATAGCAGGGCATACCTCCTTTGCACACATTCACATACAATAGTCATTACAATTGGCGCATATGTGACCCTCGCTCTGCACAGAGGCCGCAGATTGGATGAGCATGTAGTCTGAGCACATTTGTGACAGACCCTGTGAGAAACATGCATGACCTTCCCCCTCACCCTCTGAGATCTCAGTTATTCTATGGCATGAACACCCGTGCTCTCCATGCCACTGGAATCAAGATATCCTGGCTGAAGAGGGGTGAAACCCCAAAACCGGTCCTAGGATGCTTGTTTCCTGTCCAGGGAGGACCTGGCTTGGCAGTTCGGGCTGGACTGTTCCCATGAGGCACAGGGTCAAGACTGATTTGCATATGGCTGGGTTCAACTGGAAAGGCATGGTGAGCAAAAAAACGATGGATTTAGGCCCAGAACTCTGTACTGGGGCGAATGTATGACATTGTTCTGCTTTCTGTCCATCAACTGTTGTTTTTGCATTTGTCACCCCGAGTGGGAAGGGTATGCCCAGAGGTGGGTCCCGTGCTCTCCATGCCACTGGAATCAAGCTATCCTGGCTGAGGAGGGGTGAAACCCTGAAACCGGTCCTAGGATGCTTGTTTCCAGTCCAGGGAGACCATGGCTTGGCAGTTCGGGCTGGACTGTTTCCATGAGGCACAGGGTCAAGAATGATTTGCATATGGCTGGGTTCAAACTGGAAAGGCAAGCAAAAAAACGATGGATTTAGGCCCTGATCTCTGTACTGGGGTGAATGTATGACATTGTTCTGCATTCTGTCCATCAACTGCTGTTTTTGCATATGGCATGAACACCAGCACTCACCCAGATACCTAGAGTCCACTCAGTTCATAGAATGCACTAAACAAGAGCCATGTGTTGTATAAAAAAAAACTACAAAAACAAATCACCTGGAGAAAGTAAATACTCTTGTTGAATGCAAGTATACATGAAATGTAAAGAGGGACTGCTCGGCTGATGTGGATTACCTTTACAGTTTTGAAGTCATTGCTCCTGAACTGATCAATGTCTATGAAGTTAAAAACATGAATGAGAGGCCCGTAAAAGAATGGCTTCAAAGTCGTTTTTGAATTACTGCTGGATCTGAGACCTGACAGACTAACCCTAACTGAATCTCTGATCTTCTGAATATGTCTGACATCATGCCTTTAATCACACATAGCTGATAGTCACTAGTGAGATAACATGGTGTGGAGTCCCGATCAGAAGTGTGCAGACTTTTGAAAATTTTAAAATATGAGCTTGATTGTCAATGAATTGCCCCAAACAGAACCTCCTTCCTCAGTACAGTTCACATGTGAACCCAAATGGAATGTTAGCCTTCTGAGATTATGCAAATTATGTACTCTGTGAGGGTCATCAAAATCTCTCAACCTTATGAATGTGCAGAAAATATGACCTCAGCTGTCTGGTTACATTTAGAGCTGAGCGTCATTAAAATTACGCTGCTGTAATTTACTTAATGTCCAGAATTTCATGTTACGCTTGCTATGCGAAATTCTTAAAATTATGCCACATCATGTAATTATCCGCCATTCGCTGTAAAAAGTTACTGCAAAAGCATAGGAACAACAGAATCCAAGAGGCTGCCTATGTGCTTTTGGTTTTCATGCACTATTTTTTAGAACATATATTTATTTATTTATTTAAGAGTTTTATATAGCCCTGGCAAGACCCGAGGGTATTATAGCGCTTTATATCAGTACATTTTCACATCAAGATAACAAGTATAACCAGAACATTTAGGTCAAATCAAACCAATACAACGGTTAATGTGTTCCCACATCAAAACATTGTCACAAGGATGATTGTCGAGGTATAATATAGCTCTAAAATATTAGTTTGCATTTCACATAATTTTGTTCGACTTTTCCTGAAATTTTGTATCATTACGTCAATTTCTCCCAGCCCTATCCTTGTTACGGTTATGAAGTGAATGCTATTGCCTGCATGGATATCAGTAGAATTCTTCCCTCTACTGATTCTGACCATCAGTGGCTTTTCATTATCCTTGTTTTTTCTCTGAGAAAGTTCTTCACCTCCTAAAAATGTGACTGCAGTTGGCTCTATAGAATCCCTCCTTTCTGTTGTGTTGTGTTTCAATTTGGAGCTGTTAACACCCTCAGCAGAGAGTAAGGGTGCTTGCACGTTTATCCAACAAGTGCACAGCTGAACAAGAAACCTATTTTGCAAATAAACGAGTATTGTGATTCTAAAGGGGATCGAGCTATCTCTGTACAGTTATGGACTATAGTTCAAGATGGCGCCTGCACTTGCTGCTTCAATTCATAGACTTCAGGGGACAACAAACCAGCGTCCTCTACTTGTTGCCCCAGAGCTGGCCTCCGTTAGGCATCCGTGATTTATCTTTCCACTCCACACTTGCTACGTCCAACGTGAACGTGAAACGTCTACCAATAACACGTCAACCCACAGGGAGATCCACATAAAACCCACTTTATATCATAGGTGCCTCCAGCGGGAGGACTGAATCACTCTGGAAGTCACAGGTTCTGACCACCGGCATCAGGAGTCAGTGATGGATCATTCCTTCAGGGGGCGCGGAGCAATTTATTTGTCACAGCAGCAACAGGGCTGCTTCAAGAGAGGGCTAACTCGCTTCCCTTTCTATGCAAAGTTAAAGAACAACAACGTTTAGAAAGAGGTAGCATTAAGAGTTTGTATTATTCAATCACATAACATCAGTATACAGTTCAAGGGGAAGTGATGTCAGGGCAGTCCATACAATTACCTATGGTACAGTGCTGCTGGAAAACATCCAATAATATAACAAACACATTTCAGAAGGGCGGGCTAGCCAATCGATGACTTCTGAAGGATGTTATCTCTGCAAGAATGGTAACAATGTGTGCGGAGTTGGTTGCAAAATGAACAAAGCTCATTCTGCATCTATTTTCAATGTAGCACTTCTGGTATATTGAGGATTCACCTCATGCTTATACTAGGCAATAACAAATATTCAAAAAATGGTACAGACTAGGGCAATTGCGTTATCAAATATTATAAGGAATAAAATACCCCCTGCATTATGTTTTAAGAATATTGCAGATCACCTCGGAGATCTAGGATCTTATAAAAGAACTTGACCTTCTGCCTTATTGAGTTAGTGAAAGTCATCAAAGATTTCCACGATCACCTATCTGTGTAATATGTAGTAGATGGTACTGTATCCCATGTGTAATTGCTTGGAGCCATTATGAGCCTTCACTTGTGGCTTGTGAACTCTAAATGCCTTGAGGAGAAGTTCACAATTGAGGACTTGCAATCTAATGTACATTAATTTGCAGACAGACAATTAAATAGTTCAAGAACAAAAGGCAGAAAACCTAAACTGCAGCATTTTCCCACTAAATTAAAGGTGCCTATTTACTTCTGTCAGTGTAGACTGTAGAACATCCTTGGTCATTTTGATAGTATATATCATTTCATACAGCACTAAATGCACATTATGCATGTCCTTTTTAACGTATATTAATTTGTGTTTAAATGTGTACATGCATATTAAATATGCACCATTGAAGTTAATGTTTAACTTGTCCAAAGTAGGCGTGTATTTCACATTGATGCATAAACTGGTTTCCTTTTTCTGCTAACTCGACATTTCTTGCAGGTATTCACATGTATTGTTAGATTTGAACAGATACATTGCTGTACTAGAGATAGGGGGAACAGGAGTCTGAGAAAATGACCTTGACGAAGGTACACGGAGAAACAGAGCAATAACTAAATGACCGATTCTCCAAAAGAGGCCATCTGCATGTGTTTGAGGGGAAAGATGTCGTGGGACTAACCAGCAATGTTGCAGTCTTCAACGTGATGATTCACGGATTACAATGGACTCCTGATGGTTTGATCGATGGAGTGTCACCCAATGGACTTTGCACATTATAATCTACTGTTCCCCAAGGACCTTGCAACAGTTCTCTTTGCAGATCCCTTTCCTGAATGCTGATCAGACCCTTTTGCAGATTATTTGCAATCACCTTCCATGATTCCCTCCTTCCTTAAGACATTGCTAGCTTAATGGACTTTGAGAGGTTTTATGCCCCAATGTTTTTCCGATATTTGCTTAAGGTGTAGTTTCGGCTGACACTTGCTCTTGACCCGTAGAAGACTCTTGACCGAGCTTCTGAGATGCTAATGCTTTCCAACTTGATTCCTTTTGTCCTGACCTGACCTCCTTTATGGTGTGTCTCTGATTTGCTAAAGCCCCTTTTTCACCAAACCATCCTCTGGACTTTGAAATTCTAGATTACTAATGTATAGGGGAGAGAACCTTAGACTATACTTTGAGCACCAGATTCTGATGCTGTTGTTTTACATCACCGTCACAGAATTACTTGTCTGTTTGATACTAATGCACCTTCATTTCTTCAGGCGTCAGGGAATCCCAGTTGTCATTCTGTATCTCTACAGTATAGTATTATGAGTTGTTTATTTAAATTTGATTATTTATTTGTAATAAACCTTTTGGACTTGGCTACTGATTCCTGGTCCTCATTGTGTAGTCAAATAGGTTGCACTATTATTTGAATTTTGATTGACTGTTAATCCTAACTCCCATCACCTCTCAGTCAGGGAAAAAGGTCTATCAGAGGATCAATGACAAGCAAGCATGGGCGCCCAGAAAACACTGGATCCCATCCATGCACATTCATGGCTCAGTGTAGCCAGGAATGCATCTGCTGACTCCACTCATGTGACCACTCCCATTTCCCCTCAGGATCCACTCTGTTTTACAGGGTACCTCACAGTAGCCACAAGCCCTCTACACAGTAGTTTGTGCTTAATGCCCAATAATGCATTCTTTCTTACCAGTGGAGGACGATTGGGGAATAACAGGAATGTCTCCTCCCACAAATCAATTTCGGTACAATTTGCTTAACAAAGAATCTGATTCCTGAATTCCCCGTGTTGCTCACCACTAACATTATTGTGCCACCTGGGCCAACACTATATTTCTTTGAGCTGGAGGTGAGTGTGGTGAGTATGAAAGCTGTCCTCTCCACTGCCTGATGGGGCCACAGACCCAAAAACACTGCATTCGCTTTGATCAGTAAATCCTCTATGGGAATGTTGTCTGGAGCTCTCCTAAAACAGGCAGTGGATTAACAATCCATAGGGCATCCAATATCTCTGCTTCCTCATTCAGCCACAGTAATGACTCAAACATACATGCTCTAAAAGATTGTTCTTCTGCACTTTGAAAGAATTAATTTCTGTATGTTCCTCCAGCACCTTATCACTTCTATAGCAGACTTGAACATTCAGTCTTGTGACGGCATTCTCGCCATCAGTGTTTCCAGCTTCTTCTTTGCATTCATCTTAATATCTCATATTGAATAAATCTTCACCATCTGTTCTTTTTCCTCCCTGCCTTTTTCCAGTCTAGCAGGCATCATTGTGGTATGTGGATCACAGGTCCACATGAAGCTTGACAACAATGGCTCTCCTTTACTAATATAATGGTATTATTGGACCATCATTGACGGTATCACATTGGGTCCACAGACTGGACGACACGCTCAGACTAGTCACCAACAGGAATGCTTCTCACTCCTGATGGTCTGCAAGGGAGCAATTGCGTATCCCTTGAAGAAAGTGTGCCCCCAGTTTATACTTCCCAAGCCCAGTTGAAGAGCAGAGCAACTTCAATGAGCCGTGTTTCCAATATGCCATGGCTGCTCCAGGATCCTGTGGCATACAGGTTCCTAACTATCACATCTGCACCCAATTCCTAGACCACCTTCCACTTTTTCCGGAAGCTTGGGTTCATGAAAGTGCCACTGGTTCATTGCACCTTAACATGCATCTCAACAGGTAATCCAGAAGGTAACCCAGGGCTCCCTCCAACTAAGCGCCACCACTAGGACACCAAACTAAATGCCCTGAAGGGCGTTTTGGTATGCTGCTGAGCTGGGGGCTGAGTTCACTGCGGTGGGGGCTGATTTTGTTGATGGGGACCTGCGTGTGCTCCTAAATAAACAAAGCAAAACGAGTGGTTTTAAGCACACGCAGGTCCCCATCAACAAAATCAGCCCCCAGCTTGGCAGCACACCAAAACGTCCGGTAGCCAGTCCGGCCCTGAAGATGGCCCTACAGTGCTCCAGGTGCGGCAGAGCTGTCAAAGAACTGGAGCCAGAACAGGAGCTCCAGAGATGCATAGTTAGCTTGGCTCCCTCCTGGCCTAGTCCCTCCTAAGGATATTTCTATAAGTTTCCTCTGGTATCTGCCCACATTTGAACTTTGAAGGTTTGTCTCAAAAATTAAAAATAATAAAACATCAGTATCTTTGAATTAAGAGATTGTATATATTGCTGTTTGTTAATGGGAGGTATCTGTCTGCCCCTATAGAATTGAGAGAGACCTTTGAATCCTGTTAACCTACAGCACCCCTTCAATTTCATTTTAATTCGTGGCCTAGTGATTCCTTACTGCTACGAGAGGAAACTATGTCATTGGTACCTTCAGAAATAGGACATGGGAAGGATGTAAATTCATGCTTCACATTGTCTTCATCTGCAAATGTGAGTGTCTATTGATACGCATCAAGACGGAGTATTTAAAGCTATAAGCATGATCCACAGAACCTGTTTCAAAAAAATTGACCCTTAACAACAAATGAAAAGCAGTTCTGCACTTTAATACTATACATTAACTTTAAGAAGGAGGACCAGCTATATTTACAGATCTTTCTACCCAAATGTGGAATTCCCACAAACAAAAAGAATTGTGAATATAAAATTAGAGACAAAAAACTAAATGTAACATCCCCTGAAAGAGATGCCACTCCTAGACATGGCTTCTGCTTTCTTTGTGTCTTCAGATGTATTGTTGTGCTACCGCAAGACGATGAGACTTGTCAAGGAGCATCCCCCTAAAGCTCAGTGATCTCTCTGTCTTTTTGGTTTTTTTTTCTGTTAATTGGCAAGTGTGTGTTATGTCCCTCCTTCCATGGACAACAGGAGGCCATGCATGTGTAGGATGCCTGTATTTGCTTGCTCCTGACATAAACGGTTGGACATCGTGGCAAGGTGTTGGCCTGCAGCCTCTTGGCCTATTTCTTCCTTTTGTCCTGTGTCCCTCCCCTTCTAGGAAGTTCCTCTTTGAGGTCGCAGCTAGGCTGCTAATGTCTTCACCCTAATCTCATTCCTAGACAAAATAAAAGTGTGTACTGATATTATCTCAGGGATGATTTTGTTTTTTTCAGTCTCAAAAGAGGCAGTTTTATCTATCTGAAGCAGAGAGCATTCTATCCAATACAATAACATATGATTAGCATTGATTTTGTGTCAGCATGTTGCTCATGATTCAATGGCTATTTCTGCTTTCTGTTTCCTATTGGACAGCTTACCATCATATTATGGTATATGACCTGCCCATAGGTAACTTCTGGTTTACCATGGTTTTTGGTTGGATGTGTTGTACTCTTTCACTGCTATGTAATCTTAGGTATGCTTCTCTTCTACTTTCTTCACTTGATGAAAGTGCATGGCCTTTCCAATTTTCAGTTCCCAACCCTCACTATCATTATGGCCTGCTTTTCGCCCTCGCCTGCTCACCTGACCCATGAGCTTTCGTAAACTGGTTTGACTGTTCTTAGGGATCCACCTCTACATCTTTAACCTGCAACCAGGTTCCTCGCTGGACCAGGTACACAACAAACATGGCCTGTCACTCTTGCTATGCACGCCTCCTGCTCACCTTTTTGGTATTTGCTTAGCCAGTGCTTGTTCCATTGCAACAGAAGCATTTACTACGTTATTGTTGTCAAGCAATCATCCTAAAATAATTTTTTCCTATTGTTATACTGTTTCAAGATAGCAGGCAGGTTGCATCTAGAGGCAACGTGGTACAACATGGTTGCCATCTTGACATTTTGGTGCCGATTCCGATCCTGTAAAACCCGGGTACGAATGGTCGTACGGAGCGTATTCTCCGTACGACTCGTACCCGGGAAATCCACCTTACAAACCAGCAAGTACGATTCGTACAGAAATACCATTTCCGTACGAATCGTAAAAAACACCGTACGGCTAAAAAATACCTACTATTCTGATCCTGGACAGCGCGTACGTGACGTCCGCACGGAGTCAGGCAGCATTTTACGGACCAGCAAGTGCGATTCGTACCTACAGCACTCCGCACGGCTATTTTTTTACGGGAGCCAACAAGTGCCGGAAAAGCTAAGTATGCAGCGATGCACGACGAAAAGGGGGCCCGGTACGCGACGTAAACGCCATCAAGCACATCATGTACGGTGCGTACCCCAACATTGCATATGTACGGTGCGTACATACGCGCTGTTGGGGTACGCACCGTACATAGGCCAACAGTGCGTATGTACGGTGCGTATGTCCGCACCGTGCCCCACCACCCGCGTATGTCTGCACCATACCCCCCCACCCGTGTATGTCCGCACCGTACCCCCACACCCACGTATGTCCGCACCGTACCCCAGGCGTACCGCAATCCTTGCGTATGTACGGACCATACATACGGTGGGGGGGTACGGTGCGGACATACGCGGGTGGGGGGGAGGATGGGGGGCGCCGTACGACTCGTACCTCAGGCACATGTGTACTCGGGGTAGGGGTCGTACAAAGTTCACTCCGTACGGGACGTTTTCCATACGCTTGTGTATTCGGAACGCCGGTACGTATCGGACTTGTGCGCTCGAACTTCAGTTTTATGACTCGTACGTGAAACTGTGCGGGGACGTCTCATAGACCTTTTCCCGATACGATTCGTATGTATTTTTAAGGTACGAATCGTACTTCACCGGTTGTACGGGACTTGTACGATTCGTACGTAAAAAAATACGGATACGAGTCGTACGGTAATTTTTTTTAACGGATCAGAATCGGCACCTAAATGTTCTGCTTTTATTATGGTTGTTCCATTCCACAATGGCTGCCATTCCCGCCAAATGCAGTGCGGCACAATGTATCGGGCACAGTATAAATTTAATTAAAAGAGAAAAAATGAAATTCCAAGATGATCACTGGATGATATTGGCTTGGTCAATGATTGCACCTCACAAGTATTGACAAACTCAATACATTAAGGATACAGAGATTTACTGTATGTCTGCTGTCAGTGCTTAATTAAGGCACCAGCAGGATCATGACTTATTGATTTAGTTAACAAATTAAGCAACTAGATAAGTGTGAAACTCATGAAATTCCATGGGTCACTGCATGTGGAACTGTAGGCCATGCAAAAAGCGTAAGTGTATGGCTGGTGACTGTACAAAAATATATTTATTTTAAAATACATTTCTTCTATTACATGAAAAAGAATAAGGCTCTTGTTGCTAAGCACATAAATATAGAAACTAAAAAATAGTGCCAGTGTCGGGGATTTGATGTTGTGAGAAGCATCAAAACATTTACTGCACCCCGGCCACCACTGGAATAGGCTTAACATTCATTAGCTATGTGTGGGCCACTGAACAGTGTAATATATTGCTAATGCAGACAGAAAATAGAGAAAATGGTTTCTACCAAAGCGTTGGACACTGGTAAGTAGTGCTAATAGAAGCGATGTTGCACTTGCCAATGAAACACACAAAAGGTGATGGGAGGATTGGTTGCAATTTGTCTAACCACTGACAATACCATAAGGTGGCAGTCCGCTGCATCATTCTTTTGCCACCATGCCACCACAGTTTGGACCCAGCCATGTGCAAATCAGTCTTGACCCAGCTCCAAAGGGAACAGTACAGCCCGAATTTGCCTATCTATGGTTTTTATTCAGCTTTCCTGTTTGGCTCAGTGACTTGATACTGTTATGCCTGTTTCTCTTTTTTAGTTATCCCCTCTTAATTTCTGCCAGTTTATATTACTATCTCGCGCTCACCTCATTCTCGCTGTTTTCCCTACCACTTTATCGTTCCTTTATGTTCACTATCACCTTCCTCCCGACCTTGCTCTCTCTATCTAGCTTTCTATTTCATCATGTGTCCTCTCCTTCCAGACATCCCCTTTAACATGTTTTTCCACTCCTGCTCTTTTCCCATCATTACGAGATGTCACTGTAATTATGACTCATATCGAATTATTGTGCGTGTTGCAGAAAAAGCGCACTTTGGGGTTTTCAAAGACGCATTTTCCAGGGAAAACCTGATAAACGTCCACCTGGAAAAGAACCCTGAATGCAATCAAAATCTCCGGGAATGGGTGCGCCAGCGACTATTCCCAATTGAAATTGAAATTGAAATTCCAGAGTGAAAAACTCACAATGCTGAGGTAATTCTGCCACCAAGAATTGCCGTACCCTACAATATCAATAATTTCAGGTGTTGATTTAAAGGTGAAAGACGAATTTCATGAACAGGGGCTCAAACAACTGATGCACACAACTACCCTGGCGCCGGGTTTGTAGTGTCTGTGGTCTCAAAGCTGAGGCATTTCGAGCTCAACCACGAAATGTTTTAATGTTACCAAAGCCAAAAGGGTTGCACGTGCACGTTGATTTGGGATTTGTCGTAGAATGGGGTTTAGGCATCCCTCCTTCATAACTAAACCTCTCTTATTCGGGACAACAATCGAAATAGCTTTTTTGTGTCATTCTTTCTAAATCGCTCAACTTTTCATAACAGAAACAAAGCATTGCCATGAAAACATTTATTTTTTATTTTTTTGGATGAATTATATGTTTGGAGTTTTTTTTTTTTACATAACTCCATGAAAACATTCTACTATTGGCTTCATATTTAATGTAGCTGAAAGCTCTACAGTGGCAATAGCATCCGAATAATGTAAAGATGCGGAATCACATTATTCTGTATATTAGAATTTTTTTTCTGCTGATGTTATTTGTTATTATTGTCATCAATATTGCATGATGCTGTTGAGTTCAGTTCAGTTCAGCACTCTATATCTCTGCAGCTTATGCCCCCCCCCCTTTCCCCCCCGCGGGTACTGCTCCATCTCATCTCTCAACTAAAATACTCTCAGATTCAGAAAGCATCTAGTCAGCAGAGTTCCGTATGCAGCAGGTATTAATTTGTGTTGTGGGCCAAGGAAAGTCATTTACGTGGTGCATTGTTAGCTTCCATATCTATTTATCACACACCAGGGCCAAGGATATTGCTCGAGTTATAAATAGACTTTGTTTCCATCCCAGAGGCTGATTTAAAATATAGATTGTTGGTCTCCTGCCTTCAGCCCAACAGTATATTTCCTATACCGCCATTATTGATCATAAAACAGCCTACATAGAAATTCTTAAATTAGAAGAGGATGCTTTGGTTTTCTGTGTAGGTTCCTTCTTGAAAGCGGCAGTCCGCTCACGCACCTCTATGAGTATTTAATGAAGGTTCATTTTTTAGGCGCGCCCTGCACATGTTATCTTCCTTTTAGGATCACATGAAATGGAGGCATTCTGTAATGAACAAATGTAACCAACTGCACTTTATAGCTATATTGTAATGTCATTCTGTATTTATCGGACTTTTATGGGCACTGTTTTGTACGATGCTGTTATTATATCGATTTTATGTATTTTAATATTGATTTATTTTGACCTGTGCTTTTATGGATACATTTTTTGAATCCGAAAAAAGATTAATTGAATTGAATTGAATTGAATATAGATCTTTACTGCACTGTTGGCGGCCAGGAGTAGCTCTGAGGTGCTGTTAAGCACTATTTCTTATAATTCCATTGATAGGGTTACTTTGCATAATGCTGTATTGTTTAACTGTGACTCATGAATCCCCTCATGTACCTCTTGTAAACATTTTCACATAACATGTAAAGCGCTCTGATACCTTCGGGACAAGCTACAAATCTCAAAATAATAATAATAATAAAATACACCAATATTGTTCCACTGCAGAGCTGGGAGCGATCACTATTCTAAACTATTTAAGAGAATAGTTGGGGCCATGGTCACCAAAAGTAAATCCTCACAGGGCCTGGTCCACAAAGTGGTTAATGGGCGAAACTGGATCCACTCACACCTCCCAGATATCTGCAACCTGTTTGGAGTAAATGCATTTACTGATGCATTATTGAATACCATCATTGCATACAACCACACAGCTATAAACCCCAGGCAAGGAAGGAATGGGCAGGTTGAGGTGTGAATGCCCACAAATCTTTGCTTTAGTTAGCAACTATAAGCTCCTCTTTGACCTTTTCCCACCCTGAAAACAGTTATGGATTTATTCCAGCAAAGTTCAGAATCATCTTCCTTTTCAGGTTAACAAATGAAATGGAAAACCACTGAATGTTTGACAGTGTAGGGGAAAAGGCTTCTTAAGTTGGAGAAAAAGAAAAAATATGCATTTGCTCAGCAAGCTACCTATCCCTGATGTAGAGTTGTACAGTGTGTATAGCCCCACATCGGGGATGTAGCACGTGCCAGATGGCATTCAAGCAGTAGTCTTGAAAAGCTACTACTGGGAATGCATATACCTTCCCCAAACTCATAAATCTACACTTGTATGTAGGAGAACATGTACAGCTGTAGATTTACAACTATTTTTTGTAAATTGGGCCTACATTGTATAAGGTTGGGGCTGGATTATTCATGTATTGGCCAACACACAGTGCACTACTGTGCCCAAAATGCGGGTCACCAAATTTAAAAAGAGATCCTTGGAGTTGTGTGGTGGCATGGGGAGTAGTCAGTAAAGACAAGTTTTTCTGTTTCTACCCCCATGAATAAAGATTTGGGTGAGCACTCAGTACATAGCTATTCAGGAATTTCTTCGCCTACTGAGGGGACCTAGCAGATTGGGGCATTTCATTGTCTACAGAAGTTTACATTTATTTTCGGTCCCATAACAAAAGGATAAAAATTAAATTAGGATGAAAAAGCTTATGCTGCAAATGAGTGTTTGTGCCTGGGTCTGAAAAAAATGGTTAGTTCTGATGCTCCACTGATTGAGACACCGATCCTGAATTAGCTGCCGCCCTGGTTTTCCCACTGGTGTACTCTATACCTTCTTGGGCAATGCCTAATGCATGCAGGTGGTTCCAGTTGCTAGTCATCTGGCCCAATTTTTGCAGACCAAGAATTGTTTGTCTACAGATTTGTATCCAGTGCAAGATAAAGAAACAAGGAGAACGGCAGAGAAAGATAAAGATAAAAAAAATTTGACAAATGGGGAAGTGGAGATGAAAGAGAACCAATAACCATGAGATAAAGAGACAACAAAATGTAGGGTGTTGGATGAAAGAGGCATTAAGAGGAATCAAGACTAGGCATTCAGATACCCTGGAATACTGAGGCACTGCCAATGGGCTCCTAACAAACCTTTCGGCCCTGCACATTTTATTAACAAGGACACTTTGAAAACCAAAATCAGCACTGGCAAAATCGTACAAACGTACCCTGTACTGCAGGAGGATGCAAATAAAATGGGACAATGGGGGCATGATAGGGCTATGGAAGCACGTCCTGCTCTGAAAGCAGTCCTTGCGCCTTCCGCCCAGATGGGAAATGTCAGAATACCACTTATAGAGCTGGCTGGGTCCCATTCTCTGGGAAATTTATGTACCAGACTCTGCTGCTGCAGAGCAGTCATAGCTGAGAACCATCCTGGGGCAGACCTAGACCTAATGTCTAGTCCACAGACATCCTAGAGCTAAAGTCTAGTCCACAGACATCCTAGACCTAAAGTCTAGTCCACAGACATCCTAGAGCTAAAGTCTAGTCCACAGACATCCTAGACCTAAAGTCTAGTCCACAGACATCCTAGACCTAAAGTCTAGTCCACAGACATCCCATTTTGTTTCTCACTCTCCGGCCATGGTGGTTCACAGTCCAAGTAGGACAGGAGCACCTACTCCCTCCCTGTTTGCAAAAACATGGAAGGGTACCACATCGACTTTATACTTAGTAGCTCAATGAGTAGTGATACAGCATCTCGGCCATATGAGCAGGCATATGACTAATTCCATCTACGTCCCTCTCAAGTCCACCTAAAATGTGAGGCTATGCTTTGTATTATATGGATTTCAAATACACCAATTACTTTTATGGTACATATTCGTTTACGTTAAAATCAAATTAATGCAATCCATTGCTAAAGTAAAAATTAGTCTTTCAGCAAGACTGATTATTATTTCATCACGTTTCCTTAATTTCGGTTATACCTTTCCTTTCTGTTTGTTCTCTCTCCTGTAACCTTCCTGATTCATGTGCTTTGAGGCTTTGATGCTCCAGCGCCATACAATAATTGCATATCAAAAGGAACCAATCCTTTAACAGCAAAGGCTAATTCCACATTGGAGTATCTAGAGAATTTCTCTGATCAATAAATTCACAAATTGTTAGCAATATAATAGGTGCTAACATGGGCGTGTCCCTGTGTCAATACTTGCCAACCTATCATACAGTGAATCGTAATTATCCCTATTTTAATAAAACATTAAAAGAAAAAAGGATGCAAGGCTAAACCTTCCGACTTAAAAGCACTGATTTACGTATTAAGTGACACTTTCCCTTGCAGCGGTTTTCCCTAACACCACACACTTTCTAATTAGTTCAGAAGAAAGGATCAACTGAATAAAATTTCTAACTACAAATTCATCAGTTGTATAGCTCTCCTCATGTATAATTCACTCCTGCTTTTCTAGGAAATGGCTTAGATACATTTTTCTGAAGTGCAATGTGCAGATTAACTCCTTCACCGCCTGCTCTGTCTATATGATACTCTGAGCGCCTGTCAGTCAGAATGTTGGGAATTTTTTGTTTTTTTACATTCATCACACACGCATTGCGAAATAAGGACGCAGAAGTCACTGAAGGTACTAGCTTGAAATATAATGATGCATAAAACATTTTTAATTTTATTTTTGCAGGCTTAAATAGTGCGAACTCGACCAATGGACCTTGAAGCACTTCATGTGAGCACCAGTTACATTACCCAAAAGGGCCGGACTGAGAACACAAAGCAGCCCTGGCAATTCTATCTGACCGGCCCCCTGGGGGGGAGGGCTGCTTAACTAAACGGGCCCCCTGCACTGCTGCTTTTTTACTGGGGGCCAGTATTGTAGTGCTGCTGCACTGCTGCAAAACCAGCCCCCAGTAACAAAAACGGCCCCCACCACTCTAAAACCGGCTCCCACCTTTCCAGCCCCCCGGGGAAACGCCTGATGCCTGCTACGACCAGTCCGGCCCTGTTACACAGGATCAGATTTGAAACACAGGCTGTAAAGCCAACTCCAGGACTCGAACCTGGTACCTCAGTTTCAAAGTCAGCAGCTGTTGCCATTTGGGAATATACATTGCCCTTTTACTAGGCATGTGCAGCAGTCAGGAATGTCCTTGGTTAAAATACCTGTGGTTGATTCATGGACAAGTGCAGCACAGATTGGACAAAAAAGAATGAGATGGATGTATTTGGAATACAGAGCTTTATAGTTCCAGAGATGCTAGCAGCATTCTGCACGGAGTGTGCAGCTTGGCCGACTGTTTATCATCCATCACACTGTTGGGGTCATTTAGACCATGGTGATAATGAATTTGGCTTTTTCACCCGGGAAGTTATCTTTGCGCTGAACAGGTTTTGAGTTTAGCTACACCTAAGGCCTAGTGGCACTACTCAAAAAGCCAGGTCTTCAGCTTCTTGTAGAATTCAAGAAGTGAGGAGGAGACTCTTGTGTGTAGTCACAGTTTGTCCCACAGTTAAGGAGCGGCGTAGAAGGCTCAAACACCGGATTTGCTTTTCTGTATGCATGGGATTTGGGCAAAGTAGGAGTCCAGACGAGCGGCGGTGTCTAGTAGGTTTGTGAAAGCAGATGCGATTGTTGAAGCACGCTGGATCAGAGTTATGTGGTGCCTTGAAAGTGTGGATGAGGACTTAGAATTGGGCTCATTTGAGAATGGGGAGCCAGTGGAGCCCCTTCAGGGGTGGTGTGATGTGAGTGCGGCGTGGGAGGTTGAGAGTGATTTTAACTGCTGGGTTTTGAGTAGTCTGCAGCCTTCTGGTGAGATTTTTGTTGATCCCGGCATAGAGGGTGTTCCCATAGTCCAGACTGCTTGTGATCAGGGCGTGCAAGATGGTTTTCTGGGAGCTGATTGGGAGACACATAACAATCTTCCTCAGTATCCTCAGGGCATGGAAACATGAGACAGTGACAACAATAACTTGGGCAATCATGTTGAGTTTGCTGTCACCAGACAATTATGTGAGGATCACTAGAGAGGGGCTTTGGCTCCACCCACACGTTAGGAGCCAGGAGCACATGTTTTTGTTGGACAGAAGTTTTGTGCTTCCACAAGAAAGTGCTTCGCCCCCACACAGCTGTGATAATTTTGTGTATTTATCCTGGTGCAGGAGCTTGAAAGTTCAGGGGCATACACATGACACTGTAATGCATTTAAAATGTCTTAGACAACTAGATAATTTATGGGTACAGATGGGAGGAGGGCAGACATTAACTAACATGGAAGTTTAGGTCTGGCTTGAAAGTTTAACTGTCATCTGACCTTTTAAGGTCAACCTATAGCTCTTTGCTTCCACACAAATACATCTCCATTTTCATGCTATTTACTTGAAATGCTTCACATTACCATACAAAATTCCTAAAAAGGCAGACCTATTGCCATTGCCAATAATTGTTATCCCGTGCATGTTACCCATGCAAAAACAACTCCGTTAACACTTTTCACAAATGTGTATTGAAGCTCATGGTTATGAGCACTGGTGTAAAAATCTTCCTTGGTCATCATTTCACCAGTGCAATGCAACCAAAGCAGATCCTCAATTGAGGACTTCACAAGTTTGGATGTGCTGATCGAGTCACTGATGGAAATTAAGATGCGAAAGGTGAAGATGGGGTAATGTGCTCCCAATGGCCAATCCTCAGTCTTCAGATGCACTGGCCATCCATAGCAAGTGTTGTGGAGCTGCGTTCACTCTGCGGTCAGCATTAGAAGGCAAAGACCAATAGAGGCTCTGCAGCCATGCATAAGGCAGACTGCGTTTCAATTGGAAATATTTAGAAGATCCATAAATCCTACATCTTTAGTGGTAGTGATGAGGAAGGCATGGCTTCTCTGCATCCATATTGGCAGTAGGCACCAGAGCTCTGAAATTAGAGGCATTAAACAGTGGCAGCTGGCATGTACCAAGGGAGGTAGGGCGAGGGCACAAAACAAATAGACTTACCTTCATGGCTTGCTGCGCGACGTTGTCCTCGCTTGGTTCTTCTCTCCTCAAGGCAGGCTGTAACGTGGGACCCAGCCAGCTCCTATAACCAATCCTGGCACTGCACTCCCCAGCATGACAGAAGCACCAGTGGCCTCACTCAGCACTCTCAACAGTACCTAAGGCCTGCGCTTTCTCTATCCCAGTTGTTTGACAGCTGGGTTAGAGAGGTTTAAAATGTGCATGTCTGGCTGGCTGTCACAAGATGGCCGGCCAACAAGACATGCAGATTTCAAACTTTAGCGCACAGCTCCCTGCTGCCACTCGACAGCAATGGCCTGACACTCAGTGCGGAACGGGTTGCTGAAAAATAAAATGGTAATAAATAAACTTTTTTAGCATTTTATTTTTCAGCTCTTGGCACCTGTGGGACAACCCTCCTCCCCTTAAATGGAGGAGCTGCCCCTGGCATTAAGCAACTTCATCTTCTAATTTCCTGATGGTACATTAAATACTCTGATTGCTGCAAATCATACAGGGAACTTAAGGCAACATTATCTTTCTTGTGCACACAACTAATCATATTGAGGAGGTATGGGCTTCCAGGTGCTATGAGCAGACTAGAAAGCAATCCCTTGAACCAGAAGGCAAAGCATCCTTACCCTTAGGAGTGGTCGTTGATAAATTGAGTTCATTGAGGAATGGGCACTGTCACATGGTGGAATAGTCAAAATTCTCTTTTTTTTTTTTGCCTTAGACATCAGGCAAGTCTTCAACATTATTACTACCACCAAGACAAGAGACCCTAGTGAGGCACTATAAAGAGGAAAGTTGAGTTTCTATTTCGAAGCCCGAAATGTATAAATCGAGCATTATCTCTAACTAATTCCCTCTAGCTTTACTAAGAGCTGTCCTCAACAGACTGTGATAGATCTTTTCAAGCTCTAGGAATCTCACAGTTGACTTTCTGCAAATTACACAAGGCAGAGGCCCTTGATTTTGGAAGGAGGTGTGCTGGCCTTGGACTTCCCTTGTTATTTCAAAGGAGAACCATGTGGTACGTCAGAGCAGTGTGATGTGGCCACCTTGGCTCTCCAGGTTAGATGTCCACTGAGACCATTCCAAAGAAGACTGTGAATAGGCGCATAAAACAACTTAACTCGCATCCAAACATAGCAGACATAGCAATGTGGATTAACGTTGAGAGTTTGCGAAATTTGCGTAATTTTCTTTTGAGAAATTACACAGTTTCCTAAAAGTTCATGTCAAACTATGCACAATTAAAATCTTGAATTTAGTACGATATTTTAGAATGAAATGCAACGCAGAGACCCTTTTTGCTACTAAAAAGTGCAAAAAAACCACAAGTGAGTCGAATAAGAGCTGCTTGCTTTCTGTTTGTTCATAACGCTGCATTACATTTTTAACTGGCTTAGCATAATGGCTTCATTTCAGGAATTTCAAATAACAGGTGTAATGCAAAATGCTAGAAATTACGCAAGATTACACTGCATAATGAAAGTATCGCCTAGGCCTAATTTGCGATTACTGAATTAAATAATGTTTTATTCTATACAAAACATATTCATTCAATAACTTAAGATGTATAGTCTTTGGAACAAATTCTATGGCGAATTCTGTTAAAAAAAGATAACATAGGCATGCAGAGATGTTCCTGGGGGAGGAGAGAGCACTGCTGGAGAGTGGGCTCTTGTGCAAACTGGAACAGGGTACACCTAGGGAGCCACCACTCTAAGACCTTGCACGTTGCAGAATTAGAACTAAGCCTGCTGAGATGATCAGTGCTTCCAACATGTTGCCAGTGGAAATATCCGTCATAATTTGGCAGCCATTTCAGTGAAAGATATGGAGGTCAGAATGTAAGTACTTCCGCTTGTCCTTTATGTCGTTAAAACTGCATTAGGCTGAAATTGGGCTCAACTGGCTCTAAGCAGGAAGCATAGTAAAATGCATTTGGCATTTCGTGAAAAGCACTAAGTGTTCAGAATGACTCTCCCTCTGTGGCGTGGCATAATGTGACTTTAAAGCCGTCCTCTGCTTCTTGCGGAATGTTTTTTATCCAGGCTGAAATTGTGATCTTAGACTCTATATATCTGGTTATATCCCCCCTGCGGTGGCTAATTCAATTAGCAAGAGGATCTTACAGGAAATGACCAGGCGCGACTATTAAGAATACAGACCAAGCCACAGACCACCAACGTTATCATGCAACCAACCAGCTCTTTCTGTGTGAAGATACAGAAGTACATTTGATAGTTGAAAAGTCTAAGGACTGTGCTCAGCATTACTAGTTAAAATACATTAGATCATTCTCTGAAAGCTGTAAATCTATTGCTTTATAATGACCACAACTAGTTACACATATGTAGAAACTCACATATTTTGTAACCATTGGTTGCGTAGTGAGATAATTCCTTCACATACATTCTGTTCCAAGTGGGTCTCTCTGGCCTTTAGTGACTTAATCCAGTTTCATCTTATTCAGGAAATGGTAAAAATTCTAGAATTAAGGCATATGAAGACTTAGGTTCCTAGGAGGCCATGGGCCAGTGGACAACATAAGCTTTTAATGTGTTGTATCCACTTATACAAATGTATGTTTTTTTGCCCCAGCAGCCAAGAGCCCTACTCACTCTCTCGCCCAAATGGCAGTATCTCCTTTGCTGCGCTCAGAGAGCTAAGGGTTTACATACCAGAAATGTTGTTGACAATGGCAAGCAAAAAAAGAGGACTGGGTACAGATAAACAGCTTTCACAGCCTTTTTTTAAGTCCAATCCTTCTGTGGCCTCCAAACATGAACCATCACATTCTGAAACAAGCCAAGATCTCCTGCTAAAAAGGCTACAATTGCTGTACAATTCATATTCCGGCAATGTGACCAAGTCAAATTTCGAGACAGGGCAGCCGAATCTTGAACAAAGTGTTATCAGTGACACCAGCGCAGGCCGGGTAAACTTAATCCATTGAGTCAATCTAGAAATGGAGAATCTAAAGGAGATGAACACCGGATATTGAAAAAGTAGAAGAAAATTATTGCAGTCCTGGCTATATATATACCCCAGACGAATGTTCCAAGTGTTCACCATGCTGTAAAGCAAGTACATGTTCCTCCATCAGGCGGAAAATGTGAGAATGCACTTCGTACTGGAAGCCATAGAGACAACAAGAAACGTTACTAGAGCTGTATTACATTACAATTCTGAAAAACATCCCCAATTGTCTCCAAAATAATATTTCTTCATTATTTCACTAAATGTTCATGGTATTTCTCAGAACAACATACTCAGTTCGCAAACTGCCACATTTATCTATCAGAATATGGAAAATGCTTAATGTGATTGTAATCCAAAAACATCATGATGTTAAGGTACCTATACATGTATTTTATTTTATTTATTTTTGGAAGAAATTACCTCAGATGTTCAGTAGCTAAAAATGTGTGCATTTTTTAATGTTTTCTAAAGAGTGGCAAACTTTTTTCAAATGTTCTCTTTTTCTTAAGATTCAATTTAAAATGACATTTATTTAAAACCAACTAAATCCTGAAAACATTTGCAAAGCAATTTTCTTTACTAAAACCTATTTGTAAATCACCACAAACAATCCAGCGTTTCTTACACTTGAGCAATAACAATATCGAAATCTTGTAAGTTAACAAATTTCCTTTTATTGGGAAAGTGTTGCTCAAAACAACAAAAGGGGAAACAAAGGCATACATTATTGATTGCTTTTACTTTTTATTTAATGTCCTTGACAACTTTACCCACAAGGTGGGTAAGGATGAAAATATTTATTCTGTAGAGTAGATTGATGGAGCTATTAATTGTGTCAATCTTTTCAGCTCACGATACAGGCTTGGTGACTCTGCAGGTGGCCTTCAATAATCAGATCATCTCCAACTCCGTGGTCTTTGAGTACAAAGCGCGAGCGCTTCCCACTCTCCCGTCTTCTCAGCATGACTGGCTTTCCCTGGACGGTAAGGAGAAAACTGCAAAACACTCTTGATTATTGGAATGGATATGAGTCTAAATCATTGTTGGTTAGCAAATATGATTTATAGATTATCTGTTTAGGAGAAGGTAGATTGTAAAATTACAAATTCACAATCAAAATCAAACATATGAGATTTATCTTGTTTTACTTCACTACGGCGTATAATTGTGGGAGATAAGCCATGTCTCTTAGAGGTTACTAATCACAACATAATTTGTTTATGGTTGATTGTGTAGAGCTGCAGCAAACATAAAATCCCTGTATTATTCAGCACACACATAAGGAAACAATTATCAGTCAATGTGGTCAAGCTATAAAAATTGCATCCAATAGAGATAAATCTATAAATGTATTAGAAATCAATCAGCAAATTAATAACTATGTTCCTACATTCTGACCATTATTGATAAAATGAGAGTGCAGTGGTTTAAAAAAAGAACGTTTTCAAAGTTGTCAGTATTTTTTAGCATTTTTAATAAATGTTTCGATCAAGTTGAGTTCACTAGGATACAGATTTTATATTTTTTTGAATATATGATTCTGGTTCTGTTCATTTGGATCAAAAGTGTACATTTACATCAAACGTGGAAATAATTATGAGAATTCAAACCACATTTTAAATATATTGATAACATGTTCATAACTCTTCATTATTTAAATAGTTTTGAAAAGTTGCTCAGGTTGAGAATTTTGTTAATTAGTTTCACATTTTCCTCACTTTTATAACATTTTTATTTGTGTTAATTTAGGTCAACGATTACGAGTTAATCCAGTGTGGGCTGTCGGTCCCATGGTGGGGCCTTTCTAAGGCTCATATGTGAGCCTTGTAAAAGGCACCGGCATGGGAGCACCAAAGCACGTTCCTACAAGACCTGGTCTGCACCATGTTGTGCAGTCCATGCCAGGCAGGAACAGGGGATGCATACATACAGGGGGGAAAACATGTGCCTCCCTGCATGTACCCCCAGACTCAGAGACAACACGGGGCTCTGTAGGGCCCCCTTAGTTTCCTCACCACCATCTTTTTCATGACATGAAAAAGGAGGGCGGTGAGGAAACTTGTAATATGCTTGGTGGTGCTGCAGCGGCTCCGCCAGCATATGGCAGCCTCTGACCACTGCAACACTGCTGAGGGATCACAGATCCCCAGTGTTTTGTGGCAGTCCTACCGCCGCACTCATAATACGGCAGTCGGACTGCCAATGTGGTGGTGTGCGTAACTATGGCAGTCCAATGGACTGCCATAGTCCTAATCAGTCCCTTATTGCGTAATTCATCTGTTTGAACATTGAAAGTATGTTGATCTTGTTAAATACTTGGTCAGTTATGCAAACAAACTCCATAAGTAGGACAGAAAGAATTACCGCAGTTTACATGCAAACAAAGACACTTTATTACAAGAGACTGGCCGGAATGTTTGTCCAGAATCATCACCATTTTATCTTTCATCTCCCAGAGGGAATGCCCCCTTCACAATCACTAGAATTGAGAAGAGGAAATCTACTCCATCTTGCCTAGCAATAATTCTTCCTTAAAGCGTATCAATGTTTATTATGCAGCCAACCAAAATGTCTATACAAGTAGTGACAGTTCAAAGGTAACAGGAAGTATCCCACCGAGTTCATAGAAGATGCTATGTATATCTAGGAATAGTTTTAGATCATCACATTTTGTCATTCTGTTGAGCGGCAGGCATTGATTACTGGTGAATACTCTTTATTGGGTAGGGGTGTGTGTCTATAGTATACCACCTTCACTAAAGATACACTGATGAGTGAAACTGGACAGGATTTATTATTGAAAGAATGTCTTGGGGTTTTTGTCAGACAGTCACCTAGATGTTAAAATACATCTTTAAAAATAGGAGTAACAAATGATTATAGATCATGTGATGTGCGCACATTAATTGTTTTTGAAGGTTGTTGTCTCAAAACATTTTCAGTCACTAAGTTGTACTAGTAACTGAGCAAATCACAAACTCAGTATAGATTTTGTGATTATCTCACTGGACAGTTGTTTATTAATAGAGGCATCCTTTTATGTTAGGCTTTCATTACATTTCTTTAAGGCTTCAGTTCCTGGAAAGAATAAAAACTAAGCCTATGATGCTGCTGCCGGGTGCCTGGCAGCCGCATCATAGTCTTTGTTTTTATTCCCCTTTAGTCATGGTGCTCAGCGATAGGGGATGCTCCTGGGATCTTGGACCATGGAATGGATGAGCTCCTTTCCATCTTTTAGGGTGGCCCAGGTGCCTCTGAGCTGGAAAAACGTCCTCCCATTGCTTAAAAAGCGTTTGCTGGATCCCTCTAAACCAGAGAATTATAGGCCAAACTCGCTGCTTCTTTTTTTTGTCGAAAGTGGCAGAAAATCATATTAACCAGTAGTTGTAGGGTTTATTGAGGAAAGAAACCTTTTGCACAGAACTCAGTCCACAGTACAACACTGAGTCTGCTTTGCTTCTCGCATTGGAGTCTTTACTCCAGGTAGTAGATAGAGAAGATACTGCAGCACTCCTGTTGTCAGACTTGAGTGCGACGTTTGACACCATATCTCACAGCTGTCTATTGGAGTGGTCGTGGAGCTACGGGATTGGCTATAGGGCCTTAAAATGGTTGGCATCTTTTGTGGCGGGTCGGTCCTATCAGGTTTTTCAAAAGACTTTTCAATCAAAAGTGGTCTTGCTGGCTCATGGGGTGCCACAGGGCTCTTCTTTGAGCCCTACTCTTTTCAACCTTTACATTCACCCCCTGGCTAATGTCAGTGAGCATCACAGCTTTGATATTTTATCATATACTGATGACACTCAATTGATTATTACTCTAGCTCCAAATTCTGCCAGTGGGCGGCCTCCCTGAGGGCTTGTCTGCCTACGGTTGCCCAATTGATGGACCGCAACTGCCTGAAGTTAAACGCAGACAAAACTGATGTCCTGAACCTCGGCAACCAGCTGACCGTTTGGTCCTGTGTTTGATGGCCGGCGGCACACAGCACTTTTCCAGCAACAAAGCCTAAGGTCAAGAACTTTGGCATGTGGTTTGATCATAATCTCACATTCAATTAGCAAGTTAAAACTTTGGCAGGCAGGTGCCTTAGAGTTCTCAAGTCTTTGAAGATCTTTATTGGCCTTCTACCAACAAATGCTCAAAAGACAGTGATTCAAGCCCTGGTCATCTTGTGGCTGTATTACTGTAATGTTCTGTATGTGGGTGTTTCTCAATCTTGGCTTCTGAGACTCCAATGGGCTCAGAATTCGACAGCTTGACTGCTATTAAAACTTCCTAAACGTGCTTCTATGGGCCCAGCACTTCTTAAACTTCACTGGCTTCCAGTAAAGAAGCCTGTTGCTTTTAAGCCCCTTTGCTCCCACTACAGGATTTTCAGGAGGACCGACGTGACCTATTTGCACCCTCTTATCAGGCTGTATTACCCTTTGAGGCATCTCAGGTTCTCTGAGGCCTTCTTAGACCAGGTCTCAAGGGTAAAGAAAGTGCGTATGGGCGGGAGTTCCTTTGGCTATTTGGCACCCAAGCTTTGGAACTATCTCCCTCTGCAGCTAAGGCATTCTGAGACAGAACGTCTGTTTCGGAAAAATCTAAAAACCTGGTTGTTTGATAACTAGATGTTGGCTGTTACTTGTGCTTGCAGCTGTCGGTTGGTGTATTTGACCTTAGCTCTGCAACACACCTCTGTGAGTAGCTATGTGCTTTTCAAGCTGCGCCATTATTATTTTTATTATTATTATTATTATTCAGCATCACTAAAAACGATTGGCAAAACAAATTTGTCCCAAAGGCAAGACCTGTTGGCTTTTCCACTACTTGTTCATACTAGCCCGGACCTATTTATTCTACTTGTTGCCTGTTTTTACTGTGCTTGCACCATGCAAGCTTGCACCTACAAAATGACGCATAAGCTCTTTTTTAAAGCATGCTGGGTGGTAGCAACATGAGGGAGTAATTGGGAGAAGCAATGTGTAGGGCGCAGGTGGGGGAAGCAACATGAAGGGTGCGGCGGGGGTATAGAAAAACAAATGGGCAAGAGAGAGCAACGTGGAGCTGCGGGTAGATGCACATGTGGAAGAAAGCAATGAAAGGGGAGAAGCACATGAGGGTCAGCGCATCACAAAGGGGGTGGGGGAGAAGTACATGGGCAAGAGAGCTGGAAAACAAATGCACTCTTGTGGAGTGCCTAAGAGACAAGAACAGTGTAGTTCCCTAAGAATGAGCAGTGGAACTGCACAAGTAAATTTGCAATGTTCCAGGGGAGGGGCAGACACAAGATGTACAAGGCAATCCATCGAATTAGAAGCAGGCAAATGAGAGTGACAAAAACACCAGTGAATGGTAGGCAATGGGTGGGCTGCAAGTCCCTTTTTTGTTCTTGGTAAGTCCACAATATATCTTTTGCAACCAGACAGCTGCACTTTCTGGTAGACTTGACCAAAAAGGTAATGCTGCTACTGCCACAAGTATACATCTTGGACTGGAAACATAGCATTCTTTAAATAAATGTATGAGGTATGATAGCTGGAATACATTGATTTATTGTGGCTAAGTATGAAGAACGAGGAGGGAAGAGCATCCTTATGGTTTTGAGAAGCTGTACGTCCACACCCAGTTCTAAAGTTCACTCCCTCCAAAAAGCTCACAAAATTCAAGACCTTTGGCACAAAAGAACTTTGCAGAAAAAAAAAGCCATTTAATTGAATTGCTTCGTGATGTCTGCTGAAGTGCCTGGTAAACTTGAAGCATATACTATCTTTTTACTAACTTTATTTAAACTGAGCATTCTGTAAGATGCATGAAAGTGGTTTGGACATATTTGTACTGGAATGTCTTTTAAGTTGTCTTTTTGGTGAAGGAACTATGACCATCTCACCAAACAGTAAGATCAGAGTGAAAAAATGTACAACACTTTCTTGGTTGTAGAGCCTTCTGTGAATCCCAAATGTAAGGCGTTTCTCATTTTCCACGTATGTGATGTACAACAGACAAAATTGTCCATTAAAGGTATTCATTTTAATCTGTATTTGTTGTGTGCTTCCTCTTTAACGGCGTTTGCACATAAATGCATAGACTAAAGTTCCTTGTTTGTACCCATTAATCTACAACATAGGATTAATATTGGATATGTTGTTTAGACATTACGAAAAAGGTTATTTATTCCTTAATTAGTTGACGGTGGTTGAGATCCATACAGATTGCACTGAATAACCAAGATCAATCTTGGACATATTGGAGTAACTACTTTGGTAAGTCATGGTGTTTAAATAACTGTTTAATATGAATAATGTGTTCAATATCCCTAAAGCGAGTATGCAATACATCAACAAATTGCGCTCACCTTCCAGCAGACTCCTTCATTAGTTATTTGCCATCATGCTGCAGATGCATTTAGAACAGCCTGGCGGGCTTGGCGCGTGCCTCGCCTGGTTCATGTTGGTGTGGAACGGGGAAGTGTGATGCAGCGTAGAGCCTCTTGTATGATGATCAATGTACGAAGCATAATTTGGGTGCAAAGCCTCAGTTTGACGAAAATGACATATTTGGCGACCACAAAAAACGCAAGCCGCAATGTACAAAAATCACATCACGAAACACGCGCAACGAGTCAGAATTGTCTTTCAGATTTGCATCGTTCACTTCGAGACCCATAACGAATAACAGAGTACTGAGGTATATAAAGAGCACCACCTTGCCATTGTGATTCTCTGAGGAATGTATCAACCAGTGCTTAATTTGTAAAAAAAAAATTAAAAAAAAAAAGTGCCAGGGCCCTCGCCAGGAGGTCACTCCAGCTTGCACCACCCTTTGCCACTGGTAGCGCTGCCAATTACAGTACCAACACAACTGCTAACCGTCACACTACCCCAAGTGTGACAATTCAGACTGTTTGAGGCCCCCACTGCTCTAAGAATGGCGTGGGAGCAGGTATTAGTTGTTTTTAGTGTATATTGAGTTAATAAAAACTGTTTGTGTAATTTGAAGATAAGCAGAAGGCTTCTCTTTAAATTACACAAACAAGTGCCATTATGTGGCAGCTGTCATAAGCATGGGTGTTGGTAATTAAGTGTTGGTGCCGAGTGCTGGAAACCACCAGCTCAAATTAAGCACTAGTATCAACCCTTTGGGGCCACAATTGTGGGCGCAGACCACTGATTGGATACCAGCTACCGAAAGTTGGCCAGATCCATTTGCAAAGTGGGTACAACTTCCACTTTGTGAATGTGGGCGTTTGACATTTGGACGATCAGACTGTGGTTCGGTGGACTGTTGTATGCTTTCCACAGGGCCATATACCGAATGGAAACTTGATGTTTTTATAAAGCAGACATTTGCTTTAACAAGAATATGGCAGTTCGGTGAAGGCGGCCTCCATCCGTACATTGGCAGCCACTTGCAGGGAGTTGCAATTCAACTCATACCTTATACATATTATGAAGCAGGTGTTTTTGCAGCTTTCTGTAATAGGTGTTTTGAGCTGTTACTGATTTGTAGATGGGTTGCAATGAAAAACTCAGATCGAGTCGCATACCTGACCTCTCAATGAGCAAAAAACTTCAGCCGATATGCATCTGGACCTTGGTGGGCCTCTAGTCCCTTATGCACCATCTTGTATAGCTGCTCCTCTAACGTGCCAAAGAAGAAAGAGGAAAATAATGGTAATATTTCAGAATTAGTTTATCTCACGCTCAATAGTCTCTCGTGCTGCTTAAAGAAACCTGTTCTTGTCACCCCCATCCGTGGTAACGGTTTTATTGGCATCTATAGGGAGAAAGGATGAGTTGCATCCACTAAAAAATTAACCTGTGATGAGGATGGGCTGGGCTGGTCATTACACCAACAGAGCAAACGTTAGAGCATATTTACAAGGGCTTATCACCACCAGAACGTCACTTTTTTGATTTATTTATTTAGAAGGTTTTATATAGCGCTGACGTTACCTACGAGGGTATCAGAGCGCTTTACAGTATATAGTTATAAAGACATACGAAATGAGGTAGTATACACGCATTTGATATATATCATTACTTACAAAAGAGGTAAATAGTATAAGATACCATAGGTGACCAGTAGACAGAATATGATGATCCCAGAGGGTAACAGAACATTATATTATATACAGTTATTGAGCCTTAGGTCAGTATTGAGGAAATAAACACACATATACTGTTCTCTTTCAATCCACAAGAGTTAGCCAGTGATATGAGGATCGTATCGGTGACTCGATGTCAGCATAGAATCAAGTCTTAGGATGCGAATTTGTTCATTAGGAGTATTTTTACCTCTTTTTTGAATGCGGTAAAGGAAGAGATTCCCCGTACCACTGGAGGTAAGGAGTTCCAAATCTTTGGAGCGATCCCTGAAAAAGCCCTGCAGCAGCCAGTTCTCTTTTTATGAAAGGATTGTGGTTTCAGAAGTAAGGAGCTTGCGCTTCGTAGTTGTCTGCATCCTCCGGATCGTTCTAGTTGTAGAGCTAGGTAACTGGATGTAATGTTATGTAGTGCTTTATGGGTCATGCAGGCCACCTTTAGTTGTATTCTAGCCTCATAGGGCAGCCAGTTCAGCTCTTTCAAGGTCGGAGAAATGTGGCTGTTTCTTTTAGATCCTGATACCAATCTTGCCGCAGCGTTAAGGGAAGCCCTCAGCGGAGCCAGCTTGTATTTGGGGAGACCGCAAAGAGTGGTGCTTCCATAGTCTAATCTTGGTAGCACTAAGGCTTGCACTGTCAGTTTTAGGTCGGTCTGAGGGAGGAAGGGTTTAAGTTTCCTTAGTAAACTCATCTGGTGATTGGCTCCCTTGGTGGCATTAGTGATGTGCGACTGCATATTCAGGTGTTTGTCTATGGTGACTCCCAGGGGTTTCGCAGAGTCAATGATGAGGAGTGAACAGTCAATGGAGGTTAGGTGTTTCAACCATTGCTCTATCTTTGGTGTGTGATTGGGTGGGGATATGAGAATGAATTCTGGGTTTTTTGTATTAAGCATGAGGTGGTTGTTCGTGAGCCAACTTTGCATGTTCTGTAGAATAGCGTTGAGGGAGATGAAGTCTTCTGGAGAGGAGATTTTTAAATACAGTTGGGTGTCGTCCGCATATAGGTGATATAGGATATTCGCGGATTTCAATGCGTTCACCAGGGTTTCCATTAGTAGGTTGAAAAGAATAGGTGATAGGGCTGAGCCCTGGGGAACGCCTATGTTGACCACAGAGGGCTGAGAGAGAGAATTCTTCATCTTGATTCTTTGTGTTCTGTTATTAAAGAAGGAGGAGACCCAATGTAACACTGGGCCCAAGAGGCCCATCCTTCCTTCCAATAGGGTCAGTAGTTTGTCATGTTTAACCATGTCGAAGGCGGAGGATAAGTCAAGAAGTATCACTAGGCATGATTCGTTGCGGTCAAGCATTTTTAGCATGTCATCCAATATGTGGGTAAGTGCAGATTATGTGCTGTGACCTTGACGGAAACCAGATTGGTGATTGTCTAGGAGGTTGTAATTCTCAATTGATGTTCTGGTGGCTATAACCCCTTCACTTTATTTACACCTAATGTGGCTTAACTCCATCTAGTAAATAATGCCCCTTTCACGCATCACTTAGCGTGAATGGGGCGGGCAATTGGTGTTGCAGTGGGCATTCCACCACAACATCCATTGCTTTATGGCGTTGCCCCCAAAATATGGGGCGGCGTCAAAAATAAGACCAGGGGAAAACTTGGCTTAACCTGGCACAACGAAGAAAAATTATTAATTACTCCTCGTTTTGCTGTTTCTAAAATCCTCTTTTTTTGATTATGTGCAGGAAGGAACACCTTCCAGCACATGAACAATAATTCCCTGCCAACACAGGCACCCTTGCACTGTGGTGCAAGGGTGCCTGCATTGGTGCTAGGCAGCTCAATTCAGCACCAACACTAGGGGAAGCGCAGGGTTGCGCCATATTTTTTCTAAATACGGCACATCCCTGAATTTGCAGAATGTTGGAGCGTGGTGTTACTAATTGTAGCATTACAACGTGCTCCGCCATTCTGTTGTACATATGCCCATCCAGTCGACTAGATGCATCACAGTCACTGCTGATTGAGGGTTGAATGGTGTGCTTTATTAGCTTGAAAAGTGCAGAAGATAATGTTGGATTGACTTGTGCGTGACAGCTACTGTGCGACTTCATGTCCCACCCAGAAAGGCAAATGGGTGGTATACAGTGAGCCATGTAGGGGTGAATTTTGTATGAGCTTCAGTAGTAGACTTCTTGGAATTCTGACCGGGCGGTTAGAGACACCCAAATCTCGCCCGGATCCCGCACATAGGATGTCATTTACGCAAAGTTCTGCGATTCCAGAAAAAACTTTTCAAATGCCTCCATTACCCTTCTATCTGTTCCCCTGTGTCAGACAGCTTGAGGTTTTCATCAAATGCTGCGGAGGTCTGTGTGAAACCCACACCTTGCAATTTTAGTTGAGCAGTGGTGGGTACCATTTAGTCAGAGGCTCAATACTAGCTTATTTGATTTGTTTTTAGTGCGGATATTTATATTGCGCGGACCTAGCCCCGGAGGGCATATGGGCACTTTACTTAGGTGACATTGAACATTCTGGAATCTTCAGGTTGCAGTTGTGCAAATGCATATTTACAAAATGGGGCACATGATAGTCTATAAGTCAGGGCTTTAAGTGGGATGAAAAAACGAGTGGCTCTCTCAAAGTGACATGGCCATGTAATTAAGGGCCAAACCCACATGTGCAATTCAAACCTCTCTAACCCGACTGTCTTGGACGGCCGGTTGGAGAGCAGGCACAGGCCTACAAGGCTTTTTTGGAGCGTAGAGCAAGCCCGCTCAAGCCAATCAAGTTGCTTCACTCATGCTGCTTAACAGCATGAGAACAGCATCTTGATTGAATGAGTAAGTTGACTGTGGGCTCCTCGCTCAGAGGACATGCTGCAGAAAGAGAAAGTGCTGGAAAACACTGAGTGGCAGTGTAAGGTAAGTAATATTTAAATGTATTTATTTATAAAATGTTTTTTTTTTTGCGCCTCCCCTCCACCCCCCGATGTGATTTGCCACCACCCGCCACTGAACTATTCGTGATCTAATATAACAGCAATTGGTAGTCAGCAACTATGAGTGCATGCAGGAGAATATTAAAGGAGAAACTATTGCACACAGTGTTGAACTTGCACTATTTAAGGGCCATATGAGCATATTTACACCTTTACTGATGTTTTAGAAGCTCTCTGAGGAAGTGGCACATTCGTTTCCTTTTGCATAATGCAGCAGGCTTGCAACGTATTGCAGGATCCTTACACCTTACGGTGCCATTAATTGGGTAATTTTAATTAAAAAGTGTGTTTTCTTCCCTACAGAAAGGGAAAGCTTAACGCTGTAGAAGTATATTCTATAAAATCTTCTGCCTCATTGGACCCTCAGATAATAAGTAATGCTTAGGTCTTTGGTTTATTTGTTTGTTCTTATTGCCCTGTGTCACACCGTTCCCTATTATTCTCCTGTGGAATCTACTGATGTGGGCTGTTTCATTTTGATTGCCTGTTTCATGAGCCTGAGTATGCTTATGCTCTTTGAAAACCAATAAAGAAATATTGCAAAAAATAAAATAAAGGTGGGACCTTTTGTAAGCGATGCTGGAGATCATGTCCAGTGTTGCAGGGGTGTTGTCATCTTTTTCATGCGCCTTGATACAAACTTGCTATGGCCCGGCCTTGGGCAAGGTGGAAAGAGTCAGAACATTCTGAAAGAAGATAAAAGGTTCGGAGCACTTCCAAGTCAGTAGGAGCTGGGAGGAGACAACCAGACATAGCACTACACTTTGCCTGGCAACAGTGGCTGATGGGTTGTCTCCTCTTGGCACATAGTTCACACCCTTTGCTTTTCATCCACCTATTTTGTTTTGCACCACTTCAGTTTCATCAGGGGACTGGGGCAGCACAGGTTAACCCTTTCCTCCAAAGATACTAAGCTTTGCTTGCGACCATTCTGCAATTCCTGCTCTAACTTCAAACAATGCATGTCATCCTGGCTTCTGGTGTGTCAGCAATATGGGGCGGACCTCCGTATTCGGTTACCGCACTGTATCCTGGATGACTGGAGGCTAGTCATGGCCTCTCTGCTTCTATCCCATGGTAGGTCAAGTACACCAGTATATTTAGATAACCTGCACCTTTTCTTATAGGATTATGACACTTAGCAGTCAATCCTCTGCGGAATGACAGGCACATGCATCAAGCAAAATACCGGTCGCAAACGGGCAGATTCTCAGAATCTGACCCTTTGCTCCCGGTATTTTTGCATTTGGGATGCATCATCCCAAATGCAAAAATCGCTATTTAAGGAATCTCAAAATTGGGATTCCTTAAATAGCGATTGCATTTAAGGAATCCCTAATTGAGATTCCTTAAATGCAATGCATTACAATTTAAAAAATAGCGATTTCGCTATTAGCGTGAGCAAATTACCATGAGGCTGGACCTCATGGTAATTTGCGAAAACTTAGAAAAATGCACTTATTTGCATTTTTCTAAGTTTCATGTTGCCCACACACATGCCCTTAGAGCATGTGTGTATGCAACATTTGGGCAGAGTGAACATACATGGGTGCAATAGAGTGTCATTTTGACACCCTTGCACCATCGAAATTGCGGGAGCAATTTGCGAGTACCTACTGGTACTCGCAAATTGCTCCCGCAATCTCTAATTCATTCCTATGGGCCTGAAGGCCCATAGGAATGAATGGGAAGACATTCCTTAATTGCGACTCGCAATTTGCTAGTCGCAATTAAGGAATTTGTGGGAATCGCTATTTCTTTAGCGATTCCTACATGCATAGGGTTTTGCTATTCCTTAATTGCGATTCCTTAATAATCGCTATTAAGGAATCGCAAAACCCTATGATGATGCATGTGCCTGTGAGTGTCTTTGCTGCACACCTTCCACCAGCTGTGCACACTGAGCTCAGCGGGTCTAGGCACTTAGAATGTTCCATTTCTGACTACCTCCCTTCCCCTCCCCCCCTTTTCCTCCTATACAATCAGTTCAGATTCTGGAATTCATTACAGACCTGATTTGACTGAAGGGGGAGAAATGGGGCTAGCATTGGAATCCCTGCCATGAAGTTCAGTAAAATCCTGGCAAATTACTTTGCAATATGGAAACTCTGACCATGAAGGAAAAAGAACTATACTACACTGTAAGTACATTATGCATAACAGTATTAGTTATTTCCTTATGCATTACTTCACATGCTGATTGTAACCCGTAACGGGCATAGCCTGGCTTTGGGCTGTTGTTTCTGTCCTGCTGAGTGTGAACTGTTTGTGGACAGTCACTAGAGTTTCCCGGGCTGTCATTAGAGGTTGCTGGGCCCTGGGTCATTTTGGGAGCCAGGGCACGGCGGGGGTGGGAATGACTACAAGAGTGCTCCCGTTGATTCTAATACAGTCCCTGTACTCCCAGGAGCCCCCTGAGAGCTACACATTTGTCATCAAGCAGGTACATACATTCTGTACCGTTAAGTCTAGACTGTACAGTCAGCACTCTCCATCCAGAGAAGTTGCAAAACATTTACTCAGCAGCTGGCATTCCTGTTCCGAAAATGAACATTTTGTACTCAAAACCTAATGATATATAATTTTACTTATCTTGCATTTGTATGGACAATCTGGTATGGGGCATGCAGGGTTCTAGATATTCTGTTTTCAATTAAGTATTTAAATTGCTGTCACAAACACCATAAACCAGCGGAGATCGATAGCTTTTGATCTATATCATTGCAGATGTATATAGTGCAATAATTCTCCCTCTGAAGATCTCTTGGTGCTGTAGAGGCGGCAGAGAAACATGATTAATATGTAGCTGGTTGTTGCAGTGGTGCTACTGTTGTGTAGCCATCAACGTTTTTGTTTTCTATCAACACTTTTATAATTGGAATGAATATAGAGCATGTGCTCAAACAAAACATTTTATTTGGAACACCGCTCCAAACTTAATTTATATGCAAATGCAGTGGGTTCACAGAAACGTTATTTCTCACAGAAAATTGAACAATAAATGCATAACAAATTATGCATCTACTGATTTTTACATGCTCAGAGGTTGTGTATTTGATCATTAGAGTTGCCTTTTTTTATTTATAAACTTCTAAAGTATGGAACACAAAAACTAAATAAGAAAATGTTGGTCTAGTCCTCATCAATATTATTCAATGTGTATTTTGTTCCAAAATTGCTTCGAAGTTGGCAAAAAGATAACACACTAGCACTACGCATAAGAAAATAATTCATTACAGTTATAGAAATGGCTGTGATGGAGTAAAAAGCCTCTTCTTCTTACACCGTGCAGCGGAAGGCTGCAGTTGGAGGTCGGGGTGGGGTTACGGGCTGGATTTAGTCTCATGACTCTCCCTTCCACCAACCTACACTTCCTCTCTCTCTATCTCACTCTTTTGTTTTGTTAAATAGTTTTTATTGAGGATTTAAACCACAGTAACAAAATAAATAACATTATTATAAATAGCTATAAATTAAACGTATTGCAGGTATGAGAGAAAAACATGTAATTGGATACTTTTTTACATTATATATAAAAATAGAAAAAGAAGATAGGAAGGAGGAACACAAAAGAAAATGAACAGAAGAGGTAGAACAAGAAAAGAAGATTTAATTTCTGATGTAAAGTTGAACATACAGTATGTATTCTGTGTTCATCACAATTAAAATTCCACCATGTGAATACAGGTAGTTTAGTAAAGTATTTCAAATAGGAAAGTATAACTTTAAAATGAAGTGCAATAAAAAGATCAAACAATAGAGGTTTAGGAGATAAATTATCAAATTGAGGTGATAAATATCCTAAGAAAACATTCTGCAGTATAAGCGGTAAATTACATTGAAAAATCTTTAAACACTTAGACCAAACTGAAGTCTAAAAAGTTGTAACTTGAGAACAGTTGTCTAACATATGTACTAAAGAACCATTATATTTAGAAGATGACCAGCATAAAGGTGAAGGAGATGAGTAAAATCTAGTGGGACAGGTGCTGGAGTGATAACAGTTCTATTATAAATAAAAAAAATAGTGACTGTGTAATGCGAGCAGCTTTAGAGGTAGTGAATACTTTAAGCCAAATTTTGTCCCAGAATTGTGTAGAAAATGAGAGAGATTAATCTGCTTCCCATATCAATTCAAGAGGACTTCTAGTTTATAGGATATTAATGTCTTGCATATGAGGACAGTTTTGGGACTAGTGTCATGTAAAACCAAATTTAAAGGTGTAACAAATACAGTTGTTAGTGAATCAGGGTTCATTTGGTTTCTGGAAAAGAAACAAGGAAGAGAAGAGGAAAAAAGCTTATATTCCATCATGAAGGAGTCAGGTAATTGATATTGTAATTGTAAATATTCAAAAGATACAATAGTATTCTTTTACAGATTGGTGAACAAATATCCTTGTCCTTCTAATGTTTGAAGTAAAAAGATCTGTTGCACAATTTAGGAAATGTATTGCACCAAATAGAGAAGTACATAAAGCACTCTTCGAAATTCTAGTTAGCAGAAGACATTTTATGAAGCAACTGGTGTGATAATTTAAATCATTTTTTTTTTAGATAAAGTACTGTTGGACATATGTATGATATCTTTAAAAGAAAAGTCATTCAGTAAAGACCGTTGAAAGGTAATCCATCTTGGAATAGGCTGATCTTGTAAATCATTAATCATAGCATAAAATTATCGGGCCACAAAAGAAGATTGGTAACATTTAAAATCTTGCAATTGCACACCCCTTTCGCACTTTGGGCATGTGAGTTTAGAGAGTGCAATAGGTGTATGCTTGTTATTCCATTGGAATTTTGTACAAATACAGTCAATTGGCTTGAAATAGTAGTTAGGGATTTTAAAGGCTGACATAGAGATGGTAAAAAGGATGTGTGGTATATTCATCATTTCAATAGGATCAAGTCTCCCCACCATGATAAATGCAATGAAGAACAATTCAGAAGTAATGTTTGTAATCTGTATTTTAACGTGGTGAAGTAATGACAAAGCTTGTCCGGTATGGAAATGTCAAGTTTTTTAATTTTTGAGGAACACCTTGTAAAGCTGGTATTGGCAAAAATATTTTGATACAGACAGAGAAATGCACCATGCAAAGATATAGTAGCCAAAACCCCATGGTAGAGCAGGGCACAAAATTCGGCCGACCGAACTGAGAGATGCCATTACTCCTGGGCCCTGGGAGTTAGCCGAAGATCTGGAGCAGAATATGGAGAACGTAATGCTCTGGCTAAACTCAGCTCTGGATAGAGTAGCACCAATCAACCATACAATGGTAGTCAAAAAAGTATCTCAGCCCTGGTACAATGAGAATCTTAGGAGATCAAGGCAGGACTGCCGGAGGCAAGAACAAAAATGGAGAAAACAATATGAGGTAGAAGAGAAAAACATCTATAAAAATAAACTAGCTGAACATAAAAAGGTATAGTTGCAGCAAAAACCTAATAGTACTCTGAACAGATAAGAGCAGCCTGCGATGCAAACAAAACCCTTTTCCTGGTCATAAAAAAACTGATTACTCCAACTAGCCCTAACCGTGCAGTAATGAATCAAAATTTCTGCAATGAGCTTGCAAACTTTTTCCAGGAAAAGTTTGCTAACTTCTTCTTTAGTCTTTCAGCAAAGAGGGTAACGGGTCAACAGGATGGGTGTGCCTTAGCTGCCTCCACTGGTGAAAGCAGATTCTCCACCTTTAAGGTCCCCTCAGAAAAGCAACTTGCCAAATTAAATCCACAAATCAAATATGGGGCGCCATAAGACCCCTGTCCCCCTAAGGTAATGCACATGATTCCTGCACAAGCAGCACAATACCTGGGCCAAATTCTGAATACCATATTTGCAGGAAGAACTTTCCCGTCACACTGGAAACATGCCTCCATTCTGCCTCTGTTAAAGAAAGACAATCTCAATGCATTGGACCCAAATAACTACCGCCCAATTTCAAGACCTCCTGTTAAAGTAATGAACCAACAACTCTCAGAGTACCTAGAGGAAAATCTGCTTCTGGAGGATACACAACACGGATTCAGGAAAAATCGTAGTACTCAGTCACCCTGGGAGTAGCTGCGGAGGACATCCGGGAAGTGCTGGACAGGGATGGGACCGCGGCCCTTATCCTGTTGGATCTCTCCACAGCGTTTGACTTAGTCAGCCACGAGATCCTGGTTGACCGTCTGCACAGCTTGAGGATAGAGGGCACAGGATTATATCTCCTCCAATCCTTCCTGGTAAACAGGCAGTACACTGTGACGATGGGCAAGTTGACACCCAGGCCCTTCTCCCAGCCCTGCGGAGTTCCCCAACACTATTCAATCTTTATGTTACGCCTCTTGCGCCAATCACCAAAAATGTGGATTTTCGTCTGGTGTCTTATGCTCTGGAACAGCCTCCCACTGACACTAAAAGCTGATCCCTCCCTACTTACATTCAGAAAAGCCTTAAAGACCTGCCTATTTCCACAGGAGTAGAAGGCATCGGGCCAATCGCTAGACTTGCTTCTGACGTCTGCTGCAGCTATTCCTCTTCTCCTATAGCGCCAAGACACCCTTGGGCATTAGCTGTGCTTTATAAATTATGTTCATTCATTTATTCATTCATTCGTTGATAGCAAAAAGAAATCAAGGTAAAATGACATTTCTAGTAAACTTAAGTATATAACCAGAGATACTAGAATGTCATTACATTTCTTGTAAGAAAGGATCCATGGAGGCCAAAGGTTTGTACATATAAATTAGAGTGTGTACCCATAGGCAGATAATTTAACCTGCAGGGAACCCTGTCTAAAGCCAGGGATAGATTGGTTGCATTATATGCGCTCTAAGAATGGTTCTAAGCAGAGGACAAATAACAAAGGGGAAGGGGGCATCCTTACCTGGTACCTCTGTGTAGAGAGGAAGGAAGAAAAGAGTTGTTAAAAAAAACACTAGCACGAGGGTTGGAATACAATAGTTATATAAATGAGATACATTTTGGGCAAAAAACAAACCAGTAAAAAGTAGTTAAGAAGAAATTGCCAATTAATGGGGTCAAAAGCTCTTTCAGCACCCGGAGGAGTATCAGTTTTCTCAGCCAGACTAAGTATATTGGAAAACATTCTGGCATTGCCTGCAGCACGTCTACCCTTAATAAAGTCAGATTGGTCAGTGGAGTTAATTGCGTTGTAAATGAGAATGTTTTTACTTATGCTTTTTTTTTGCAGTGAAGTTATTATTTAAAGAAAAAAATCACGTCATCTTGTGGTGTTTATGTAGTGAGATTGTACATTAAATATAGAACCACTGGGTTCTTGGTGCATGTGGAACTCAACGGATCTGGTTGCGGCAGGTTTGAAATATTCCACAGAGGTTCCTAAGCTTGGTTCAGAACCTCAAACACAGTGAATTATAGACCATGAAATTATGATTACTAGTCACACACTTCACTTGTCCAAGCACGTATTCAATTCAGCAGAGTATCTGCAGTTTTGTGAACTATGGACAAAACTTGCCAGGGTTAAAGAGAAAACATGCTTTTTTCCAATTCACTAGGAGTTTGCGATACTGCTTAATATTTTCAGGAAATCAAAATACATTTCACAAAATCAAAGTTAAATAACGAAGTTTGCTACTGCCTTGCATCATTTTCCACGCAAGTGCACTCTTTGTGCGTAGTACATAAGGCATTAAGGGGCATATCAGCAACAACCAGCGATAATTATCGCTAAGCGCACTTAGCGCTAGGATAATTATCTCCAGCTAGCGTGGATTTTTATCGCTGAGATAGCATGCTATTAGCAATGCTTATCTCAAAAGCGATAAAAATCCTAGCTCTAACTGCCTAATGTGAGATTATCGCTGGAAACCCAGCGATAATCTCACAAAGTGTGGCGTTAGCTTGATGATAGGGCCTCACATACTTGGCCATGATATCCACCTTACATAGGATATCATGGCTAAGTCAGTCCAGAAGCAGGCGTAAGGAAAGTACTTTTCTTGCCGCTATGCTTCATAGCGTGGGGATTGATGATAGGAGAAATGTCGCTTAGTGACATTTATCCTGTCATGTCAGGTCAGGAACGCCCACTTTGCATCTCATTAGAGATGCAAAGCTGGGCGTTAGGAATCCGGGCGCAAATGCAAGGTTTCACATGATAGCGTGACCTTGCTGATTAGGCGATAAAATTATCGCCGCTTTTCACCCGAAAACGGACGCAAAAGCGGCGATAATTTTATATCGCCTCGTTGCTGATATGCCCCTAACACACTTGTAAAGACCTGAAAGCAATTCATACCGGTGAGGCAGGATAACTTAATGACACGATTGCCTATTTATTCAGTGTGCTTCAATAACAACTCGGATTATTAATTACCTTAATATGCTGTCGTTTGGCACGCATGTATCTGCAGTAGGCGCTTTATGCCACTGAGCTATCTTACTGGAACTAGCATGGCAGAGACAACGGAATTCTAGGAGGCTTTGCAGACATTATTAGCTGGAGTCTCTTCAGTGTGTGGGTTTCAGCTGTTTCCCACATAGGGAGTAATTAGTTTGAGATTTCAGTCCAGAGCCAGGTTTAGGCTTATTTCCGTAAGAGGTCGGTAAAATGGAGTATTTAATTGAGTAATATAAAACACATATTTGCAGCACACAGAAACAGAAGCTCAAAATTAAAAGCTATATAAAAATAGTTATTTTGATTATTGAGGTAGAATACATGAAGAAGAGCACAAACAAAAAAATCGAAAGTGGGCAATTTATAGTGTGAAAGAAGTACAAGATGTTTCCGTCCCTGTAGCCCAAATTAACCGAGTAGCCCACCACACTGCCTCGGTCTAGTCCGCCAGCATTTAGCAAACAGCAATCAGCAAACAGTTCACTTAGTATCGGGCCATTACATAACCCACACTAAACATGAGTATTTTCCCCCCGCCATATTTCTGAAACTTTCTGTAAACTCACACTTAACGTCGAGCCTCGCTCAGCAGACGAGCCCAACGTGAAAGCATTTCGCCATGCTGTGTTGGGACAAGGAGGGGTCTAAAAGCACCGGTGATATTAAAAAAATAAAGACATGCAGGAGGGATCTGAAAGCACCATGGGGCATATTCTCAAGCCAGGCGAAAAAAATTATTGCCGCTTTAGCAGCAGAAAACTGCTGCTAAAACAGCGATAATGGGCTTGATAATATGCTCTATGGAATTCCAATTGAAGCCCATGTTAGACGTCCTTCACATTTAACAGGGGCTTCAATTGGAATTCCATAGAGCATATTATCAAGCCCATTATCACCGATAATTTTATCGCCTGGCTTGATAATATGCCCCCACGATATTAAATAAAGGTGCTTAGGCAAGCTGGTGGGAGGAGGTCTGAAAGCGCCAGTGATGTTAAATAAATAGAGACGCTTTGCCATTCTGTTGGGAGGCGGGAGGGGTCAGAAAGCACCGGTGATGATAAATAAATAAACGATGCTTCGCCATGCTGTTGGAAGGCGGGAGGGGGTCTGAAAGCGCTGGTGATGTTAAATAAAGGCGCTTCGCCATGGTGTTGGAAGGCAGGAGAGGGTCTGAAAGCGCTGGTAATCTTAAATAAATAAAGGCGCTTTGCCATGCTATGTTGAGAGGCGGAAGAGTTATGAAAGCGCATGATAGTAAATAAATAAAGGCACTTCGCCATGCAGTCTTGGGCGGGGTCTGCTTTGGAGGAAAGGCAAAACAAATGAAGGACAGCCATCACGCTGCTCGAGGACAGCAAAATAAGAAAGAAAAGGCAGCCATCAGATGAGCAGGAGTGCCAGCGGTTCTCAGGGACACCGAGAAAAATAGTGCTTACAAGTTTCAAAATAACATGCAGCGTAAGAGCCCCTGTAAAAGGAACAGTCTGTGTGGGAGGTTATATAAGTTGAAAAGGAGGGACTAGTAAGCTATTTCACCAAGGAAAAGCCCAAGGACAGTAAGAGGAGGCAGTAGAAAATATGCGAAGGGCTTAGAAAAGATGGCAGTAGCTTCAAGCCCATATCCTGAACACAGCATATCTCGAAGAGACAGTACAAGCCCTGCCTAGGCAAAACCTAAAAATGAAGCCTATTGTAGAGGATTGCACAATTGGGAGCATGGATTTAGTGACTAAAATATAATAAATTCTGGCCGCTGTATGATGTATATTGGAAAAAACAGAAAATTCAAATTTATCAGGATTGCAGGTTTTCCAAAGATCAAATAATGGTTGAGACCCAGTGGCCCATTGGAATGCCTTATGAGATTTATCTAGATTAAATTTACATGTAGACTTTCTATCCGTAAAAGGCTCCAACCATTGTTTAAAGTTACCTGCCATAAAAATATTGGAATTACAAATATTTCCAAATTTTACATTAATACTGTGCCAAAAATTGGGGTCAGATTTAACTGGGCCATAAACGTTAAAAATGAAAATTTATTTGTTATGAATAACAGCACTAGCCAACACCCATCGACCCTCGGTATCACATTCAGTGGATGTAACCTGTATTCTCAGAGCTTTACTACAAAGAATAGTAACACCACCCTTATGATCAATGGAGAAGAAAAACAAACTTGGCCAACCCATTGTTGTTTTAGTTTAACCAATTCAACAGCATTAGAATGAGTTTCTTGTAAAAAGACAATTTGGGAATGAAGCTTGGATACGTCAGAAAGTAACTTTTGTCATTTGACCTAGTCCTTGAACGTTCCACAAGACAATATTGAATATATTGTATACATGAGGTTAAGAGTATAGGAAAATATAAGGGACAAACTACAAAAAAGGGAGGGAGACAAAATGACACTATTTATTAAAAACAACATGGGTGGTAAAAGAAACTGAATATCATATAGGTACTCACAGAGTATATATAAGGGGAAAAAAGGAAAGCAGAGAAGAGGGGATACATAAAAAAGCAGAAGAAGAAGCAAATCAAGGATAAACATCCAGATCTGAAAGGGAAATTACTGAGAAGCGGCACAAGACATCTCAGGACCTTAACAAGAACATCAGCAGAGAGTAGGTAAAATCAAAAATGGACAAAAAGCCATGGAAAAGTAGAGCAAACAAAAAACAAGTGCATGCGAGTTTCATTAAGATTTCGAAACAGTAGTGTCCATAATATGAGATGTAATAATCTGGATAAACATTTTTAATTTAACAGGATCATCAAAGGATTTAGAAGGGCCTTCATAAATTACCTTGCATAATCTGGGGTGGAGAATATCATAACATATGTTCAGCTGCCTCATTCGAGGACTCAAAACAGGAAATTCCTTCCGCCCAGCATTGGTCACATTGGAGATGTTGTGAGATATAAATATATTATGGCCAAACAAGCTGTTGTTTATGCTTGCCGGCTTTCAGGATGTTTAAAAAGTTTGCAAATTCAAGGAAAGCTTAATTATTCCTATAGGTTTAAAAGAGTGAGGATTGAGTCAGCCCAGACAATGGACGTGTTGCAAATTGAGAGGATGAACAGTAGGAAGGCCAAAAAGTTCTGGAAGAAGGACCTTTAAGTGCTTCCAGGAGATCATTTTGGTGGAGATTATTACGACTATACCAGTTTTCCAAATCTTCTGTGTGAAGTTTAAGCTTCAGGATCTCCTGTTCAAGCAAAGGAATTTTAGTATACATATCTTGAAGAGAGCTAACACTTTGTTCATTTGGAGCATTTTACCCTCCATAATAATTAATCGATCCTCAATTTTTTGAAGTTTTTTATTAGTGGCATACATAAAATGTTGTTAGGATGGTGACCAGAACCGGGTTATGAGAATACATGATAGGAGATTAAGGATCATTTTTCACCCTCTCAGACTTTGCGCTAGAGGAGGTGGCTTTAGCACCAGCAAGTAGGACGCTGGCCATTTTGATGTGGTCTGGAGTGTGATGAGGAATTTTCTGAAAAGATTCTATTCTGCCCATACAATACAATAATGACTCAGGCAGAGCTTAGAGGCAAGAAGCGTAGGACAATTACCACAAAGAGTAGCAACCAATAGTAAATTTCCCTCCTGAACATAGCAAATAGCTGAAGAGGAGATTTATGACTACAAAGAGCAGGAAAGCCCATAGCAGTGTTGAAATGAAGTTCCCAGAGCTCCTAGCCATCTAGGAAAGGTGTCTTGTGAAATAAATAAGAAAAGAGACACATGGGAGACTTACAGTTTTAAATTGCAGGGAGACTCTTAACAGCATAGTTGGTGCAGTCCTCAAAGCTTCCTGGCAGTCAGGTTTGGTAATTTGTGAGGTGAATATAGAAAATAAATAAGAAAACAAAATGCGAGCTACATGGTGAGAAAATGGTGGCCGCTCCCGTATCACCAGCAGTCACTGCCACAGCACCACAGCAAGTGGCAGGCTCGGAGGAAGGGAACCACAAGATTTCCACGATGAGTAGACTAGTTATTGCCCGAAGACCTGACCAAAACAAGTCCTGGCAGGCTGGAAGTGGCTTGAAACCCTGCGTATCGCCGGAGCTCATAGGCCCCCCACCATCTTGTATGGTGCAGAAGCCACACCCCCTGTATCTCACTTTTGCCAGTGCCTTTCATCCCTGCTCTCTCCCTTTCTCCCTTTTTTCACAACTTTCTCTTCTTCCTTCTTTCTACGTCTGGTGATAAAAAATAGGTGCCAATACCTGAAAAGGAGCATCGGTAATCACTACCAGCTAGTGTTACCAGACGTCCCGGTTTCGTCTGGACGGTCCTAGTTTCTCTCCAGCTTTCCATTAGGGGTGGGCGGAATTTGCGAAATTAACTTTCGCAAATTATCGCGAAAATGTTTAAAATTATCGCAAACAAGCGGAAATATCGCGAAAATACGGAAGTTTTTTTCCCGCATGTTCACGAGATTTTCTGCATGATTGCGGGTCGCCAACTTACCCATGTGGTTGCTTGCGGGCGCGGCCATCTTGTTTTGAATTGTCTCGCGGTGCATGATCGCGAGAAGAAAGACATGATCGCGCGATGCATGACGTCACTGCGGGCGCGAACTGTCGCGAGACAGCGCAAATGGCTAAAAAACAATACAACATCTCATGGAGAACGCGACCGGATCAAGAAAACTTGTCGGCGAACGCAGGGATTCAGATAAGGCGATCGCGCGCGCGAGAATGTATTATTTTACAGCGCGAGCAAGAAACAAATTATCGCCAAGCTGCGGAAACCGGAAATTTTGACATTTTCGCGCTCTCCGCGGAACGCGAAAATGTCAAATTATCGCAATTTCCGCGAACGGAACGAAATTTTCGCCCAGGCCTACTTTCCATAAGATTTCAGCAAATTTGGGGCATGTAACGGTTTTTAGAGAGGGGTTTGGTTGACTGTAAACAGTGGGAGACACGTTTTATGGCTTCCAAAGCTGGGATAGTTAACAGCTGTTGCAAGAATGCAACAGATATAATGTTGAGTATGAAAAATGCATTTTGTTTGTTTTCCCTGTGCCTCTTCTGTGTTTCTATGTTGATGAGCGCTGTCATTCTGCACCCCTAGGTTGATGCCAAATTGTAGTGCTTCTTCTATTTTTAAAATATGTCCCTGTTTTTTGTTTTCAAAATATGGGCTCCCTCCCACCAGCACAAATTATCTTCGCCATTAAAATGCAACATTGGCGTGACGATAATGTTCTCATTCCACAAGCTGCTGTTTTCAGAGGTCTAAAGCAAGCCTTCCAAAGAGTGGCTGATGTCCACGAAGGAACGTGAAGCTACCTCTGCAAGATTTTAAAGGCCTCCCAAATGAATCAAAAGGAAGTGTGATGGTTTATAAAGATATTTGTCTAAACGATTTTCACCGCCTCAGACCTCACAAGGAGAGGCCCGCTGCGGTCCTGCATGAATAATGCACGCTCGGAGCTTCCTTTGAACAGCTCCCCGTTATGAACGCTCGCCCTGGCATTTATCGCCACAGAGGTTGTGCAATATATCCGCATCCAGCTGAGCACTCGCTTTATCACCTGGACCAATAAAATAAACAGAAAAATCCATCTTATGTGCAATCGCACCCGACAGTGTTACTTGTTGGATTTTCAGAGGCCGAGAGTGCTCCGAAGATACCTAGCTGGGGTCAAATGAAAGCTGGTTTGTGGACACCACTGTCTAGAGATGAGCAGGGGTGCACTGGAACCGAGAATAGGCCGGCCATCCGAAAGAGTGCCCCGAGTTTGTGAATCGTAAATGTGCATGAAGCATTGCATAGTTAATATTAGGGGTGTATTTTTGGGAGACAGTGTGAAAGGAAAGGTTTTAAAGCTTATAGGACCACTAACATTGATGAAGACGGGAAACACCATTATTCCACTACAGCATGGGCACTGACAAACATTTTCACGAGGGCTAAAAGGTTTGGTCTATAGTGTGACTAAGGGCCACATTGATGCCAGCAGGGTAGTGGTCGAGGGGGAGGCTATTACGGTGGGTGTAGGGGAGGCAAAGCATGTACATCTAGAGGCTGAATTGCACAGCGTGAAACCAGAAAACCTGGGATCAATTCCGCTTCCCCACTTGACCTAATTGTGTGATTCTAGGCAATTGTTTTATTTCACTTTCCCTCCTTTTTCTTCATTATCACACATAAATGGAACTTGAAATACTTTACTTCAGGATATGTGCTGTCTGACAGCCTTTTGTGTATGATTTAATACAGTATAATGTTGCCCATGTATAATAGCAAAAGGCCACTCAAAGAGTGCCAATAACAAGTGACTTGCCTCTTAGTTCACTATTGCAATTGTTGTCAGTGTCGATAGAAGGAAGCATAAATGTTTCTTATATTCATGTTTGAAAAATGTCACTTAAAAAAAAAAACTTCTCAAAGCACTGATATAATCTGATGTACTAAGGTGAGCCGGCTCCGCCTTTTAGTAAAATACACTTTTTGAATTTCCTATCTTTGTGGCAAGTGTTCTTTAAAACTGAAAGTGTTCCTAAAGTTAAGTGGTGCAGGAAACCTTAGTTACTTCCTTACTTTAAGTTCCACTAACCTGAGAACAATTGCTTGTCTGCTTATTTAACATATTTGTAATGCTAGGGCGGATTCAAGTAAACAGCAGGGCTGCTTTTGACCAGGAGGCCACATCTAAAGGCCAGGGGGGCCACTTCCGGCTCCCGGGCCATAATGCAAGTATCACTGCACTCCAGTTACGAAAACCCTAAGTTGCAGAGACACATGGCTTTAATAGCCACCCTTCAGCTGCGGCTCTTCTTCAGGAGGATACAGGCATGCATGGACAGGCTGAGGTGGGTGAAGCAACAGGAGCATGTAGCCGAGGAGGTACAGGACAGGAGCATCACTGGTGTCAAGCAGACAACAGCGAATAAGGATGGAGACACACACATCTGTTTGCTGTGCATCACACCCAATAATCGGGCTCATACATGAACAGGCCTGACCCACTGAGTGTTAGTAGGTGCTCCTGGTCCTAAGGTTGGTGGTTAGTTCTATGTTTCTGTTCCACATGGCAGCCGGTCTCAATATCTGCTGCCACCAATGTGGCCAATGTGGTCCTCTCAAACTGGCTTGTCTTAATGGGCTTTCAAGCACTGGATGGCATTTCAAATGGCTCCTTCTCCCCCTTAAACCCTGCCTCTCCCCCATTCCCTGGCACTCAACCATAGTTTGAACCTCGGCACTTCCTCTGGCTCTTCTCCTGGACCCTAAGCCTCCTCTTCTTTCTCAGAAGCTCAACCTGGTCACCTTTCCCTGACGCTCCAGTCTATCTTCTCCTATCTCTACTCCGAGCACCTAGACTCTACTATGACCCCTCATTCACTCCAGCTGTTCCCCCGTTACCTGACTTTACATCTCCTAACTTTCACCCTAGTCTTCTTCACCAAATCCACCTGACTGACCAGCTTCAATTCTATGAAATGCTCTATCGCTAAACTCCAACCCCTTTCCCTGACTTCCCAACCTTCCTTGACTCTCCACCGCAGCCCTACCTGGCCCTAACTCACATGCTCATCCCCATTCTCTGAATCTCCATCTCTCGACAAACTGTTTGTTTATATTTTATTTTCTCCCAATCTCGCTCCACCCTTTTCATATTTTCCCTTTTTCCCTTTCTGTGTCCAAGTCTCGTAGTTGTCTCCATATTTATGGTTATCTGTAATATGATGTTGTCCTCCCAAGCAGGGCCACAAAACATACAAATGAATTGGACATTAATTAATTCATCAAGCCACGATTACATAGAATGATATAAAGTCCAAGATGTGGGTGGTGTGTTGGGTTGGCTGATATTTTAGGGGGGCGGAGTTTGGGTGATCTGTGTGCTTTATAACTAAATGTTTCACTTTACTTTTTAGTTTCATATTTTGAACAACCTGATCCTACTATTGTAGATTTCGAACTGGCAGATCACTAATGACAAGGCCACATGAATTATGCGACAGGCAGACCAAATTATGTAGCAGGGATCAATAAATTATGTGGCAAAAAAAAGCAAATTATAAGGCGTAATGAAACACATTTGTGATAGTATTACTTAATTAGTTAGCAATTTTTGCACATGGTTAACACTGACTAGTCAGAGACTGTGTCTCATTAGTACCAGTTTAGCATCCAAAATCCATCCTTGAGCAACTGAAAGGTGACCTGTCAACCTTAGGTTTAGGGTCCTCCACTGCGCCACAACACGTGTTGCTGCATTTTTAGTAACTGTTGACCTGTTCGAGGTAGATGCCCATTATTTTTGCAGCAGATCATTTATTATGGGGCAAGTGCGATAGATCCACTTTTATACGGAAAACGCTGCAGAATCGCAATAATTCGAGTGGCCCTGGCTATTCGAAGGCAGCTATCTCACTTGACTGGAAGCTGCAGCATGTTACACAAATATCTCTGTGGCAGGTGCATTCGCCCACTTCACTTTGGGATCAGAATCTGTAAGCGGCAGGGAACATACAAATCACTACAGTAAGAGCGTTTATCCATAGTGTTCTGAAATAGGATTAGAACCTGTGACATACACACACCTAAATCTCAGCAGCGATGATGTTAACGAATAGAACTGTTTCATCCTGCTTGAAAGCAGATTAAGCCCAGAACGTCGCAATAATTTTATTTCTCTGAGATTGTACTTCTCTTTCATCTTATTCTGCAACAAAAAGCGCCTGCTTATTTTTCCCATACCTGTCTTAATATTCTCATCCCTTTTCCTTTTTTCCCTTCACTGCCCGGTTGTAAGTGATTTTCTTTGTTTTCGTCTTCAGGCTCCCTTTCCTTTCAGTTTTAGCTTGCCTCCTTTTTCTCTCTTGTCTGATTTTCTTCTCCTCTTTGTTATTTTCCATGTCTCTTCCTCCTGCTCCCCATGCATTTTCACCCACTGTGAACGTGGAGCGACACCGTAAACATTACCAGCAGTGCAGGCCCGTTCTAATTCTGTGCTTGAAATGGGCCTGCCGAATTGTGTGAAATGCACTCACTTTTCTAAGGCTGCAGAACCTTTGGGTTAAGCCCACACAGATGGAAACAAGCATTTGCAATGCAATAGGACTCACATTTACGCGAGACCTATTGCATTGCGAGCGGCTGGGCGGGGGGCAGGGGGTCACGAACAATGGGAGTGGTGGGGGGGTTGGTGAGATGCAGGGCAGAAAATAGTACTAGAAGTAAAGGGGCCAGTAGCCATGTAAGGATACAAATGACGACATGGCCGTCATAGGGAGGGACTAACAGACCTATAAACCAATGGAAGGCAGCATTTAGTAAAGGACAAAGACACAAGCCAATGAAAAAGATGGGCGGGTGAGAGGGCGTGGCTTCTCTCCTGTACTCAACTACTCCAGATCAACCCCAGAGCAGTGCTTGCGCGCCTGCACGCTTGCTCAGGGCTCGACCTAAAAATGGCTGTCCTACAGCTGGGCTTCAGCCAAAGGCTGGACACCCAGTGACCCACCGCCGCACTGTCAACCCAAGCAAGAAGGCCAGTGCTAATTTGTACCTGTGGTTGCAGATGGTGGACTCGGGCTCTCATCTTTAGGGACTGTATTTGCATCATCAGACTTTGACATGGAGCAGGAGAGAGAAAGCATGAACAGGGAGAAAGAAGGACGAAGAGAAAGATGGAAAGTAGTTATATAGAGCGAGGAAAAGTAAGCTAAGAAACAGGAAATATTGATGGGTGGAAGAGTGGTATGAGGTGCAATCACGCAAGAGAGAGGCATGAGGTCCAATCAAAAATCAGTTGCCCAAGTATTTGGCAACACCTGTTCAACAATTCCGGGCTGATAGAAAGTACTTTGCCCTTGCACCTATTGAATTTCAAGTTAAACACTCTAGGAGAAGATTTACTCTGTATGGCATACTATAAAACTGTACTCACTACTGGAGAGAGATTTATAAAGTCCATAGCTAGGTATGACATAATTTATTAGTGAACGAATGTGGAAGTGGGGACAAGGAGTATAAGCAGGGCCACTGGAATTATGCAGCAGGAGAGCTACACATTATGCAGCAGGTTTGAGTAAATTATGGGGCAAGAAAAGACAAATTATGCGGCATAATGCGCCACATTTGTAAAAGTATTACTTCATTATTTCGTCAATTTTAAATTTGGAAACACTATCTGGGCATAGATTACACCTCGTTATTACATGTTTAACACTAAAATATAGCAATGAGAAACAGAAAGGTGACCAGTCCAGCTATGCAAAAGGCATTCCACTGTGCGGCAACATGTGTTGCTACATTCTTAGTAACTTTTGAACCGTTGGAGCTAGAAACAATTTTTTTTGTTATAATCTGCAGATTATGCAGAAGATGATGGATTATGTGGCAAACGCATCAACTCTATATTCATGTGAATATCGAGGCAGCTGCACAATTGCATAATTCCAATGGTCCTGAATATAAGTGGTGGGTAGATAGAGAGGTGGTAGGCTGGGTCAGCTGCTGTCCATCAGCAGGAGAATTACAAATCAATGAAGAGTTACTTGTAGAGGAGGGCATGCAGGCCAGTAATGATGGGGTTTGCTGGATCTGGGTGGGGGAAGAAATTCCAGATTCTAGGAGCTTTGTAAGAAAAAGCCGGGCACCTTGTCTTTTCAATCCAGCTTTCATTATCTCAAGCCTGATGAGCTCGAAGGTGTTAGCCGCCCGCAAGAGAGGATGATATTGGTTCTCAGATTTAACGGAGTGGACATGGTCCCTGTTTTGAGGGTCATGCACACACTGTGACTCTCATGCTGGACGGCAGAAGGAGTCAGTGGAGTTCTCTCTGACTCGCACCAAAACTGAAACAATCATTTTTAGACAAAATGCATTTTATCTGATAACTTATAATAATATTATTAATTTAGAAGAAAATGTTCCTTTATTGATAGAAATTCTTGTATGTATGTGAAATTCGTGCAGGGTAAAGCTTGCACAAAGGAAAAAGGACAGCTATGCAGGGGCAAAGACAGGGCCAACAAGTGACTAGTGCTTCTTGGAAGGCAGGCTGCACTATGATACATAAAATTTATGATTTCCCATAGAGAACTTGTTAGTACTCAATATTTTTACCTGGACAGCCTAGTTTTGGCAAAATTCTTGTGTTGTTTGCGCTAGGATTCTGTACAATGCTTGATGTACCATCTTTCTTTCTTGATGAATGATGTCTTTGCCCGTGTGATGCAGCATACACTGGCATCAGTTCATACACTTCCATATTACTGAGATCATTGCCAATGCTTCCTTGCCCCCTTCTGGAATACTCATTGATTGCCAGCACATTTAACAACAGGCAATGTGATGAAGCATCCCTGCCTTAACATTGGAGCACGGCCAATTACGAATGACGGAACACTTTTGCTCATACACCTGGATTAGGTTCATGGGCAAAATGCGATGCAGCGCGCGCTACAAAATTCGTTTTATTTATTTAATTGTTTACTTACCTGCAATTATCCATATTCCGGTTTTTAGAACCACCCCCCTGCCCCTCCCCCGCCCCGCCTTACTGCCCCACGGAACTCCCTCCACGGGCCGTGGCTGCACAAAAGATGTCCTTTGGAAGGGGCTTAGAGAGGCCCAGAGATCCCGAAGCTGCCTTTAAGTGTCAAGCCTCATACTTCACACCATGTTGAGATATCTCTGGTCCTCCAAAGGTTGGCCAGACTTCGTCTAGAGCCTTCCCTTTCTATCCCTCCACTATCCTTTTCAACACAAATAACAGACTCACATGTCCACAGCTCAAATCAATTTCACATTTTCCTACAGTAATGCACTACTAATCCTATATGGGTTCCAGAGTAGCGCGCTACTCTTCAAAAGGCACTTTTCATGCCACATCAGGGGTACCAAGCACTATATAAATACAAACACCACCCTCTTCTACCCTTTTCAACCCAAAACACAAACTCACATGTCCACCGCTCAAATTATTTTCATATTTCCCTGTACTAATTCACCACTTATCCTTTTTGGGTTCCGAAGTAGCGTACTACTCGCCGAACAGTGCTTTGACTCCTCATCAGGGGTAGTAAGTGCTATATAAATACAATTACAATTCTACAGTGAAATGAAGATCAATTATTTGAAAAACACTCTGACCTTTATTGACATACGCACTCAAGCAGAAGTGCTAACTTGTTGAGTTATTGCAGTGAACAAAGGCCTCCTTAGCTAGGTGAGGTGTACAGCCAAACCGGAGAAAAATGGCGGATCAGCTAGGTCAATCTGCCTTCTCTGTCCACTTCTTCGTGCTGTTCTACACTGCAGCTGCCACTCAGCCGACACACCTGCCTGGCCTGCCCTGCTCCCAAAGTAAAATCTCTCCTGTTCCATCAGGACTCCAGCACACAGCTCAACCACTCTCAGGTGGTAGAAAATGAGCCAAAGAACACTAAGAAACAAAGAAAACAAAAACAAAAACAGATGAGAAAGTGGTGCAACTTTGCACCAGCTGCAGGTAAGGGAGTAAGGAACTGCCATCAGCAACTGGAATATGGCATTCTCAGAACGGCTCCTGAACGTGTCTATACTGAAAGTCGTTGCCCACAAATGAGGCTCTTTAAGTGAATTTCCCCGTCCCAAATTCCATTTTGGATGCTAAATGATGTTACCTGTATGTAAAGCGTTATTATTAATTAACACGGCCTGTCCCTTCCCTTAATTCTGCATGACCTCACTATTTTGCACAATCATTGGTAGTCCCTCAGTCGCAATGAAATATTCCTGCTAAGGGGTCAACTCGAAGTTTCCTTGAAATGCCATAATGGCCAGCACCAGAGTGTCTAGCCACCCCGAGGTTATAAAATCCATAGCAAATCTATAGAAACAGGAATGTTTAGCCATGGCACTCCAGATGCTGAAACTGATAAAATCTTCAGGTAAAATTATAGGGGCAAATTATGAAATAACAAGGGAATCAGATCCCGAATTACTGATTCTACAGCAATTCTTCATTTTGAGGGGTACTCTTAGGGTCCAACTTGTAACAAACATTAAGTCTAATATGCATGGGATGGATACTCTGTTGTGGGGGGCAAAATTAGCAGGGCCAATTGTAATCACCCCCATAATTTGCAGTCAGGTATTTGTAGCTCCTCTTTTGAAGGTACAGTTTAAGGCTGCATAGTGGGAGTGAGTTGAAAAACGTGGCTTGTCTGAGCATCACTGTCTTTGCCAAAGGAAAGTATGATTTATCGCCTCCTGAGACCAAACCTACATTAAGTGGACTTGAGTCCCTAAGGGTCTCAGGCGCTAGTCAAGTCTTGGCAGCCCAGTGTTGGGAATGGATTAGCAACTCTATGTCGACGCAGCTTCAAGTACTTTTCAATGTTATGGGGTTGGGTGCCCTGGAGGTATTCCAGTTAACGAAAGTGTTCATGACTGTAGAGTGCAAATAATTCATACGCGTTTCCTCTGTTGAGAACGTGCCTGTGGTTCCCGCTCAAGTACAGGGACGCGCTCTGTGAAGAAAACATACTCAATTCTTCCATTGCAGTAGAGGAAGATTCTTGTCTGTCTAATCCGATAGAGTAGTTAACTAAAAGAAAAATGGCATGAAAACATAATTTCTTCTTAAAAGCAAATACAGAAGCCATTTTTGATGTAGGAGTAAGTACAATATTTATAAGTTCAACTTTGAGTTGGAATTTGAGCAGCATAGGGAAGATCATTTTATAGCTATGTGAAAGCTCTGTGATGTACAGGACATATTTTAATGATTTCCTGTGAGCACATACCTTATCTACTATTAGAACACTTGAATTTTGAGAGCTCCATTGACAGTGGAGTAGCTCCAGGCTTGTAATGGCGGAGCTCCAAAATTGTAATGCTTGTCTTTCTGTTTTTTTTTTTAATTTACATAATTTTACCCTTAGTGGTTGGAATATTCTAATAGCCTTATAGCCATTTTGCCTCGGGCTATACCATTTGTTAAAGGCCCTCTCCCTTGTTATAGGCCTTTGCCTGCGGTGCGGGCCTAGAGCTCGGGTTTTGCGCCCTTAACCGAAATGGCTCTCAGCAGCGGGCTCTAGGCTATAGTATGAGACAGTGCTTACTTTGTAAAAAATAAGTGCCAGGTCTCTCGTCAGGAGGCCACTGCAGCTTGCACCACACATTGCCCCAGCCATGCTGGCAGTGATAGTAACAACACAACTACTAACCAGCACACTACTACAACTGTGTGACAAGTCGAGTATTCCAGGCTCGCAAAGCCTTTAAGAATGGTTTGGGCATCATGTAATAGTCATTTTAACTGTATATTTAATTAATAATTGGCTGTTGTTGTGGTCAACTCTAAATTAGCCAGACAGCGCCACCTTGTGGCAAACTGTCACAAATGCCGGTGTTGACATTTAAATGCCAGTGGCGAGCACGGAAACCACCGGCACCAAATAAGCACTGGTATGAGAATACTCAATGCAAAATAATAACGCACATGAACAATGGCTTGACTGCTGACAGTGGATTTGATTTATTATAAAAATTTACCCTGTGCAGTATTTGTGAGGGATACAAATGCTGTAGGTGAGAGCTGGGATCGTATCATGAACATGTGCTCTAGCGCGTGGTGCCTCTGGGCTCCTGCTTTTATGCATTTTCTAGTCCATGGCATTATCTTTGGAATTCTCTGATTTAGTAAATGAGCTGCAAAGGGCTCTATTAGTGAGCTGTGAAGAGTTTTTTTATTGCATTCCAGAAGCATGGGTATAACTATCTTAGAAAGAGCTCTTCTCATCTCCTTGACTTAGACCTATCCAGCAACAAGCCTAACTCCACCAGAAGATACCCACCAGCTGAGATATTATTTGTCAACACTTTGCACTCTTTAAACATACAGATTGCCCCTGCAAATTTACCGTTAAGCATCCCTTTCAACTGCCGAAGGGGTCTGAAGCGGATACAGCTTGCGAGCAGTGGTATAAGAACCCCAGGATAGAGTTCATTATGTACATTGAAATATTCTGTTCTGCAGACAGTCTTTAAAAAACATTTCAATTTCAATGGCCGTAAAAAGGAAAACAGCGTATGTTAGGTCTACTGAAGACCGCCTGGACTGCATAAAGCAGTCCATGGAAGTGAAGGCTAAATTCCTCAATTCTGATTGGTTTCCAGCAGCTAATCAGAATGGCCCCAGCAAAGGGACCCATAACTTATTGGGTGGTGGGTAATCAGAATGGATGACATAGCATCTTGTTTCAGCATCTCTGATTGGCAACATGTTTTGCAGGAATTGGCGACAAACTTTTGCTAAATTGAAAAACTTTGCAACGTATTCTAGTTGACAAGTTTGCCACAATTGAAACGTACTACGGCAAAACTATAATATTGAGCATCACCTACAAATGGACATTTATGAAAATCTATAGGCTACATGTATGGTGAAATTCTTGATGTAACAAATACCATACATAAAAGCTATAAAACATGCATTTGTTTTTTCGTGCTTCTAGTATTTCACCATCAAACTTGTAAAATTAAGGAATTAATGTGGTTATTATTTTAGGAAGAAACATGTTATTTCTTTACATTTTAACATTTGTCGTACTACCATATTAGAAACTGTTAATCAATTTAATTTTTCAATATTTCAAGTTTTTTTTACTACTTGGGCTTTCTTCGTATATGTTATTGTCTTTTCGAAAAAGAGAATGTTGGGAGGTGAGCGAGTGCTTGAAAGAATAACCAAAATATTAAATGAATTGTATGGAGGAAAACATTGTAGAAATTGTAATATTGTACCTGAGACTCTCTTTATTTAGGAAAGCCACTAAATCAAGAAAATAGTATAGTTCAAACAAGCAACATAATTTCTAAAAGAGCAATAGTTTGGTTAGAATTTTTAAACTGCGAGTTTTTTTTAAATCTGATTCCGCATTCGACCAACCCCACGTTTAGACATTTGTCTACGAATAGGTAAATAAGAATGCTTTTACCTGATGATTTGAACTTTACAGTTGTCAGAACTGTACGTGAGGTGATGCGCAGCACTATATAAAACTTTACGTAAAATAAACTGAATAATGTGAATTAATCTGAACCCTTAACGAATAACTATAAAAAGGCTCCTACCACTATAATGTGAAATTGAGTATGACTCTCTTGTGCATAGACATTGACATATAGACACCATCAGTAGCGGCCCGTTTCAGCGCACGCAATGAAATTTGTTTTATTTATTTATTTACTTACATTAATCCGGTCGGCCATGAGCCGGAGTTTACTACCCCCCTTCCTGCCCCTCCCCCACCCCGCCCCACCGCCCCGCGGCACTCCCTCCACGGGCTGCTACTGGACACCATGCTTGTGAGTCTGGCTTCCCTCAGTTCAGTGACTCTTGGCTTCCACACTGGCTGTCAGTGAGCAGCATGTTACACACCAGAAACATGTATGTCAGTTGGGGCTGAGTTGTACTACAGCACAATCTAAGGCTTTGCAGACAGTATGAAAACAAGCATTGGCAAAGCCAATAGGTATGACTTTAAAGTACCAAGAAATGTAAACACAGGCAAATGCTGCTTGCATTCACAAATGTTGTTTATCACAGGAAAGCCTGTCCTACTGGCTTGCCACAGCTGAGGAAAAAAGTAAAAACTATTGCTTTCTGTGTAGTATGTATGTAAGTAAACAAATAACTGGGTGTGACTGACAGCATAGGTGAGTTTAGTTTTCAGATCTAGAACAATCCCTAATGTATTCTAATGAAAGCACTTCCTGGAAGGTGGAATGATGCATCGCCAGCTGATAGCATCATCGCCAGTTGATAGCATGGGGTGAGAGTATAATACTTCTCTGGATAAACCCAACAAGAAGCTCACTCTATGCAGATTTTAAAGTAAAGCTAAAAGTACATTATCTAGACAGCTGTGTTGTCAAGAAAACACATTTACCTTGTCTGATAGGCTATTCTGAAGAACAATATTAATAGTCATGTACCAATATTTGGTGTATTTTGTTAATACTACTTTGTGGATCATTTAGGACATGTGGTAAGCTGTAAAGAGACACTGAAATATGTAGAAACTGGTTTTAAGTGCATTCATTTTGCATCAATAATTACCAAAAAGGAGCCTGAAACAATTCTTGCACATTTATCTCTAACTTGAGGGTACTGTCATAATAACTAGTTTTAGGTAATGGTATTATCAAACTGTGTTATTTCTCCTGCATTACAATACAGCACAGCTCCACAGTACATAAACAGCAGAATGTAGTCCTGAAAGTGCTTCCACTATCACCCTAAAACGTTCCTCTAACTCTAAAAAGAGGTAAGCTTTTCTGTGTTGCTGATACCCGGGGCATTGATAACTGCAGGGAGAGAGGTGGCAACAGAAATACCAGGAGTCACAAGTTAGACCCTGAGGGTCATTTTACAAATGAGTAACTACTGGGGGAATCAGTAATTTGAATCCCAATTCTTCCTTGTATTGCCACCCTTATGCTCCCCCTTTTTTTTAGCAGGCATAGTCCTAGTTGTGAGTGTTAAGGGGTAGTAAGAAGTTTGTATGGTTCATTGAAGTGTAGCATTAAGGGGTAGTAAGATGTTTTTATGGTTCAGTGTAGGGTAGTGTGGAAGAGTAGTAAGAACGTTTTATGGGTCAGGTAACGGAAGGGGCGGTGTGGGTATTTGAGGTTCTGGGATGGTTCCGTTAATGGGTTTTTAGGGTTCAAGAAAGGATAGCATTAAATAATAATTGTTTCTAGAGTTCATGTAAGAGTAGAATCAAGGGATAGTAAGGAAATGTATGGTTCATAAAATAGTAGGCTTAATAGGTTGTAATGAGCTTTCAGGGTTCAGCTATGGCAAGCAATAATGGGAAGTAAGGAGTTTTTGGATTCAGAGAAAAATAGCACTAAGGAGGAGTATGGGCATTTAGTGTTCAGAGATGGGTAGCGTTTAGGGATACCAATGGGTTTTTAGAGTTCAAGGATGGGTAGTATTAAGGCATGATAAGTGGTTTGTAGGATTTAGAGAAGGATGTTGTTACGGGTTACTAAGGGACTTTTAGGGTTCAGGAAAGAGTAACAGTAAGGGGTAATAAAGTTTTTTAGTATTCACGGATGGGTAGTGTTAAGGAGTGGTATTGGATTGTAGGGTTATGGGAAAAGTAGCATTAAAGGATAGCAAGGGGTTTTTAGGTCCCTGGGAAGAGTAGAGTCAAAGGATAGTAAGGGGTTTTAGGGTTTATGGAATGGTAGTGTTAATGGGTAGCAAGCCAGTTTTAGGGTTCAGGGATGGGTAGCATTCATGGTTTACAAGGAGTGTTTAGGATTAATGGAAGGGGAACATTATGGGGAGTAAAGGTTTTTCAGGTTCAGCGTAGCATTAAGGGGTATTCTGGGGGTTTAGAGGTTATGGGCAACCCTAAGGGGTTTTAGCGTTCAAGAAAGGGAAGTGCTAACTGCCAGGGCTTTTTAACGTTCAGGGAAGGGTAATTTAAAATTATAGTATAATATCAATTTAATTTAATATAAAAATATTGCATTTGAAGTAAGTATGATATAATTAGTAATGTAATTGTTCCATTATAAATGATACATTTAAATGTATAATTAAATTAGTTTATGGGAGCTGAGGAGCTTCAAACACATCTCTCCAGCCCCTAAATCTTAGAACTAGGATTTCGAAAGAAAAAAACACCATTCTTCCCAGGAGTGCCATATTAAGGTATCTCTGAAGTTGATGATGGAAAGAACAGTGGGGCGTTCGCTAGGACTGCAATACAGTAACACATTCCTCCTGACTGCCCTCCTCCCATCTGTGCTGCTGCAAGGGAAGAACAAATACCAGAATGATCTCCTTTTTGGGGGACCTATAGCATTTTAGGGCATGTATTTGACCAAAAGGTCAGGCTCTGTGGTACTACAATCGCTAGACTTCCTAAAGAGCTCTGGCTCTCATAACCTGGTAAACAAATGATGACAGCTTTTGGAAGTAAGCACTTATTTGATGAAGCATGTCTGCCGAATGAAAACATGTACTCCTTTCCCTCAGTATGTGGGCAGAGCTAAAGCCCCTCTTTGCAGTTCTCCTGAAAGCTACATATAGGTTGATCACCTAAGGTTTGGTGAAAAACAATCCATAGTCAACCCAGAGCTATAAAGAACAGCTACTATGCAGAGTCCCTTCAGTGGGCAATATTAAGTACGTATTCTTGCCTTGTTCTACCCGAGTCCTTTACATTAAGGCAAACAGCTCTGATTGCAGCAAAATACCATACCCCTAAGTTTCATGCGCACTGACGTCTATTGCATTTTAAAATCACAAAATCCAATCGTGGTATAAAGTGGACCTCAATATCCACTTCTGTGTGATGTTTTCCATTACTGTCAGGTGATCTCTTTCATGAGCTATAGCCGTGTTTTGTTCTCGAGGAGAACTTGTTATGTGCAGTCGCGGCTGCTTCTGCGAAGCAGCAGTCGGGTGGGGAGTGGGGAGGAAGGAGGGAAGTTGGTGAGGAAAAAAAAGATCACATACCTGCCGGCGGCTGGCCGGCCACCTCCGTTCTCTTCCTGGCTTCTTCACTGCAATCAGGAAGCACCCGGGCCCCCAGACTCCCCATAGCCAATCCAAATGCTGCAATCCAGCATTGCTATTGGTCTGAGCGTCATGGTTCGGCACTCAGATAGAGAATGGGAGCATGGGCATGTTCTCCACCAAGACTGCAATGCAGCATGGTTGGAGAACAAGCAAAGAAAAAGCAAAGTACACATGTATGTTTGGCCAGCCCCAGACGGCACAGTTAGGAGGTGCCACCACTCCTCCCTTCTGCACTGCCTAGCTCCGCCCAGCCCCCAAAAAACTGCCACAGCACGGAAAAATAAAATGATAATAACATTGCGTGATTATCATTTTCTTTTCTGCTGTGCTGAAAGTCAGTGGGGCGATGCTTCTGTGCCTTGGAGGAGGAGCCACCCCTGATTATGTGATACCTGTGAGAGACTGCAACCACATTATTTCAAAGGCAAATGAACAAATGTAATATTGTTGTTCTGAATTACAACGTGCTGCATTGAAGAGGGGCATTTTGTTTTCTTTTGAATAACTTTAGGTGTGGTTACCCGTTCAGTTAAGGAACCCCCATAGCTTGTGACATGAGCATAGCATAATGCCTGTAACTTTAATATGCAGCAGGTTCTCAGAACCCATTGCCTCACAATGATGAACTGGGTCTGCGCGGGAACAGGCTTATGTCCCTATTTGACATGTGCAAATCTGTGGGGTTTGAACTGCACCAACTCTTTTGTGCTGTTTTGCGATTTCATTGCTTAGTATTAAAAAAACGAGTGCAGAGCCAATCGTTTTTTAGATCTTGGCTGTCAAAAGCAGCGCATGCGCTGCTCTCGGCATTCGAGAGCTTCTTGGAATCAATACAGGTTCCAAAGCTCTCGGAGGTGGAGTTGAAGCCCCGCCCATCTTCCTCACTGGCTGGCTTCATCTTGCATGCAAAACGCTGGCTTCTTATTGTAAAGGAGGCTTCTCAGTCCCTCCCTGTTGCCTACTTGTCTCCTTTTGGCCACGCTCACCGGGATTTGATCTTTTACCGGCGGCGTTCTTCATTACTCCCTACCGCACTTTTTTTTTCTCTCTCAGCTTTGGCAAAGTCAGCCGCATGTTTACTTTCGCATCGCGCTTTCATGATGCAAAAGTAAATACGCGGCTGACTTTGCGGTACCGCGCTTGTTTTACTTGTTTAAATGTGCCTTGCTTTTTATTTTCTTTGAGGCAAGCGCGTTTCAGTTTCGCGCGAGGCAATGTTTCAGTTAACTTTGTTCCAGCTGGTGCCGACTGGGTTTCCAGGCACGGAATAATTTTGTGGAGCTTGAGGCAAACGCATTATATTGGGAGCGAGCGCATGCAGTGCTTCTCGTGCCTGGGGAGTGTTTCCCAGAACGGAGCGGGAGCCCACCCTCATGTTTTTGCCTCCAGGAGGTGAGCAGCAAGGACAGGCACCGCAAGTTGGCGGGCCGCTCCCGACATTCTACTGGCACCATTGGGGTGTCTGGGGGAGGAGTGCCTTGGTCCAGGGGCGTCTCTATGTAGAGATCATGCTGCACTGTGTGGTTCTCGGTCCGCGGGAGAGCCGCAAGTCAGGCAAGCCCGCGTGACCAGGGACGGAGTTTCCCCAGCAGAGCAGAAACCAGGCTGAAGTCGCGTGGCAAGACAGACGCTGCCGAGCCAACTTCAGGCGGGAGCCCACCCCATGCTGCGGTGTCCGAAGGTGGCCCAGAGGGACTGTGGGACCAACGGAGTCTTTGCCCCGTGATCCCTGAATCCGGCCCAGGAGGACAGATGCGAGGCCGCAGTGCAGTTACCTTGGCCATCGGTAGACCACACAGATTCCAGCCACTGCTTTCACGGGGCGAGGGGCGGATCGAGTAATGTGATGATGCTGTTTCTGCTACAGGCGAGCCATTGTACTTTTTGTTAGCCTTTTCCATGTTCCTGGGAGGCGTATGCAAACACGCCGATTCTAGGCATAGCCCTCGGTCACTTCCTTGCATATTAGACACGAGTCATTTTGAGCCATGCCTACAAATTGCAGAACAGGCTCAGTAACCTGGAGTAATTGCTTCCATAAGCAGCAGTGACTGGGTCACCGCTACCACGTGTAACTATTCCCAGGTAAACAATCGCAGGTCTTTTAATGTTTGTTTATTTATTGGTCATGCGCTCTATTACGCGAGTGTTTAAGGATTGCATTATGCTTTGGGTGCGATGGGCGTTGCAGCATTCATTGCACATTTCCTTTTTTGTTCTTTATTCTTAAATGATAAATATGTCCCCCTTGTTGCCAAGTATATTATTTAGATGTAGGTAGCTATTGGCTTCCAGTGCCAGGATTTGTATAGCACTGTAAATGTCTCACTTTTTTCTAGAGCGAGTCCCATACTTTGCTCACTTTATTATTCTGAAAGATTTATTCTTGCACTCCTAACGTAAACCCTGCAAAATCTACTTATCACTTTATAGAAAATGGTCATAGATAGTGTACAGAAACGTGGGTCTCTTTCCTTGAAATCGCCATTTACCCCCTCCCATCATGTTCTTGTTCTTTTGCTGGAACGCCGGTTGTGTCCTTGACCACTGAGTTTTAACAAGCATTAAAAATGCAATAGGTTTCGCCTTTTATTAAGTTAAAGCCATTTGCTGTGCTATACAATACTATTAGCAAAGCAAATGGCTTTAAATTAATCAAAGGTGAGACCTTTTGCATTTTCAATGCTTGTTCTTAACTGGTCACTCACAGTCCTGTTGAATGCTGGGGTTGCTGAATACCACGGCTGCCTGGTCTCAATTCCACTTCATGCCTCTTTTACACCACCCTACACTTCCTGACTCTTTACCTCACCCTTGCAGGTTCTTTTTAGTGCTTTTGCCCTTCGGTGCTCTTTTAATATCTTTCTCTTCGTCCTTCTTTCTTCCTTTTCTGACTTTCTGTCTCTGCCTCTGGGTCTCATGATAAAAAATAACTTCACATCCCCAAAAACAGACTGCCAGTGCCCACCACAAGAAATGCCTGCCGAAATTAAGCTCTGCCCCTTGTGAACAACAGGGTTTATAGTAGAGGTCGGTGAGGCGCTGAAGGTTTGAGCCGGAGGCCAGGCACTGGCTTAGCACAAATTCCTCTTGAACACTCAAGCCCAAAATGAGCCAGGTTTTCATGAATTTCTGCCTATCACCCATGCTGTCAATGCATGCGCCAATGATGAAAGATAAAGCGTTAACCTTTACTGTCTTGAGATAGGATTTTTCCCCCACTTAATTCTGGCATTTAGCACTATTTTCTCAGCGCAAAATGCACAGACACATCCAAATTAGACGGTAGGATTCATTTTGTGCTAAGAAAGAGTACTAAATGGAGAACATGCTTAGAGAGCACCAGCAGCCACTTTCGCTCGCTAAATGTGCTCTTGTGGTAGCATTTTTCTGCCCAAATAATCCGTGTAGGACTAATTGCGTAATTATCGGTAATTCCACGTTAAAGAGTAACGCTCAATTACTGAAACCACTCCAATTACTCTGGTGCAATTGAAATTCAGCCCATGCCTTCTTATAATGTAACCTCAGTGTTGTCTACTCTCCATCCCATTGGCAGCATCTTCATCTGTGAGAGTGGCCCAGCATGGGGTTATCTTTGACCCCCTGGACCGCACACCAAAAACATTTATTAGTTCTAAATATACTTAACAATTTTATATTGATTTGTGCATCTCTTATATACAATTGTCCATTATGTGACACCTCGCCAATGAATAACTGTTCACAAGTACGTGGACTATGCTACGAATGTAAACACACTGGCTGAATCATTCACTGCTTTACATTCACAGACAAGTTGAAGTCTTTAATTGTTTGGTTTCAATATGAATATATACATAAATTCACACTCATTTATACCAAATCTATTGCTTTGCTCAGTACTCTATACGTCCATTGCCATTTACATGAAGCTGTTATAATGGTACACTATAACAAACATTGGTTCTGTCGGGTATAGCTATTTCTTAGATAGTAGAGCCAATCATATAACGAACACAACATATAAAGAACAAATCACATGAAATTAAGGCGCACAATTGTTAAACACAAAAAATATTTTTTCAACATACATGAACAGAAACAGTGATTTACATGAATTTAGAGAAAAAAAATGATTTTTTAAATTTTAGGACAAAAATAACTATTAAGGACTGAGGCTGTCTGATAACTCAATCAATAAAATGGCGCAAGTGATCAATATTTACAGTGAAAAACTGAGTAAAGTGATAGTGTGACAGTATAAGTGTACTTAATATACAAGTGAGAAGCAGATCCAAGTTAAAATGTCCAATCTTGACATGTTTAGGTAAGTGTCTCAAGTACAGGAGTTGGTTTTTGTTCTTTTTAAGGTATGAGACCTAGAGAGGATTGGACTAGTAACAACCGTCGACGTTTTGACCCATATTATAGCAACGATATGAAAGTCAGTGCGGGTCTTCTTCAGGACAATATAAGTCAGACAGCCGATTCCACAAATTTGGATCGATGTCCAAACAGCAGGATCCTGTGCTCTGCAGAGCACAGGATCCTGCCGTTCGGACTGACATGCGAAGCTAGTCCTCGAACAAATGCCATACTGAGGATACTTTCCACAAGCTACTTAAACGAGTGATTGATCACATAAGCCGTTTCATGAAATAGACGGTTTGACCTACAATTTAACTGGCACATTTGCCTGCGGGCCTTCGAGCAGACCTTGCCAAGCTCTTGGTTTGTACCTACTACGTGGGTGGAACATTAACTGTCGCGCCACCCCCTTATCCACTTCACAAAGGGATCCATCTATTTTCAGGGCCAGCCAACATTCCGGCTTACTGTTAGAAATGGGATTTCTGGTTGGCTGAGGCTTGCGCCAAAGCCAGGCAGAAACCACCACTCTAGTCAGGGCTGGGGAGTTACACGCCAAAGATAACCCCTGCTCACCCCCTTGGTAGCTTGGCACGAGCAGACAGGCTTATCCCTGAGGCAATGTGTAAAGCGTTTGCGCGCGCACCCAGCAACAACACCCAAGGCCCACCACAAAGGAAACTCCACACAAGGTATTCTATAAAAATAGCCTTTGTATTATACCAAACACATTAGATAAAAACACACACTTTACAATGTGCCAACAGGCACGGGCAGAATTTACAAGGAATTATATATACAGGGGACAGGGCCACATGGACCACTGTCAGGAATTAGCACTTAGAACATAGCACAAATCACCAATAGTAAACGTAGAACATAACACAAAGTAACTGTAGAGCACAACCAGTCTCTAAGGGCGCAATAATGACCTCAGCGTCATCACACTAGCATCAGGTGTAAAACCTATCCTGAATCTATCACAGGGACATAAATCACATTATGCAATTCTCATTGGTCTAACGCATTAGGCCTAACCACCTAAGTAGAACTATACTAGGGGCGCACATCGCACAGGGAAGTACATTCTCCCTACCATCAACCTAACCAGGTAAAACAACCTTCTAGGCAGAAATAACCACATTTAGAGGTATAAGACACAGGGTGCGCAAAACATGCTATATACAGTACATTTCCTAGCACCAAAATCACATCAGCATGAATCGCAATAATACCTCAATCACATTAGGGCCCAGGTCGCACCAGAACCTAAACGTAGCAGCTGCCCACTACTTGCTGGGCAGCTGGGGACAAAGCAGGGCCTAAACGCTGCAGCTGGCACTAAGTGCTGCGCAGCTGGGGAAGGCAAATAGGAGGCATGGGCTCTCACTGGCCCCTGAACACATTATCCAAAATGCTGGAGCCACCTGGCTCAGAAAATAACATGTCCCCCTTGGAGTCCCTCTGGACTCTAGACAAATGATGCCCTCTTCGTTGGAGTGCACGAGCGCTCTAAAACAAATATGCCCCCACCGTTGGAGCCAGCTGGCTCTGGGAATAATTGGCCCCCAAGTCCCCCTGGGACTTCTAAATATCGAATGGCCCCCAAAGCTGGAGCCTTTCCTGGCTCTAAAAATAAATATGTCCCCGTTGGAGCGCACCAGCGCTCTAAAGCACACCTGCCCAGCGTTGGAGCGGCCCACTGCCATGCGGGGCCGCTCTAAAGGCATCACGGGTACCGTGCCTTTACCCGGTACCACGACAAAGCAGAGAGGACGGCCTAAGGGCCCCACTCACCGGCTCTCTTCTTCGGGACTTCTCCGGACACAGCAGGCAGCAGGCGGGGCTCTCTCTTGCTCATGAGAGCCTCGCCGAGGATTCAGCTGCCCCATTCTCATCGCAGGCTTCACCGGTGCAGCGGGCGGGGCTCTCTCACCTCCGAGAGCCTCGCTGGCGGTGGCCGCACTTCTCCTTTAGTCGCGAGAGCGGGGTGGGCTCCCGCCTCTCTTGCAGCAGCACTTCCGCTTCCGTCCCGTGGCCCCGCCCACAACCAGGCGGGCCGCGGACTCAGCGGCAATTTTCGAAGGCGGCTTGGGCCGCGGCAGTGACACGCGGGGTGGGCTCCCGCATCCAGTCCAACTAAGGCGAACCAGGCAAATCACGGGGTGGGCACCCGCAACGTATAAAGAAATTAAAAACAAAGCGGCCATGACGCGGGGTGGGCACCCGCAATTCCCAATGAACGTACAATCGGCCAACGAGGGGTAGGCTCCCTCCGAAGTCAAAACATGAAGCGGGGTGGGCTCCCGCTCGGCACCCACGACGGGGGAATCCCTATGCTGGGGGTTCCCCCTGCACAGATGGCAGCTCAGCGCTGCGAAGTTCCAGCGCTCCCAGGCCCACATGTTCCTCCTTCTGGGGAGGAAAGATAGCGCTTTCCAGGTACTAGGGGCAATAGGAAGTCCTGGAGAAAAGAAATGGAGCACCACGCTCCCAGCAAAGGAAAAAGGTCCAGTAAGTCCATCTGGTATCCAGGGGCTGGGCAGGGCCCAGGGAGGCAGGCCTTCCCCTGGGCCCCAGCAGCAGCACGCCCCTGGTAGATTCGAGTCAGAGCAAGAACATTTTCATGGGGTCACAGCCCCTCTTTTATACACCAAATCCCTTTGTTCTGGGTTCAGGGTGAGGGGGAAAACCAGTCGCAGCTGGTTGGGGAGCACCCTTGATGTGCTCAGCCCCTCACTCTATTCACTGGCAGGGCTAGGGTCGTCAGTCGCACCACAGGGGGCGGAGCCAGCATTGTGTGGGGAAAACCCTGCCCTATTCAGGTCCAAGGTGCACTCCTCCCCAGCCATCAGCATGCTAATCTCACACTCACCACTGGGGCAGACCCAACCAGACTCCTGGAGCCAGGCTCACCAGCCAGCTCCAGCCAATCACACGCCAGACACACTGCACACAGAAGTGCCCACTTCTAGAAGTGGCACTTCCACACTAGGTACATGCACGCCGCACACATCATCGCGCAGCATTCAATCACACGAGTCCGCACATACCAAACTCGGGCCTGCACACCCCACGCATCAGGAACTACTAGGGACACATACATTCCCATGCATTCCTATGGGAGGGCAGGCCTATCTCACCACATGCATTCACCGTGCGTACGCACTTTACCCTGGGACCCAGGGAAAGTGCGCAGGAACCAAAAACCACTATCACCAAGTCACCCATAAAAGCAAAAAAAGTTCAGGGGTGAACCTGCCAGAAGGGCCAAGTCCAACACTTACCCTTTTACTTTACTTCCTGGACATCAATCCAAAAACGTCGACGGTTGTTGCTAGTCCACTGTTTCTGTTCATGTATGTTGAAAAAATATTTTTGTGTTTAACAATTGTGCGCCATTATTTCATGTGATTTGTTCTTTATATGTTGTGTTTGTAATATGATTGACTCTACTATCTAAGAAATAGCTATACCTGACAGAACCAATGTTTGTTATAGTACACATGCCCAGGTTCTGAGGGATACTGGGTTACCCCATCGTCTTTTAGAAGATTGTTATAATGGTACATACGCTAATAAGTACACCCCCTAACTTTTTAGGACTTGTGCCATGCTGTCTGAGAGCACTTTTATGTAGTAAAAGTGCATTTCATACAACGCCTACACTGGTCGTACCATATAGCCACACGATCACATAGAGAGGAGGGGCTCCCAAAATGAATGGGAGCATACAGCAGCCCCTCCCCAATCTCCACCTGTAAGTTGGATGTAAGCGGTCAACGAAATCCACCCCTCAATACCGCTGCTATATGTTACACATAATGAAAGCTCAAGTGCATTTTTCACCAAGAAAATTATGTTTAAATATCTTTGCACCAACATAGGTGAGTAGACCACTCATGGTCCTGTTCAGAAAGAGTCCTGCAAATGGCAAACATCCCTTTGCTGAATGTAGGGTCCATGTTCCGCACATAACACCTCTGATGTTGAGCCATTCTTCCAGCATCTCTCTGGCCCTCAGCCTACGGCACCCAGACAGGCTACTGAATATTCTTACTGCGGACAGTAGGCACTGTTCCCTGGAGAGTCGACTGGGACAGCAACAAAAACAACAAAGCAGACCTTCCATGCAACACCTGGCCTGTGACTGACTACCATTATGTGATAATGGGGTGACCCATACTAGTCCACGGACCTGGGTAATGATCGGTATATGAAGAATTCAAGGCTGCAGTGTAGAATTAAGCTTTCACGGTGCAGTCCCGGTGATCTGTTATAATAACTGTGAAATTAAACAGTCACTACTGGAGCTATTTATGGTGCTTGTGTGTCATTTTGAGGATTTACTGAATCAAATTGAGAAATAACTGGGGTACATTGAAGATGCAAATTGATTTCTATGTGTACCATGTATATAGATTTTGATTTAAAGAATACCTTCCTAAAAGAAATAGTCTGGGACCATTGTTTACTATACTGTGACTACAGCAGCGATCAGTCCACCCAAGGTCACCCTTCGATGCATTCTGAAGTGCATACCATCTATGCATCTCTTCCTTCTTTCTGTCCAAACAGACATTGGCCACACACACTAAACCGTTTGCCATGAGCATTTAATATACACATAGATTTGGTGTAGAAAGACAGGGCTCTGTTGCTCTAAAGGCATTTTACAGATTGTACAGCCATTACCCCCAAAGACATGTAAACATCTGTTTCATTGGTGAACAGTCTTTCTTCACTTCCTGTCCCAGTCTTGTCTGTGATCTATGATGTGTGTATTCTATTTTACAACAATTGACTCCGTTTGTCGAGGCCTTGTGTCCAGATTTCTAATCCTGTCTGGTACTGTTTGTCTTTTCCTTTTTCTGACGACCAGTAAAAACCAGATAGGATCAGAGAGCCGACTGCCGGAAATGTTCCTTTATACAAACTTTTCCGAATGCTAGCAGTTCAAAGTCAATCTTTATTGCAGGTCTGCCAGAGGTTCCTGTCTGACGTAGGCTGCCAATGTACACAAAGACGCAGTTGATGAATTTAGGATTCTGGATAAAAAAGTGTGCTTCGGCACAAAGCTTACACCCATATACAATCTCTTCACTTTGCTGTGCGGAAAGTTAATCAAAATGTATAATTGGTTCTGATGCTTAATCTATACTCATTGATCACTATTAAAGTATGATTGACATTAATATAATCCCTTTAAACACGGAAAATGATAGCATTGTTATTAACAGTCTGTAATAGGAAAGAAATTAAGCAACCCAGACCAATTTTAAGAGGTTTATGCAGGAATGCCAGGTGCAACCCTGTACATGTGAAATGCAAGAGGTGCAAAACAATGTGCATGTCTAGGGATTCACACCATAGAGTTGTGCAACAGGAAAGGGAAGACCACACCGTAGTTGTATTTCTGGTGCACTTATGAACATGCAAAAAGGCAAGTGTATGTGTCGCTGTCAGTCATTAGCCGCTGTCACCCCTGGCTTGCTGAGTGGGATCCCTGACACTACTCTTGTCACCCCTCGCCATAGGTGCCATGAAGGCGGCACTAAGAAACCGGAAGCACACAGGGCTCTCAGAGCCTTTTCTGCCTTGTGTGGTTTCTACTGCCTGCCACTCAACAATACAAAGGAAGCTGTTGCGGGGCTAAGGATGGGGCAAGGGGTCAACCTTGTGATGTCATTGGTGGTCCATGAGTGTTTGATGTCACTTCTGCTATTCCTGGTATTTTGGTGAATTGATGTCTATGGCTGTGGACCAGCTTTTTCTTTTCTGGACTTTGTTTCCATGCAGAGCAGGGGTAGCGTATTCTATTTCCCTGGAGGACCTTTCATAAATGTTCAGTCCTACCCAAACAGTTAAAACTACTGTAATTTCTTTGTTCTTCACACCTTTGAGAGGGGGAAATAGTAAATTGAGAGTGGCTACCAGAGTGAACAGAGATTATGATCGGCTTCGGTGATTTCTGCGCATTCCTACACGGTACTCCTTGTCCTCACAGGTGAAATATGGGAGGTGGGGATACCGATCCCTTATTAGGTAAAGCATGCTGTACAATTGTACCTCAGAACAAACGCAACCATCTCATTCCCATGTACAGATATGTACATCTTGAGACATGATGCTAAAATACCGTTTGAGCATTTCCAGATTTCTCTCTACCTGCTAGGGCACTAATGCAGATACGCATTTCCAAACAGGGCAACTGCAACTGTTTGTGAGTGAGTCCGTGTAACGCCCTGAACGTCTCAGGATCGTTTAACAGACACGACAATGAGGACGCAACCACTTGTGAAGGGTTAGTTCTTTTAATGAAGGCAAATAAAATACAAAGAACAAACAAAAGTTATAGTCACTGGAATCCTCCAGGCTAAGTACGTTACCAGCCCACAGCACGGATGGTCCTAACCGTCCTCTGCATATACGCCGATCCCGGCGTATGCCAACAGAGGGCAGAAATGAAATGGCCGACAATGCCAATCGGTAGGCTGTGAGGGGCACGAAGAGTGTTGGGGAGAATCGAGGAGTCAGGGAAACACCCAGCCGGGGTCTCTACCTGAAGGGAGCAGCCGCTCAACCTCTTCCTCAGACTGCACCGGGACGCGGAGTCACCTCCTGGTGATGCGTCACCGATACCCCAATCACAAGCAAGAAGACTGAACCGAGAGCAGCCGCTCGATCGATCTTGTGGACTTCCGAGTCTGTAACGCGGCAAACACCTCCTGGTGTGCGTTACAGCTGGCAGTCCCTGTGTCTCTGGTCGGGCTGGGAGTTACGACTCCAACCAGCAAAAGCGCCACTGCGCTTGGACTCAGCCGAGTCAAAAAGCGAAGCTCAATGGTTGACCGGTAGAGCTTCCGGGTCCTTCACAGGTGACGATGGGGCAAGACACGGCCCAGGGAGTAACGACTCGACCTACCTCCGTTCTTGCCTTACTGGAGCACCACTCCGGAACACTGCTCTTCACGAAGCAGGTACGTCGGTGTAAACACAATATCCGACAGCCTTGTACCTCCCGGTTCCTCCCTTTATAGGGCGTGTTTTCCTTGAGTTATGTAACAGCTCTCCTGTTTACATAAGGGCGTGTTTCCCTTGAGTTATGTAACAGCTCTCCTGTTTACATAAGGGCGTGTTTCCCTTGAGTTATGTAACAGCTCTCCTGTTTACATAAGGGCGTGTTTCCCTTGAGTTATGTAACAGCTCTCCTGTTTACATAACCTCTCAACCGCTAAGCATCCTGGGAGATGTAGTCCGTTTTCGCTGGTTACCGTTTTCCTCCCCTCGTATGACAGGAATTCTTGACAGTCCGCAATCCCTAAACAGTCACAAATGGAAGTGTTTTGTTGAAGAAAATGATTTCATTTATTTTAATTATTTTAACTCATTGGTAAGATGGATGGGCAAGACACTCCTCTAGTGATGTGGTTGAATTCCTTAAATACATCAGATATCATTAATACATACAAAAATCCACTTCATGGACCACAATGCTTTGGGGTAACACGCTGGTAGGACGAGCAGTGTGCGACCAATTGGATTTTTGTTTATATTCAGGCTCCCTTGAGCCGGTGGGGCTGACGAGCTCATGGTTACACACCTGCGTGCCACGAGTGATACCGGACCTGAGAACATTTTTTTTGGCAGCCTACGCAGCAACCCGACACACATGCCTATTCCCTGCTGATGAGAGGTAACAACCTCGAAACACGTGTCCAGGGATGGCCAACGCGACATTGATTTTTGCTTAAGACTCTGGCAGAGGCGCACTCGCTGATGCTTACTTCATGGGCCACAATGCTTTGGGGTAACACGCTGGTAGGACGAGCAGTGTGCGACCAATTGGATTATCATTAATACATACACTCTACAGAAATAATAAAACCATTGAACTGCCTACTCTTTAGTTTGAAAAGTCTTGTGGATTGAAACATTTATACCTGGGGACCAGCAGATAGTCACGCAAGCATTGTAAGATAGTTTGGTAGGTTCAGGACCCATTGCGATGTTAGGTGCTGCGCTGGTTAATGCTTCTCCTAGAGTTGGCATTAGGGCTTCTGCTATTCCTGCCACCATCTCGTTCTCTTCCATTCTTCCTACCGCCAAAGATAACAACCAGTTGGTTGTATCTGTCGGCATAGTGACTGGTTGACTATGTAGAAACTCTGGAGGACACTGTCAGTCATCTTATTCACTTGGTCAGCAACAGGCGCTCCTTCTGTAGCGAGGAAATTCTAGTCTGTCACTTTCAAAGCATCAATCTTCAGTAGTGCTAAGATCCTGAACCCTTTTCACTTCAAATAGAAGTACTAGATGAGAGAGAGAGTTCCTTTGGTCACTTACTGGGGAAACAGAACTCTCATCGCCCCACACAAGGGAAGGGCCACAGGGGATGGGGACTTTTCTTCAGAAACCACAGACAACAATCCCAGATTATTCCTCAACTGGGCCACATCAACCAGTTGTTTCTCCTGCAGATACTTGCATTTCTTCCCCTGTTATGCTTCAGGCTATAACAGGGCTCTGCCTTTTGAGGACATTCCGCATTCAAATGGGATGGCAAAAGAGGCAGTAAATGAGGACAGAGTGTGGGCTGATGCAGTTTCCCCACTGCTATATCTACTAGTATCCAAATCAGAGTATTAAGGTAACTTTTGAAAAAAGGGTGGGACATCACCAATAGAGGCAGAATAAGTAAAATTGATTTCTCCTACTCTTATAGCTGGGATCTCAGCAAGCAGTCCTCTCCATGATCACTGGCTTGTTACAATCCTTATAATGGGACACATGCCTCTTCTTTCAACCTTGTCTAAACATGTCCTGTTGATCTGTCGACGGGAAGCTGCCAAGTTAGTCTGACCTGTAGCCAATTCCACCTTCAAACTGCCTGCTGTGCTATGGACAATTTGGTCTATTCGCTTTAAAGAGTTGATGCTTCTTGTGTTAAAATTTAAACACTGTGTTTTCTATCAACTTTTTTCAGAGATTATGCTCTTTTTAAAGGAGTGTTTGTGATTGAAGAGTTTTATGCAACACCTATTTTTGGATGGATTTTTGCCAGAATTTCGAAGCTTGTGAACGTTGCATAGGTAGAGAAAGTCTTCACAATGTTTGTGGAAAACATAAATTGAAACACCCCTTAATGTGAGGGCCATGGAAGCCCCCAGACACCATGATAGGGACAGGAGTGTCTGAATTCACTGCATCCAAATTCAGGATGTCATGACCAAGACAGGAGGCTAGCACCCAGTCCATTATCTTTGTCTATGAATTTGACCTTAGCTTCACTTCAGTTTATATGACTGGCCAGGCAATACAGCATTCTTAGCTCATCTAAAAGAATGTGGTGTAAAGCAAGGCACAAGTCAAGGGTACACGCAGGTCGATGCCGTCTAGCCCACATTTTCACAGGGTGGATGCAGTCTACCCTGCCAAGAAGTTGGGCCCCACAGAAATATGCTGAACTCATCCCTGTGTATGCTTTCATTCTCAGCAGCAACATGCAGGTGAACTGTTTTGTAATTTTAAATTCCAGCTAGGCCCAAAAAGAGTGAAATTAAGGCGCCATCAGGCCTCCTTTTGTTGGAGTATCTTGACTGGGAGCTATATGGAGTCTCACACCTAGATGTAAATGCCGTGGAGGGGAAACAAAGGTACACAGCTTGTTATTACTTCGCAAGTACTTAAGAGAGGCATGCTTTTGACTTTTCTCAGTCCCTGTGTATAAGAGATATGCATGCCGATTATGTCTCTTTATTCCGCACGCGTTTACACCGCGTGCCATTACCCCACATTTTTTACTCCGCAAAACCTTTTACAACACAGGGTTTTACAACGCATTCCATTACAACGCATTATCAATTACAACACAATTTACTATTCTAACTCCACCGGGGCGTTGTAATGGGGAATGCGTTGTAATTGTTTGCTCTGTAAAGCTCTGCATTGTAAAAGTTTTTGCGGGGTAAAAAATGCGGGGTAAGGGACTGCGTTGTAACGCAGTCGCTGTAAAGTATGTTTACTATGCATGCACTGTAAGCATGTCAGATGTGTTGGTCTGCCCCAGTATTTACACAAATAACAATGTAAATACCACTATTCTGTTTTATTATTTTTATAGCACTGCTCAACCCAATTCAGGTTGTCAGAGTACTTTACATCACATGTACACATTATACATTGACAATAAATCATGTGTTTGTATATCAATGCACAGGGTCTGTTACATATGACAATGAAGGTTAAAATGTGTAGGAGTCACATATCCTTCATAACTCACTGTGCTATATTAGATGGTTAACACTTTATGAACTGCAAGTAACAAAAGGATCTCTGTGTTAAAAGCAGTAACACGCTTACCTATTTAAATAAACTAAAAATCTGTCATTTGTGGGTAACGTGATGTGCATTGCAGAAGTATTAACACTATAAGCTACTTTGATTCAAATCTGGGACTAGACAATACACAGACCTCTCCAACAAATATTTTAACCTCCATAGTTATCTTACCATTATTATTTTTCCCAGGGCACAAGTCCTAAAAATCTAAGTGGGGGGACTAACTTAGTTAATCAGTATGCAAGTGACATCACGGCGCGTGGCATTACGGTGCGTGAGATCACAGGAAGTGGTAAGATAAGAAGTGACATCAGATCTTAAGCCCTCAAATATATGTTTAACTCGTCTATCATGAGTACAATGGAGCACATTTTTTGTATACAGGGCAACCCTCCTGATTTAGGCAGAAGACTCACACTTTTGTAAGCTACTCAGAAAACAATGTTGCCTTTTGATAGCGTAAACCTCCTCTACCCATAGTGCTGTACAAGAAAAAAATTGTAAGATTTAAATTATTACAACGCCTCTTCGGGGTAGTAAGCACTATATAAATGCTATTTATTTTGTGTAAATACTGGGAAAGACCAACACATCTGATATTCTTACAGTGCATGCATATCTCCTAAACGGAGCCTGAGCAAAGTGAACCGCTGCCTCTCTTAAGTATGGGTGAAGTGCTAACAAGGTGTGAGCCTTTGTTTCCTCTCTGCTGCATTTGCCTCTAGGTGTGAGGCTCCTGACTGCTGCCAGCGAGGAGACTCGAACAAAAGGAGGCCTGATGACCCCTCAAATTCGGCCTTTGTAATGGGCCCAGCAGGAATCTTAACTAAGAAAGCCCCCTCCCCGCCTGCACGTTGTTGTAGATCGAAAGCAGACAACAACGTGCAGGCGCTGCTGAATGTGTCCCGGTGTTTGCAAATTACACCCAGACAAATTCAGCCTATTTTCCAGTGGGGCCCAACTTCTTGGCTAGGTGGACGGCGTCCAACCTGTCAAAATAGTGGGTGGATGCCGTCCACCCGCGTTTACCCCCGACTTGTGCCCCCGATTATTCCCTTAGATTTACTGGGCACACAAAGATCTCTGTAACCAGTTAGGCAGAACAGATCTACTGTCACGTTTCTCCTTGTTGCCAATTTATTTGTGGCAAAGTTTTTTTTTTTTAAATGTATAAGTTGAGTCCCAGATTTTCTGTCTGGTTGCATCACTTTTTTGGCATAACCCCGGCGCAAAAACTAATTTGTTAAATATTCTAATGTGCTCAAATGTACACCTTATAGACTTGCTAAACATATGTGTGAGGCCTTAAGATCTGATGTACATTCTTGTGAGGTCATGGGTTGTGATGCTACATGCGATGTCACGCGTTGTGATGTCACGAGCTATGATGTAACGTGCCATGATATCACTTGCATACTGCCTAACTTAATTAGTCTTCCGCTTCTTTTTTTGGAGGACTTGTGCCCTAGTTTGAAGCATCCCTTAATACACCTAACCAAGCACAGAAACGATGCAAGCATTATCAGCATCATGGGCAAGAATGCATGCACCCAGGAGAAAAACGTGCATATAAGGGGTTCTCTGTAGTGATGCATTGCCTTTTATTGACCCCCTGCTCTTGACGCTATAAGATGGCGGCCTTCACTGGCTATATGGATGCCTCAACCCTGTCAGTAGAAGAAGACAAGCCTACTATTCCTCCCCTCACTACTGCACACTACTCTGCCCCACAGGCGCCTATCAATTCAAAACACAAGTTTCAAAACTGAACAAAATGAAAGGCAGACTATGTTATGAACAAATAATATTTACTTAACAGGAGCTGTAAAGGGCAGCTGTGGCTCCTGCCGAGGCAAGCGCAGGGTGTGCGGAGAGTGACCTTTACAACCCTGGAGGCTCTGCTACACGGGTTACACTTCCTTCCCACTTTGCTGGGCTGTGTGGAGGAGAAGGGGCGAAGTGTTTGTTCATCGTGCGTGCTTTGGGGAAGGTAATTATAATGATTCTAAAACACACGCCCCACTTATTTCAGCAAAAAGTAGGGACCATGCCTCCATTTTCTAGCCTTTGAGACTATAACCCCCAGGACTGGGCCGTTTCGAAGAAATGCCCAACGCGGGCAAGCGAGGAAGAAGAACAGACCTCTGCTTTAGAGAAGTAAACTATCTGTTTCTGTGACATTCATCTTTGAGACTTTTGGGCATGTTTCCGCTCAGATCCTGACAGCGCGCCAAGCCTGCGCGCCTGTTCAAGGCTGGTGTCCAATCCCTCAGACTCGAGCATAGTATTTAGCTGTGAAGTGGTGTGGACTGCATTTCATCATGCGTGACCCTGTTGTGCGGTTCTTTGTACTTGACCTCCTGGCTGGAATGGGTTTGGGAATAGTGGTCACGCCGTTTCAGAAAATCCTCTGCCGGGCAGCTGCGCCCAGTGGGTCTGTACCAGCAGTCAGCCTATTGTTCAAGATGAAGACTTTTGTCTGGATCGGGTTTTGTGCCAGGCAGGTGCCATTATTCCGATGGGTGGCCTTGGCACAGCTGACCTCACCCTGTTCAGTACAATGGCGAGACTTGTTGTATCATTGACATCAGAGTTTGTTCATGTGATCGAGGCGGTGATTTGCGGGCTGATGGGGTGCATTGCCAACTCGCCTGAGTTGACAGAACAACTGTGAACAAATTGTTTTCATGTGTTAACAACAGCTGCCTTTATGATGGAAGTCAACCACAAACCCTTCGATGGGGGCTCGATCGGAGAGCTGTGGGATTGTCAGTGGTTTAAAATAAAATGCCCTATACATTTCAGCGACTGCTGTTGTTTTTTTGTACGAGAAAAAGAAGTTTTAACTCAGAATTACTTTAATTATAAATATAAACTCTTACCTTGATTTTTGTATTTGTTTTCTTTAGTTGTAATATGTCTTTGTGCAGGGCCGGACTGGCTGTAGCGAGAACTGGGCGTTTCCCCGTTCGGCTGGAAGGGTGGGAGCCATTTTTGTAACTGAGGGTCGGTTTTACAGCAGTGTTGCAAAATCGGCCCCTTGTGACAAAAGCGCAGCAGCAGTGGTCAGGCCAGCACCCCCCAATCCCCCACCCGGACCGGTCAGACGTAATTGCCAGGGCTGGTTTGCTATCCCTGTCCGGCCCTGTCTTTGTCTTTTAGTAGCTCCTCATTACAGCCAATACACAATCATTAGATTTTCCATCACCATACCTGCCAACCTGAACAAAAACCCCACAGTGTGAGAATGGGGCGGGCCTTGGAGGGGGTGGTGCCTCATGCAGAGAAGTACCTAAGAGGCACTTTTGCCGCCACCCTGCTCCCAAGCCCCCTCCTCCAAAAACAAAAGCTTGCTGAGGCTGGTGCCCATGTCCTGGTGTGTTTTCACAACCCTTAATGGATGTCAGCAGTTTACAGCCTCAAAAAACGAGCTGGAAATCCACTGTATATAGTGGTTTTCAGCTTGTTGTCCTTGCTACCGTGTGATACATCATATGGCACAGTGTGAGTTGGCAGGTTTGCATTACAGGGCTGCTTCAAAATGGCAGCTGGGCCTGAGCCACACCATGTTGCAAGGACTATCATGTGAGGCTTCCACATATCTGCCACTGGAAGACACAAGCCTGTTGGAAAATCCACCTGTATTGCTACAGACTTTTTACCTGGTGAAGGCACTTCTTCAGGGGATGTCCTTGCGGAAGTATATCATGTCTCCATATCATTCCTTTGCAGCCAAGTCGCTGTGCATCGGTAATTAAGCAATGTGGTCGATCAGCGCTGCATGGAAAGGCTGGTTAAAGACTGGGGGCACAAGGCTAGCTCATTATGTTCTCTTCTTTTGATGAAAGGAATAAAGAACATGACTGGTATTGGGTAAGGCATTAGATGGCTCTGGGGGCTTTCCGTGACCACCAGTGAGAGTCTGCACATGTATTTCACAGAGCAAGAAGGCTTTTGATGAGAAGATTGATGATGAAAGAATGCGAAAGCATATTCATTTATGTCACAATTTTACAAAGAATAGTTGGAAACTAGAAAGAGTGATCCCCATCTACTGGGCATAGAGAATGTTGTTGGGACTAGTTTACTAAGGAGTAAGTGAGAAAGTTGTAGATATGACCCATTCGATGATCTCATGGTTCAGAGCGGATCTTGACCTTGTTACAGAGTCATAAAAAATCCCAGAAGAATTCCAGGTATAGCTCATTTGAATTTTCAGTTCTCTTTTTGGTTGTGTGGATCAGGGGCATGGGCATTGTTACAAAATTCCCAGTGATAGTGCAAGTGACATCACACACAATCATTATTTTTTGTATTTTGATATAACCCAAACTCGACCTGAAGGTATTGGAGCCCTTTACATGAGCACAGAATCCATTATATAAGTCATATTCATATTTTTAGGCAAGGGGAGATTAATTAATTTGTCCAGAATCACAGGATGTTGATCCTACACGAAACTTGAACATGGTTCCCCATTTCCAAAGTCAGCAGCTTAGGCCATAACGCAACAATTTCTCCCTTTGACCTTAATAACACCATAGGACCATGTTCAAAAAGATGTTTGATTTTGAACATGACTCTTTCAACATGACTCTTTCAAGAAAGCAATATCACATGACCTTAACCCTGATGACATCACAATAATTGACATTGCTGAGGTTCCATGATAAAAGCATGATTAATATAATAACAAAAAAGGACAAAGGTCTATGATTGCTACCATCTATATTAGGGTGCTGATGATGGGATATTCCAGGAGAACATTACTCTTTTCTCTTTGTATTGCATGAACATTATTTGTTCATCTGAAGTGGATATGGTGGCACAAAACACAGAAAACCCCATATTATATACATCATAATCTGTCATGATTTACCAGGTCCCCTAGTGCATACTTCAAAAAATAAATTATTGATAAATTATAGGGAGATTTAAGAAAAGATAATAGGTATGTCCTCATATAGTAATTGATACAGAACATGTATTGCATACGAACTATGTTGTTGGCTTAAATGTTTCCTCCTTGCTAATACATTTTGATTTATGAACATTTGAAAGTCATTCATGTGAAGCACAGAGATGAAGTTTTTATTCAAACATTATTTTTCATGTATTCACAAGTTTAAAATGTGCGGTTTTTTTTTAGCTCGTTTTAATTCAATCAGAAGTGTGAGCATAGCACAGTAGATTGTGTTTGGTTTACAAAACCGAAAGTGTAATTTCACAGTGCTGCAGGAAACGAACCTTGCTCTAGCCACTGTTTACCTTCTATTCTTGTTGCAGTAGTTGGTGAGCTTTTCAATGGGAAGGGGCTAATAGCCATGAACTGTAGCAAGCAAGCAAAATGAGTGAGTCCAACCTATTTCTAGGAGGGCTTGAGGAGTTCTCCCTTGCAACCATTTTTTTTAGAAAATGGAGCCAATCAGTGGATTTTGAGGATCAATGTTCACATAAATTTGCTAAAAAGCCACAGGCTCTGAAAAGCATTCATTAAATATTTAAGTCCTTTTTTACTCCATTTTCTTTGAAAATGTACTACTGGTGCCAGGGCCGGACTGGCCGTAGCGGGCACAGGGCAATCCCCCGGTGCGCCGCACGGGTGGGAGCCGGTTTTGAGCCCCTGAGGGCCATTTTTGTTACAGGGCCGTTTTTGCAGCACAGCTGCAAAATCGGCCCTGTAACAAAATCGGCCGAAAACCGGCCCTGGCAAAGATCTTGGTGGCACCCCCAACCGCCCTCCCCCCCCCCCGTGGGGGGAGGGGGAGGGGTCGGCCGAGCTCTTTGCCAGGGCCGGTTTTGGTTCCCAGTCCGGCCCTGACTGGTGCCTCCGTTTGTCAAAAAGGATCTCCGTTGTGTCAGAGCCAGCATTTGTCATGGGTTTTACCACAGGCCGTGGTTGCCACTTAGATCAAAATTACCTTCAATATTCCTGTGCCATAATTGTGACATTAGTGCTGACCATTTACCATAGGTAACCCCAGTGTAAAATAAATTACCTCTAGCATGTCAAGGCCCACGCGAATTACCTCCGATGTTGTCGCATCTGAATTGTTCCACATGCGCCATTATGTCAAGAATTATCTTCACTATGCCAGAGCCAGCGTTTTCCAATGGGTGTCCCATTTATCAAGCATGCCACTAGTATGACAGTTTCATTATTTTGTCATGAGTGCCAGACACAGACACACTAAGAATTGCCTGCAGTATGCTAGCACCTGTGAATTTTGCCAGGATTGCCTCTATAAGACAATTATTACCTTAAGAATAACCTAGCCAAATGCAGACTCCCAAGTATACAACATTCTCACTCGCCCCCTCACTTAATTCACTCTCTTACTTGCACTCACTCATTCATTTTTACAGACTCTCTTGTCTCTTACTCTTACTCTCACATTCATACTCAATGCACTCACTCTTACTCAGGTCAATCAAATTTCACACAAACTTGCAATCACTATTACTCTCACTCATTCTCCCACAGTCTGACTCATTCTGACTCACTCACTGATTGATCTGCACCCACTCACTTCCACATTCACTATTCCTAGGTTGCACTCATACTTTATCTATTGTTCACACTCACTTTTACTCCCACTTGGTCTTGCTCATTTCCACTATCACTCACTCACCCTCATTTTCACTCACACTCCCTCATACTGATTGGTATTTATGATTCTTACTCACTCACTCGATTATTCAATTATTCTGACCTCCTCCAACTCACTCATAATCACTTACTAACGCTCAGTCTCACTCCTTTGCTCGACTTGTCATTCACTCACTGTACTTCACACACACATACACGTTCACACAGACACGTTCTCTCTGTCACAGCATACATTTAAAAGCATTTTATTTTACTCATATCAGCTGCCAGTGAAGGTCCCATTCCATTCCTAGTACTTCTTTTTTATTACACTAGAAGTGAATGAAACTCTATTGAAAAAATATTAATATCATTTTAAAAATGGGCAATAAGGATTGGCAATAGAACCCTGTCTCCTATAATGGTGAGCGGTCCCTGAGGTTTTGGCATTGATTTTGCCACCTTTGAAGCAAGGGGTGCAAAGGCAGTGCCAGTAGTTGCAAGGGGGAGAGGGGTCCGGGCTCACTGCTGCCATCCCTGATGTCTCCTAAATGGCGTCATGGTCAGTGGTAATTTCTTAAAGCATTGAAAGTGAGTGATTGTTGCTACCCAATAGGAAAAGTAAAATCTCATTGTAGTTCCTGGTCACATTATAATAGGCCAGAGCCCAACTATCGGCCACCCCCCTGGCTATACTATGTTCTAGGTGTTTCTTAACCCCTTCGCTGCTGCGGACATTCCGCTGCAGCGCTGGGGGGGGCAGGGGGGCAGCGCGGCGGGCCTGTGCTCATGACGGAGCCGCTCCGTCATGAGCCACAGTTGAGCTGTGCTCATGACGGAACGGTTCCGTCATGACTCCGCCCATTTGCGTTGTCGCCCCGCACAGGCGGGGAAACAGCGCCGCGCAGGCGGAGCGGCCGCCGGCAGGATTGTCATGACGGAACCGTTCCGTCATGAGCACACGACAACCGTGGCTCATGACGGAACGGTTCCGTCATGAGCAGGGAAGGGGTTAATACAATACTAAGGGCCACTGTTGAAGTACCATTGAGTGTGGTATTCAAGGTAGTAGCCAGAGTAAAAGAGAGAAAATAAAGAAGAAAATGGGAGCAAGGAGGAGGAGTGGAAAGATAGGAAATCAGTGACAAAAGGATAGAGGAAGGGTTTGAAGAAGAACCTACAAGAGTGAGATCGAGAGAAAGCCTGGAAGCATAGGGTGGTGGATTCAAGTCTAGGCAGAGTTGGAATACAGCAACCCCCATTCTACAGCAACTGTGGTGGCCCCTATGAAAAATGTTTGACCACTACAGCTATTTTATTATCAAATTAAGCACAGAATAAGAGAGCCAATGGCGACCTCAAATGTCCAGCAGCCCACAGCACAAAAATGCATACGCGGGGCAGGTTTTTGATCCAGAAGCCCTTTAGACAAAAGGATGATTAAGAAGAAACAGACAACCCTAAAGATTGAATACTGGCCCGAAAACATGATTCCTCAAGCCTTCCTGAAGACAATGTTTTCAAGCTTCATGAAAAAGGAGCACTCTTCACTTAATTATGGTGTAATTTCATTGATTATCAATTCAATATCTGGCTTTTTCTTATGTGTTTAAGAGTAATGCCGGTTTTCTTTCCATCTCTGTTGTTCATCTTCCCTCCTGCTCTCCTTAAAACTACAAAAAGCAAGGGTTTAATGCAGAACTGGTAGGTTAGATATCCAGGGCGATGTTTGGCAACTTTTCCACTCCAGTTTTGACATCCTTAATGATTTGCATGTGGTCGTTTTAATGGCAGTTTTAGTGCAGTAATGTTTTGAAGAGTTAAAGCTTCGTTTAGAGGTAGGGGGAAATGGACATGCCCCATAAGTCCTCCATAAATCTGCTGCTGGTCCTTTCCGGCCCCCTCACTTTATTCAATTTTTTTATTTTTCTAAAACAAAATACTCTTTAAGGGTTTCTTTCTGAAAATAAAGAAAAGATGACAAACTATGCCATAGGAGGTGAACAGCAATTCAATGGTGCCAAACGCGCCCACACCCAGAACGTTGAGTAGCTATGAATACGGCATGTTAACAAGATCCTAATCTTTCACGTAAGCACATTATTCAGGATCTATCGAGTTATCCTGCAGACAAGCACCTTGAAGCGGTCCGAAGGCGCATGAGGCACTCTATAAATATCGTAAACACAAGCATACACTATGCCTTTCGTTCGTGATTGGATAGAAAGAAAGAGACTATTTTCAGTCGTTTGCGTTGCAGATTAATGTTTTTTTCTTAATTTCCCTCATGCTCCGGCCACAATCAGTTTGGCTTTATTACAAAGGCGTAGGGCCACATGCAATGGCATCCGTCGGGACCCAAGGGGGCAATGGACCCACCTCATCCTAATTACGGCTATCATTTACTACACATCTGAGAGGCAGAGCGGCCATTTTGCGTGCTCGCATCAAGGCCGCCGGTACCTTTGCTACGCCACCCCTTGATGAGTGGTACCGAAACTACCACCAGCTCAGAGAGGGCCGCGCCCTGGGAGGGCAGCGATTACGAAAGGAAATCATTAGCTTCTCCTTACGGAGAATTACACACTCTGATCATAGCTCCATCTAATTTTAGCCTAATATTCTGCTGCCAAGCAACGAAAAGCAGACACATTTGTTGTACAAAAATAAAACCGCTGCACACGTCTGGCTTCCCACGCAGGATCTCGTCGATTTGAAGGCTGTCTGAATAGGGTCCATGCGAACAACGCCATCCTTAGGTTTCCAGCTTTTCCTGGGACTCTGCTCTCGCGCCAGTAAGACGCTCACATCTCATTTTCAAAATGCCAGGCGCACTGTGGCGCATAAGCAAACACTGAGGCCATGTCGAATCAAAATGGCAGGACCCTGTATCAACATTACAGATGATTGGCACTATTTTTAATGTGTAAAGTATTAATTAAATAGCTTGGAAAAGTGCGTTCGAACTTGATTTGCTAATCTGTGACAGACGGTGTTGGGAAATGTTAGTCTGTAACTCACTCTGGTTGGCAGGAAGGCCTCCCAGGTCCCACACTAGGTGCATTTAATTAATTTAAGGCTTCTTCGGAGCCGCCTGTTGGCATTGATTATCGGAGGCCAGGCACTATCTATCTTCCCCAGAGTGCTGGCATAGAATGTGTCACAGTCCATGTGTTCCCAAGGTGGTTGGCAAAAAGGTGGGCAATAGAATGTTACATTCTAAATGAGGCCCATAAGGTTGAAATATTTGCACTTAGTACCCTGCCAGCTTAGCCGCCGCCCTAGCATTGACTTGCTTTCCAACATTTGGCGGGTTTCATGGTGTCTCCAAGACTTCCCTTTTTTCGCCCTCAGCTTGAGGGCCTGAAAAGCACACTCTTAAATAAATCGATGGAATCTAAGGACAACACAAACTCCGGAAGATGTCCATCTCTGCTTCCCATCGGCCATAGGACACCTCTTGCCACTGGTGCGGAAGTGCGTGTTTATGCATCTGTATGCACATTTGTGAGCGGTGGGGGGGTCTACGTTGCTCATAGATTATTTAATGTTCTCTTTCCCAGTGACCAAGCAAAACCCTTCAGAGCCTCTGAGCCCAGTAGTGTGGAGTGCTTTTTGTCACAAATGCCCCTTTTAACATTGATTACCTAGTGGTAGACAGGCCCTGGAGGTGAGAAGGTAGAGTGACCAATCACAAAAAGAGGGGACCAAGAGTGCATGAAGGCCCAGCATAAGTGCTCCGAGGTAAATGTCATCAACGAAGGGTATGCAGCTCCTGAGAGGGAGGATATCCAGTCATATACGTAGGAACCAAAGGTAGGGGGATGGTTCCTTTTGGAACGAGGGCCCTCACAAACCCATGTGGATGTCATGCTCCATCTTAGGGCTTGCCCATCATCGGGCCGACGCTGTAATGCCTGAGATCTTATGCCCCAATGCCGTATGTGAGGTGCAAGTATAGGGCCAAAGGTGTAGATTGTTGAAAATAGGTGTAGGTGTATAATAAGAGTGATCTAAAATAGATTAAGCAAAGCTCTGAAAAGAATTTTAATCAGTGAGTATGCTTGTCCACTTAAAAAGGTACTTGGTGCCAGTAGAGACAATGATCTCTGGTGGCCAAAAAAGGGTTACTAGTTCAGCATGTTTCTTGCCGTCATGGAGTCAGTACTGATCAAAAGGGCAATTCGTCAGTACTGGTGGAATCTAATCTACACAACGTTTGGAACCTGGGGGTGAAATCTATGGAAATCCAAACACTCAGTAGCCTATATAGGTGTACCTTACAATAGTTGTCTTTATTTTTTGTTTATCATTTTCTACGCTAGGAATAGAAACTATTTGGTCATTTGATCATTAAAGCCTCACTATTTTCTTTTAAATGCATTGTTACTTATATTTTTTATTAAGGTACTCTTTTGATAAACACATAGCCTCAAGGTTGTGCAATGTGCAGTTTTTGCATTCTGTTTTAGACTATCCTGATGAAAATGCTTTCCATTGTTAATATTCACATGGAGAGATAACATTCAAAATGCGCTTTGATTTTTAGATTTGGTATGTATGATACTTGCACCTTTAATGACGAACATATTGTGTTCAGTGGGTACTTTAAGTGGTTTTGGGTGAGCCTTTCTTCCATTGACTGGGAACCGTCAGCCATTTGCTTGCGACACCGCCACTTCATGCCCCCTCCCCCCATTTTGGTGTCACTGTTTTTCAACTGGGTGTTTAGGTGCGACCTACTGCCTCATTTGGAAGGCATGGCCATCATTTTGGAATCTATTCATGGCATATCAGCCCTGCGGAATGAGCACTGGCAATTTTTGTAGCATCCTTTTTAGGTCCTTGCTTCTAATTGTTTGGTTGGCAAAAGACCAATTGCCACCTTACAATGGGCTTAGGGCCTGCCCATTGCCTACCGTTGGTTGGCTTTACTATCACACTTATTGCTTGCTTCTTACTGCTTCTCTAAAACTCTCAAAACAATTGAGAGGGACCACTCTACACCAAGGGCACAGGGTCTATAAAGAGTAAAACACTGAAACGCCCCTGAGTTTTAAAGATTCAACACTAATCAGTTGATATGAAATGCTGTGCAAGCTCTGCAAAACAAAAGTTCACATTTCAGCAAACATAAAAAAAGTAAATAATTTATTGTATAAATGTTCAAAAATACACATATTAAAAAAGACATATAGTAAGAAATAGACCCTTAAGATTACATATAAACCCCCCAAAACGTTTATCTTTTTTTAGATGTATGACTTTCTTTTTTATATAAAGCACGTAATTTACCTTTTTATGGGAAACCATCCTTGCCCCTCACAACCATATCACTCTCCATACGCTGAGTATTGATTAATGCAAAAATGTATACCTTTATTTATAAAAAAAAAACACAACTAAAAGACAATTCATACAAGTCTATTTAATTAAAATCTCTAGAGAAAATACGCTTACATTTTAGGAAATTCACAGAAAAATGTGTCGTCACAATGAATCTCAATCAATGTTAAAACAAATGAATAAAAACAATATGTTATATAGTGTCTCAATAAAGCAGATTTTTAAGACAATATCAGCACTACATAACCATGTTTTTGATTGACGTTTGTACAGCAAATACAAGCGGTATTACAGCATAATTCAACTATGAGTTGTGCAGCTTGGTAGTAAACAGGAGCCCATGTGAAGCTAACATTCATGGTCTAAACTATAAGTGTTTTTAGGAGAGCCGTTGCATGTGTCATGGAAACCTCAGTGGGTTAATGCACTCCATGCAAACATCATCTCTGAAAAATGCATATGGACATGTGTGAAAAACATTCACTAATTCACCATGAACATTTGTTAAATAAATAACACTCTGTGCCCGCAACTACTGTATTCATGTCAAAGTAATGCACACACAGGCGCATCATGCACTCACGTGCATCATGCAGTCACGTGCATGCAAATGCACCCACACGCACTCACAAGCCTCCAAGCTTGAGACAACTCCCTCTCTACCAGAATGTGGGACACATCGGGCACATTCATGTGGTAGCAATGCTCACCTTGTACTTAAGTCAATTAATATTAGTTATTGCCCCTTACTCGCATAGGCCTGGGGCTCAGTCCCAGAGACCAGATGAAGGCCAAGAACTAGCGTTATTGACTCACCCCATGGACCGCCACGTTCTATTAGAGAGTGGGTTGGAATTGTAGACACAAGCTCACAGTCTGGCATTGCCTACTTGGAATTCAGTCCAACTGGGCAGGTTGGAAACAATAACGTGCTTGCGACGCTCTGCAGACTCCCGGAGGACGAGCTTATTGAAGGCTGCTGTGTAATGAACATCACAGACACTTACTGAAGGGGACATTCTGAATGGACACATCACGGCGGTTTTCAGCACCGGGAGCGGCTGAACAGCGCCCGAGACACTCATTTTTGCATTAAATGAAAATGTGATTTTGGGATGATTACCGAACTCGGAGCGTGCATTTATTAACTACAAGATGGATGCTTTAGTCATAACACAGATCAACATTTCAGGAAAAATGCAATTTCTACTTCAGGTGCTTGAAGAAGTTTTTATGCACTTCTATTGCAGAATTAATTTGGGCGTTTATAATAAGTGTAACGTGATCAGTCGTATTCTGATCACAACCCTTGCGCACATTAATGGAGTACAAAGTCCTAAACATAATGACATTGTAATTGACTATTTAGCATAGGTTGAGGGGAGTTCTTTGAAGTGCTTTGAAGGCTGCCCGAATAGGCATCTTTCATCTTATTGTGCAAGCAAGTTAAATGCCCCGAGAGATGCAGTAGTTAGTGCCACAGGAAGTTCCGGAAAAGAAGGGGGATCTAGCCGGAACCAGGACCCGAAAGTGATTATTGAGCTGAATCCGGGCTGGCCCCTCACAAGTGAAGAATGCAGGACGAGTCCTGGTGCAGTTTGTAGACACTGGGGCACATTCAATCTCACTGACACTCTGTGCGCTTTACATTCGGAGTAGCAACCTGCAAGTTTGGCCCAAAACAAATGCCTTACTTAAACGGCCAACAGCACTCCTTTTGTTTGCCTCTCATCTTGATTGGCAACTAGCTGGAGTCTAACACCATGATGCCAATCCCATAAAAAACAAAGACACTTACTGTGTCACTTCAATGGTGCTTAAGTAATAATCTAATGTTTGTTTCGAGTTTACTGTTCCAAGATTTGTATGAAAGTGACATGCATGCGCTATAAGAATGTCAAATGTATCGGCCCATATGAGTAACTATACTCAGTGCTTAATTTGTATAAATCTGCCTATATGAGTAACTATCAGTGCTTAATTTGTAAAAAGATAAAGTGCCAGGGCCCTTCTCGGAAGGCCACTGCAGCCTGCGCCAAGCATTGCATCTGTCATCACTGCCAATAACAGTACCAACATAACACCTAACCATTGCACTTCTACAAGTGTGACAATTCAGACTATTAAAGGCCACACAATGTATGTATGTGTGTTCTTATATAGCGTTCGACTTACCCTTGGGCATCTCGGCACTTGCATTGGGAACCCGTCCTGGCTTTTTCCCTGTGAGATAACCCATACTGGGCATCCCCAAGGTGAAAGCCAGGCATCCCACCGCGGGGGGGGCCGTCATGGAGATTAAGCAAGCTATTGCCCAGAGTTGCAGAGTGTGAACCCATGATTCGAGTAGGCACCGAAGTGAGAATCATCGAGTCCGTGGACACTTGGGCTCAGACACTGCCGCGTCGGGAATTGAACCCTGGTCCCGGGTCTGACCACTGCTTCAGGGTATGCCTCCTCTAACCAGTGAGCCACACTTCTCCACAAGCTATATTAATGGTGTGAGAGACTGGTATAATTGATTTTCAATGAAATTTGAGATAGTAAATATGTGATGTGCTCATCTCAAAATTTAACAGACAGGGGCCAGGTCTGTCACTAGAGCTGGAGCTGACAATTAAGCACCGGAAACCTCTGGCTGCAATTAAGCACTGACTATACTAATGACTATTTATGTACCACATACAATAAGTGCTTATTAGTACCCAAAGGAATCGGTACTAGCAACCTGGAAATAATGAACGGTTGCAAAAAAGTTGTGTTGTAAATGTTTGCCTTGCTCTTTGTATACAGCTTTACGGTGTTGGTTAATAAGTCAGTGAGCTCCCTGCACCGTATTACAAAGGACTATAACTTGTGACCTGCAGGTAACACAAGGATCTCTAATAGAAAAGGCAGTAACCTTTTGACCTATCTACATAAAGTCTAATCTGTGACCTGCATGTTACATACTATTCTGTGCAACATGCATATCTGCCCTCTATGCCAGTGATTCTTAACTTGTGGTCCAGGGACCCCTGAGGGTCCATCACAACTTCTTAGTGGGTCCACGACTGCTTAGAAAATTTGAAAATATTAACAGATTATTAAGAGTAGCTACCTAAGCTGATCCATTCGGAACATAATGGATTTGTCCCAGGACGCAGCACATCTAAAAACTTGAGGCAATTTTTTCATGTCATGGATCAGGCCTCACAGCGCTGCTCCCTAGTGGCATACTTTATACCAGATATAGAAAAGGCCTTTGACTCTTTATCCTGGGATTACCTGTTTGATGTTCTGAGGGACATAGAACTGGAACGGCCTCTCTTAGCTTATACAAAACTGTGATACACAAACCCTACTTCTCGAGTACACGTAGGAAGGAAGATCTTGGATTCCTTCTCTGTAGGCCGTTGTACATGGCAGGGCTGTCCTCTCTCACCCATCCTATTTACTCTTGCTATGGAGCCCATGGCACAGCGACTTCGATGGGGGGGGGGGTTCGGTAATGCTGTGGTATCCCGCTGGATGACGTGGTGCATTTAGTGTCCCTATATGCGGACAACATGCTAATATATCTTTGGGACTCGTCGAGTGATGTAGCCCCCATTTAGATGGCTTTTAGAGACTTTGAGCAGGTAGCGGGGTTATGGGTGAACTGGGGCAAATCATGCGTTTTCCCACTCAATTGCGATGTCCCACTGCAGGTAATCCCAATTAGGTGTAGAGCCATTGACTTGGGCAACAGCAGCAGTTTGGTATCTTGGGGTCTGTCTTCATCACTCTCAGCAAGACATATTCGATGGCAATCTACAGCGGGCGTTTACGGCCCTCAAGCAGTTTTGGCAGTAGTTACCACTAGCTTTAACAGGTAGAGTAGCTCTTTCCAAGATGATTGTCCTCCCCCGGTTACTATACTACTTAGTCAATGTCACAGAATTTCCAAAACTGCAAACTTTTTTGACCTGGTTTGGGCACTAGGGGATCTGCTCTGGGATAACTGGAGACGTAGGGTGGCCTTAAAGAAGCCTCATTTACCTGAGGGGGCGTAGGGTGGCTATTCACTCACCCATACAGCCACTCATGCAGCCACTCACTCACCAATACAGACACTCACTCACTCATTCTTAGAGCCACTCACTCGCCCACTCATTCACTCATACAGCCACTCACACAGCAACTCCCTCACCCACACAGCCACTCACACACCTACTCACCAATGCAGCCAGTCACACAGACACTCCCACACCTATACCGTTACTCATACACACACTTATTCACCCATACAGGTACTCACACACCCAGTTATTCACCAATAAAGCCCCTCACACACCCTCTCTGACATCCACTCACACAAGGATAAACACAGTCACACACATAATATATGTTAGAAATAGTATCGCTCATTATTAGTACACAAGGTATAGTAATTTAACTTTTGGAGTACTGTAGTAAATATGTTTAACCCTCATGAACGTTTAGAAAACACTCACAATCGTGGGATGATGTCATGAGTGGTGTCACTGACCATGTCATGAGTGATGTAATATGAGAGGTCATAAGCAGGGCACTGCAGGGGTGTAAGGTATAATTAGCTCAGGTAACTATAACTGAAGAATTTCACTGGTTTTGTAAGAGTAAAATCTGAGCCTAACTATATCGCCCCTGTAATCTTTGGTTTCTTCAGGAAATATATATAACTATAATTTATGTCTTGTCTCCACAAAATGCTGTACCCATCTACAGGCTGTAGAACCTGTACTTATGTATACCGCCAAAGTGAAAATCTTCTAAGGTATGTGTCCCCAGTGATGAATATATTGTATTTCATAATGTCAACGATAATGCATTGTGTGGGTTCAATCCACCATAGAAAATAAATAATGCAAACTGGGTCTGACCGTTGTTATCACTTGGCTAATGATTTCCTGCAGCACTTTCACGTTCTTGAGGTACTAGAGGTGCAAGTAACCACGAGGCTATAGAGACTTAAGGATGGTATTTGTAACCTCATCACTTCAGGGCTTCCTTTGAAATGCATGGTCCCAGTGTAACTATACCATCCATGGTAAGTAGCCCCCAGTGCTCAGTCAGCTGACGTCTCACTGCTGAAACCTGCAGTGATTGGTATTTCGCAAGTTCGATACCCTGTACATTGGGATTTCAGGCTTCGTTCAGAAAATTAAACAACAATAAATAAGACTTAGCACAAGCCTTTTTTTAAAGTTCATCATGAAGGACATTTTAAAAAAAACAAGTTGTTTTTACTTTTACCCTCGGAGTGTCTTACAAGTGAATATTCCTTAACCCCTTCCCCGCTCATGACGGAACCACTCCGTCATGAGCCACGGGTGCGCTGTGCTCATGACGGAGTGGTTCCGTCATGCTGCGGCCGTTGGCGGCCGCTCCGCCCACGCGGCGCTAATTCCCCGCCTGTGCGGGCGATTAACGCAGTGGGCGGAGACGTGACGGAACCACTCCGTCATGAGCACAGCTCACCCGTGACTTGTGACGGAGTGGTTCCGTCACGAGCACAGCGCCACCGCAACTGCCCCCAAACCCCCCCAGCGCCGCGGTGGAATTCCTGCCGCGGCGAAGGTGTTAATGCCCCTGGACGAGAAGGGATAGGCTGTTGTCTGATACCATTGCCTTTCAGATGCTTTGGCATGTGACCTGACTGCCCTGAAACACAACAAACGTGGGCCCGTAGATGCTTGAGGACACTGAGTTAGTTACTCAAGAACGTCTAAGCCAGTTTCATTAGTGCTATGAAGAGGGCTCTATCAGAAGCGAGCTATTTACAAAACAGTTTAATATCAGAAAAAATACATATTTCACCCGTATTAACTTTGTTGAAAATAGCACATTTAATTTATCAGCATGCACGTGCTTTTTGCGGACAGAGATTGCATTGATGGCAATTAATTTCTCTGTGTTCCTCTGACCCTGGCAAAACAGACCTCCTTCCTAACCCCTTGGCTCAGAACTAAGACCCGTAGAGAAATATCCTTAACTAGAAAAGCAAAAATGTACAGTTTTCTTTGGTTCAGCCACCTGGCAGGGGCGCAATATGACTCCATGGCAGGTGTGCAAACACTTACAGTCAGCAAAGATAGGGCGATGTATCATACAGCAAAAAGCATTGGTTGACACATTTTTGCATTATCCGGAGGGAACACGTCAGTGGGGTGCTGCTGCAGCTCAGCCTCCCCCTTTCAATACGCACAGAACTCTCAAATGTCTGTTTTTAGTAGAATAATGCTATGAAAGAATTTGTCGTCAGAGCCATGAACATTGCCTTTGATTTTAATGTGAATTTAGGGGTTTGCTGCTTCGACAAACTGTCTGAAGTTCATGCTGCAGCTAGCCTTTGGCATTGCAGACTTCTTATTGTTTCTCACTATATTGTTTTGAAGCAAACACTGTGAGAGTAAGGTGGTGAAGCTTCAATTCAGTAACTCTTTGTAAAAGCCAATGTTTGGGCAAGCGTGACATATAGTGCTGTATGTTATGGCAACTTCAAGAAGTCTGGTCTGCCCGATGCTTATACATTTTATCTTCCTAAATCTGATGTGATTCAACATTTAAGCAATACACATTGAATTTGAGATAAAACACTAAACATAAGATATTGGAATGTGTCATTAAAATGTTATTTAAGAATGTCTTTTGGTGGTGAAGCCATCACCTCTGACCCATACGCCCACCTTCCTATATGCAGTTGATCTGACATTGTGATCCAAAGTGTGACTGTCGGCCATCAAGGAATTTATGTCACCAAAATCAAAGGAGTAGTAGAACTGAAATCATGAGCCATTTGGCCCCATATTACAATGTTGAAAACGTGCCCTTTCTTCAGGATCGCCCAAGATTTTTACATTCTGCTGCTGAACCCACATTTTCTTGGCCACAGGACTCTGTACTTTACCCCCTGCATAACAGTGGTAAAGTGCATGTGCTTTTCCCCATAAACATCGTAACATTTGCATATGCATGATTGCCGCATTTAATTTACTTATAAGTCCTTAGTAGTTGGTACTACCTGTACGATAGGCCTGTAAATTGAATGCTACTAGTGGGCTGCAGCACTCATTGAGCCTCTCATTAAAGTAGTTCCCTAAAATATGTACCAGGCCTGCCATTGCATCCTGCTGTACAGTTTTACACTGCCATTTGACCTGGCATAGTAAACCTTTTGCTAAGACTAAATCTTCCTTTTTAATACTTAGAAGTGAACCCTAAGGTAGGCCCTAACTGTTTATAGGGCAAGGTACATACTATTTAAAAGTAGGACATGTATATTTAAAGTTTTATATGTCCTGGCAGTGAAAAACCCCCAACGTTGTTTTCCACTGTGGCAAGGCTGGCCTCCCATAGACTAACACTGGCTTACCCTATTACATTTAATAAGTTATACATTCAGTTTGGGAGCAGCTAGATAAATACTTCTTCCACGCATTTCAATTGTAATTTAAAATCCTCTTTTATGGTAAAGTATGATTTTACATTATTATTTTCGAAATGCTACTTTAAGAAATGTGTCATTCTCCTGTTTAACGTTTCTGGGGCCTTTCTGTGAGTGGCCAGCTCTCCCTGGGCTGTTGATGGCTCCCGCCCAGGGAAATGTGTACCTGAACCAGACAGTGGACAAAGGGCCTGGGTGTAGCAGGGGAGTGGGTCTTCATGACAGGATGGCTGGCAAAGAGCTGTGCTCTGCCCTGATTACACTTCAAAGGGATCTGCCCCAGCACATACAGAAAGGAACCTGACACCCAGCCTGCACCGGTCTTTTTATTCACTAGCCATGTTGGATCCAAACTCAGGGAAGAGGAAAGAACTGACCAGAGCCAGTTTAGGGGTGGCCAATAGGTTTGTTCCCACCCACAGGCTGCCACTGGGTAGAAATGTGACACCCACAGAAACACAAATCAGAATTCTCCTGGACATGAGATGATTCAGAAGAAGAAATGTTAACAGTGTTTCAGGTTTTACGATGTGCAATTCAGTCACTTGATGAACACCTTTTTCTCCCAACTATTTTACATCAATGGTTAATGTTCTAGCTTTAATCTTGGGAGATGGGTGAGAGCATGGGTGGGAAGCAGAGGCCAGACACTGTTTTCAACCTCTGCTTCGAGAGGTTTTTCAATCTGTCGTTACTCATGCATTTATGACAGTCGTAGGGGTTAAGAATGGAAAGTTTCACTGCAAATTAAGTCAAATTAAAATGAATCTATGATTATTGTTATCTAAAAGGCATCTTCGCAAATAGCAAAAGAACTGTTTACCTGCACATTTGCCTCCAAGTGCATCCTTGAAACCTGCCACATCTACAAATGTGAATCTTATGTGTGATCAGCTTCAAGAATGGCGTCAGGAAGGGGAGTCGAGAGGTTTTTTTTAATGTTGGATGGAAGCGTCTGACATCATCAGAATGCCTCTGAGCTGTTACGTCCTGCGCCCATTAAGCTTCTATTATGCTGGGCTTCTTCCCTTACCTATGTCCCAACTGAGCTTAATACGTCTCCCTGGGTGGTTTAGGGATGGTGAAGGAAGTGCCCTGACATACGCAGATAAGACAGTGTGTTGGTGTGAGCTGCAGGTTTAAGCAAAGAGCGTAACTCTCAAGAAAATAAAGCAATGTTCTGCTTTTTGATTAAGAGGCTGCAGGATGAATTTTTATTTTTAAACAAAACAAACCACCCTGCTGCTCCTTAAGCAAAAAGCATAACATTACTGTTTTTTTTCTTAATAGTGTTATGCTCTTTGCTTAAATGTGCAGCGTTAAGCACTCTCAGCTGCTCTCTTCATTAAAGGGGTAGTGCAGCCATTTTGCCCATTATTAACGGGCCGCCATTGCCCAAAACACAGACAAAGGCTTCTGAAGCAACCTCCTAAGCCCTTGGGAAATGGTAGGCTGCCTCATAAGCCTCAGAAGATTCTGTGTGTGAACCCAGGGCCTTTCCCCTTGAGCTGGAAACAACAAACTCTGGGCAGGGGATGCCAAGTCGCCCAGTGTTCACTGTGTGGTGTTAGCTCTTCACCATCTGACCAAGTGTAGAGCTCTCATATGTGTGACATATAGTGGTACAATATGAGTTGGTGAGTATGGGCTACAGCGAATCCCTGATACAAGGCTAAATGTCATATGGGATGAAATTGGACATCCCTGTCCACTGTTGTGAAGGACACTGTCCCAACTTCACTGGCAAAGTTTAACCCCTTCCCTACGGGGGGTAATTCCCCCGTGGTGCGCGGGGGGCCGCGGCGCCGCTGTTCTCGTGACGAGCTCAGCTCGTCATGACTCACAGTGGAGCTGTGTTCATGACGAGCTGAGCTCGTCACGACCCCGCCCACTGATTAATTCTCCCGCACAGGCAGGGAATTAATCACGCGTGGGCGGCTCGCGGCCGTTATGACGAGCACAGCTCGTCATGAGCACAGCTCCACTGTGACTCATGACGAGCTGAGCTCGTCATGAGCACTTAAGGTGTTAAACTTAGAACAGATCATGAATATAGCCCAGAGAGTATATACACAGCAGGCCTTAAATGCCATTAAGGCATATTGGTCACATGATAAAACCTCTGATCTAAGTCCTGAGGTGTGTAAATGTATCTACATTTACAGTCTTGGAGATGAGTACAAATAGGTTCTGTGCTTAATCGCAAACACAATGAACATAAATGTGAGGCTTTCTTTTATTCCAATTCAAATTTTCCCTCCTGTTCCTAGTTTCTGTTGGCTCTGCAAAAAACTCTACGTTGTCACAGTGCTCCGTTTACTTTGAGGTATAAAGTCTGTGCAAGAAGACTAATAAATAAATAATGCATAATTGTGCCCTTGAAGTCACTTGGAGATCTAGTTGTGCCTTTTAGATCTGGCTTGGCAGCAGAGGGGCTGATTGACCTACTGTTGCCAATTCTCACAAATATAGAGCGGGATCCAGACCAGCTCAGATGAGTATTTCCTTCTCACCGCATTCTATTAGCTGTTTGTTGCATCATTCCATCTTTTATGGCGCGTTCGCAGTGCAATGCATGGAGAAATAGCTTACAGTTCAAAAGCACACTAAATCGAGAAACTATCAATTCTTTAGCTCATAAATTGCATTGTACACAGAAAGCAAGTACTATGTGCTTTATTTGCAGTATGTGTTGTTCAAATAACTCAGGGCTTGATTCAGAGTTGACTGATAGGCTACTCCATCACAAATTTAATGAGCAAACTGGCTGCCAAACCCTCGGTCCACCCCTCATGTATGAGTCAGGTAGAACATCAGTTTTCCGACAGTGCCACCCTATCTGGCTCTGCTGTCTAGAATATTTACTCAGACAACCCAACAGTGCTTGGATCATCGAAGTAACAGCATCAGACTTCTGCCCATTTTTAGTACCAAATGTCTGAAATCCTTTTCTTCTAGCCATGACCACCTGGTGGACATAGAAAAAAAAACTCCTATTATTGTTATTGTTAACTTCGGTTTATATAGCGCCAACTCACCTACAGGTCTCTAGGCGCTCAAGACCGACGACAAACAAAAGTAATGCAGAACGTATGAAAGGCAAAAAAGAGAGGCATTCAGAGCAGCTAATTAGGTGAGCCAAAAGCCTCCCTAAATAGAAGCGTTTTTAACAGCTTCCTAAAACGCAGGAGATTTACTTCTCTCCGAAGTGGTTCTGGAAGTTTATTCCATATCTGTGGAACCAGAACCGAGAAGGATCTCCCACCTTTGGTTGCTAGCTTATATCGGGGGCAAACCAAAAGCTGAGAATCAGAGGACCTAAGAATTCGTTTAGGCTTATAAACCTTCAAGCGCTCTTTAATATAGGCCGGGGCCTGTCCGTAGATTGCTTTATGTATGTGGGACTTTAGTATGTGGGACCATTCTTTTTTTGTTGTTTTTATGAAACAAACTCCCACTCTGATCATTTGTTTCTGAATAAACAAACGTTTCTTTAAAAAATAAAAACATAGTGGACACGCACCAAACCTTTTGTTCCTTCACAGGAGCCACTGTGTCAGCAACTACAGTATTGGCACAGAGATCACCTCAGGGCTGGTGGTGAGCTCTAGCTGCGGTGGGTGAAAGTCTGGCCAGGGTGACGGATGTAATGACCTAAACCACCCTAACGGATGGACAGCCGCTTGCCATAATAAGGCCCTTAGTCCGGTCCCTAAAATGCAAGCTAGACTTATTGGTTTTTCTAATGCTTGTCTTCCTTTGATGATAATCTCCACGAGGACGTTCCAAAATTATGCCTTCTGTAGGCGCAAGGGCAAATTCTTCAAATCAGAGAAGGGGATTCCTTGTAATTAAATATATTTCTGATGCTAGTAGAGACTCCATCAAATAAATTCATCGCCTTTTGTGCGCAAAAGGCAAACATTAGCATTTGATCCTGATAGCTTCTGATCGGCAGTGCAGCCAGCTTCTCTCTCTGTTGTGGGAGCTTGACATTCGTCAAATGGCTTCCTTAGCTTGAAGGCCGACATGTACTTCTGTAGCAATTTGACATCACTTTTCATTTATTTCCTCCACTGAAGTTCCCTTAAGTGGAAAAAAAAAATCTCCGGGCTGAAGGACAAAGATGCTTACTAGTAAGCCGACAAGAGTCAGATTAGAGTAACTCTTTGATATACGTTTCAGGGAACCAAAATTTCCCTGATCCACTGTCGCCATGACTTTGATTTTATTTTTCTACACGGAAGACTGGGAGTTTGCAGCATACCCAAAATGCAGGCCCATATAACACAAGGCAGTCTAAGATGTGATACACTCTACCATAGGAACAATACAAATGATCGTGGTTTCTTTCTGAGCTGTGTTGAGCAAATTTAGTGTATATTAAAAGAGACAGGCAGTTCAAGTAATAGCAAATCTTTTTGTATTACTCTTAAGACCGTGATTCTGCCTGATGTAAATAACATTTATTGTAATTACCTAATTTAAAGGTACACACTGTGGAGTCTCAATACGAATACCCAAGTATTTTCTATGGTAATACTGACTGGGGGGATATGGATACTGCAGGGCTGAGTGCTTTTCCATGTAGGGATTGCCAGGGCACTCCTAAAGAGGCCTTTACTGTCCATGGTTTGCTGCATGGCAGAGCTGCCTCACTGAGCCGCCTTGCCAGCTGAAGGCTTGAAGGCATATTACAAACACCAGAAATACTACACATTTGAAAGACAGGAGCTCATTCGACATCAAATATGTTAAAAACATAAACAATTATAGCCCTGCAAATTTTGAAAGGGAAGCTTTTAGACTAAAATAGGACAAAGAGCTGAACGATGACTTGGAAAACCCTGAAGAATGAAGAAACTAACAGGAATTTCAAATATTTCATAGACCAAGATGCGCTGTATCAATTAACCAATCAGTTAAGGATTTATATAGCACAGCATATCACCCGTGAGGGTCTCAAGGCGCTGGAGATGCTAATTGCCTCGTGGTGATCTGTTCATTTTAACAACCAGGTCTTGAGTCCTTTCCTGAATTGCCGGAGTATCCAAAATGTGTACGTCTGGGAGATTGATCTCTGCTGACTGTGTCAGTGAGAAAAAATAATATTATCGCATAAGCTACAGGGTGCAAAAGTTGGAGGAATTTTGGGAGACGATGTTAGGAAGAGTTTATATGGTGCTCGACAAAAGTATGATTAAAACTAAAATGCTGAAATGCTCTGGTTAGGGCTGAATTATTGTTATCTCCAGGGGCAAAGCAGGGCATTTCTGATATTGAGGAAAATAATACTAGTACACAGGAAGATTGTTATTTTCCCAAATCTTGCATCATTATTTGAGGAAATGAGCAACTTGGTACTGATAGAAAAGTTTATGACAAAAATAAATATACTAGTCCAGGGCTAAATTTCTGTTACATTGCTGTAATTTCATATAATTTCGGCACTTTTGCATTATGTTAGTTATGCAAAATTCCCCAAATTATGCCATTAAGAAGTGTCATATAATTATGCAACATTTCAAGTAAAAATTTAGCATTAGCGAACATGGACAGTGCAAAGGACGAGAAAGCGAGCAGCTATCGCAGCGTTTGTATTTTTTGCACTTTTTTTTGTATGAAATACATCCTTCGTGCTAAAATATTGTGCTAATTTCCAGTTTTGTATTTCATGTAATTATTCATAATTTTGCATAGTTTCCCAAACATTTGTGTAATTTCACAAATACAAATGCAAATTATGTGAATCTGCACAACCCTAAATATACATATTATATATTTGGGAACAAATCAAGACCTTTTGCGGCAAAAAACATCTATAAAATACCACTGTCCGATTGAACTAATGTTAGGTCTGACATCCTTGGTGTGGTATTCCCCAAACCTTATGCTTTTACCACTTCTGTTTTACTTAATTCGTTTTTGTTGGCTTTAGGACACTGTGCACTTTTCCACTGTTAACCAGTGCTAAAGTGCTTGTACTCGCTCCCTAAAACATGGTACAATTGGCATCTTCCTGATTGGCACATTTGATTTACGTGTAAGTCCCTGGTAAATGGTATCACATGTACTTGGGGCCTGTAAATTAAATGCTGCTAGTGGGCCTATAGCACTCATTGTTCCACCTACTAAAGTAGCCTATTCAAAACATATCTCAGTTCTGTCGCTGCAGCTTGTGGTGCAGGTTGAAAGTGTCATTTTGACCTGACAAAATAAACTTTTGCCAGGCCGAAAAGCCTTTCTTTTTAGTAGTTATACGCCTCTCGTAAGGTATTCTTAACAGCCCATACGGCAGGGTGCAGTGTATATAAAGAAAGGACATGTGTACTTGAGTTTTACGTGTCCTGGCAGTGAAAAATTCCTACGTTATTTTTCAGTGTTGTAACACCTATCTCTCTCATTAACTAAGAGTGGGTTACCTTCCTACATTTAGTAAGTGATAACTTTAGACTGGAAGCAGTTTAACGGTAAAGGCCATTTGTGCCTTTAGCCAGTGTCCTGGTAATGTGAAAGGCTCTGCTGTTGGGGTTTGTGTACTGCTTTCAGATAGTAACACAAAAGGGGCTTAGGTGTTGACAGGATGGGCCATCCTGCCAGGATGACTGGAGAGAGGCTGCACCCAGCTCCACTTACACTTCAAAGGGTTTTGCCTTCTGCACACACAAAGAAACATAACACTAGCCTGTTGTCACCCCCAGGCAGGTTAGAGCCTTGACTGGGGAGGGTAAAAATATTCCAGAACCAGATGCGGGGGTAGGACAAATGCTGGGACCAGGTATAAATGTTGGGCTTCCAGAGCCACTCTTCAGAACACAACTCGACCTGTGGAAGTTACAGAAGAGGGAAGGCCCAACTACCAGAGGACTGTCCTGCTTTTTGAAGGACTGCCTTGCTGTCTGACAAGGATGACTAGACCTGCTTGCCTTCATCCCAAGGTAACCAGACTGGTCAGTTTGCTGGCCTCCTGTGTGAGGTACAGGGACACAACAAGCATCAGAGGCTTCCCTGCAATGGTCCAGCTGACCTGCTGCAACTGGACCTGCTTGAGACTTGTTACCCTCAGCTGAAGTGAGCATCAGAGTGTACACCTTCTGAAACAGTTCAAATCCTAAAGTTTGGGCTCCCCACATACATGAAAGGGCCCATTCGCACCAAGCCTCTGCCACCCATGACAACCACCAAACGTGAAGCTCCAGTGAGATCTGCTCTTCATGTTGACAGCGGCCACCAGCGATGACCGGAAACGGGAGACCAGCACTTCACACTACAGCAACGACAGCCCGCAATACCCGTCAGCGACCCTCAACCAGCTCTTTGTGCTATATTGATGACTGTCTGCGACGCCCAGCCTGCTCTTCGCTCTACAGCGATGACTGTCCCCGACGCTTAGTCCCCTACTTGAGGCCTCCTCCACCATGAACGGAACTCTTTGCGCCTGTTTTGAAGGTACATTTTCAGCTGAACTAACCTGTTCCCTGTATCCGGCCCACACTCCATTGTTGCTGGACTGAACTTGTGACTTTCCCACAGTCAAGCATGACCAGATGACCGTGAGTGGTGCTTTGTGCTTTTTTCACTAAAAACTCTTAAAATGCATATCTGTGGTTGTACTGGTTGGATTTTTGTTGTTCTGGTATAATTTTATTTATTAGAATTTACTCTATTTTTCTAAATTGGTTTGGAATTTTTTACCTTGTTTTGTATTTTACTTCATAACTATGTAGCCAATAGATACACATTGCCTCTAAGTTAAGCCTGAGCATAGGTTATTTTAATTAATTTTTGTGGTTCACCCTCACAGGGTACTCAAAACGCTTTGCATATGACATTCTTTGGGGTGCTTCCCCATCTGAGTTAGGACATAACTACAGTCCTTCTCATGTCCCTTCCCAATCCCTGTTTCCTTCAGGTCAGCCTTTTCAAGTTTTTAGTGAGGCATTTATTTTGACTCTTGGAAATTGGCATAACAAAACAGTAGCCACTTGCTTGAAAGAATCAGGGATTTTGAAACTACAGTAAATGCTTGAAGCAGGGCCATTGGAATTGTGTGCAAGTCTGTCCAATGGGGATGTTCGCATTATATGGGCATGAATGTTTTCTCTTTAAATAGAATAGTGTCAGAGCCCAATGCTTTTTTAGCCCAATGCTTTTTTAGCCAGTGCTACCAAATGTCGAGGTTGCCAAATAGCAAGACTGCCTGGTACTGATTTCACCTCTTACCACTCTCTTCTACCATGTTACACTTCCTGTCTCTTTATCTCACTCTTGCAGGTTCTTTTTCATCCCTTCTTTCACCCTTTATCGTTGTTTTCCAATCTGTCTCTTCCTTCTTCTTTCTCCCCTTTTACTCTGGTCCAAGTCTGAGAATGAAAAAAAAGTACCAATCCTGAAAAATAAGTGCCTTTGCAAACCACCTGCGTCCACCGCATAAATTAAGCATGGTTGAACTTGGCCTTGCCAATCAGGTTTGCCGCATTCGGCTTGAGTGCTGGTCACGACAAGAGATGTGACTGTTTTAATATTTGCAGTGGCTTCAGGCAATCATATTGGAAATTAGTAAATGATTTGCAATTAATGTGTTAAACAGCTTTGAGATCTTGCATAGTTGCCAACTGTCCCCTTTTTTGCAGGGCCAATCCCAGCAAATTGGAGACTGTCCCTGTAATATTGTTGCATATTACGTACAGGTATACAAACAAGAACTTTCTGACGTAGCAGCCCTGTCCTGCAAAATGTCCCGGGTTTTTTTTCTCCAAATGTTGGCAACTAAGATGGTGGCTCAAGTACAAGTACTTGTTTTCATGAGGCAACATTGCCGTTATTTTTTGTATGAGTCACTGCAATATTGTTTTTGTTAGAATTTTCCACTACTATTTTGATGCACCAAAATGATACGTCTAAAACTACAACAAATAAAAAAACAGTTGTTCAAAAAATGACTTCATAGGCAGCAGCGTTCAGCCTAGTGGCGGAGCTCCTTGTTCAGTGCAGGGTGACGGTGAGCTCGGGCTCACTGTAAGACGCCTCTGTCTTCAGCAGTTGTGGATAGTAAGATGGAAGTGCGTTAAGAAACGTAGAACAGGAGGGAATGTAGCAATATTCACGTTAGGGTATGAAAAGATGAGAGTTTAGCCCTTGGCGTTATCCAATAAATAAACAGCGGGTCCAGGCCAGGCGAACTCATTACAAGGGATCGATGGCCATAGACAGACCTGGAGCGCGTGTCGGCTGATTTATGTTAACTGCTGCTCGAATTTTCATAACTGAAGAGTTTACCTCTGAAATTCCGGAAGTAGCATTTGTGCTTCCTGTCTGTCCCTAGAGGCACGTAATGACCGCATGACGCACAAACAACGCTATAAACGCCATCAGTCACGTACTTACATACCCAGTCAAGGACGATTTTTAGTTTTTTTGGAACTATATCGTTACCTCTAAAATGCGTATTTCATATCCTGTACACGGAGAGCACAACAATCAGCCACACCCGACCTTCTCTGCACAGCAAAGAATCAAATTGCAGGCGCGCTGTAATAAAGAAAAAACACGATTATGAGCTCAGTTCTGCAGCCAAGCAAACCAGGCATCAGGGAATAAACAGATTAAAAATGAAAAATTGACATTATCGTTTATGAAGGGCCAATTGTTGGTTTCCTTTATTAGCAATTACATTTCACACATGAGAACATATTTTACTCACAACAGATAATATGCTCTATGTAATTTGGTTTCTAACTGGATGTCAATGTGTCTCGCTAATATGGGCTCAAGTCTGTGATTGTTGGTTTTCGTGCAGCTTTTCTCTGTGGAATCTTTACGGGACACCGCTGCCAAGGTTGTGCTGCTGGCTCTGGGGCATACAAAATGTTACAGGATTTGACCAGCATGTCGCTAATGCGAGGACAAGTCAGGATGTTTTCAATTAATTCAACACCTTGTAGTTTTCTCTGGGTTCAGTTGCTGTCGGACATTGGTTTATTATGCAAACTGACACATTTATTAGCAGTGTCAGTAGAGAGGCCAAGGATTGAATGTGCATGAACCAATCACTCACTGTAAATTATATTGTGTATTCTCAAGATTTAGTCTGGCTGGTCTCTGTATAATTAGGCCTTCTGCTCTAGCAGCATTGGGAAGGGCATTCGTACATAAGATGGTTGCGTAAATTGTTTTCCGTTATAGCTTTCTATGACCGTATATAAATCTGGAATGCCTCTGAGGGCATTTTAATAAGTATCCTATACTCTCAGCCTTGCTTTTAAATATGAGGCTTTTCTCATAAAGGGTCAGTTGCAAATCTGAGATACTTAGATTGTACACGGCAGATATGCAACTGGTCTTTAATGTATAGTTCTTGCAATCGGTAGCTGGGGATGCCAGTACTTTATTACTTATTTATATATTGGGGGGGGGGGGTATAGTTTTTTAAAAGAGCCCAACACCAATGAAGCCTAAAGTTAGTGCTGCCAAAAACCAAAGGCTGCCAAACCCTGATACCAACTCTTGCCTTTTTTCTTCCACCACCTTTTATATTTCTTTCTCTCGCTATTGACGATTCTTTTTCACTTTTTTCACCCCTGCTTTCTCCTTTGGTCACTGTTTTCCTGGCTTTCCTCTACCTCTTTCCTTCTACATTTTTTGCCTTTCTGTCTTTTACTCTGCATGGAAATCTGAGGATGAAAAATAACTCCAGTCCCTAGAAAGGAGTGCCGGTGCCCATCACCTGCAACCACCGGTGCAAATTTAGCCCTCATCTCACCAAGAACTTAGGTGTAGATTCTTCGTATGCCAACACATTGTAAATTGCACATACACAGAGCACTTTGCAAAAGCACAAACATGCCTGGGTTTTATAGGAGGTGCAAAATGTGCATTCGCCAACTTGCCGTAGCATTTTGGTGTCAAGGGCTGGAAAGAAGATTTGTGGGTACGTACGTTGGTGTTTGTTTTGTCTCAAAGTGCTGTAATGCTGGCATGCTGGATCGATCATAGGAAGCGAATATAAAGAAATAATTAAGTACTCTTGCGGGCTGGTATTGTGTGCCAGTTAGTGCAGCTGTGGGGAGATCTAGCCTCCACTCTGGTCACGTGGGATTACCCTCATGTATTGATCGGAGTGGTCTATACAACAATCTGACAGTACTGGAAGGGCTGGTCTGACAGGTCACTGTGTGCGCCATTTTCCTGGTCTGGTTTTGACTGTTGATTTCCCTGATAATACCACAAACGTTGCCTGCAGAAAGCACAGATACATACAGTCTCACATACCTTGCTGAACTCCTGTATAGCGCCTATGTACAAGATTAAAACTTCCCCAATTTGGTAAGTGTGGGTAACTTTTCAGCTATCCGATTCACTAATGGGGCCAGTTTTATTTCTGTGCCTGAGCCCTTTTTGTCACAGTCCAACATTAGCTACACGCCCTAAGTTCACTATAGAAAATCACAAATTGCTATTAACAGAGGAGAAAACAACCTGTGTCAAAACTGAAAGGAGAGGGTGACTATGCTTGTCAAGTAATACACTTCAGCTCACGGTCCCCCATGTGGTTGTGACATCTTCATTATCATCATAGAAACTGATATAAAGAAATTGAGCCATCGTCGTTCTAAGAGAACGTGTGCGGCAACATCTGCATCAGACAGTGTGACGCTGGCACTCAAAATCAAGAACTACTTTCATTATTGTTATAATATCAAACTGAATACATTATTTAAACAAGTATTGGCAAAGCCAATAGGTCTGGCATTAATGTTAGGCTGCTTGTGAGCACATGCATTCACGAATGCTTTTTAAACGTATTGCATGCACAAATGTTGTGTAAGACAATAAAGCCTGGCCTAATGTCTTTGCCAGTGCTGTGAAAAAAGTAGCAAAATAAGATTTTTTTCTATTTAGAAATAGTATGGGATGATGATGGATTTGAATGTGACAAACAGCATTATGATTGAGTGTATTTTTCAGATGTAAAATAGTCCCTCACGCATTCCAGTGGAAGTACTTCATGGCATGTGAAATGATAGGCCATATAGCCAATCGCATAAGGTGAGAGACTGATACTCTTGTAGGTGTAGCCAAAGCCTACTCTATGTATATTTTCAAGCATTGCTAACAATATATCTTGTAGACAGCTGTGTGTGTGTGTGTTGATGCAGATGTACATGTGTGCATGCTGGCGTATATGTGGGTGTGTTATTTTGCATGTGTGCATGATGTGTGTTTGTGTGCTTATGTGTCTGTTTATATGTGTTGTGCATGCACTTGTTCAGTGTGCATTTGTATGCATTTACATGTTTGGTGTTTGTTTTTGTACGTGTTTGTGTCCCTGTACTCTTGTATGCATGTGTGTGTGCATGTTTGCTTGTGTGTGTCTGTGGACATGTGTGAATATCAGTATGTGTTGTGCATGTCTATGCATTAATATTGGGCCTGAGGAAAGGATAGCCCATTTAAAAATGATTTACTGCCCCCATTTAAGGATAGAGAGCTTATTGGTTCACCGCCCTCCTTTCCCGGAGGCATAGCATTTTCCTTGGTGATTGTGATGGATGCAATGAATAAAAGTCCTTCTAAAAAAGGTATCATGGACCTATACGAAGTCAATATTGAGTTCTTGCCACCTCTTCTTATAAATAGTATGAATTCCACCTGGCCCAGTCTTGGCATTCAGCATTATGTTTCAGTATTAAAAAATGGGGATTGCCAGGACCCCAGATGTTATCATCTAATCTCCTTGCTGGACTTAATGGTAAAAATAATTGTCAGAATCATTCTTGAGAGGTGAATGGTCTAGAACTCGGAATTTAACGTCATATCTGTGTCATGGTATGGGTTTAGGACAGGTCTGGGAACGTTGGAGCAAAGCCTTCATTTTCAACGTGCAGTTTTAAGTACTGTATGTTGGATTTTTATCGTTTTGGTCTTCTTTTGGAATATATAAAAATATTGGATATTTTTCTAAACTGTTGTGGTGTCCTTTTGAAGTGTTTTCACTGTATTACTGTTGGTTATGCGTGAATGCTTTAAACACTGCCTCTGAAACAAGCCTGACTGCTCAGGCCAAGCTACCAAGAAGTGAGATGGGGTTATTTTAGGAGTGTAACTCCCTTACCCTGACTAGGAAGAAGGGTCCCTACTTGGAAAAAGGTGCAAACCCTTGCCTACTAGAGACCCCCATTTCTAACACCAACTAACAAAAACAAGCCTGTATTTGTTTTTTTGCATTTTGCTTGAACCCCAAATGGTCTCAAAATACTCCTTGATGCCTTTGTAGACTTTATGGAGCAGCTGAATTTGGAAACCAATCTTTCCAAAACATTTATTATGGCCAATGGACCTAAAAACTTGTTGTTCATCAATTAAGGGTAAACCATTAGCGAGGATAAACCAGTTTCCCTATTTGGGAATAACTTTCGATCATTCTAGTACATGGGACCCGTGTCTTTGTACAAGCCGTAGTGTCACTTTCATTCCAGCCTCAAATATCGAAAGAAAGCTGATTAGTCTCCTTTTGTCTCAGAAGGGAATGCATCCCAATTTTGATCTTGGAGCAGCCATTTGGCAGTATAAAGATGTTAGCAGTCTTCAGGTGAAGGAAAATAGAGTATGCAGTCACATTTTGGGCATTCCAATGTGCAGTGCACACTATGCTGTACATTAGGAGTTGCGTTTGGTTTGTGTCAAGGATCATATAAAACTAGCGCCACTGTTACTTTGCTGTTCGATCTGGTGTACTGACGGTGCCTCAGGTAACATAGATCTAATTGAAGATTTTACATTTTGTGAGCTGGGAAATAAGGTCCCCTGGCTCCAATATATTAGGGTCACCACCGCTAACTTAGGCATAGGTTCATTTTTCCGTGAGTCGTTTGAGCTGAGGAAATAGGATAAGGCAGGCTCAAAGAATTTTGTGAATTGAATTAGTATTAAAAGGGAAAAGGTGAGGTTGATTAAATCTGGTGAAGAATATGCTGTGAGACAAACTTCGGGAGCTTTAGCCGGACACGGGGCCTCATTCATGAGAGAGGACACTTCTGACTAAGTTCAGATTGGGCTCCATTTAATGACAACTGTTCGCCCATGGGTCAATACTATAAGGTTAGGAATATGTAGTTGTCCATGTAACGAATCATCGGCACAGACTCTGTTACATTTTTTAAATTATTTTCTAAATTCTAGCAGTTGTTGTTACGCATATTTCTAATTCCAGTTCTTAGGAGACCAACATTTAAGGGATGCTGACCGCCTTAAATTGAGAGTTTAGTTTATGTAAAGCCTGCGATGTCAATGTTTTTATTATTCTTTTGTGTGATTGCATTCGTGTAAAATACAAACATTGAAATAAGCATGCATTTGGTGTGTATAGATTGATTTGTGAATCGTTGTTGAATTATTGTTCTTAAATGATTATATTTGTGAATGATCGAATAAAGACTGCTGATGGTGTATGCAGCTTGTGTGTGGTGGTGTTTTGCAGGTTTGCGTGCATGTATGTGTTTGCATGTCCATTCGAGCATGCAGCACTTGATCTGTGTCTGGCTAGACTTCCTGCTCGACGAGCAGGTCCTTTGCATGCTTGGCACAGAAATATGACCTCATTAAGAACTCTTACGGAACAAAGAGCGACGCTCTCACCTCTAGACAAGGATATCCAAAGCTATAAATCTTGCTTCTGGGTGTGCAGAGCTTTTTTAAGCTGTTGGGTTAATCCCTCCCTTCCCCCACCACCCCTTCGACATGTATTTCAACAGAAGAGCACCTGATTACCCCTGAATGACAGCAGGCCCGCTGCAACATATATATCTATATCTATATCTATATATATATATATATATAATTTATTTTTTTACACTATGCTAAAGTCTTAGAATCGCACTGAAAAATTGCTTTTTGTACGTGGTGTGCCCTGCTAAACATGGCTGTATAGAATACAATCGTATCTGACAGATTTAATCCGGCTCCTAATTACCCCGTATTTTATTTTTCTTAAGTATGTGCTCGTTATCAGGAGACCTTTATGGGGGAGGCGTGCAGCGCTCATTCGCACAAGCACATGACCTTCTCATACATCGATCCCGCTGTTCAGTATGTCCATGGGATTTTAATAGCAGTAAAGCAGCATTATTTGCAATGCATCTGATGCCAGCTCCTATTGAATGCGAAGATTTAATTCCTGCATGATTTTGAGTTTTTTTACCTGTTGCACTAATGTTTTCACTTGGTAATGCTAGGGGGGCATAAGACTTATTGCATGAAGTTCAATCCATCATGAAAGCCTGCGTCCGGAAAGAGTGCTGTTAGTGGCATGGATTCAGGTGTCCTCCGTCCTTTCTATTGTTTGTGCTTTTTTAAGTTTTTAGTCATACGTGTGAGTTCAAATTCCGTCTTCAGGCTACAGTATTGTACAGTAAACAGTACTTTAACAATGTGCCAGTAAGAATCATATTTCCTGTGACATGCATTAAATCTAAGAAGGATTCCCATACTGATTTAAAGTCCACCAGCCTGCTAGAAAGCACCAGCATGGCTCTATTAACATTACATGTGATTCATTTTTATTGAACATGTTTATTGCAAGTATATTGCCACCTCATGTATGCAGCATAAGTAGCCTATGTCTGCTCTGAAGAGGTAATAAAAGTGTAATCATCGCACCAGTTTGCCAAGCCCAAACCTGTTGGCTTTGCCAATGCCTTTTCTAAGCCCGGGTAGTGCAAAAGAGCGGGTGAAAGTTGCAGTACATGGGAAGGTGCTGTCCACAGTGTAGAACCTGTGAGTAGGGATTCACCAGAAGTCCACTGTGCAGTTTTGGAGGCCAAGGGAAGCTTGGAGAGAAAAGTGATCTAGCGACCAAATGTACACTGTGGGGCAGGGACACCAGAGTTGTAACAGTGAATTCCTCGCTTAAACAAGCTGCAAGAACCTCGTCAAAAATCTTTGGGCTTAAAAAGCGGAAAAAGACGAAAAATGTCAGTTTGGTATTTGTGGATGTTTCCGACTGAAATCTCCACCTGCTTTAGGCAGTGGTGTAGCTAGCACTGGCGTAACGAAAGTTGAGGGCCCCCCCTTCAAGGTACATGAAGGGGCGCCACTCAGTATTTAAGAAGGAGCTCTCAGGCCTGAGAATACTGCTGAGGGGGCCCCCTCCAGCTCGGGGCCACCCCCACACTGCTGGGGCTGCGGGGGCCTGTCTTTACGCCCCTGGTAGCTAGGTACTTTGCCGCCCGTAGCGGGCCCTGCCTCTGCCACCCCGCGGCCGAGCTGAAGTGTGGGAGGGGGTGCTGGCAATGTTTCCTGCGTTTGCTGCCCCCAAAGCAAACTCATGAAAGAGCAGGGGAAGCACTCGATGCCCAGGCGGACCCCCCCCCTCGCCCCCTTTCTACGCAGGGAAGGCAGTGCTTAATTTGAGCCAGTGGTTTCTAGTGCTGGGCACCGGAACTAAATTGTCAACACCGGCAGTTATGACAGTCTGCGCTATTTATCTATATTAGAAATTAACACAATAGCAGTTGTTCATTATTTCAATGAACATTAACAATGACTAATATCTGCTGCCCAAGCCATTATTATAGCTTTGGGGTCTGGAATAGTCTGAAAAGTCATACTTGTAGGGTGTGTTGATTAGTAGTTGTGTTGATTCTGTCACTGGTGGCAGGTATAGGGGCAATGAGTAGTGCAAGCTGCAGTGACCTCTTGATGAGGGCCCAGCACTTATTTATTTTTTTACAAATTAAGCACTGGGGAAAGGTCTACTAGTACGGAAATGTTTCCGCAGGAGGAAGGATAAGGTTCTGGGTGGGATAATAGAGGTTCATTGAGGGGCATGACTATTTGGGCATTAACAAACCTTTTGCATAGTCAACCCCATCCTGAAAACACGTAATTTCTCCTAAAAAAGGTAAAAGTAAGTGTTTTTCCTGAAGGTATAAATAGTGGTACACCTTATTTCTTAGAGGGTTGGTATTCCACCAACATAAATATTGTTTTCAAGTTACACTTCGGATTCTGGACAAACAAATGGAGAAAGTATAGTGTAAGAGGAATGCACATAGAAGTCCATGATTTCAACAGAACTGCAGAGTTTATCAGTACAACCCCTGGGTATTTTTATGGCTTCCATTAACATATGACAGACAAACAGATTGTCAAAGGAAGCCTACCTAGAAGAACACCTACGATGCAGAGGATTCTGACCTAAAAAAAAAGCTTCTTGGGGAATAGACTCACTTTCTCTTTTGTTTTTTAATTTTTTTTTTATTTCAATAGATTTTTTTTTTTTTTTTACAACATATGACATTTAACATATAACATATAACATGTACTCTGCATCGCTTGTTGTTACAGGGCAGCCCACATTGGCTGGGTTAGTTGTAGTACAGTTCCGGTAGGTTGGCTGTGACTCACTTTCTCTTTAACGTTAGATTAAATGCAACCCAGACAAAGCTAATAAAGTAGTGCAAGGCCTGCCCCTGATATTTTATCAAATAAAGCTCCAAGACGTAAATCATGATATTACAAAGGTATTGGAATAGTCCAGGAATAGTCAGGATCCTGTTAGTCAGCTAAAAGTATCAAACACTAATATAGGAATCATTTGCAACCAGGATTTTTAATGTAATCCTAAAACTCAGAGATTTACACAAAACCCTGTATGTGCCAAAATTGGGTAATCTTGATACCGTGCGCTACCAGTATAAAAGGAGACTAGATGTGTTTTTGACCAGATATTGAGTGTGCATTTGTGGACTGCGTACATGTTTTTAGGACATAGGGGTATCCAGAGTCATCTTTAACAAAAAATCATTCCCAGAGTTGCATTTAATAAATCGCAGGTAGATAGAAAGTACCCGGTGGTGTAACGAAACTTGACGGACACCTTTGCAAAGTACATGGAGGCAGCGCCAGCTCCTCCGTTAAGGCGGAGGAGCGTCGCCCCACTGCTCTCTGAGCAGTGCAAAAAGGAAAAATAAAAATGATAATAACACAATGTTCTTATAATTTTATTCTTCAGTAGGATCAGTGTAGGGTGGGGCAGGGTTAGGCTGTCTGACGGGGCAGGGAGAAGGAGTGGGGGCCACCATAAGTGCGCATGTTGGTTTGGTCGGCCTTCTTAGGACGTCCAAACTGACATGCTCATTTTGCATTTCTCCACCAAGTTGTGTTGCACAGCCGGGTGGAGAACAGTCCCAGGCTCCCAGACACTGTCTGAGTGGCAAAGCAGGTCGATCAGACCAATCACGATAGTGCTGTCATGCTGGTAGTACTATTAGGATAGGAGCGTTGTGATTGGCTATGGGGAGTCAGGGAGCCTGTGTGTTGCCGGGAATCAGGAACAGAAGAGGACGGAGGAGAAGGGGCAGCCAGAAGTTAAGTTATATTATTTATTTTTGCTCTGTCCCCTCGTCTCCCCAGCCCCACCACTTCTGTTCCTTAGCAGCTGCCATTGCATGGAGGGGCCCCCCACATTAGGGACCCAGTCAGAAACTCTCAGACCAGGGCCCGCCACCCATGCACGGTGCTGGAGGGGGCCTCCTGGAGCTCAGACCCCTGCCTGCCCCCGCACTGCGGGGGCTGCAGGGCTAATGCTACACCACTGAAAGTCCATACACTGATCTGAAGAAATGCCAGGTGCAGCAGAATGGAAATCACACACCTTTCCACCCCCAATAATATCACAGATTGACCTTTAGCCTGGCAGCAGTTTACAGTTTCCTGGTGAAAGTTACAGGAGTGGCAAGGAGGGAAAAAATAGAAAGTGAAGATGGATGTTAGAGCTTTGATTACTTTATCATCCGGCTGTTACCTTCAGGCCACTTGAGACTAGGGGTAGCAAGGGCAGTGCAAGGGGTACAGATGGCAAGCCAGTTGTAATGGCTTCTACCTGAAATTGACTTTCATGTTGCAAAAAGGTTGCTCCTATAAAGTCACCAAAACCTCAACGTTTTGTTAGCGTGCAGAGAGGACACAGGTTGTCTAAAGGACAATACAGTTTAATGGAGCATGAAAATAAAATAATGGGCACCAACAAGCACACATTAACACACAAGACATTTTTATCAGCCGTACATGTAATATTATAAAGGTTCAACAGGTGTAAGAGAAATCTAACCCAGAAAGAGAAAAAAGTAATTGGTTTACAGGCCCAGGACAGCAATACACACATCCAAGGGTATTCAAAGTAGCTTCCTAACATCTTTCAGTTTATAAGATGTTTCCTTCTAAGCACCTTTGTAAAGGAGACACACAGGCACGCCCTCTCTCTCTCTGTCTCTCCCTCTCTCTCTCCCTCTCTCTCCCCTTCGGTTGGCTTGAAGTTCTGACTTTATCCCAATGATTTCATTTTGGGACCTAGAGTCCTGGAGAAGTCAAGCGAGTCCGACCAACAGAACCCATCTCTTAGAGTGCCATGACCTGATAATGTTGGAAACTAGAGATTTTCGAAGACCTGAGGGGAAAGAAATCCAAGTAAGGATCATTCTCTTCTAATCATGGATTCGCCAAAACCTGGAAGATGGACTTTGACAGGTTATGAAACGGAGCACCTAACATGACCTGCAAAGAACTGTCCTGCTTAGACATTTGGATTTATCAACTGGAAAAGTAAAAGTTGGGGAAGAATGTCTAGCATGAGACAGGGGAGATAAGAAAAAATTCCTTAACCTTCTAAACAATCTCCTTTGGATAGAACTTCTCACCACACAAACACCCTCCTCCTTGTCCAGGTTAATCCTATCTGGCACGAGGGGTCGCGACAGGTGCCAAGTTCAGAAGGTCATCATGGGTTGAGAAAGGGCCGTCATGACTTTTATATAAACAGCCTGTTCAGAGCATATACTGAATGTGTAAACCAACCAGAGTAGTTTGACATCATTTAAGCCTGGATACCTATGTAGTTAGTAACAGCTATTACACTTTACGGTACTGATTGACAAAGGTAAAGTTACACTTCTGTATAAGTTTACGTTTGTTTTGGATTTCGCACAACTGCATTTTTATAGTAATTTTATGAGTGCGGAGACTGTGCAGTCAGGGTATTGAACTCCGTCCATAAAGAGATAGGCATGTCATATCTTTTTATGTGCTGAGTTCTCTTTCCCGACTGCAGAGTCTCCACACGCGTAAACGTACTATTAAAATTCAGTCTTGCGAATTCCAAAACAAACGTAAACTGACACAAAAGTGCTGGTTAACCTTTGTGAATCAGTCCCTATCGATGGATTTCTACATGCAACAAAATTGCCAATAGAAAACCATAATAAATTGTTAACTGGTTGTACATGGGCGCATGAATTCCCCCACCCCCCAAAAAAAAATCACAACAAGGCTTGCATCCTCCCAGAGTGACAGCAGTTATGACCTTGCCAGAGAGAAGTTATTTTGCTCGGGAAAAAATTAGATTCACAACATTAGATAGAAAAGAAACTTAAAACAAGATTTGCACCACTCATAGGTACTTATGAGGAATGCGCTTCCTACAAACCTTGAAGTGTGACAGCCTATGAAATCTCAGTTCGTATTAGAAAAAACACACCAAATGTTCTTCATAGGAGTCGCAAGCAGACGTGCTAGTGATCTGATCTATTTTAGTTTTTGAAAAAAAATCCGTAAATGTATGTTTTTTACGCGGTATGGTTTGCATTTCGTTAGACGAGGGCATGTCCTGTAAATTGGCCATCCATCTCGATGAGAGATACTTAGCATGCAGAAACATTTTGTCCCCCTCTTGTGCCGCCGACATTTCAAACAAAGGCACATGTGGAATTTTAATTCTAGAATGTACTTTTGCTGTGCAGTGGGCTGTCAGGTCCCCTAACAGATTCCCGCGCCCTAGTTTATGTTGGTGGTCATTCAAATGCACTTCATGCTTCCGATGACGATGTTTCCAGACACCATAGCTCATCAGCTGAGCCAGAGCAACTACTCAACCCAGGTGTGCCCTTGAACACAGGGCTGTGCTCTACAGTCTTTTCAGGGAACAAGGCTGTTCATGGGCAGACATTATAGCCACATGATTTCTTTTTACTAGAATAAATCAAAACTAAGAGTCTATCTTGAGGCTCTGTGACACCACATTCAACACCAGAGGCCATATTACATACGTGCAGAGGGGTCGCGACAGGTGTTGCACCTGTGGAATTAGAGACGCTTACGCACCCTTTTCAGTAATGCAGATCAGATCGTGCATGCTTGCGATCTGCCCATGTGCAATGTTAAGTGTATGTTTTTTCATTTGCATGAGGGGCGGCTTCATGGCAATGATTTTGCTCTTGCGCTGTTTTACCAACTAGGGCACAGGGGCATGCAGGATGTCGGGAGGAGCATTTACTGTGCGCCTCCAAGTGAGTGGTGCACTGTAAATTCTTCAGAGGTCCTCTTAAGTGTGATCATGGTGGTTCCAGGGACATAACATAGCATGTGTATTTGTAAATTGCACGTTCTCCCAAGGGTATCTTGGCGCTGAATAACAGATGTTTATTGTTACCCAACTCAATGGTACTGGTCCATCTCCCGCAGAGAATCCCCTGCAACCATGTGCAGTTACACACTGCTCCCACCTGCTTGGGTATCTCTGCTTCCCTCTGAAAAATAGGCAAGGTCGACTAGTAGAGAGAGGCAGAGCTGCAGTTTCAAGCCATTGCTCCTTTGCTCAGGAGTTTGCACCCTTTTCTGTAATCCAGCATGCCAGTCTGTGTTGGGTGTATCCGACATAGGTGCCCCAGGCACGGCCCAGAACTGGATAGCAGCAATTCTCACCAGATATTCTTTCAAAAAACTCTTGATGCTGTGAATATGATGTCTATTGGCTGTTTTTTGGCAACATGCAGACTTTGTGCTGGTTGGTGTTAAGCTCATAAATGTAATATGTACCTAAACACACTATTAAAGAATGACTTCCGTTCACTTGTAACACAGCTTGTGTGGCACGACGCTTAGCTGTCACCCAGGGACTAATTAAATAAAGAAATGTCGTTGCAAACTGATGGCACTTGAGCCCATGTTCCATACCAGCTGGTAATTCAGACGAGGGTATAAAGAGGAGTTTGCATCAGAATCTGGCCTACAGCTGAGGCAGTATTACCAGACTTTTCCTCCGTACATAGTTTGCTCAATAAAATCTTGAACTTGTGTGTGTGTGCTGGTATATTTGTAGAGAGCAGGCATATCCTTACAGCAACAGAGCGCTGAATAAGGGCCATGTGTCCTGGGAAGATTGAACCATTGGAGGAAAGGGTGGTCTTTCAGGTGAAGGGTCGTGCTCTTTGAAGAGGTGTATCTTCAGCTTTTCTCTGAGTTGCAGGAGAGTTGGTGCTGATCTGCTGTTGATAGGGATGCTGTTCCAGACCCCGAGAGCATGACTAGAAAAGGACAGCCCACTAGTTTGTTTCTTCTTGCAATGGTTTGTCTTCAGTCCGTTGATATCCAAGGGCCTGGTCTGGCATTGTCCCCCAGACATGGTGAGTTTGTTTGCCAATAAAGCTGGGGTCTTATTGATGAGGTGTTTATAAGGGATGCATCTGGTTTTGAAGATGATCTGAGTTGGAAGTGGGAGCAAGTGAAGGTCTCTTACTTTGGAGTCATGTGGCCAAATTTCTTCAATACCTTGATAAATGTGTTGCTGCCTGTAGAATACCTTTCCCTACTGCTAGGGTGGTATTATCAAGGCTGCTGAGCAGGGCATTGCCCTAGTCCAGATGGGAGATACCTTAGGTTTGTATGGTTGTTCTGACGTTGTCTTCTGGGAGAAACTGTTTTACTTTCATAAAAATAGTGTATTGGAACCAAGCAGTCTTAGAATTCCTGGTGCTATGCATCTTGAAGAAGAGGTCTGCGTCCAGAGAGTGTGCATGGTTTGTCAACTGTGGAGTGGGAGTGAAGCTTGTTTTAGAAAAACTGAAAAGAGATTCAGAACCAGGCAATTGTCACTGAGCTGATGTCATGACTCTAGGTATCCCCGGTCATTAGACAACTGCACTGGTTACCAGCTGCCGTCAAACTTCATATACAGTCTTGCCTCTCACACATGGCAGCCTATGTGTAACTTTTAGCCAGTCATTGCAGGTGGGACCCGCCTTCAATCATATCTTGATAGATTTTGATCCAAAGCAAGAGAGAGTGAGACAAACACAAAATAGGGATAGACGTAGGAAAAGAAAGAATGAAAAACACTGTCAAAGGGAGAAATCAGGAATGAACAACAACCTGCCAGAGTCAAATAAAAATCCTTGGATGGTTTGGTGGTGTACTAAAGAGGTATCAAGTTGACTCAAGACTGTCTAGCCTTAGTATTAACCTCCCCGACCTTTGATAGTGACAGCTGCAAGCTTTTGAGCAAAACTTAGAGCACCAGCACTTTTTCTTTTACAAATTCAGCACTGACCCTGCATTCTTAAAGCAAACTCTAGGTTCCATGTATCCTTGTGTCTCAGGGTAAGACAAGGGCCTTCAAACATTTTTATCTCAAACCTTCTTTGAGTAAAAAAAAATGTTGTCACACTAACCAATTCAAGTTACTTGCTAAAATGTTTAATGGTGAAGGTTGACAACTAACAGCTCAACATGCTAGAAGTTAATATGTATTTGATTGTCCTAGAGCCAAATGTAGCAGAACTAGCATGATATTCAGCGGTGCAGGTAGCCCACCACGACCTACGACCAGTACATGCTGTGGAAAAGGCAGCAGCTGCACAAAGGATTGACCTCAGTCACGCTGACTATCACAGCACAAGCAGGAGCGTGTAGTAGTGCAAGCTTCCCTAACATTTGAACAGGAAGGTTATAGAGAGCAGTAGCACAAGCATTCCCTCAATCACAGAACAGGTAAATCCGAGGTAGCAGCATTGCAAGCTTCCCACTGCCCACAACCAACCAGGCCCAACATGAACAGATGCAATTCAAACTTACCTTACCACAGAACAGGTTTGGTAAGGCCGAAGGAAACCAGGCATAAAGGCTTGGCTTGCAAGTGCCCCCTCCCCCAACAGAGCTTGCAGGCAAATGCCGCTGGTTCAAGGGCCTATGACATTTCCTTACGGTCGCTGAGAGTGTGAAGCAGAGAGAGGGAAGTAGCAGTGGTCTTCTATCACTGAAAGATGACTCCAACAATGTATGTAGGTGGGTAGCTGAGGTCTACTGTGGACAGGAGATAGCTGCTGTGGCCTCTACCATCCCCAGAACACCTCTGTCATCTCCCAGAGTCCCACTCTAGGCAGTGGCATAATGCAAAACGAAGCCCCCCTGCAGAATGTGATGAGGTGCCCTTGAGTCTCCCATGTGTACCAGATTGTAGGAAGGTAGGATCCTTCTGCATGGTTACCCCCACTTTTTGCATGGTGCTAAGCTGTTATTGACTAGTCTGACTGGGATCCTGCTAATCAGGACCCCGGTCTATCTGTTTTCTCCCTAAGTTGTTATGTCCAGTACTTAGGTACATCCCGGATTGGATACTGGGGTACCCTTATAAGTCCCTTGTATCTGGTACTAAGGTACCCAGGGCATATGTATCCCAGAGGTCGCCCATGAGCTGAAGCATGCATTTTGTCACCCATGGTAGACCATTCAAAATATGAACTACAGGCCTGCTGTTGCAGCCTGTGTAAGCTGGTGCTAGCACCACTTACTAAATATATAGGTTTCCTATATCTTGGGTCACTGCACTTAAAACCTATAAGTCACCCCTATAGCAGGCCTTTGTAATTCTGAAGGCAGGGTGCTTGGTTCTAAGTAAGAGGGTGCCCCAGCATGAGCAGGACACCCCTACAGCGTCCATTTTCCTGGGTTGTCAGTGATGCAGCCATATACCATATAGAGGGGCACCGCACAATCACCCAATGACAATTTCGAAGCTGGCTGCAATGAATCCTATCATGTTTGGTATTAAAAATGTTGGAATCATACCCCCACACCGTAAAGGATGTGGGAGATATGATTCCAAGCACTGGAATAGCCCTCTGTTAGGCTCTCCATGTCCCTGGTACCAGTCTTCCAGACCCGGACAGCACACAATGGTTGCTGCCGACCAGAGACACGATTCTGCCCTCCTGCTGCTGAGCCAAGCTCAAGCAGGGAAAGGCAGAACAATAGGCATCCTGTCACAGGAAGGTGTGACCACCTCCTAGACAGGATTTAGTGTATTGGGGCAGGGTGGGTGCGCTTGCCAGCGACACTCAGTCTGCATGAGGGGCACATTTGGTGTCCCTATGCATAGTCCACTTCAAACCAGTCCTGGCAGCTGTTGGCTCACGCTCTGGTGCGAAACTGGACAAACAACATGGGAGTAACCTCCCCACTGTCTAGACCCTACCCTGGGAGAGTCCCCAAAATCATCCCAACCCTTTCCTAAGGGTACTTAAGGGCTTACCTGGGTGTAGGTCCCTAGATTCGCCATGGAATAAGATTCAGATCAGACACCACCTCTTCTTCTACTGTCTGGGCAATCTGGACTTCGTTTGGGCTTGACTTCGTCTCCCTGCCAGTCTGCTGCATCGTCTGTGCCTTTGCACCATACAGGAGCCTTCCAAGGCCTGTGGATATCAAAGAAACCTGAAGGAATCTCCCTTGGAGTGAAGGAGTCACTCCCCTGCATTCGCAGGCACCGCAGCTAAGTCGACTGGTCTGCTGATCCTGAGCTCCTCCGGACTCTGAAAGGTTCTGCAACACAGGTGGGGATTTTTCACAGCTCCCAAGGCCTGCCCTGCCCTTTCACCAAGTTTGAGGCCAATATCCCTCGTGGGGGATGCAATAACTAATACCCTATGCACCATGACAACCTGCAGTTGCAAAGGCTGGTTGACTTCCTTCTAAGAAGATCTTTGGGCTCCTAGTAGCCCCATCCTCGAGCATCTCCTCTGACCAGAATCTTTGGCCACACCGCAACGTGTGCATCATCACCTGCATCGTTTGGTGAGCTGCTTGAGGTCCTCTCACGACTCCAGTGCCTCTGGCAAATGGGTCAATTTGAGGGTCACCTTTGCTTCTCTTGGACTCTCCTGATTGTTCGGGGGCTGCCATGACTGCCCTGCTTGTGGTGAGTACCCTGGACCTTGCCGGTCTCGACGTTGCTCCTTCTTCAGCACCTACATTGGTTGCATTTGCCAAGGCTTATTGGTGCTCCCGCTGGACACCGACCCCTCAGCACTCAACATCCTTCATGGGCCAGCTCGTGCATGGCTCCTGGTCTTCCTCAGCATCGACTGGTCCTCACAGCTGCAGAGTCAAGGTCCTCGTCAACTCCCCTGCAACTCCCGACATCGGTGGCCATTCTTCTTCCAGATCTCCTGGTCACTCCTGAGTGACATAGACTCTGTTCCCTCTGCTTTGGATTCCAATGTACACTTTCCTGAAGTCCTCCATTGGGTTTGACGTCGGTGTCCGACACCAATCACACCTATGAACCCGGCTTCCCCAGGGTAGGTAACATGGGTACTAGGGTATCCATGGGTGGGGTGGCTCTCCAACCTTCTGTCTTCCACGGGGTTTCTTCAGTGTCCACAGGGAAGGGTCCTTAACCAACCCCGACTTACATGTAGACTTGTACGGAGCACGTGGTCATGTTCTACGTCCTTTTGACATTGTCTTGACCCGAGTCGTGGTTCTTATACCACTTTCTTAGTATATGGTTTGGTCTCCCCACTGGGGTCTACTGTATAGTACGTGCTATTTACTGTGTTTCTTTGCAAAATGTTGTGTGCATTGTGCATAACTCTGGGTAGAAGAAATTTGAACGTTATAGAGAGTATTATATAACAAATACAAATTTTTATAAATACCTTGTGTGGTTATTTTTTACTTAATCTATACTATAAGATTACATTCGGGTAAAACAAGCTGCTCTCCACAACCACCACTTAGAGAGCTTTCTAAGGTTGTCTAAGAACTCTTAAATCACCATAAGGGTTGTCTTGACTGGTGCAGGGTGTCCACTTACATAAGTGTACATCATATACCAGGCCAGCTTCTCACACAGATGTTCAAATGACTTGTTTTGAATGGAGGACCACGAAGTGTTGGGGGGCACCCTGTACCATGAGAGCTCCAGAGGCCTATGTTACACACAGTGCTGGCTCCTCCACCAAGGCGGAGGAGCATCGCCCCACTGCTCACAGAGCCGTGTAAATGAAAAAAAAAAAAGATAATAACTGAACTTATTATCATTTTATTTTTAGTATTGTCAGGATGGTGCGAGGCTTGGCTCCCCTGACGTTGGGGAGGAGTTTTGGTTCTAGTGCAGTCTGTAAAGTGTGCATGAATGTTTGTGCAGCCCACTCGGGTTGGCCAAACAGTCATGCGCACTAAGCATGTTCTCTATGCAGTCTGCATTACTGCCTGCATGGAGAACATGCCCAGGCCCCATTCCCTTGCTGAGCACCTGAACCACAGTGCTCAGACCAATCACAACGCTGCATTTCAGCATTGTGATTGGCTGTGGGGAGCCTGGGTGTTTCCCGGAAGAGACTCACTCGACATGGGAGAGACAGGGAGAGACCCGGCGAGATCAGGTGAGTGATTTTCTTATTTTTTATTCAAAACTGTCCTTGGTGCTGAACAGGAGCTGCAGAAACTGTCAAAACAGTACTTGATAAAACAATACTTGCAGGTTGAGTTCAGTGGAGCCCCATGGAGGAAAAGCTTGGAGGGGCCCCTGGACCAGGAACCAGCAGGTAGAACAGCTCAACCTAGCTTGGGTGTCTCGGGTGCAGAGGTGTGTCCAGCTATCTGTGGTGAGAAACAGGACTGCGGGAGCTGGCTGCGCCAGGCGTGCCAACGAAGCCATATTTGGGATGCAAAAACTCAACAACTGCACCACAGAAGTGGAGGGAGGGTGATGCAAAATGTTCCCTCTGCGTGGGGCGTTGAGTGAAGCAGTTAGTAGTCAGACAGACCACCAACAACCCTTGACCCCACCAAATGTCACAACTGGGTCAATCTTCTTCCAGAGGACCTGGAAACGCTGTAGAGGGCTGAGAATCACTGAGGTTCAGGACAACGCTTCGCAGAAGGCACCTGGCAAGTTACTTTTGAGCTGGTCCATGACTGAGCCTGGTGGTCAGTACTTCTTTGGACCATGGAAGTGCAGTTTGTAACTGAAAACTGCAGTGGACTAGTACCTCTAGTCCTAGGGAGTCCTGGTGAAGTCTTTGGGTCATAGAGGGGTTCACCTTTCTTTTGGAACTGGTCTCTGATCCGGGATGAGTTATAGTCCAGCGGGTGCAGAGGGCGGCCACAGGTGCAGTACTTTTTGCCTCTTCTTAGTCAAGCCCTTCCTTGTGCTGACACAGTCACTTCTCTGTCCTCTTCTTCTTCACAGCACATCTGGAGTTCTGGTGTCAGGGGATGCTACTTAAATCCTATTTTTAGTGGGTGTTTAGGAGTGTGAGGGCTAGTACTCAATAGGCTTCTAGTCCTGTGGCTAATCCGCCCCTGAGGTGACCACATCCAAGGGGTGTATGTTACCAAATTACCCAGAACCCGCTATTCTTGGGACTTTTTAAGATGGCACAGTCCGTCCTCGGCTGTACAGACCCACTAGCCCTCCCTAGAGGTGTGGCAAGCCTGGGGGGGTGGTGGTTTACGCCTCCTGAATACCGAATTTCCTGTCGGCTTGCAAACACAAGTGCCTGGGGCAGGGGAGGCCTTTGTCCCCACTTGGAGACAGGTCTCTTCCATATCAGAGGCTGAGAAGCCTTTGAGGCTCACCTACCTGATGGGCCTTTCACCAGCCATCCTGGGAGGGAGGATATGTGACCTCCTTCCTGCCCAGTCCTTTTGTCTCGTATTCTCTGGGAGTGATAGCACTTCCATCTTAGTGGCAAACGTCTCGGAAAGCCCTCCGAAACACAAGGGAACTCAGTATCTTGGTGATCACCCTCTAAGGGTGCCATCTGGGGACATGCCAGCTCACCCTCGATGTGAGAATCATTTCAGGGCTGAAAAAGCAAGCTGTTTGATACCAAACATGACTAAATTTGGATCTACTATCGTGGAGCTGGCTATCTCGGTTTGTCCGTAGCAAGTCTACGTTAACCCGTGGGCCGCCGTTTACTAAAAGTAAACTTGAGGGTTACTGTAGAGATATATGCCTGAACATATATGCCTTCACCATTGAAATAATGCACCCTGCCTGTACATTAGCAGCTTCCCTGCTTGAGTCTGACTCTGCACACATCATGTGTGACTAGGTCCCCTCACATATAAAGTCAACCCTTAGGTAGGCCTCTTAAAGCCGAGGCCTACCTAAGGGTTGACTTTATATGTGAGGGGACCTAGTCACACATGATGTGTGCAGAGTCAGACTCAAGCAGGGAAGCTGCTAATGTAGGCTGCGGTAGCAGCCCTGCGACTTTAGTTTTACTCACGTCACTCAGGGTGGCACAAATAGTGACGCAACCCTTGTGACCCCTTTAGCACCCTTGCCCTGGGTACCACTGCTACCATATACTAGAAATGCACAGAAGGGGTTAAAGTGTCTTGCTAATTGGGTGTACCAATGTGCATTACCTTTTGAGGGAAAGAGAACTGGCAGTAGGGCCTGGTTAGCAGGTCCCAGTGCATTTTCAGTTCTAAAACCACAGCAGATATAGCAAAAAGTGGGGGGTGACCAGCCAAAATGGGTCCTTTCCTACAAATTGTGTTTCCCTGATTGAGACCTTGCATGGGCTTATGGACCTCTCTACCAATTAGATCCTATCATAACAGGAACGCTATTGCAGATTTGCTGGAAGCAGAAGGAAGACTTCTTCAGACCTAAGATGGTTACTTCTTCCACTAAGGAACACCTGAATATTCAGCAGAGGCTGCTAAGTTTGTAGGCTTTATGATATGCTATATGATATGATATGATACAATATGATATGATAAAAACATGTAATATAGCACACAAATCACTCTCGGAGGAGTATCTCGATGCTGCATTGCTGAGAGGGGGGTGAGATTTCTAAAATAACCAAGTCTTCAGCTCCTTCTTGAAGGAGGTAAAGTCTGAGCAAGAGCGTAGACTAAGGGAGAGTTTGTTCCAATGATAGGGGGCAGTGTTGGAGAACGATCTGCCCATCCGTTTTGAGGTCCATATGAGAGGGATAACCGAAGTGACTTATCCAAGGGCCTAAGACATCTGGTGGGCAGTGAAGGTTTTAGTCAAGTAGACAGGAATGCTGGGCGGGATTTGTGGAGTGCTTTATGTGTCAGACAACAGAGTTTAAAGATGGCGCATTATGCTAATAGAGATAGCCCTACTGCATTCCATAAATGCATTGCATTTTGCTATTGCTAAAAAATGGAAGTGATTGAGGCTACCGTAAAAACTCTGGATGCTAAAGTTGGCAGTCTGTTTGGAAGAATGTGGGGGCTGAGACCAGAACACGGGGCAGAGTTGCATTTCTTCCAAATGCTGGAGACCTGAACATCAGTGAGCAGAAGCAGTGGTAGAAAACCTGCAGGTCTTTTCTGGTAATGCGACTACGAAGATCATTGGAAGGGGCGCAAAGACTGCAAGGTTGAAGGAACCTCTGAGAGGATCCCTTCTTTATCTTCAGGGATCATATATCACATTCAGGCAGACTCTCTGCAAGCTGAGGTTCTAAGATGATGGCAAACTTACCAGGCCTGGAAGGTGAACCTGTGCATCATTTAAAGTGTAATGCCTGAATAATATTGATGTGCGAATGGGTGGGCCTGTTATAGCTGTGTTGCCATCTTCTGAATGGAGAGACATACTGTTGAAAGCACTGAATAACTGGTAAGTCATCCATCTTAGCAGGAGACGTCGCCTTCTTCCCCCAGATCTCATCCGATATACATTGGTCAGAAATTGGTCGCTTCTTGAAATTAAAAAACACAGGTGATGGCAAATGAACTAGAGGCCTCAATGGGCAACAATGAGAGTGGAGATTGAGGAGAAGCATTAATTCTCTGAAGTGGAATCAGCACAGGCTTTCCTGGGTCAATTACCTGAGAACTCTGCTTGTTATACTGTATCTGTGGGGAATGTTACAAACTCCCCCATAGAACAAAGGAAGTAGCAATACTATTCACATGGGAGTTTCTTCCACAGGAAGGGCAGCAAGAGTGGGTGTCAGATGATGAGACAGGTTGTCTCTCAGGTCTTTACCTCTATGATTTTCCTTTCCCCTCATTAGAGAGCTACTTGAATCCGATGTGGCTTGTTTCACAGTGAAGTATTAGGCGATAGTTTATATAATAACCTTGGGCTATGAGTTGTCTTGGAAAGTGTCCTTAGGGCACTGGGAAGCGTTTGTTGTAATATTGGTGTTCTGTGTGTACTGCCCTTTTTGTTGTCTGGCTTGACAGAGCAGCTGTGACCAGACAATTATGTGAGCACCACTAGAGTGGGAGCTATGGCTCCACCAATATTATGGGAGCCAGGAGTACATGTTTTGATTGTACATCAGTTATGTACTTCCGCAAAAAAAACCTCCACGGGCTGTGATCATTTTGTTCATTTATCCTGCCGGCTGAGCTTTAACTTTCAGGGGCACACACATGATTTATAATGCTGTAAAAGTGTCTTAGATAACTAGATCATTTACAGTTGTTGTTTCTCTCTGGCAGCAGCACAGATGAAAGGAGGGCAGTCATTAACCTACATGGACTTTTAGGTCTGGCTTGACAATGCAACTTTCGCCTGACCTTTTAATGTACACCAATATCTACTGTTCATTGCTTCCACACAAATACATAAGATATTTACATGTTTCATGTGTGTTCATAAAGAGATTTCAACCATAAAATTCTAAACTTCTTCCCAGACCTATGATGCACTTTGCACAATCAGAAAACAAGATGGACAAATAGGGATGAATAACGAACAGAAGTGCAGAAGTCCAGTCCTTCATACTGTAAGCATGTTCAATGCATTTTATCAAAATGCATTACATGAACCAAAATGGATATAACCCCAGAATCATGGGGCATCCTGTAAACCTGAAAAGTTCTGCTTTATTACACCTACAGGAATATGCACTACTGCTGTAATACACAGAATGGACTTGTCTATGGGCCTCTGGAATTTTGGGGCCAAGATGCACCAAATTATGCTGTTGGGTTGACAAATTATACAAGAAGAGGAGGCAAATTAATCAGCAAAAATCCACGCTTTTCTGTGCACCGAGATACCCTGGAGGGGGGGATTCATGCGTGTTATCAAATAAATTAATTCCTAATATTACCTCATAATTTTTAGGTCTCAGCCTATGAGACAATGCAGCTGTCTGCTTTGCTAAAGACATCTTGGGTACATTCAGAAAGTTGATCTAGGACGCATTCCACCATTTGCTTACCATAGGCTTTGTGGTTTGTAAAACACATTTTCTGGCTATCTATTTGCTGGCTTTATTGCTTTAGGCTGTCCAGCTCGAGTGCATCTCTCCTGTTGCCCATACCTTGTTTACTGTATTCTTCCACAAACCTCGCTTTCTATAAACAGGCCTTTAAACCTTGTTCTTATCTTGTCAGATTTGCTGTGCATTCAAAGAGAGGTCAAATGTCAGGCTGTGTCTTCCAGGGAGCTTTGTGTTTATTTTTCTTTCTCTGACTTCAAAGTGAGAGGATTTATGTGACAATCATGCTGGCTAGTGGGTACCTGCTTGAGGCAGGCTGAACAGATGTTATTTTTTTTCTTACACATAAAATTTTTTTAAAGTCTATAAATGAACTGGGCTGACGATCAAGTCAATACATTGGGTGATGACATTTCCGCACATTATGTTTTTTGCACTGTTTGCTTTTAACAGTAAAACTGGATGCGAGTGCAAATGCAATGGTCATTTCAACTGAAGATGTGTTGTCAGTATTGGCAGTATGCTACCATACCATGCATACTCCACATTACCCCACTCCACTCTACTCTCCCCCACTCCACGCCACTGCACTCTACACTGCATTACTACACTCCACACTACGTCACTGCACTCTTCTCTGCACCACTCCATGCCTCTCTACTTTAGACTACTCCACTCTACGTCAATGCACTCTACCCCACACTACTTTAGTATGCACAACTGCACTCTTCACCACTGCACTCTACACCACACTGTGCAACCGCACTCTAATCCACTCTCACCACTCCACTCTATGCAACCCCACTCTGCAACACTGCAATCTATGCCACTGAACTCTACGCCAATGCACTCTACACCACTTTACTCAAAAACAATGCACTCTACGGCAATCTACTCTGCATCAACTCACTCTACACCACTGCACTCTATGTCACTCTATTCTACTCTGTGTCACTGTACTCCACTCCACTCTAGTCTACTCTGCACCATTGTACTCTATGGCACTGCTCTCTATGCCACTCTACTTTGCACCACTGCACTCTGCCACTCTACTCTGCAGCACTGCACTCTATGCCAATGCACTCTACACCACTATATACCACTGAACTCTACAACAGTATACTCTGCAACACTGCACTCTCTGCCACTCTACTTTATGCCACTTTACGACACTGAACTCTGCATAATCTACTCTGCCACTGCAGTCTATGCCACTCTATTGCACTCTGCGCCACTCCACTCCACACCACGCCACTGCACTCAACGCCAATGCACTCTACACCACTTTACTCAAAACCAATACACTCTATGCCAATCTTCTCTGCCCCACTGCTCTCTACACCACTATACTCTACTGTATGCCACACTACTCCTCTCTACTCCACACCATTGTTCTCTGTTTCTTTACTCTGCTCCTCTATACCTCACTGCACTCCACACCAATGCACACTACGCTACTCTACTCCACTGCAGTCTGCAACACCCTAGTCGCAGCACTGCACTCTCTGCCACTGCACTCTGTGCCACTCTACGCCACTGCACTCTGTTCTGCACCACTCAGTGCCACTCTTCTGCACTCTACACCAATGCACTCTATGCCACTCTAATCTACGTGCACCACTGCACTCTGGCACTGCATTCTACTCCTTTGTACTCTAAAACACTCTACTCTATGCCAGTGCACTCTACCCACTAATGTACTCTGTGCCACTGCACTCTACATCACTCCACACCACTGTGCAACACTGCACTGTATGCCACTGCACTCTAAGCTACTACTCTATACCACTCCCCTCTACCCTGCACTACTCCACTCTATGCCACTTCACTCTACACTGCAACAATCTACTCTATGCCACTGCACTCTATGCCACTTCACTTTATGCCAGTCTACTCCACTCTGTACCACTGCAATCAATTCTGTGCCACTCTTCACTACACCACTACTCTATGCCACTGCAATCTACCCTGTACCACTATACTCTACCCTGCACCACTCCACTTCACTCTACTCTGAAACAATCTACTCTGCGCCACTGCGCTCTAAGTCACTGTTTCTATGCCGCTCTGCAACACTCCACTCTATGCCACTGCAATAGGCTGCACCACTCTGCCACTGCACTCTAAGCTACTCTACTCTAAATCACTGTATTCTATGCCACTTTACTCTACACCACTTTACTCAAAACTAATGAACCCCACGCCACTGTACCTATGCCAACTACTTTGCACCACTTCCCTTTATGCCACTATACTCTACAACATTCTACTCTGTGCCAATGCACTCTAAGTCACTGCATGCTATATCACTCTACACCATTGTGCTCTATGTCACTGCACTCTACACTACTCTATTCTACTCTGCACCACTGTACTCTATATCACTGCTCTCAGCACCACTCTGCTCTGTACCACTCTATGGCACTGCAGTCTAGGACACTGTACTCTGCATGACTGCACTCTACACCACTGTACTCTATGCCACTCTGCTGCACTCTACGCCACTCTACTGCACTCTATGCCACTGCACCACTCTACTCTATGCCAATGTACTCTACACCACTCTACTCTGCATCACTCCACTCAACCCTGCTCCACTCCACTCTACTCTGCACCACTACACTCTATGCCACTTTTCTCTATGTCACTCTACTCTGGAAAACTGTTCTCTCCACACTGAACTCTACACCACTCTACTCTGCATTGCTCTACTCTACGGTACTGTACTCTTCGCCAATCCACTCTAAGCCACTCTCATCCACACTGCACCACTCCACTCTACGACACTCTACTCTAAAACACTGCACTCTACGCCACTTAACTCTACTCTGAAACAATCTACTCTATGCCACTGCATTTAGGGCCACTCTATTCCACTCTGCTGCAATCCTCTCTATGTGACTCCACACTGTGCCGCTCAATTATATATCACTGCACTCTGCACCAATGCTCTCTATACCACTTTACTCAAAACCGGTATACTCTAAGCCGCTGACCTCTATAGCAAACAACTCTGCACCACTGCACTGTATGCCACTATACTCTACTCTACGACACTGGACTCTATGCCACTCTTCAGCATTGCACTATGTCTCTTTACTATGCACCACTCTATGCCACTCTACTCTGCAGCATTGCACTATCTGCCACTGAACTCTGCCATTTTACTCTACACCACGGTATGCCACTCTACTGCATTCTATGCCAATGTACTCTAAGCCACTCGAATCTACTGTGCTCCACTGCACTCTGTGACACTGCACTCTACATCACTCCAGTCTAGGCCACTCCAATCTGTGCCACTCCACACCACTCTACTCTGCAACACTGCACTCTACGCCAGTGCACTGTATGCCACTACTCTATACCACTCCACTCTATCCTGCACCAATCCACCCTGCCCCACTCCACACCATTTCACTCTACTCAGAAACAATCTACTCTTTGCCACCTCACTCAATGCCACTTCACTCCACGCCACTCTACTCTGCACCACTCCACTCTATGCCACTGCACTAAATGATGTGCCACTTTACTCTACTCTCCTCGATGCCACTGCACTCTACCCTTCACCATTATACTATACCCTGCACCACTCCACTTGACTCTGAAACAATATACTCTATGCCACTGCACTCTACACCACTCTACTCCACTCTATACCACTGTAGTCTATGCTATGTCACTGTACTCTAAACCACTGCACTCTACGCTAATACACTTACAAAACTCTACTAAAAAGGAATGTACCTTATGCCACTGCACCTATGCAATCTACTTTTTCACCACTGCACTTTACACCGCTATCCTCTACAACATTCTACTCTATGCCACTGGACTCTACGCCACTACACGCTACATCACTCTACACTATGGCACTCTACGACACTCTATTCTACTCTGCACCACTGTACTCTACATCACTGCTGTCTGCACCACCCTACTCTACACCACTCTACAACACTCTACGCCACTGCACTCTATGACCCTGCACTCTGAATCTCTAAGCTGCATGACTGCACTCTATGCCATTGCACTCTACTCTACACCACTCAACCGTATGCCACTCTACTGCACTCTACACCACTGCACACTAAACTCTGTGCCACTGCACTCTATGCCACTCTACACCACTGCACTCTACTCTGCATCACTACACTTTGTCACTACACTCTACGCCACTGTACTCCACTCTGTGCTTCTCTACTCCACTCTGCGACACTCCACTCTATACTATTACACTCTACTCCACTGCAATCTACTCTGCACCACTCTAGTCTATGCCACTGCACTCTACGCTGCTCTACATCACTGCAATCTATGCCACTTTACTCAAAACCAACAAACTCTACACCACTGCACCTTATGCGAATCTACTCTGCACCACTGTACTTTACGCCAGTTCACTCTAGGCCACTCTACTCCACTACACAACACTCTTCGACACGCCACTCCACAATAGTCCACTCTATAATGCTCTACTCCATTAACTCTGCTCCACTGCACAGCACGCTTCTCCATATTATGCCATTCTATGGCACTATTCAACTCTATGTCGCTCTATGTAACTCCCTCTATACCACTCCATGCCACTTTACTCCACTCTATTCTATGACATATTACTCCACTCTACTCCATTCCACTCTATGCCACTCCACAGCAATCTACTCTGCTGTACACCACTCTACTCAACACCCTCTACACCAGTCAACTCTGCTCTACACCAATCCATGACATTCTATGTCAATCCACTCTATGACACTCTACTAACCTCTGACATTGTGTTCCAATCTACGCCACTCAACTCCATGCCCTTCCAATCTATGACACTCTACTCCCTCTATGGCACTCCGCAACACTGTACGCTACTCCATGACTCTCCACTTAACTCCTCTCAACGCCACTCAACTCTACTATATGCCCCTCTATGCCACTCCATCACACTCCATTTTATGACATTCCACTCCATGCCACTCTCCTTTACCCTACTAACTTTTAGCCATGCTTAACAGCAGCCACTCTGGTGTACAACATTGCTAAAACATATCGGCAAAACCAATAGCTCTTGCATAGGAAAGACCTATTGGTTTTGCCACTGCTTCTTACATATGGTAATACTGTCTGAGGAAATATTACACCTACAAACAAAAATATAGAAATAAGAACCTGAAGATGACCAGCTAGCAAATACATTACCACATTTTTGTACACTTTGATTTACTTGAGCAAGAAACATTTTTTTTGTTAAAATCTGCATTTTATACATTGGATGAAGGATTATATAGTCCATGCAGACAAATCCATTACTGTGCAAAATATCAAAATTCCAGTGGCCCTGAGTAATAATTGAACAGATTGGGATTGATTATCGCGATGTAGCGGAAAGGGCATTGCCTTTGGTCTACTTTGCAATTATTTCCTGCTTTTACTGGTGTGAATGACTGTTTAACCTGACTATCAGGTGTCTTTTGGGGAGTCATAAGAGATGTGTTTCAGTGAAAATTTTTGAGACTGCTGATCTGCATATTTAGAAACAAGCATTTGCAATGCAATAGGTCTCTCATATACGCGAGACCTATTTCACTGCAAATGGTAGTCATCATGGACAACAGGGGGGAGAAGGCACCGACAACGGCGGGCCGAGAAGGCATGGACAAAGGGAGTGCGGGCGGGGGGAGGAGGGGAGAAGGTACAGGCAACTGGAGGGAGGGGGGAGTAAAGAAGGCAGTAGGAGAACTTCATTAAAGCAAATAGTGCTCACAGTGTAAATAACACATACCGTATAACACTCGAAGTAAAGGGGCCAGTCGCCATGTGAGGTGACAAATTAAGAGGCGGTGGTATTAAGGAGGGACTAACAAGCCTATTGATGAATCAGAAGCCAGCATTTAGGACAGACAATGACACAAGCCAATGGCAAACATGGGCGGAGAGTGGGTGGGGCTTCTATTAGCTACTCGTCTACAATAAGTCCCGCTGTGCAGCTCATGTGTGTTGGCTCAGGCTCGACCTAATAACTATTTAAATCTAACATAACACCTTCTGCAACCTTCATCCATCCAGTAAAGTGATGTTGGTTGGGGTCAATGGCTATCGGTGAGCATTTAAACTTTCCAGGATCTGTCACTGTGATGGGGATTGTTGTGCAGTCAGTCTATTGTACCTTCCCGCCGAGCACGACTGGCTTTAGTGTCCCTTCTCCCTTGAAAGAAAATTTACAACATTCGGTCTGTTATTTTCACTATGAATCTCTGTAAATGCCTCTGACAAGGGCAGCGGTATGCACAATCTGTGCATTTAAATCCAGTGATCAGACATAAATTTGAAAGCAAGAAGATGTTGGTTTCTTTCCTTGTTCTTAAAAGGCTGTGCACTCTGCGTTCAAATCCTCAAATAGTTCATAGTAAATTGGTGCATGTTGGTTTACTGTCTTCAACATTTTATTTTACATAAGCTGTTTTTTTTTGTAGACCAGCTACATAATTTATTGTATGGTTCTTAAAAGATAGCATGTATTTATGACAATGTAATCATGACCAAAATGATGCGCAGAGAACATGGAAAGCTTTCTGAAACCTTAGAGGTGTTGGCAAAGAGGTGTTTATTTTTTAGGATAGCTGGGTTTAGGAGTGATGCAGACCGGGGGATCATGTCTCTGGCTTCCACTGGGCTTCATCACCTCAGCCAGGGAGCAGCTTGTTGGCCAGACTCGAGCGACAGCCTGTTTAAATGCCAGGCATTCATCAGAAAAACACTGCAACAATTATCCTGCTGACTGGTCCCCTTACAGAGACAATTTTTTGGTCCTAATCCACAATTATCAACGACTCACTGCTAAACGGTACCTTTTGGAAAATGATCCCCTCTGATGCCATTTGCAGTTTGAGCTAAACGATGGAGTGAGTTTTGGATATCTTAAATGAATATGGATTTTACACAATGGTTCACAATGAAAAGAAAAGAAACAATATTGATGTGTCCAACGCTACAAGGTGCACACTAAGAGTCAGATTTACTAACACTTTGCTCTGGGTTTGCATCAGAAAAGTAACACAAACCAGCACAAGTGTTGTTTTGCAATGTGCTTCTCAGCACAAATCCTTATTTGATTTGGAAAGTGGCCCTAAGGTAACACAAAGTAATACTTTGTGCTACTTTGCGTCAAGGGGGCATTCCGTGGGTGGCAGACACAACCACCCATAGACTATGATGCAGAGCCCATCTACTTAAACAGGCATTGGTAATGAATCGGTTTCGCCTATGTAATAAATAAAGAGCTGTTTTCATCAGTCACCGACCAGGAGAAGGAAGGAGCTCCCTGACAGATAACATGGGAGTGGAGAGGATGTTGCGCTGTGGCCAGAGCTGCTGACTCGAGAGATGGGGATCCCGGTTCGAGTTTACGCTGCGCCGCCAAACATTCGGTGATTCTATACAAATCGCTTCATCTCTTCAGGTATAAATTGTTATATAAATGTTGGAATAGTAAGAGGCAAAACTTTATGAAAATATAGTTCCACCAAAGTGGATTTTAACAGTGTTTCGGCAGTGGGGAACTGATAAGAGAAGCTGAAGAGGAACAAGCATTGGTAAATGCCGAAAAATATGCTACAGCCAAAGAAATTAAGAAAAGGAAAGTGGCACGCACAGGAACCAATGAGGAGGCAGGATGTAAGTCCCTTTTAAGTTTATATTAAAAGCAATAGGTTTCTCAAGCACAGCGCAAGCGCTGTGCCGGCATAACTCAAAAAGGTAGACAGGACTTGGCACCAAAATGTAACGCCGCCTTGAACCAGGCATAAAGATTGAGAAGAGTTTTCTTTTTCTCAAACCTTTTCCAACTTTGCACTGGGCATCACACATAAAAAATGTTAAACTATGTCTAAGTATTGTAATTTGTTCTGTAATCGCACCCTGCCAGTACAAAACCTATACTTGAAGTCATGCACACTCCCTTGCACCTTGACGTAATGGTGTATGTATTGGCACAAGGTAGCCAAAAGTACACCAGCATAGTGAGAGAGACAAACAGGGCCATATCTTAATAGGTATGGTGCTGTTCTGCTTTCTTCATTTCACCCAATGCAGCACACCAACTTTTGTTACTGCGTTGCATGAGAACTTATTAAACCTGCCCCTGAATATTTGCGCATTGGGCTGTGTGGCACTTTAATCGTACTTGATCATACAGGATCGAGAATCTTGGTAACACAATAGTGCATCATATCAGTTAAATGCCAAACGGAAGGAAGCTTCAACAGAGCTCAATTGCTTCAAGATATGTGTTGCTTTCTCAAAGTATGTAGTGAAAACAGTTTATGGGCTATGTGATTCGGAGAAACTCCCATTTATCACAATCTTGAAAGGTACATTGAAATGAACTAAAAAGGATATGGTGAAGCACAAATCTAGTGAAACTTTTTTTTCTGTTCACATTTTTTCATTGGCATTTAAATTACCATGGTACAGTATGTAGATACATAGGCCTTGTGTCATACAGAATGCATAATATAGTACAAAATAATTAATTGAATTACAATACATAGAACATAAGAGAATTAGTATAGCATACTATCAAAAATAGCATAGCACATAAGGTTTGTTTAGGAGCATGCTATCGGAAATTGCGAAAGGATCCATTTCATATTTACTCTGGGTCCGTCTTAAGCATATGAAATATAGAAAGGAATCTTCACCTTACTTTGGTTTCGATGTAAAATGGCAACAGCTCATTGTGTTCCATAAGCAAGTTTTGCACAACATATCACTTATGGAAAACTATCTATGGCAAGATGCATCCCGCACGCGAGAAGGATCATTCTCGACAATAGGAGAGTGGTCCACACTCTGCAAATAGATCATTGATTGAGGGCCTAGATGCTATTATCTTGCATGGAAATGTTATTAGACAAACCACTGTAAGCAGTACATTTGGGGAAGCAAATGTAATGTGAATATGGAACGAGAATGCGATTGAGCAAACACAAGTAATATAGCTTCAAAGCAATGGCGATGGACTCCGAAAAAATTGCAACTAATAATAAAATTGTTGTGTGTCCTCATGCAACGTAACTGGTGCTATGTAAAGCGCTCTGATACCCGATTCGGCTCAAGTTCGCGCTCTATAAAACTCTGCAAAAAATAAATACTATCTACTATAATTTCAATGAATTAGAGATTACATATCTTTTGCATATGCATTTTCAAATATTTTAATGGACGATCCAACATTACTGCGTAGACTGCGGCAGTTGTTCGAAAGTTGAACATACTTGTTCTTTCAACTATCCTAATCGACGTAAGTGCTTAGCTTGTATAGATATAATAAACAAATAATAACAATAAGTGAAGGAGCCCGAAGATTTTTTTAGAGAGTGCTGTCAAATACCAGAGTTACCAGATACCAAAGCTACATAATCTAGATTCCACCTCATTCATTGTTCTTTCTTCACCGAATGCCTTGTGTCTTTATCTCATGTTTCTTTTCAAGCCGGCTTTCCCCCTTTATCATAGTTTCCTTATCATGAACCCCTTCCGTCTTTCTCCCTTTTGGGCACTGGTGTTGCTCCCTTGGTTTTTTATGCAGCGTGTTCTGTTTCTCTTGGTTGTTTCTTTATTGTGCTTTTGTGGATGTGTTTGCACTGACTGAGCTCTATGTGTCTTGTTTTTGTTCTTACACTGAGAGTTCTTGTCCTAGGGATAATCTTGTATTGAAACATTTGTCTTTTTTTATATATTTTTTTGTCATATGGCGGTCCTTCCACTGAGTGCTTTGTGTCTCCAGGTTGTTCTTCCGGTATGTCTTTCATGGAGTGTTCTGCAGTTTGGGATGTTCTTTAATTTGCGTACAGTCGTTCTAGCAGGGTTGGATTTCTTTCTGTGTGTTGCTCTTGCAATGAAAGATGTGTTTGCTATTTGAGTATAAGATCGGTTCTATAAGTGGACATATTTAAAGTTGTCTGTCTTGGGTTTGTTCTTGTCTTAACTCCTGTTTCAACAGAGGTTGCTGGTAAAGTGAATCGTTTACGGCTTGGATCTGCAGTGAACTCACTGTTCTGTGCTTTGAAGTTGTTGACCTTTGGCATTTCTTGTGTCTTGGGATTCTATCTGCCATGAGGGTTGTGTGTTTAAGAGTTCTTCTGGCACTGACTGATTGTAAGATTTGGCATTGTTCTTGCACCCATTGATAGTTGTAGCCCATACAGGTATTTTTGCGTAATGTGGAGGATATGTTAGAAGAGGGTCTGATGAGGCGACCACCTTGTATACCCCCCGATTCACTTCCTCCCTGTACCATACTATTGTTTCACTCCCCCACAGCACAGTCACGAGGATTGTTTCAGTCACTGCTGGTACCCCAGCACTGCTTCACTCACTCCCAGTCCCCCAGCATTGCTTCACTCACTCCCAGTACCCCAGCATTGCTTTATTCCCTCCCAGTCCCCCAACATTACTTTATTCCCTCCCAGTACCCAAGCATTGCTTCACTCAATCCAGTCCTCCCTCATTGCTTCACTCACTCCTGGTCCCCCAGTATTGTTTCACTCCCTCCCTCCCAGTCCCCCGCATTGCTTCACTTCCTCCCTACGAGTCCCCCGCTTTGCTTCACTCCCTCACAGAATAGCGTCACTCCCTCCCAGTCCCCAAGCATTGCTTCACTCCCTCACAGCATAGCTTCACTCCCTCCTGCCCCCCCCCCCATTGCTTCACTCCCTCCCTCCCAGTCCCCCCGCATTGCTTCACTCCCTCACAGCATAGCTTCACTCCCTCCCAGTCCCCCCTCCCAGAACCCTAGCTTTGCTTAATTCACTCCCAGTTCCCCAGCGTTGCTTCACTCCCTCCTAGTCACCCAGCACTGCTGCACTCAGTGTTGTTTGACTCACTCCCAGTCCCCCAGCATTGCTTCACTCACTCCCAGTACCCCAGCACTGCTTCACTCACTCCCAGTGCCCCAGCACTGCTTCCTTACCTGTCCCCCGGCATTGCTTCGCTCACTGCTGGTACCCCAACATTGTTTCACTCACTGCTGGTACCCCAGCACTGTTTAACTCACTCCTGCCCCCACAGCATTGCTTCCATCCCTCCCAGTCCCCCCAGCATTTCTCCCCTCAGCCTGTTCCTATATGGGATGACAGCCCGGGGGCCCTCTCCCGGGGTACTGCACATCCCTTCCCACCACAATGTCTCTACGAGAACAAAACAGGAAGAAAGAGATGGAGGCGGTGGGGGTGCTGTGGCTAAGCTGGAGTACACACCTTCACACCTCCTCTGCACTTCCCTCCTCTTAAAGACAAGGGGGGCCTCGTCCTTTCACTCGCATGCTGTCGTCTCCCTCCCTGGCTCCATTTCCATAGACAGTGCAGCAGGAACAGCATGGCCGGGGTTATGTAGAGTTCAGGGTGGCATGATCAGACCCTACATCCTGGTTCTGGCTTGGACGCCCCCCCCCCCCCAACAATCGCCCCATTACCCCCATTACTGAATCGCTCACTCGTGTATATATTTCCCTCCCTCTCCTGCTTTCCGTCGGTGTTTCTGTGGAGGGGTCAGTGGGACATGAGTCTGATGAAGAGAGGCGTTAGGCCATCCATTCCACCCGCCAATTTTCTGGACCTCCAGAACCTGCGGAGTTTGCCCCCTATTTCGCCTCGGCGTGTGTTTGTGAAGTGAGTGAGTCGTCTGCGGTGTGGGGGGGGGGGAAGGGGGGCTGTCCTACTACATATCTCTGCCCGTCCTGCTCCCTGAGTAGTGGTAGTAGGCGAGGGGCACAGGGTGGTCTGCGGGGAGAAGGTGGTAGACTTGCCTGGTCGTGGTCCGCCGATGCCCCTCCCACCAGTGTTAACCCTCATGCCCCCACGACGTTTCCTCTGCATAATCTCCTCTTGTCGGAATGTTTGGAATGTTGCTCATCAGCGGTCATTAATTAAGAAGGAACAGAGGGCAGCCTGCCCCATCTTCTGAACCCCGCTCCAGCCGCCCCGGTCCACTTCAGCCCGTACCCGGCACATCCCGCGCCCCCTCCCCCGCGCTTCCTTCCTCTGATGTGCTCAGGGCACAGCTGCTGCCTTGATTTGTCATAATGCAGAGAGAGGGGGAGAAAGAGGCGAGCTGCTGTCTCTCTCTGCAGCAGCACTGCAGGTACGGCGGCACCGGGAGGACAAAAGATGCGAGATCTCTGCCTCCAGCCCCGCCGACCCCTCCTCGTCGAAGCACCTGCCTTCCTAGGGGTGGGGGCTTGTAGGCGCACACAAAGGATCTGGGCTGGGGGGAGATCAGTGCTGCAGGGCTGTATTCTTGGAAAGTCTGCTGCATGCACTCAATCCTCAGGAGGAGTCAGGGGAAGAGGGGAGGGGTACAGAAGGCGGGAGCTAGGCTGGGAGAGACATTCAGGGGACTCGTGCAAAGTGCTCCAGCCGTGCCTACTGGCCCCACCTGGGTTCCCAGCAGCACCCGTCAAGCAGGCTGGCACTACCAGCTGCCAGAACCTGGCGCCCCAGCAGCAGGCTCTGCGAGCCGAGGAAGTTGGGAGAGGGGACGGCGAGCTCTGTTTACCTGGGCACGTGTGTTTGTGTATGGGAGACTCGCTGCTACTCCGCGAAGCTGAGGAGATTTAAAGCAGAAACACAGCCCTAACCCCAGCCTTGGCCAGGAATGTCCTTCTTCGGAGGGGACTTTTCCAAGTTGGATTGCCAATGGAGAATAAAGTAGAAGGTAGATGTTGTCTCTATTACTCTGGGGTTCGTGTGTGTTTTTTGTGAAGTTGTTTGTCTTTTACCGTTACTCCATTCTCTTTCGAAATTGCGAGCGCAGTGGAACGGAACGCGTCCCCAGCTTTAGGCACTATACTAAAAAAGATTGAAATCTCCATTGCACCTCTCTGCAAGCCATACCTCCCTGGTGATATTTGAAAAGTATCACACACAGAGGGAGTAGCGGGGCAAATGAGAACTTATGAATGGGGGCACTTTAAGAGTTGGCAGCTGTTCTTCTGAATGGAGAAGGGTATCCATAGAGCCACGCGAGACACTTTTGAAGTTTGTCACATGAACGTGCGGATTCGTGACAAGTGATTCTGCATTGCTTGTTAAAAAAAAAGACAACGTGAACTAATATTTGAAGAAAAAACCCACTATGGCGACGTAAGCCGCGTTTTCGGCAGCCTCTGTGCACTGCTGCAGTCGTTGTGCGCTACGCTAACGTTAGCCTTTCAAGCTCCAGATGTATTTGAAAGAGCTGCTGCCCCGGCCCTTCTGTCATTATACCCATTCCATGACCGCGAACCGAGGGGCTGCCCCGAGTTTTGTTTATTGGGGCTGGGGGCACCAACTTTACAGGATGCACAGTTCAGACAACAAGTCTGCACTCGGAGCACCCCTGCAGACGCAAATGACACCGTGATGTCAAGCGGGGACAACTGCAGGACACTGCGAGACTTTGCAGGGAGACCTGTTAATACGTGCCGGTGTTCTTCTGATGGAACAGGCAGGCACTTTATATAGAGGAGGGTGAACAGAGGACAGAGTTGTCCTTTGCGGCACTTTCCCGGTCTGCTTCCGTAACAGTGCAGTGAAGCACGCGCGTGCCTGTGAATTGACTGGCAGGATTACACTCGGTTTTTAACACTATTTAATGTGCATGTCTTTTATATGCTTGTGTTGAAATGCATCTCATCCACTTCGGGTACCCCGAAAGCTGCACTTACCAGAGGATGCCGGGAGCTGTACCAGGGTGGATGGTATGATTTGTTTTCATCCATGGTGACATGGCTGTATTGGCGGAACAAAGATGCCATGGACCCAATCGAGCAAGCAATCCACCCCTCTCCTCCCCCCCCAAGTTACATTTGATCATAAAAATGCAGGCACAATTGAGGTGTAGTGGGTTCCGGTGCCACTGCACCTGCTGCACTACCGATACCTTCTCCCTTGCGGGGACACAAAGTGTACCGGGCAGAACACTACAGGCTACTGGGGCCGAGCCTCTGTCAACATTTCACGGACGAGTGTTTGCTGTGGGTTTTAGGCTTGAACTGTGGCAGGAGAGTTGTGAGAGGGAATGTGGCGCGTGTTTGCTGGCTGCGTTCTGCTGCACAGGAGTAGTTAACAAAGGAACCCGGCTGTTTTCAGGGCATAAGACTTGTAAGGTTCATTGTAGGAGCCTGAGAGATCGGCGTATTATATTGCAGGCAGTTTATTTAGTGAAATGACCCGAGGCGGCACAATGTGAGAGCGGGTACGTGTGCGGCTTCTTTCTGAGTCGGACTATATTTAGTTTGAGGCGCCCGCGCCCTGCTGCAGCTCCCGCTCAGCTAGCTGTGTGTTTATTGCGCGCTGCTAAATGTCATTTACTCGGAGATTTTTTTGTCCCCGCCCCACGGAAGAAATTCGCTGGCTAGCAACTGTTTGTGTGGCACATTTGTAAGGTTACGTTTCTGAAAGTAAGAAATCAAAACACAATTGTTTTGCCTTTGTCTTCCAGGACAGGCAGTGTTAAAATTTAGAACTAACTGTACTTAGTATGGTGCGCTAGCACACACCACAGACCGTTTTCTCAAACCCCTAGCGCCTTAAAGCCGTTCCAGCGTCATGCATGAATCTGACTGAGATGATTTTGCATATCTGCTTAAAATTTCTAGTACTGGCAGGATGTAGGGTGTACCCAAAAAGCAACATAAAAGAAACGTATGCACTCTGTAGACAGGTTTCTTTATCAGAATAGCTATTCCTTTTGTAAGCTTTGTTTAAAGTAGTATTATCGTAATTATTAATATAAGTTATTTAAAAGAATGATATTGCATTGATACTTGGTTCCGAGTTGCAACTCGGACTTGCAGCGTGTTCTTGTTACCTGCAGTGAGCACCGCGAATAACGCGGGGTCAGACAGAATGTCACGTGATCTTGCGCACTGCTAGGTTTGTTTTGAGCCGTAATGCGCGCGAGCAGCGCCTCCCGAGGGAGGCGAGGCGCGTTGTACAGTGTGTGTTTGTTTTAACTTGCCGTGTTCGTTCCCCGCTGGCACGCAGGTTTTTGAATCCCAGCCCGCATATTGCAAGTCCCGTGCAGCTCCACGTGCACCTGCTTACGAGAAGTGACGGGGCTCGAGCGCGGTTCACAGGGAGCATTTGGTGCAGAAGACGTGCCTTAACATAAAGCGCATAGAAATGCCACATTCACGTCTCATATACAGTTCATGAACAATTATCCTGCTGTAGATGATGCATGGTCTCTGATTGGCTGGGGGGTTTGGTTAATGGTCGCTCTCCGGCTTACAAGTGGCTGTCTGATGATGATATCATCTTCTCTTTATGTGATTGGCGCGGGCCCTGCATGGTACCCTTTCAATGAACTGCATGTGCTGGAATCTGCTAATGGCACGCATTACTGCTTTTTCCAGCAATAAAACAGCGCACACGGTGTTTACAAGAGATGTAATGCCGTTTAACTGTTGACTAACTAGCAGAAGTTTTTGTTGTTTTTTTTAAGAATTTGGGCAACTACATCAACTGCCTACTTTTGACAGCAGTGCCTCTCATGTAAGCTTTTACTCAGATGCCTCCATTTCTTTAGGCAGAGTATATTCTGTATTCTGCTAATACGCTGTTACTGCAAATTTTCCATGTTCCTCAGAAGTTTGACCACTAACCGAAATGTTCAGTGCGTCTTGCAAAGAATTGTTGTCTCAAACGTTCACACCACCGTTTTACCGCTTCTCAGTTACAAACCCACTGTGGTCCCAAAACTCCTCCTGTGGGGATTGTACACAACTTAAGTATTTACAGCACCTCTTCTGTGAGGTGTGGATATCCCTGCATTTGGTCACCTGCCACCCAGTTTTTAGGTCTCGCCCGACCCAGCGCATGCGCTGGTCTGGCGAGACTTATTGAGAGGGCTCCAAAAAGTGCTACGAAGCCAGCCTAGAGCTACAGTGCATGGGCGCGCGCGTCGCGCTTTACCGCAATTACTTTCACTTTCACGGCCGCTTTGATGTTTGATCGTGATCCCGATCGCGATCACTTTAACTCTTTGCATAGCCAATAGGTCTCGCTTTTGGGACCTTATAAGTATTTAGTTATGCAACTGTTGCATGGCTAAACACTTATAAGGTCCCAAAGGCGAGACCTATTAGCTATGTCAATGCTTGTTTTAAGTGGGATGAAAAAACTGAGGCGGGGGGGATCACAAAGGAGCGTGGTTGATGTACTGAGGGGCGTGGCTTAAGAACACGTAAGCTAAAAATCTGTGCTTAGCATAGTGTGCTGCCGGCTGGCATTTTGCTGCTTCTGTCGTTGCCTCCAGATATAGAATACAAGTAACATTACAACTACAGCAAGCCAGGACTATTGGCTGTGTCAAAGGTTGTTAGTCGCATAAGAGAAATAAGCAACAACTATGGCTTTCTTGTATATAATATTGCAAATACTTTAGCTCTGAAATGATGAGACTTTTAAAGACCTACAATGAGTCTCTACGAAGTTACATCAAAGGCAGTGGCGGGTGGTACTGCTGCAGAGTTAAGGTTCTTATTCACCCCGAGGGTGAGGGCAACAATTGAGAGGCCAGTAGGGACCCGCCTTAGCAGCTGCATTTTAGAACTGCCAGTGCTGAGCACCAGCAGGACCCGGCCCACTTAAAGCCCTGCCGCCACCCCTTCTGCACTCACATCGGTCCACTCATCAAGGTTGACCTTCCTCTATATGGACAGAACTGCTTCTTCAAAGTTTGGCCACTCCCTCTGTTAATGTCACTCCTCCTTCGGGAATGCTCCCGCTCTAAAGCATGGTCACCTCCTTCGTTTATGATACACCACTTACTAGATTTGGCCAACCCTTCTATTTACACAACTCCTCCTGTCAGGGTTGGTACATTTCCCCTTTATTTACAGTGATCACCCTATGACTTTTGCCTATGATTATGTATTTATAGCGCTCCTCCTAATGGGTGATTCAACCCCTCTCCCGACAGTGCTCATGCATTGAGGTTTGGCCTTGCTCTCTATTTACAACACTCCTATGAGATGTAGTTACCACTTCAGTTTACAGTGATCACCATAGGAAGGTTGGCCACGCCCAATATCTGCATTGCCTCTTCTCTGAGGCTTACCCATGGCCCATGTATTGACCGCACTCCTCTTATGAGGTTACTTCAACTCCTCTGTCTTCAGTGCTGTTCCCATGAGATTTGACCATCTCTATTTACACTGCGCATAAGGTCCTGTCCCTACCATGGTGCTGTGAGTGTGTGGGCACTCAGCATCTTATTCTCTTGACCAGCCAAACTCCAAAAATCCTTTCCAGTACCCTGCACACAGCGTCTACAATACAAGATTATTAATGCGAACGATCCTGAAATCATGTTGTGGAAAATTTAAAATTCTCTGCCCCTACAATACTGGATTCAGTAATGCCAAAAGAAGGTACAAGGCATCATCAATACAAGCTTACCAAAAGGCGTGTAGATGACAACGATCAAAAAGCCACAGTCTCCCTCTTCTTCACCAAAAACATACAAGAATCAGGGGATTTCCAAACACTCCGTGGAACATATATAAAAAAATTGATGTGGTGCCCAGTCTAGTTCAAAGTAACCAGAGGAGCGAGTAAACAAACAACATACATGATAAACATCTAGAACAGTTACACAATAGTGACAAAAACCAACAACTAGAAAATGAGAAGCTTTGACTGCGACTTCCTACCCTTTGAAATTGAAATATAATCGCCATGGAACTCATTCAGTGGCACATTAGCTGAAACTGGACAAAACAACTACAACTGTCTTTAAATGACTAACCTCAGAATGCACACAAGCATAGTAACTTGGCCTTCGCTTTGGTTTGGACTCACATTTGAGGCGTAACAGCATCTCTCACTAATAAGGCGCTGTTGAAAAATCCACCTCAATAAGTTTGACAGATCAGAACCACCAACTTTAAGAAAAAAAGCGGAGACAAACCTATGTTGTCCGGAGTGACCACATACATGTACAGTTGGATCTGAAGTAGGCAAGCCAGCTGCAGACCTCAACAGGGAAAGAACCCATCTGGCACATCAGAGTCTCACAGACGCACGATAAGGAGGTGCATTTTTCAGCTAACGGTGGACCTGACGATGCTCAAAGACAAGCTTGCCCTAAATCTATGTCCAGCAGTTAGCTGACAATTTCCTTTATTTTGGATTGTTTTGCAATAAAAGACTGTTTATGACAACTTAACAAAGACTATAAGACTTATTGAACAAAACTCTTACAATACAAACGGGTGGTGCATCGCTCCTTTCTCTGGGCTCAGCAATTCTCTGCTTTGCAGTTAGCACCAAACAGCGGCAGGTGCTGGAGTAACTCATGCACACCCAACCCGAATGACTGTTGAAAATCTTCACATAAAGGGAACACGGCAGGGTAGTGCGGTCAAAGTGTCCGCCGTTGTCCCTATCTGTACCTCGCTATGTCCAGCAGTTAGCTGTGTTGCCTGTGTGCCGTGGGTCCCACTGACAATCATGTTTGCAAGCAGACGGAATCTTCATCCGGTTGGAACTAACATTGTACAATATGAGCGTTTGCACAGCGCTTGCTATCCCCAACAAGGTACTTGGCTGGAAAATGTTGTAGTGTAATGTAGAGTGCACCTATGGCAGCGCTCTCCTGGACGGCGCAGTCATGGGAAGAATAATGTGTTCTTCTACATCACACTAGCTCTGTCTTATGTCTGACTGTTGGCCAGTGGGGTTCTTGATGGCCGCACCCATGCCGCAGAGAGCAATGGAGACTAGGTTAAGGTCATGAGGTCCTTAACTTCTCTTTTCCACTTCAGGCTGTTAATGGAGCCACTTTCCACCTCACACCACTAGGCCGAGGGTTTCCAGGTTTTAATGTACATGTGCGGTTTGTGTGAGAAACTACCTGAAAGGTTTTGTGGATAGACACAAAGAACGACTATGTGTCTTTACACACAACATCGTCATGCCTTCCATCTCCCCTTTGTTTCCCTTACTTACATTTACTTCCATGGATTTTGTTTTCTTGCATAAATTTATTTTTACACGAAAATACTGATTCTCTGAATCAGCACTTCCACTTTTGAAACAAAAATCCAAGTCTTTGCACTTGTAGATGACACCGACGAGCCAAAATGTGACATGGGCCCAAGGTGCTCTGATGCCCTTCCAACCTTTGCTGGTGGTTGTTCATCATACATGCGTGACATGTTTGGCAATCTCAGCCTAGCTCGGGGTAGCCTTGTTTTGCTGGTTTATTTATGTGTACACTCCCTGCTACATGCAAAGCTACGTGCAGACCAATTTGGCACATCCAGACATTGGTTGCACTGTACCTCAACCGAGAACCCGCTGAATATTCTGTTGAACAGGTGATCTCTCTGCCCCATTTAAGAAAGTAAGTCTAAAGTCCTCGATCTTGAAATGAAATAAACACTTCTTATTGTGGGAACGATATGCTAGGGTTTAACCCGGCTGCCAGATGGCAGCAGTTCACCTACATAAATAAATAGCACACCCTGGACACATATAAAAATAACATTGAAGAGCGAAATGTAGGCCCATTGTGGGGTCAACGTGCTTTTGCTAGTGGAAATGAGATACAAATGCTCTTAATGCTGTTGGAGAATGAGCAGTACTTCCCACCCCCCACTACCCAGTTTCTCCAGAGTGCCTGCAAAGTGCCACTCCAGTTTAAAGAGGGTGCCAGAGTGATTGCATTCCACGAAAGGCCTTTTAAAATGCTAACATGGTTGACACAGATGAACTAAAGCCGCTTAAGCAGAGAGCAGCAGAGGTTGAGCCCTCCCCCCGATTAGTGTCGCTCCTATGAGTATATGTGCAGTTGGTGATCATCTGGCACGACGCTGCTGAGGCATGTACATGGAGAGGGCCCGCCCCTCGCCTGTCACTTCTCATCATACTTAGGCACCGTTGATTGACAGGCAGAGGCAGTCTCTACAGAGCGGCCTCGCGTCTGTTGCTTCCATGGGCACGCTTGCCTGTCAGCGTCTGAAGATGGACGCGGCGGTGCTCTGGGAGTCTAGTTTTATCCAAGCATCCCCACAGCCTAGCCCTAAGCATTGAAGATGTCAGTAGTTATGGCACTGGCTGTCAGCCTTTTGACTTTGTCAGTGCTTGTTTTTTCATAGTTTTTGCTACACTTTATCGTTGGGGAAGTTGCTGGACCCTCATGAATCTAAAAAAAAGACATAGGCTAAGAGGAAACTTTCTTTTTCATGAAAAATCACACATTGATGTACAAGTACTTCATGGCTAAGGGAACTACTTTCTCTTTGGATACGCTTCTTGTGAAATGGGGGAACGCCGTCACTCATATTGAAGCTAACAAATGACTGAAGGGGGCTGAACCCCTTCCCAAACTATATGCTGTAGTGTGTGAAAGAAAAATGTGAATGAAACAATAAGGGACCATTGAATGAAGATGGCTCAATGGAAGTCCCTGTAAGTTACTATATTGTACATATAATTTTAAGTAAAATCAGAAGGTCTTGGCTAGTGCCAAATGTAATAGGATATGTGGCAGTTTCACAGGGGGAACAACCTTTACAACGCAACTTTTACAACGCACTACCTTTACAACGCATTTTTTACAACGCATAATCCATTACAACGCATGACATTACAACGCATGACACTACAACGCATTTTTAAAAACTACCTTTACAACGCATTCCATTACAACGCATACTACCATTACAACGCATACCATTACAACGCATAATATTACACTACACTATCCAACACTTACCCTACTGTTGCACCCCCTGGAGTTAGAATAGTAATTTTTACCCCTATACTATCCAACACTTACCCTACTGATGCACCCCCTGGAGTTAGAATAGTAATTTTTACCCCTATACTATCCAACACTTACCCTACTGATGCACCCCCTGGAGTTAGAATAGTAATTTTTACCCCTATACTATCCAACACTTACCCTACTGTTGCACCCCCTGGAGTTAGAATAGTAATTTTTACCCCTATACTATCCAACACTTACCCTACTGTTGCACCCCCTGGAGTTAGAATAGTAATTTTTACCCCTATACTATCCAACACTTACCCTACTGTTGCACCCCCTGGAGTTAGAATAGTAATTTTTACCCCTATTCTATCCAACACTTACCCCACTGTTGCACCCCCTGGAGTTAGAATAGTAATTTTTACCCCTATACTATCCAACACTTACCCTACTGTTGCACCCCCTGGAGTTAGAAAAGTAACTTTTACCCCTATACTATCTAATACTTACCTTAAATGTAATTTAATATTATGCGTTGTAATGGTATGCGTTGTAAAGGTAGTATGCGTTGTAATGGAAATGCGTTGTAAAGGTATTTTTTAAAAATGCGTTGTAGTGTCATGCGTTGTAATGTCATGCGTTGTAATGGATTATGCGTTGTAAAAAATGCGTTGTAAGTGCATGCGTTGTAAAAGTGTGCGTTGTAACGTCATACATCCGTTTCACAGGCTTCCACACCCTGCTTGCATAAATACAGATTAGCATAAATCAAGCTTTATACTGCACAGACTTGTCTGTTAGCCCCTCGGAGGGATGACTCACTCACTGTGTGACTATGGGTACACTGTTCATTTTTATTGTATTCTCTTTGGTGTGTGCTTAAAGCACATCATTGTGCATGAGGGAGGGGAGAAGGTAGAAACTGTGGGTAGCTTAGCATGGGGTTGCCAAAGGTGAGCTAGGGGATATATATTTTAAGTTTTATATAGCAGAAACTCGACCCGAAGTTATCTGAGCACTTTAAATGAGCGACAGTTGCATTATAGAAGACACATTCATTTTTAGGCATGGTGAGATTACATGATTTGCCCAGAATCACAGGATGCTTGAGCCTACCGCCACACTTGAACCTGGTTCCCCAGCTTCAAAGTCAGCCGCTCTAGCCGTTAAGCCACATCCTCTTTACCCATACCCACATTTTTGGACAGCCACATAGTGGAACTAATTTATATGGTCCGAGGTCATCATGAAAATCGGGCGTAGGTCCAACCTTCCTGCAATTACGCTGGGCACCCTTGACTATGGTGGTGTGTAGGTGAAGGTAGATTACATTGTAAGATTTCACTTAGGTGAGTTACGTAGCATTCATTTTGGGGGAGAGGTTTCTTGCACACAACTTAATAGAATATATAGATTAAACAGCAGATGCAAAGTACAAAAGGCATCAGTGCATATCAAAATAACCATGTGAAACTTCATTTATTATGGAAGTGGAGGAGTTTACTCCAGTAAAGCGTTGTAGGGAATATGGATTTTATGTTTTTTCTTGAGCTCTTGAAGGGTGAGTAAAACGTGCGTGGAGCAGAGATCTCCAGACATTAAAAGTGTGTTGTTTTAGGGACTCCTCTTTTTACGAATTAAACACTTTGGAGATGGTGTATTAGATGATACAAACTGTGTGGCGAGTACAGTGCCGCAATAGCAGAAGATTTAATGTGTACAAACTTTAGTTTAGGACTGCCAGTCTCCGAGTCAGGGAAGTAGCTTTTTCCATGCCAAGCACTGGATTGCCTACTCACACCTGGAACAAAAAAAAAAGCTTGTGACCTCTACTCTAGCCCTTTCCAAAGCAATGGTCTGCCTGGAGGCTGACAGTGTTTCCATCCCACACTTAAACCTCAAATACAAAGGGGCAGATGGGAGTGCCTAACAAAAATGAATGTGTGTCCTCATGTAATGCAACTGTTGCTATGTAAAGCGCTCTGATACCCGATTCGGGTCATGTTTGCGCTATATAAAACTCTGTAAAAAAAAAAAAAAAAAAGGTTAATACCATCATCAGAGGGAGAGGTATTGGACATGCACCGTGAATACCTCCTATATCAAGTTTTCACTTGGAAATGAGGCATAGCACGTGAAGTTATATTTAATGCACCAAATTCCACCTTTTACCTTTCTTTCTGGGATTTTTCTCACAATACATTGCAGGTCAGTAGCGCCTAGACGCCCCCGGGCAGTAGTGCACTTTACAAATCCCGCTAACATAACATAACATTTCTGCAGGTTTATCCTGCCAAAATCTGTCTGGGTAAAACAATGGGAGTGTGGTCAAAATATCACAGCTCGTAATTTCAGTTCCACGCAGGGGTTTTCACAGTGATCAGAATTTCTCCCACAGCTTACAAAAAGGGTCTTACCATTGTGTGTAGCAGAGGCTGAAAGCTGTGAGTTAAACTGGCGGCATATATTCAGTACATACAAGCCAGAAAGAGTTAAAGCCCGCTAAAAGAATGCCTGACTAAAAATTTAAAGTGCCGGAGGGAAGTTGGATGAGAGGCTGCTGACATTTCTCTTTTTTTGTGCAATTTGTATGAAATCTTGCTGGTTTGTGGAAAATGAGCAGTGACCTTCATGCGGCATGCGTCATTCACGGAGCCACTTTTCCATGGCGGAGTCTTTGAAACGGGGTTCTAATTTGATGTGACTGTAATGTTAAACTAGCGCTGCCACAGAAAAAGCTGTGCATCCTTGGTTTCACTCCTAAAGTTTTCTGGGAGGGCATACTTTGTTCCAAATTTTGCAGTGAGTAGTTTCGACCAGCCACAACCTTCTCCTTCACAAGGTATTGCTCCCCCACACCCTCTGTCTAATCCAATAATGTGACTAAAGTCAACTCCAGTAAAAGGGTTTTGGATCCCCAAAGTTTTATTTTGCATTTGTTGTTCCTTTGTCTCAGAATCAAGGCCACCTGGTGCATCGTGGTGCCCTCTTGTGGTCAATTGTGGTTTTGCGATAAGACATCCGCCTACAGTGGCCTTGATGTGGCACCAGATCTGGCTGCAGTACACTGATACACAAGAGGCATTGTGAGATTCAAAAACATAGAGTAGATAGTGCATCCTCGCCAGTGATGGCATTGGGCAGTTTTCAGGAAGCCGCTGCAACGCCATTGGACAGAATAAGTGTACATCCGCAAAAGGAAAGGATGACCTTCAACGTCAGAGCCAAATATCTCCTCCCAAGGATCTCCAAAATGGATTCAAGTGCCAGAGATTGTGTACCATTTAGTGGGACAATAGAATGCTTTTATGAGACAAATCTTTGGAATATTTCCTGTAAGAAAGTTGCAATCAGTAACCATTCCTTCAAAAGAAAAGACGGTTATTGGTCAAATTTAGCCATGTAATCATAGAATTATCTAGGTTGAGCTCACCACATGGTAATCAAATGCTTTCCTAATATTTATCTTTTGAATGACTGATCGGGCTGGAGTAGAGTCAGTCATGTGTCATTCCATAGCTGCCTAGTGCCTTCTATGATTATTGGTATTGTCTGGTGTGTGGTGTTCTTCTTACCAGAGCTGACCTTTGCTCCGGAAGCTCCCTGGGTAAAACCAAATCAGGAGCTCGTTTCGCCCTCTTTAACTGACTGTGTTGAAAGAAATGGGAGGGTATGAGGAAGGTGAAGGGGGCAAGAGAAAGAAGAGCCATGGGAAGATAAGCAGCCAAAATTCGGATAAGGGCACCAGCAGCCCCAGACAGTGTTTAAATGCACTTATCTTCGGAGTCGGAAGAAGAATGCTGCAGGCAGCTCCTGCACCCCTAAAGGTCTGGGCTCTTGGCGTGGGCCAGTTTGCACGTTTGCTTGTGCTAAAAGCTGGCAGTGGTGGATGCCACAGGTTGGGTGGGGGAATATAAAATGTCACTTACCTGGCTGCCGGGCGCCGTCTCTCCTCTGTCCCTCCCGGACCGGAAGCAGGAAGCACACATGCTTCCCTAAGCCAATCACAATGCTGCAGTCACCAGCATGACAGCAGTATCATGATTGGTCTGAGCGCCGTGGCTCGGCGCTCAGACAATGAGTGGGAGCTTGTGCATGTTCTACACCCAGGCTGGCAGAGAACATGCTAAGAGCCATTACTGTTTGGCTGGCCCAAGACCACCGGCCAAACCGTTGTGCGCACTTTAGTGCCACAACCACTCCACCCCCTGCTGGCTGTGACGACAGCCCAGCCTCGGCCCATAAATCTGCCTCGGAAAAATAAAATGATTATAACATTGTGTTTTTACCATTTTATTTTTCAGGGCCGCTAAGCGGCTGATGAACGCTGGCCCTGCTCGTTATAATACATCATCATACCCCAGCTCCGCACATTAAGGCCTGGCCTGTTTTACGTTTACAGTATGTCATAAATGCTGCATGCAAGCTAGTTACGGGAAAAGACTGAAATAGCACGCAGGGTCACTCTACTGTAGGCAAGGGGGTGCTTTTTGCAAAATTTGGTGTGCTATAATAAAAATGTCATTAAATTATGGGAAATTATTGTTTTGGCGTGGAATGGGGTTTGCCAGTATCCTGCATGACTCTGTTTCATTTTCTTCGTTAAAAGCAGGGGAAAGGGCATAAAGTGAAATGTCAAAATATTTCATTCAACGAGAAATGAATTCCAGGATTTACCCCTTGACAACAAAAACATGTCCGCTACGAGTGTGTGCATCCATAATATTATGGCAGCGTCAATAACTAAAAACAATAAAATGTGTTAGCTTCGATAGTAAGCAGACATGATGCCAACACTACTGCTGTCTAAGAAATTCCCACTTTCTAAAAATAGATGAAAGACATTGAAAGCAGGCGTTGGATAAAAATAGAAAAGGCACTTCCGAATTAATTTACATTGTACCCCTTCCTACTGCAGACCTGCTCACTTGCAGAACTCGTAATGTCCCATTTTCTGCCCTCCATAAAACACCCCCACACTAGCCGTGGGCCACCTTATTTGCATAAGCCGCCGTTCCCTCCAGTCCTGGGGCCTAAGTTATGGAATCACTTTTCACTTCAAATTCTTACCCCTCCGTATCATCTGGCTATAAGATGATAACATTTGGTTATGCCACTGAATTGTCTTTTTTTTTCTTTCCCGCCTTTCGCATAGATGGGTGGGGACATGTTTTTGGACCTGTTCCTTTAATACCAAGACTCCTCCTCAGGTGGATGTACGCACTACAGTGACAAGTCAAACCAAATCACGTGCCAAGGCACCTAAATGGACACCCTGTGCTGTGCGATCGACTACACTAATCTGTGTGCTACTTTGGAACACTTTGGCAGCCACTATCAATTGACACAATACCACACGTGCTGTTATCTATAGCTTTTAGTCAGTTTCATCAATCGCAGTTGTTCCTCAGGGCATAAGGATTGGTTGGCTGACTGGCTTGTTCTCTCTTTGACTGATTTGACGTTCTTATGAAACACGTCACTGCACAGACAGGCCCTTACTATGAGTGAAGACCACATGAGGTACAAAACCCATCAAACAATTTAGGAACTGGTCTACCGTAAAGTGAATTTGGACATCGGATAAGAGTTATATAGCTGTTGCATCGTCACAGATATGCAGCGTCTTTTCAAAGTCCAATGAAGATGGATGAATTCTTGTGCGTCACACAGCAGCCTGAGCCCCACCAGTTTATTGCGCTAGTACTCCTGAAAGGTGCCTGCCCATCAGCGTTTATCAATCATCACCTGATCCAGAACTGCATATAAGAAATGTACATCAGTGAAAAGGCACTTTTAACACAAGTTTGTTGCCATGGGCCCCTGGTGCAGTCCCGTAAAGTCGGCCTACCATCCACTGGTTGGATAGAAATTAACGTCATAGTTAGAATGCTTTGGGCCCGGGGCCCTGAGCCCTCGCGCCACTGCATCTGCTGCAACATTTATAGCTATACACCTTGTTGATGTTTACTTTTCATGCAACATGTACACCTCAATGCATGGCCGCCTTGACCCCTCCTAGGTCCTAACTCACTACTAAGCTAGTTGCCAGAAACTCATATGTCCCTGTGTAAACATTGGCAGGCAGCCCACACCGCCTGTAGGGGAGCGGAGGTCATAACCTCTGCCACCCTGACCATATTTAGAGACCTCTCCCGTGCTGGTGGAGATCAGTTTGCCTTCAGAGGAGCCAGTGCCATGTCTGCTCATCTGAAGGCACTGAAAGTTTACCGAGGGCCACCTAGATTCATGCAGCCACTCAATAATTTTTTTTGTTTTGCAAAAACAAAGTGCCAAACCATGAGTTTGTATAAAACAAAAACAAAAAATCCCCCGCACACAATGTTTTTTTAATTTTTTTATTCTTAGGGTGTGGAGTTCATTACAAAAAAAATCTATTTAGGACATCCAGGCTTTCCCTGGTGGTCCTGCAGAGAAAAATAGTATATTGTACTGTATGCTCTAAATTGGATGTATGGTCTCTGTTTAATTAGAAAGGCAGCCCCAAGTCCGCCTGGCATTTGGTGAAAGGTTTCCACAGGCGGAATTATTACGGTCTGCCCCACTCTAAACAGAGAGGAATGGACCGTTAATTTGATGTACAGGGTAATCCACACCTGTGTGGCTTTCTGTAAATAAAGCCCTTACCTAGGGCCTACTCTTGCTTCTCTTCCAAACACTAAATATTGTGAATATTTATCTACTATCAGAATTAGTATGATTTGCTACAGACTATTGACCGAACGCATAAATTAGGACACGTCATCTTAGAAATGACAGCACTTTTCATGCAAAATGGATTACTTGGAATATTATTACAGTCCCGCTTTACTTAAAATTATGTACATCTGTAGATTGATATGTTTAACTGCAAGTGGAACTTTTTGTTGAGCGGTTCCAAATGGCATCATCGACAGAGAGAACAAGGCTTTTATTATATGTGATGTCAATCGTAATCCTTAAGTAGAAACATCCCCTATTTAACACCTACCCAACTACAACTTTTTGTTTCAAATTCCACCTATGCATCCTCCTGTGTACTGGATTTTTACATTCTGACAAGCAGTGAAAGGTAGCAGAGACATGCAGTAATGGGTGAGCAGCAAGGGCGGTAAAAATACTTCCTTCCTAAAAAAATCCCAAAACGTAACTGGCCTTCCACAGCCCTCTCTCTCTATCTCCAGAATCTTCAGCCCTACTGTTATTTTCTTTCTTCGAACAGCATTTTAAACCCTAGGAAACATTGTGGTGGCACTTTACCTAAAACTAGTCGTTCCTAGATCATATACAGCAACGTTTTTCATAGGAGACTAATGATAACAGCCAAAATAGCATCTTGGTAAGTATTGATTTTAAAATATTAATGCCGCCGTGCAATATTTCTGCAGTCGATACCTTTGCCATAGGTCAATATTCTGACACCAGCATTGTGGTAAAACACTGGATGTCCTCTGTGAGCACCTCATGTAAGCTGATCTCCAAGGATTATCTGATCTGGGGCTGTAGACTCATTGGGTAGCTATAAACAAGTCAGATTTCATCATCTTCACCAACTTTAATCAAGCCCCCAGAGATATTTATGTATATAGTTAGAAATGAGGTCTCTAGTTGGCAGAGTTATGCACCCCGTCCAAGTAGGGACCTACACTCTAATCAGGGTGGGTGTAGTACACACTAAAAGTTTACCTGTGCACACCCTCTGGTAGTTTGGCACAGAGCAATAAGGCTAAACTAAAGAGGCAATGTGTAAAGTATTTATACACACACACACAAGTACTCCGCACCAGTTTAGAAAAATATCCAATATTTATCTGAGTAAAACAAGACCAAAACAAGAAAAATCCAACATACACAAGTCAAGATTTGAAATTTTAAAGACTAAGCCAAAATGCAGCGCTCAGAAGTCTATAGCTCCAAATGGGGGTATCTGGTCACACTTGACCGGTACAAATCCAGAAGTTCAGTCTGACTGGGATGGAACACGGGCAGGATACAGGAATCACGTAGACCCCCGTAAGTACCTTGAATGCGTCAGAAATCAAAGACTATGCATCACGCAGGGGAAGTGAGGTGTCGCACATGCAAGTGCTGCGTAGGTTCCTGAAGGCGATGGAGGTTTGTTGCAGCTTAGCCGCTCTGGGACAATGCGGTGCGTAGAGGAGGTTGCTGGTGTGAGGCCTCAGTCCCGGAAGGTGACACGGCGTCGATGATGCATCAACGTCAGTAGCATGGTGCATGGATTCCATGACGTTGAAGTCGGACCGCTGGGCTGAAGGCGATGCATCGGTCACAAGCCACACAGTGCCGAGGCTGAGGCTGAGTCGGAGTCGATGCAGTGCATCACAGACTTTGGTGAAACGCTGTTCGAGACTAACACAGCTGTGGTTCGTCGGAGGCACTGCAGCAAAGTCAGGGCTGTGTTGAAAGTCGAGGTTGTTGCATCACACACTCAGCAAGCAGTGTCCACGGCTTCATTGCAGGCAGCAGTGATGCGGCAATTTTGCAGGGATGCACCGGCTCCGAACTGACGCTTAGGATTCAATATCTCGATTTCTTCAATGCAGCACCCAATTCACCTCCAAGAGCCCAGGACTGGATTTGGCACCACTTGGCAGGGCAGGACCCACAGCAGAGGAGCCAGGTGCTGGTAGCAAGATGCAGAAGAAGTCTTTGATATCCCTGAGACTTCAGCAACAGGAGGCAAGCTCAGTCAAGCCATTGGAGAACCTTAGAAAGCAGGTTGCAGAGAGTAAATTTCAGTCTTTTCAATCCCGAGCAAGAAGCAGCACGCAGAAGCAAACACAGCAAAACAAACATCAAACGGCCAATCCCTACCGGCAGCACAACAGCTCTTCTTCCTGGCAGAATGTCCTCAGTGCAGAAGTGTTCTGAGTATATGTGTCAGAGGTTTAGTACTTATGCCCATTTTAGCTTTTGAAGTAGGGAGACCGCAAAGAAAGGTGTTTGTAGTGCACAAGAACCTGGCCTTCCTGGCTCCAGACACAATACAGGGGGGTATGCCTCTCTTTGTGTGGGGCCAGGCATAGCCCTATTCCGGTGCAAGTGTCAACTCCTCCCACCACTCGAGCTCAGGAAGGCTCATCAGCCTGGTGATGGGCCATCAGAATATCCAGGGCACACCCCAGCTCCCTTTATGTGTGACTGTCTAGAGAAAATTCACAAAGCCCAACTGTCATCCAATCCAGATGTGTATTCTAGGGACTGGCAGAGGCACAGAATGGTTAATGCAAGAAAATGCCAACTTTCTAAAAGTGGCATTTTCAGATGTGCTATTTACAAACCAACTTCACTAAAATGTGTGTTTTTGAATTGTGATTCCAGAGACACCAAACTCCAATTTTCTATCTGCTTCCAATTGGATGTTACACTTGAACAGTGCTACAAGGCAGCTCCAATGCTAACCTATGGGAGATATAGGCCTTGTTGTAGTGAAAAATGAATTTAGCAGTTATAACTACCAGGACATGTAAAACTCAAAAGTACCTTTTATGTGCACTGACTAAATCCCGCCCATGAGGTTACCTAGGGCCCACCTTAGGGATGCCTTACATGTAATAAAAGGGAAGGGTTGGGCCTGACAAGTAGGGGCACTTGTCAGGTTAGCATAGCAGTTTAAAACTGCACAGACAGGCTCTGCAGTGACGGGCCTGAGACATGTTTGAAGGGCTGTTTGTGGGTGGCACAATCAGTGCTGCAGGCCCACTAGTAGTATTTGGTATACAGGCCCTGCACACCCACAATGCAATGTACTAGGGAATTATTAGTAAATCAAATATGCCAATCATGGAGGAACCAAAAGTAATTACATTTTAGACATAGAGCACATGCACTTTGGCACTGGTTAGCAGTGGCAAAGTGCCTAGAGTCCTCAAAGCAGCAAAAACGAAGTTCAACACACAGTCAAAAACAGGAGGTCAGAAGCAAATAGACCCCCATCACTACCTACCTTCCCAAATATACAAAGATACCTGGAGTCCTTTCACTCACCACCTCCTCCATTTGACATATCCTTCCATTCTTATCCAAGATTACTGCTCTCTCCGTGCCTGCAAGGGCAGAGACATTTTAAGGCATTGACAAAGTTGGCAGTTGCCCAGGCCCCTTCCCTTTCCCGGGCCACCCCTGAATAAAGTGAGTAGGTAGTAAGAAGTCTCTCTTTACTCTTTCTATTCTTCTTATCAAACTCTCTTAGACTATAATTGCATCTGATACTGTCTCTCTCGCTTTATCTACCTCACCACTCTACTCTTCTATCCACCATTTCTCTAGGTCACCTCCCCATTGCTCTTTCACCTCTCTCACCCAACTTTGCTTACCCTTCTTGACCACTTTATATACTTCTGCCGTCCTCTAATTTACCTTTTCCTCCCTCTGTCTTTTGACCCTTCTTGGCTCAAACCAGAGACTTATACACCCTCTTGCATTCTGTCACATCAAGAAGACGAGAGCACCCTATTGGGCGCGGTGCGCGGGCATCTCAGTGCTGATTGACCCATGGATTCTATGTCACTCCTTTTTAGTGCTAGATGATGCAGAGAGAAGTATGCGGGATACAGTGAGCAATATATACTGAATGCAAGGGTGTCACAAAAACACGCACGGAGAAGTGTAATTATGGGGAATATATCATAAAAAAATGTTTCAGCACTTTTATGTACTGGGTGCCTCTGTTTCTGATAGGATTAAGGTATAAATCAATATTTTTTTAAAATCATAATGGGTTGAATTAGCTGAAAATGGACAATACATTTTAAGTTTGTAAGAACAGGGGCCACGGAATGTCTTATCCAGAGCCCCAAAAATCCTTAATATGGCTCTTTGCAATAGAGTGCTCAGAAGACATCCTTACAGCAGCTCTACCAGAGCTGCAGCAGAGCAGATGAGAGAGCCGCTGTCTCTCAGGGGACTGTGCAGACCAAAGGCAGAGGAGAGAATTCAGCAAGAGTGGTGATAATACATCATCACCTGACATTCCCCCTCTACCACACAGTTCTTTTTAGACCACTGGGTAGATGCCGGATTCCAAGCAGCCTTTCCACCATTTCCTTCACTTCTCTGGAAACTTGCAGGAAGTTTTGGAAAAGCACATTCTAGTTCACCGCTACCCCGCGGTTTGAAAGCAACCATAAAACGGCAAGGTAAGACCAGGGAAGCGACCTGTTCCCCCTGTGACGTCACAGTAGTGTCATACAAGGTTTGTTTTCCAATGCAGTGATGCACAGCAGTAAATGAATGAATTTCAAGTTTTCATGCACATGGCTTCCAAATAACAATAATAGTGACTAATATTAAAACACACAAATTAAACAGAACCCTATATTGGTGATCAATTAATATACACGATTACTGTGAAGAAGAAATGGTCTAGTGTTTACATTGTGAGCTGTTCAGCCGATAATCATGTGTTGTAATCCTTCTTTTCTGGCTTGATCGCATTGTTTAACGGCTTCGTTTACAGAGGATTTAGGAATGAGTTAATACAGGGGCGTTAGGCTCTGTATAAAACAGAGGGCAATAATATTTGCTACCAAATTTAGAAGCACGTAATTCAGGTCACTGGAAAAAGGAAAGGCCAAAAATGCACCATCGGGATTTGAACCTAGGGCCACATATCCGAGTAGTAGTTGCTTAATCATCCCAGCTACGTTGCTTTAGTTTTCAAATCATTTTATTCATAGCCCCACCCAGAGAACTGTTGGAGCTGGAGTTGAAGGCCATGCTGTACATGGGTCAGGGCCTGCCAGGACTGGGGCATGACAAAGAAAATAAGTGGACAGTAAACAAAACAAAAAACGCCCTCAGTCGTCAGTTTCAGTCCTGTGCCTCTCGAAGAAAGAGAAGAAAGACTGCATTGTCCCGGAAAAATGCCATTTGTGAGGAGGAGGGCGGGGGTTGCGGTATTGCTCACATTTTATCACCAACATATGTCGGTAAATCCGGAATGGAATCCAACTGTACTGCACCATATATCTATTGGTGGGTGTAGATATGACTTCCTGCCCAAAGATGTGAAGAGCTATCCCTGTTGAGGGCCTGAGTCTGTGGCTTCAAACTTTGTAATAGAAAATGAACGATTGTGCTCCTCACCAAACATGACTACAGCTTGCACTATAGGTGTTTGACTACTCCATGCGTGCGCAGTTCAACATGTTATCTTCATCACTTTCAACTAACAAACCATACTCCTGCCTTCAAATCCCTCCACTCTCAATCTCTTGGTGAAACACACTTGCTAGTGAAGTTCATATGGTTCTGCAAAATTATCCTATGAAGTCCCAACAACCTATAGACATATACGTAACGTAGGTATGTCGCTGCTCCAAGAGACCCAATAGGATAAGACAGTACGCGCTTGAGAAATGCAGCCAGTCGCTGGTCAAAGAAAACAATCATCACCCCCACAGACTCTGTATGTTTGTTCTAAGCCAACATTATGTGTAAACCTACTTATATACGCATTCACACCCCATCGCCTTAGGTGTTCCGGTGAATGACTGCCTTGCATTTGCACTTGTGAAGTTTTTGAAGGGAGAGGAACTCCTGGAGCCCCTATAACCATATGCACTTTTAAATGCATATTACCCACGATGGTGTTGTATTCCTTATATATATAAAGAAATAACATTAAAAGAAGCAGGGGTATGCAACCAATTTGGCCAATGGAGTCTGCTTATTGAGTATAAAGGCCATTCAGTGAAAAGAGAAAAGCATCACCCAATGTTACGTCACCCACCATCGCCAACGATAAGGGATCTGGACTGCTCCTTTGTTTGATGATGATTGGTTGAGTTGTAACGCTTATTGTGACATCATTCACTTAGGCACCAATAGACAAGCTGACGTATACGCTCTATTTCTTGCTTAGCATATGTAATTAGCATGCAGATCTGTGCTGATTATACACGGTTGGTGGTGTTACTTCACGCACTGCAAATGTGGGAAAATGTGTCTGCCGCAATTTAGCGCCCTTCATATGTTAAGCATGTTCTGAGCAGATGAGCTCAGGCTGGAAAGACTCAACTGCTCACCCTTGTGGGGTGCTCAAATGAGCTGGGTGACCCCTATCCCTCTTATTAAGCACCAGGAGACAATTCCGTTATTGCTGTGGTCTGAATAATGGCCAAAACCTGATGTAATAATGATTTCCTTGAGATTTGTGCCAATATTCTGCCTCTACGAGCCCTTCGAAACGAGCATTGTTATCAGTAGAGCTTCTGAGATTTAATAAAAATACGCCCTGGTTCATGGCTGACTTTCTGTGTTGTAAACAGATTGCCATCTATGACGCTTATAAGTGTTATTTAGATTTTGGTCCATTCACATCCACCACTGGCATGTCTAATAAAATACAAGTATCCGCGCAATAAAATGTTAGGAGCTGAAACTTTCTACAAAATCTCATAACCTAGATGTCTGCAGATGATAGAGAGTTTAATTTCCCCATAGTTCAGCTTCTGACTTGACTGGTGAAAAGTGAATAAAATATACCAAGCCAAAGCAGAAACTAATTTCTGTCATGGCAATATTAATGCATTTACATTGGTCATTTTATTTTTTTACTAACCTGATACTGTCACACAAGTCACCACTTCTCTTGTCTCTTCTTTAAAAAAGTGCTCAATGCGAGTAAAATACAATACATGTGCTTGGAAAATGTCGTAGCAGGTTTGCATGACGACGTTAAAGGGGTGTGTTTGTCCATGTGTTGGCATGTGGGCATGTTTACGGCCTGGCTTTCTAGAATGGAGTAAATCATTCTTGGTCACTACGGATTAACAAGGGCATAAAATTGGGAAGAAAATGTGTAACACTTCCGAGGAAGCGTATACATTCCTCAATTTATTTTAGTCATTCTATAATGTTAACTCCACAAATTCTTGATTAATCTTGTATTAGGACGGCATTAAAGTATATTTAATCCCAATTCCCTCATTGGGGTCTTGATTTTTTGGCAATCAGTGGTATGTCACCTCCTCATGTTATACGTCATGTGGACCACTTAGAGCTGAATTGATATGATATATTGTTTTACCACTGGTTCTATCTACCAATCAGAGATATTATCTATGTCAGTCTTCTGCATATATAGTAGCTCAAGCCATCCTATAATTTACTGAGCTTCTCATGATGTTTTCTGGACTTTTAGGGTATGGTACAATGTAGGTGGGACCGCCACAGACAGGTGGTTGGTGGTGATCTCACCGACAGACTGCTCTTCAGTCCGACCGCCGCATTATGGTGCAGGGAGTTGGACCTTTGTCGGACGGGGGACTGACCGCTGCCTCCGACACTTTCTACTGATCCTGCTGGGGCAGCAGTCGGAATCCCAATCCCAAATGACGGTGGTTCCATGGCAGGCACCGCCGTCAGGATTACGATGTCCCTTTCTGACATTCTTTTCATGGTGGTCCAACCGCCATTAAAGGCTGTCAGAAATGGACTTTGGGGGCTCCAAATAGGGCCCCGACCCTCATGGGCCACTACAAAGTAGCCCTGCATGGATATCCACAAAGTGCTCTTTCACACTGTGGCTTGTGCTGCGGCCCTTTTCCTGGGTCGCAACACAAGCCACTGAGTGAAAGAGCACTTTTCCGACCATCAGCACGGTGGTCGCATCATAATTCGCCGGTCGAACCTCCGACTGCTTGGTGGCGGTCTCCTCAAAACCGTAATAGTGGTCAGCGGTCCGACCGTCAACACCAAAATCAGCCCCTAGGTTCTTGTTTTATCTTGCCCCTTCTAAGGATTATTTTGATGTCCCATTTTGTTTGTTCCTTATCTGTATCTTTTGCTACTCAGTCATTTCTCCTCATTTCTGAAATATTGTGATTTTGTTTTATTCCATACATGTGTCACTTGAGCTGATCCTTCTTGGCAAACAGATGTTGGCTGTAAATCCGAATGTTTAGCTGGATTAACATAAATCGATGTCGCGTGCTCTCAAGCCCTGCGTGTATATATAGAATTACTTTAATTGAAGATGGTGCATACCCTACGGTGGAGCTCTGTTGTAACTGCTAATCAACAATGCTAGCAATAAAAATGGGAATGGCCGTTACCGAATTTGAAGCAACCCCTGCGTGTTTCATTCCAACTGCGATTCTCAGAAAAGAGTTAAAGACAGAAAAGGTTAGTTCATCTGTGTGCTGTAAATCGGGATGTAATGGTTTATTAGTTCCCCCTTCTGCAATATGGAAAATGGTTTTCCTTCAAAAGGCTGAAGAGAATGCTTCCAGCATAGTGCGAAATTATCATCTAACAGAAATAAAGTTAACTAGATATTGTTCTACTGGAGTTAATGATAAAAAGCCTACACCTAAAGAGATAATATTTTTGTAAATTCTATTTTGGACTTAACATTTCGGTCAACAATGTTTTTGCTAATGATATTCTGACATACAACCATCCATAGTCATTTAGACTCTCAATTTACACAACACTTGATCCAGGTTTCAATTTCATAAGGATGCAATTTGACCCACTGTCAGTGACAGCAACTATCTGAAGCATCAACTCAGTATTTTAAGGATGGTTTCTGAACCTATGGATACATTGTGGTGTAACATGATGAAAGTTTATTGAGATTTTTGTATTTGGTGAGGGGACGAGGACTGAATCTGGGAAGAGACGTGTAAATGCGGGACAATGTTGTAAGTCATTGTTTCTAAGAAGTTCTGTACCAAATTATTGGTCAATTTACAACAGTTGCTACCACACAGTGATTAACACATGCCGCATAAATGACAAGTCACTATTTCTCCAAATATCTATGCGTTCTGCTTTGGCTGCTTAGGATAGCTTCTACCACACAGTTTGCCTGTAAGATAGCTCTGTGGTATGTTGCAACGCCGTTATTTGAAAGACAATTGGAATACATTTTGGTGAGTGGCAAGTTCGTCATTTTAAAATCTGTACTTTTAAGTAATAATTTTCTGCCCTCAATGATAATCGTAAGTAAGAGATGCAAGCCATATAATAAATCGGTAAAGTATCGAAAATCCATGAAATTGAAAGAAAAACTGACACTAATTGATATTAAGGTAACTAAAGCTTTTAAGTCATAATACTTAGAAGTTACAGTGCAGCGGTAATTTTAACTTTCCACATGTTCTACCGCACTTATCCATTGCAAGTGGTTACCTTCTTTACATAGGTTCACTTTATAGATTTAAAGTTGCACAGGCACCATGGGTAGAAACATTTGTGAATTTGTTATGGATTTGTGAGGCGAATGCCAGTGCAAGTTCTTTCAGTGAACCACTTTTACACATGGCGATTAAGATAGTTGCCCGATAATGACTGAAAATGTATCATCTGCAAACTCACAGAATCTACCTAGGGGCTACACTCTAGGGCCCAGATATGCTTACGTTTTACACTGCTTTGTGTCGCAAAAGTGACGCAAACCCTGAACAAAGATTTGGAACAGGATTTAATATCCAACGCAAACCAGGGTTTGCATTGGAAAGTTTCCCAAAGTAATGCAAAGTTACGCTATGTGTTACTTTGCATGCATGGGGGCATTCTAATCGTGTTACCTGAGCATTCCCATGAAACGACCTATGGGTTTTGATGCAACTAGTTACCTACTAACATTTGTACACAAGGCATAACAAGGAGAAATATTTTCATTTCTTCTTGTTGGTCCAACTGTGCATATGTGTTGCATTGTACAGCACGCATACCAAGCGGTAAATGTCCTAAAAGATAGTTTTTGCACTAGTAGGGTTCTCCTCTACTATAAAAACTATGCTTAAAAAACACGCACACTTTTACACTATGGCGCCAAGGTGTTCGGATTGGCGCATGGCAGTAAAAAGCACGCTGGTGGAGAGAAAAAATGTGTCATACCTCAGTAGAAATGGTGCACTGTTTCTCTCTTCCTTTGACGCAAAGAACTGCAGCAGCTTTGCTTCCTCTACTGCCTTGTGTCAAATATTAGTAAAACTGGGCAATGACATCTTATTTTCCAACTCTTCCAACGCAGAACATATCAGTCTTACATTTCCTGCTTCATGCCCTGAGATCCCATGTCTTTTGCTTGCTGTGTCACATGCCTAAACAAATCAAAGAACTCAAGAGTTTTTCAGTCCACAGAATAACATTAACCGGTTGAGTGCTCATGATGAGCTCAGCTCGTCATGAGTCACAGTGGAGCTGTGCTCATGACGAGCTGAGCTCGTCATAACGGCCCCGGCCCGCCCACGTGCGATTAATTCCCCACCTGTGCAGGAGAATTAATGAGTGGACGGGGTCGTGACGAGCTCAGCTCGTCATGAGCACAGCTCCACTGTGAGTCATGACGAGCTGAGCTTGTCACGAGCACAGCGGTGCCGCGGCCTCCTCCCCCCCCCCCCCCCCCGCACCGCAGGGGAGTTACCCCCGCAGGGAAGGGGTTAAAGTATTCATCTTTTTCCTTTTCTTTTTTTTATCCAATTGTGGGGAAAAATGCACCTGGACTGGCAGCATCACCAGGTGAACTATCCGGCAAACTGCTTTTGGGACAGTATCTTTATAGTAATGTTTCCATTTTCTCAATTTAAGATCCATATACTTGCCAGAATGAATGCCTCTGGGATTGTCCCGCAGTTAGAACCTCAGCACTCAACGCGGAGCCGACAGCCCTTCAGAGATCAACGTTGCGCAGTCTTTTAAAAGGAGGAGTAATTCCTCCTTAGCATCTTCTATTGATTGAAGGAACACTTTAGGTCTATTATTGTCTACTAAATATTGTTCCTTCAATAAAGCCAGACTGATTTATCTATCCCATCAGTTCCACATAAATATCAATTACTGCAGTGCATGAGCAGTGTCGAAAATGTACCGCGTGCTGGAGGGAGTAAATGGCCCTGCTAATGTCTTGCTATGCAAATGTATTTTTCTACTGCAGTGTAAGGTCCAGCAACACCTCCTTACATCCAATGTCATTAGAATTATGAGCCAACGGAGGGTCAAATTATGCATTAGAATCAACTAATCTATGCAGCAAGATAAGGCTAATTATTTGACCTTGTGTGGCATTTTTGGTGCAAGTAATATTTCACCATTTTGCCACTTTTGCTGACACTAATATTGTTACTAGTACCACTTTTTAACCTTTGGAAAATGTGTTCAGTTGTGCAGCATCACGTGCGGAGCTTTATTAATAACTTTTGATCCATTTTGGACTAGAGCATTTTTGGTGCAATCTGTAGATTGGGTATCAGATAGATTATGTATGATGTTAAATAGATAATTATGTGGACAACACCGTAGCTGCGGAACTGTATAATTCCAATGGCTCTGCTATAATGTAATATTGCCTTGATGAACTGTATGGCTGTTGATTTCATTGACTTGTCTGTTCATACCTGGTTCGTGCATAGGTGTATTAAAATTAAGAACTTTTACATAATAGTGCCTCACATCGAACCACACAAATGATACATTCTCATAAGCACATCTAGTCTCTGGAGTGAAGCATTTCTAGCGGATCATAGCGCTTCCAGTCAACCTGCACTGGCTTCCACTGAAACCAAGAATAGCAATGAGGGGCCCCGGCATAACATGCAAAGCACTAATGATATAGCAACCAGTTTACCTTCAGTTGTAGCATGTTCTCACCTGAAAAGGAGTAAAATTCATTTTCTGCTGCATATCTGTAGCAAATCCATCTTTTCTGCATGGTCATCTCAGACTTTTTGTTGTTTTCTGGACTCTATTTTTACATTGCCAAACATGAATAAAGGGTTTATGGCTACCTCTAAACATTAAGTTATTATGCCAATCAGGGATAAATCAATTTATCTACAGGTCCCCAGTATATGGTTTAGACAATGCACATAGGGCCTGTGGACCATATCACCTATTGTGCCATCCAGAGAGGGGACCTCTAAAAATCAATTCAGTCCCCCCAGTTGCAGCCTAACTGCAGCAGTCTAAAAATCTGCTTTCAAAATAATCCTTTCTGACAGGAGGGAAACCCTACTTTTAAATATCACTAAGTCATACTAAATTACACCTTGTTGCCCACAAGGTAGGGTGCCCCATATTTAAAAGTGGAATATGTGTGAACTTAACTTTGGCTTGTTCCTCCAGTAACTGGTCACTAAAAGCTATTTTCACTGGCAATGGTGTACCTGGATCCTAGAAAATGTCAATGCACAAATTATGTACTTTTATCTATAACTGTGACAGGAAATGGCTTGAATAGTCATTTTATATTTATTTTTTATATTTTAAAACAAAAATACAATCATTTGGGGAAGTTGAATTTTTAGTAAATATTTAGTAAAAGTTTTTTTTTTTCCGACAGAAGCTCTTGTAGGCAACTTTTCGACTGCCTGGAGGGCTTGACCTCCATGAGGTGTGAAAACTGCTCACAGAGCAGACCAAAAGCTAAGGCCTGATCACAGGGTGTCTTGGGTCTGGGGCCTGTGATGCATATCAGCTCAGGAAGGACAGTTGTGGTAGAGCAGAGTACTTTGTTACCTCCAAAGAGACAGAGGTGAAGCCCACCCACTCTCATCTTAGTGTAACAGAAGTCTTGAGGAAGGGAAAGCCTTTTCCCACACTAGCCAGGCTGGCTTGGAAACAAGTATCAAGGAAGCTACCACAAGAACGTGGTTTGAAGTGGACACGGAGGAGGTGACAACTCATATTCTTGGCCAGACCTCTGGGTGGAGACAAGGGCACTGCACAAAGTAGCAATGTTACCCAATTTTGTATTTTAGGAGTAAGGTGCACTGTGGGATTGTCTGTGGTAGGGCAAACAGGAGCTGCTGAGAAGTGGGTAGGGGTAACCCTGGGAAAGTTACCTCATTGGTTTTTGAGGCCCCAGGAGTCACCTCCACCCATTGACTAGTGCAAACCATAAATATGGCACCGCAATAACCCAGCTGAGCAACCTTTCTGGACATGCAGAAGGTCAGAAGAGAACTGAACCGTGCTTACTATTTAACTTTAGAGGAGACCTGAAGGACTGAACCTCCTCCCTTTTGTAACCAGGATAAGTAAGTGGACTCCAATCATCAATTGGCTGACATCCTGTGTGGCTGCAGAGACATAAGCTGCAAGTGTCCTTTATCCTGAAGTGACCAGTTGACCAATACCAACTGGACCTGGACTGGTCCCTGCTGGTGGCTTCTGCTGTAGTGAGTCTTGGCCACTAATACTGTCCCTGAGATCCAGGGGTCCTTAGAACTGAAAATAAATATAGAGAAGCCTACACCCTCGGGTTATTCCATTTATCCTTGGTGTACAAAATTGTATACTCTTTCGTTTTCTCCTGTTGTGTCACCCTTTGATCTAGGGTGCAAAATCTATGACTTCATGCATACGTCAAGGCAAGAACAGTGTCTCCCTTTGAGCACTACTTGTGTGGGGTCCCCTGTCTATATGTAATGTTCATGATTGCAAACTCGATTGTTAGATATTTCTATAAATCGTCTTATTCCCCAAACTTGTGCATGGATACACTGCTTTATTTTATTTCTGGGTTAGGTTTGTTTCATTTGTCCATACCTCATATCACATTCCCCAATGCATTTTGGACCTTAATTGGTCCCTCGTCGTGGTATCCTATTGAGCAAAAGAAATGGGAGTCTCCTTTTAAATATTGTGATTGCTGCATAAAGATACACATTCAAGGATAAATATTTATGATTCAGTTTATTTCTGGCTCCTTGTCAGCACACCCTTCTGTTTTTCTTTGAGTGTCCCTGCTGCTTTGGGTTTTTCATTTGAAGCTGGACTGTGTTAAAAAAAGAAGGGTCAGTGCTATCGGATGTGGGAGCTAATGTCAGTGGTTGATTTTCGGTCCCCCTTATATTGTCCTGTTGATGGTCTCTTGTTTCAAACATTTAAGTTAGGGAAATCTGAGTCTTGCATGGGGAATCTTGGAAGAGGAGTAGAAGAGACCTTTGCAAAATTTAGAAGAGTTAGAATATTTAAAAAGTGTCTATGGATCCAGTACCTTACAAACGTAGTACTTTAGTCGGAATAAAGCTATCATGAAGTCTAAAACTGTGATCTACCCTTTCCTGGTCATAGAGGGTAGAAGTAACAAGAGCTGTGGGTTGTCTCTGGCTTGGTGTACATGATTCAGTGAAGCTGCGTAAAGCCAAGTAAAATTATCATAATATTTGTGAGAGTTCAGGGACATTGGTAGCAGCTCTACAAGTACCAGCACTATCACCAATTTCTTTCAATTTACACACAGTTCGGCTGGTTCACATCCTAACTACCTGTGACACTGGCATTTGCATAGAGAGGTAAAACACCAAGATCCAACTTGGGATATATACGTTTTTGTGGCCCAAAAACAGATCACAAATTTCTCAGAGTCAAACTCAAGCCGCAAACTTGTAATGGTGGTTTATTAAGAATCCCTGTGGCTTAGGTAATTCTAGGAATGGTGTTACCACATTAGCTGCTGGGTGGAACACCTGGTGAGGGACTAAGAATCACAGTTCTATTGATAGCTGCTTTTCATTTATTTTTCATCAGTTGTGTGCGGGAAAACCGTTCTTTCTGGGAACCATGCACTGTCCCCCCTGCTTAGACAGATCTCCTCCAAACTTGGCAGATATATTCACAAAGCTTGGTGCTTCCGGTTCTAACTCCATATTGTTTAAAAAAAAATACTTTTACAGGATGAAAACTTGCTTTCTTCATAGCAGGCCCGACCATCATTTGTATGAACTGGAACGTGGCACAAAATGTCAAAAAAGGATGTGGGTTGGCAGATGCAAAGAAGATGACCATGTTGCATAAATAATTAAGCACCTCTTCGATAAAAAGAATTTTGAAAGCACCCCATTTTCTAAATCAGGTTTGTTCAATCCAGGTCCAGGAAAACTGGATCTATTCCAGATGGTTGTATGACAGAGGCACGAATGGCTTAATTACCGGACCTGTACCAAGCAGCCCAAATTATGAATGCGTCTTAACCAGGCATTCCTTTACCATGCAATTTTGTTGTGAATGATAAGGGGGGGAGTGTGTGGTTAAGATCCCCACACCGGCCCCAACAGCGCTAAGGATGCCTGGCTTCACCCTGGGGGTGCCCAGGAGTGGACACTTCACAGGGAAAGCCAGGAGGGGTTCAACAGCGGTATGAGTATCAGCGCCAGGAAACCGCATAGGCGACACCGCAAGGTGGCCGTCTGGTGACAATGCGCTCTATAAGTACCTTGACATTTACATTTACCCTGACCCCCCTGCCCTAAACCCTAAAATTCTAAACCCCTACCTCTCCCTCCACCTGAGGCCTAATACCAGCCCTGCCCTTAAAACTACCCCTTTCCCTCCACCTGCCCTGATCCCTAAAATTCTGCCTCTACCATAAACCACCCGACCCCCACCCCTCCCCTGAACTCTAAAACATATCCCTGTGCTGTCCATAAAGCTACTCCAACCCCTTCCACTGCCCTGAGGGCTAAAACCCTGCCCCAATAAAAAAAAACGACCCCGTTCCCCCAGCCCTGAGCCATAAAACCGCCCACTCCTATAACTCTCCCAAACCCAGCCCCAGCCCTAAAAACTACCCTCACACCCTCCCCCGGCCTGAGCCCTAAAAACCTGCAAATTCTCAAAAGTAATCCGACCCCCCCCAGCCCTAAAAGCGAACCCACCACCAAATCTACCCCCAAACCTGGCCCGAGCCCCACTTACCTGCCCGCGTCTGGAGCTTCCTGTTCTGATGCTTCCTCTTCGCCTCCCTGTGCATTCTAAACTCTAGTCTGCTATCTGCCATAAACACGCATATGCGTGGGTGAGGCAGATGTGTTGTTCAAGGAAGCATGTTTGTACTGGCGGCGTCCCGGCATGCGTGGCTCTGCCCACGTTGTTTTTGCTGTTCCCCATTCCATATTTGAAGGCCATCCATATACAATGGCCATGATTTGCAAAGACTACTTTTACAGCCCTAAATGACTTAATTTATGCCAGAGAGCTAACCACGAAAGGATGCTAGGGGTAAAAGGTTTTAATACTGCATAATTCTCTGTTTCAATTGCATAGAAACACAGTAGTTAACACCATGCAGGGTGTTGGAGTGAAAGAAACAAGGCGTGGTTTGCCCTGCAACTTTGTGAATGATCAATTTCTTATCCAACCCTTTTGCACCCTAGGAACAGTAGAATTTTACTCCGTCAAAAGGCTAAATTAACTCCCTTTCCAGAGTGGGAAGCGAAATTATTCTGCCAAAACCTTGTTTGGAGCATAGGGGAAGGAATTCCATCTTGGGCAAAATATTTTTCCGTGGAGAAAAAAAGAAAAAGCATTTGCACACTGGTCCGTTTTTTCACAGTGCACAGCTGTGCACCATTTGCAGTTACACATTGACAAAATAGAGCCTTTACAAAAATGACATGGAGGGAACAACTAGTGGTAAGACCGTTGGGGAGGAAGGACGTTTTTTTCCTTTATTGGTCCATTGAGGAGGCTATTGATGGAGATTTTAAACTGGCTGAAGAACTGTGGGGGGTCTCCTTGCCGAACAAACAGTGGGAATATTTGTGGCAAACATCCTTTAACACCTTGTTTGCCACTGTAAAACTCGCTTGGGTGAGGGAGAACCACTTGTTTACGGTTCATAGGGCTTATTAATCTCCGTTAAGATTGACCAAAATGTCGAAGGGGCCTCCAGTCAGCTGTAAAAAATGTGATTTAGAGAGTGCCTCTGACATACCTATGTTTAAGGAATGCCTGGCAATAGTAGAATTTTGGGAAAAAGTATGAACAACCATCGCCGATATTTTGGGACTTCCAATCCAAATCAATCTTGCCTTGATAATTTTTGGTATATCTAGTGAGATTATGGGCCCTGCTAGGTCTTTCCTTTTCTATGCAATATTGTTGGCTAGGAGGGAAATTCGTAAGAGATTGCACCTCCTTCACATTCTGAGTGGCTGTCTTCTTTATTTACAGCGTCCAGGACAGATCTGTGTAGAACGCAGAGTAGTAAAAAAAAAGCACTATGGGGTTTCTTATTAACATGGTCCAATGCTTAGTTTGGGGATTTATAATTTAGTGTCATTAATGACTTGAGTTTTCACCTATAAAGAAATCTGGATCCTATAATTATGCCTCTTTGCAACTCCCTGACTGTGTTGGGCCTCTCAGTCTTTCCCTCTATAGGCCAGCATCACCAGGTCTACTTGAACCGGAGGGGAGTGTGATCACCCCTTTCCATCTTGGGGCCAGTGTCGTCTTAAGACTGTTGTGTAGCGGTAGGCGGGGCGCTTCCTCCTGGTCCCCATACAGTAGCCTATGGCTCCTTAATATTGAGTAACTGTGTTGATGGCTTATTTTGTCAACGGGGGTTTGAGGCGAATGAGGATAGGAAAAAAATGACATGGCTTATTCAAGCCCTCCTGGAAGTGCTCACAGAACACAGCATTTGACCTGTATCCGCACTCAGATTACACAACTCCTCATCGACTTGCAATAAAGTTACAACAGACGAGCTTTATGGAACTTTGTTAGAGGGAATACATTTTACCTGAATTGCTCACAACTGATATAATAGAGCGATAATTACTGTAGCTATGTCTCATCAGAGTGAGTCTCACAGGTTGTTGCTTCTGTGCAGAAGATATCCCTGCAGATAGTTTAGAGAGCCGAACTACACCCTTTAAAATAATCTAGGCATACAGAGCGGATAAGCAGTACGGGGAGGCCTTCCAGCCCTTGGACCGCAAGCACACACTGTGTCAGTCAGGCCTGCTTAAAAACCACCAGCAACGCAGCATGAATAACATTCATTATTGATGTGACTCACACCGTGGACTTTGAAGGGATTCCAGATGTTGTGTCACAGCGTCTGCAAGGCTTCAAATAATCTTTCTTCTGGGAAGTATGTTGGCTCTTATCCCACTTCAAGCCCTAACTATAAAGTCACATTAACCTATGATTTGTTTTTCCAGTGAATTTCTGTTGTTTATTCTAACGCAAGCTAAGATCTTATTACTATACCTATCTATAACTAACATCACTTTAACATTTGTTATTTTCATTGAATTTCTGTTTTAAAAAATAATAATTTTCAAACTTCAACAAATGCGCAACTCCCTTGGGCAGCCTCCGTTCAATGCCACAATGCGCACTGGTTTTGGCTGTGAACTTCAGAGGGTTAACTATAGATTCTGGCCTCTGGTCAGGGCCTGCGTCCGCCCTCCTGGTGAGCACCCCAATCTTCCCTGGCGTCCAACATTCAACAAAGCCATGAGCTCATCCGAGCCGCAGGAGTGTAAACCCCCCTGACACAGACTTTGACCATGCATGGGAGTGGGGGTTACATGCAGAGTGCCTGGTCTCTGGCCAGGCCCTGCTCCTAACTTGCGGTGTGAGCCCAACAACCCACTGGCTCCTAGCTCCTCATTGTGTGTAGCCTTCCGAGTGTCGAGCAATGGACTCAGCCTACACTCAAACCATTGCAGCGTGTGGCTTGCACAATTGCAGTTGTCTGCAGGATCTTGTCTATGACCAGATCCATCTCATTGTTTTTTTTTAATGATATTGGTACCGAAGTATATTGGCACCACACGACACTGCAGGGCAGAAGAATACCAGGCACTGGTACCGCGGTACCCCTAATGAATTTTTTTCCCAATTTTGACTTAAGGAGGTGGGGCAGCATGGCCCTGGGATACATGTTGCGCCTACCCTGCCCTCATATGTGGGTGTATGTGGCCTTTAAGTTTTTTTATCAGGACTCACCAACTGATTCCCAGAGTCCTCAATGGCTTCCACAACATATATTTTCTATGTTGTGGCCAACTAATCAGATCCTGCCTTTCCACTTTAAATGGGTCAGAGTCCATCTGGAAACCAACGGTACAAATATCTTTGTACCAGCAATAACCCCGTCATGCTCACCTCAACCCACCTTTTTAAATGCTAATTTCTTTAAAAAAGTTTGAAAGGGTTTACACCAAATCAAGAACTGCATTTGTTCTTCCCAAAGTTATATACGTTTTTTAGGTCTTTCCTGAGCCAGCGCATGCGCTGCTCTGGCGAGACATTTAGTAAGTGGGCTTTCAAAAGTCCGACCACAGCTTTTGGGGTGGCATAGAGCGTGCGGTTACGCGCACAAGCACGAGCAGAGGCACCATCTGGCTTTTCTCTCGCTCACCCAAGTGCGCGCACCTCGCTCTGCCTCTCTGTGCCCATATACGTCTCCCTTCAGCAGTCACCTCCCTGCTTTTTGATGCACTCCTATTGTCTTGAGTGACGTTTCACTTTCTCTCTTGTTCCGCTTAGGTCCCATCTATCTCGCCCATAATCTCCCCGTACGCATCCCCCACCCCTCCCACATCAAGCTCCCCCAACCCCCTCCTCAATTTTGCCCATCGTTCCATCCTTCCTCACAGCTGTGTTCTGGCTGCCCCCTCACTCGACCCCCCACCCATCTCCTCCTCCTTTCTTTCGTGGTCTCCCTGTTGCTGTTCTCTCTTTTTTTACCTGCCTCTCCTTCAGTCTTACAGTGGCCGATCTCTTCCCGCCCATCTGTCTAGCTCCCCCTCCCCAGTCTGTCCTTCCTCCCAAGGACAGGAGCTGAATGTTCTCCCAGGAAGCACAACCTTGCCTCGAGGGAAGGCACAGGGCACTCCGGGCTCACTAAAAGGACGTGTCACGTGACGAGGGGTACTTCCTGTTTCTTGATGTCCAGCTCACTTGCTAGAGTGGCGCAGTGCCCGTAGGGTCTATAGGAGAGCAGGCTTTACTGCCTATAAGTGGGTAGGAAGAAATCCGGCAACTCTATCAATCACTGACTAATGGTTTAAATTAAAAAAGCACGGCTTGCAAGCGCTGTAAGGATCTTTTTGGCAAGTGCAAAACCCTGACTTTTAATCTGCGCAGGTCACGTGTGAGTGGTTTATCCAGACCAGTTTATTGTTACATTCTGGCACTGCTACATTCAGATTCTCTCTCTTTATAACTGCATGGTACATGTGGCACTGGCACTTTTAGCCAGCCCTCGCTTTTCATGCTGTTTTTTGACGAACTAGTTGCAGTTTTAAAAGTGAAACTACAAGTCCTAGAACACACTATGAGAATAGCTTAAAAAGGTAGGACGTACTGCCTGATGTGCCACTAGTGTTCCGACAAATGGACAATTACCACCTTTTAACCCTCTCTCTACCTCTCTCTCTCTACCTCTCTCTCTCTCTACCTCTCTCTTTCTCTCTCCCTCTCTCTCTCCCTCTCTCTCTCTACCTCTCTCTCTCTACCTCTCTCTCTCTACCTCTCTACCGCTACCTCTCTACCTCTCTTCCTCTACCTCTCTCTCTCTACTACCTCTCTCTCTACCTCTACCTCTCGCTACCTCTACCTCTCTCTACCTCTCTCTTTCTCTACCTCTCTACCTCTCTTTCTAACTCTCTAACTCTCTACACCTCTCTCTCTCTACACCTCTCTCTACCCCTCTCTCTCTACCCCTCTCTTTCTACCCCTCTCTCTCTACCCCTCTCTCTCTACCCCTCTCTCTCTACCCCTCTCTCTCTACCCCTTTCCTTCTACCCTTTTCCTTCTACCCTTTACTTCTACCCCTCTCCTTCTACCCCTCTCCTTCAACCCCTCTCCTTCTACCCCTCTCCTTTAACCTCTCTCTCTTTACCCCTCTCTCTACACACCTCTCTACACACCTCTCTCTACACACCTCTCTCTACACACCTCTTTCTCTCTCTACACACCTTTCTCTCTCTTCTCTACACACCTCTCTCTCTCTTCTCTACACCTCTCTCTCTCTCTCTCGCTCTACACACCTCTCTCTCTCTCTCTCTCTCGCTCTACACACCTCTCTCTCTCTCTCTCTCGCTCTACACACCTCTCTCTCTCTCGCTCTACACACCTCTCTCTCTCTACCTCTAAATGGCAGCCGGAGCCTGATAGCACTGCTTGTCCTTAAAAAAAATATTTTTTTTAAAAAGCATTGGCATAGCCAATAGGTCTCGCATTTGAGGCCTTATAAGTGTTTAGCCATGCAACAGTTAATGTTGTTGCACCAAGGATATTGTGCTTTTGAACTAACTAAATGCTTATAAGGTCTCAAAAGCGAGACCTATTGGCTATGCCAATGCTTGTTCTATATTTGGTGTCATTTTATTCAGCCGTTCTTTCTGTAACTGAGAGCAAAGTTACCTATGGTGGTGAACAAGGGAAATCACACTTTTCCGACCCCAACTTTTTCTTTGCCCACACTTTATCTTGGCCCATACTTGACGGATTGATGCCAAGTGAATTAACTTTTTTGCATAGTTTCATGCAGATTTGTCAAACATCAGCATAGTTATTAAAGCAACAAAAAATCCCTTTATTATGGAAACTCTGACTTAACCATAACTACACAGAGGCAAGCATCGCCACTGTGTTAGATATATATATATATATATATGTATATATATATATGTGTGTGTGTGTGTGCGTATATGTATGTATGTGTGCATATATATATATATATATATATATATATATATATATATATATATATATATACATACACTCAGCCACTCAATCACTCACAAACAGAAACTATCTCATCCATACAGCCACTCATGCACCCACTCACACACCCATACAACACCTCACACACACACCAATGCAACCACTCAGACACCCACTCAAACACCAATACAGCTACTCAGACACCTTCTCACACACCGATAAAACCTCTCATACACCCATCCAACTACACACACACTGACTCACACACCCATCCAACCAATCACACAGCCACTAACACCCAGAGAACCTCTTGAAACCCCACTCACAGACCTAGAAAGTCACTCTCAGATCCACTGACCGTCTCATACAGCCACTCAGAGACCCACTCACACACTGATACACACAGTCATACATCCACTCTGATCATACATGTTAGAAATAAAAAACACATGGCGAAATACTATTACTCATTAGTAGTACAGAAAGATTAGTAATTTAACTTATAGAGTAGCTTCGTATATATCATTAAGTCTCATTAACTTTTAGGAAACACTCACAATCACTGGATGATATCATTATTGATGTATCTGAGAATTCATTAGTGATGTCCCTGACCATGTCCTGAGTGTTATAATATGTGAGGTCATAAGAAGTACATTGTCAGGAAGTAAGTTATAGTTAGCTCAGGTAACTATAACTGCTGTATTTCTTTGGTTTTATACGAGTAAAATGTGAGTCTAACTATAACGCCCCTGTAACCTTTGTTTTTTTCAGTGAATTTCTAAGTTTTTAAGAAATTCAATTTCCTAACTATAGGTCACTGTAACCTTTTATTTGTGTGTGACTTTCTAAGGTTTTTATTATTCTATTTCCTAACTATAATGTCCCTGTAACCTTTGTGTTTTTTTCCCAGGGAATTTCTATGGTTTTTTAAATGTTATTTCCTAACTATAACAAACCATGTAACCTCTAGAGTTTTTCCTGAATTTCTAAGTTTTTTAACATTTTATTTCCTAACTGTAACATTGAGAGTGGGTTTGTGAGTGATTGTGTTGGTCGGTGAGTGGGTGTATGAGTGGCCGTGGGGGTCTATGAGTGGGTGTGTGAGTAGGTTTGTAGGTGTGTGAGTGGCTGTATGAGTGTATCAGTAGCTGTGTGAGTGACTGTGCCAGAACGGAACCTCACCTTCCCCCTTATCCAGTAAGAGTCCACAGCTTTGCACAAAATGTCTATCCAACTGGAGTACTTTCTACTGGTTAATTAGTAAGTGCTACATCATTGGGTAAATATCTACTGCATATTATGCATTACAGTTGCATAATAGACCACGAGCAAATGTCTCCAATGACCTTGTGTGTGTTTTGACATTATGATTGTTTCTCCTGCATCTTCATCCAGAAATCTCTGATAACATGAATCCTTCTATAGAGAAGAAAGCAAGACTACAAAAGGTAAATGTCCACCAAAACAAGGGTCTTTCTTCTTAACTATAAGAAGTAAGTGCTTCCTTGTTTGGTGGAGATGTCCTCGTATTCCTCTGCATGAAGAACGCATCACCAAAATCATAGGGAAATGTGATGGGGGCCTTTTGGTAAGCTGCCCATCATCCTGGAAAAAGGCAGGAAGACCATTGCATACATCTAAGGTGAACAGAGTGTGGCCAAACTGGCAGAGCTTTATTTTATTTTGCACATTTATATACCCGTACTCATTTAAAGCGAGAACCATGGACTTTGCTCTCACAGGTATGGACAAAAAAGAACCCACTCATCACAGTCACTACGGATTGCGCTCCAGTAGATCGACAATGCATTTACCTCCACAGAGCATTACAGATCGTCTTTCAATGTAGAATTGCTGAGAAAACACACTTTCTTTGCCTTTGTCAAGCACAGGAGATCTGGTCATTTGTCCTTTACAGAAGTGGAGCTTCAACTAGGACCCCCGCTATGTTTATATCTGTAAGTGCTTCCCGTTAAGGTTTATTTTCTGTGAAATGAGCATCAGGGCCAGAGCGCCCTGCCAAAACATAGTGGGGGAGGTGGCCAATATGACCCCTACCTGGGCCAATTTCAGCCCCGGGGACCCCATACACCCAGGGCCTGGGTAAAATTCAGTGGGGGTATGTGGCCCCCCTCCCAGGGCCAATATAGGCCCTGGAGACCCCCTCAGGGCCCAGTCAAAATTTAATACGGAGGAGGGCAATGTGGCCCCCTCCATGGGATGGTTTCAGCCCCAGGAACCCCAGACCCTGGGGCCTGGCTGCATCTTAATGGGTACCCTGATCCCACCCAGGGCACCCAGTGTGCTTTGATGGGGACTGCAGGGAAAGGCTCAATGCCCCCGCGTTCGCAACCGGCTCCCTACCTCCTGTGAGAGCTGGCGTTGCTCCTGCATGCAGGGAGCTGATAAATATGCAGCTCCCATTTGTGCAGGAGCAATCTTTCATCGGTTTCCCTGTGGGCATGACAGCTGGCAGGGCAACAGTTGAAAACTCTGCTCCTAGCAAGTGGGAGCTGTTTGACAGCTCCCCTTTGCTGGGACCAAAGTTAATGTTTGCCCTTGCTTGGCAGGAAAAGCTAAAGCAAACTGCTATCTCCCAAGGGCCCCTCCAGGGGGTGGCGGTCCCCAGGTCCATTAATGCATCCAAGAGGGGGGCCACACAGCCCCTTGACTTCACATTCTAGGGGCTGGCCCCGGGGAGGTGGTGGTCTCAGGATCCGCATATGGTACGGCTGTAGGAAAGTAGGAACTTCTGCTATGGTTACTTTTATAGGAGTGGTTGTTAAAGAAGACGGCTTAGCAATCCATTTGAATTAGTTCATGTTTATTTCCAGAAGAAGAAAGTACAATGTACAAGCCCCATCGGTCTGTTCCTCCAACATCCACCGCACACCAACTGCCCTTCCACACTCGAATCACGCATCTATCACTCGTCACACAAACCCCACGAGCTCCCCCCACGAGACCGAACATCAACACGCAATGGCTCGCAAGCTAAGATGTAACAGTTACCCCCACTTTTTGCCTGGTGCTAGGTTGTATTTTGACTAGTCTGACTGGGATCCTGCTAATCAGGACCCCAGTCTATCTGCTTTCTCCCTAAAATTGTTGTGTTCAGTACTTGGGTACATCCCAGATAAGATACTGGAGTACCCTTATAAGTCCCTAGTATATGGTACTAAGGTACCCAGGGCATAGGTACCCCAGACGTCTCCCATGGGCTGAAGCACGTATTATGCAACAATGAGAGACCATTCAAAATGGAACTACAGGCCTGTCATTGCAGCCTGTGTAGGCTGGTGCTAGCATCACTTACTATAGATATAGGTTTCCTATATCTTGGGTCACTGCACTTAAAACCTATAAGTCACCCCTATAGCAGGCCTTGGCAATCCTAAAGGCAGGGTGCTTGGTTGTAAGTGAGAGGGTACCCCTGCATGAGCAGGACACCCCTACAACCTATGGAGTCCAATCTCCCGGGTTCACAGTGAAACAGCCATATACTATATAGAGGGGCACCACATACTTATGCGATGACCACCTCGAAAAATGCTGCAACTAATCCTATCATGTTTGGTATCAACCATGTTGGAATCATACCCTAACACGGTAAACGGTGTGGGAGGTATGATTCCAAACACTGGAAGAACCCTCCGTTAGGCTCTCCCTGTACCAGGTACTTCGCTGGACTTCGTTTGGGCTCTACTTCGTCCCCCTTTCAGTCTGCTGCATCGTCTGTGCCTGTGCACCAAACAGGAACCTTACAAGGCCTGTGGGCATCAAAGATACCCGAAGGAATCTTCCTTGAAGTGAAGGAGTCACTTCCCTGCATCCGTAGGCACCGCAACTAAGTCGACCGGTCTACTGATCCTGAGCTCCTCTGGACTCCAAAGGCTCTGCAACACAGGTTGTGGTTTTCTACAGATCCCGAGGCCTGCCCTGCAGTCTCACCAAGTTTGAGGCCAGTATTGTATAACTCATCAGCCCCGGGGAGGTGGTGGTCCCCGGGTCCTTTGAAGGCCTAAGGAGGCCGGAGGAGGGGAGCCAAAGGCCCCCCTTTTAATGAATAAATAATGCCCTTGGGAGGTGGTGGTCCACGGGGCTCAAATTAGCCGTTGGGAGGGGGCTGCATGCACCCCCCTCCTCATTTGTTAATAAAATTAATGCACCCAGGACCTGGCTCACCCAGGGGATGAAAGAGATATAAGCGCCGCAGACTGCACTTGTTTTTCAATTTTTGCTGCAAATTCGCAAATGTGTGCAATTTTGTGGCAACATTTTTTAACAAGAAATGCTTTTTTACCCTGGTGGGATCCCTACAGGACCCCAGAACCAGTGCTAGGGGGTCAGGGCATTCCAACCCTACCCCCTTTTCTTTATTATTGCAGGTTTTGTTTTGGGAGTTGACAGCGGCAGAGTCTGAAGATGGCTGCCAACGCCTCCTGGTTTAAGTGTTGGCAGCCAATAACATCTCTGCTAGAGATTGGGAGGATTTACAGAGGGTTCTTGCCTCTAGATATACAAATTTAGTTTTCTTTTATTAACTGTAAAACCACTGAACAGATTTAAACTAATTAACAAAAAGCACGCTTTCTGGACCAAGAGCTAGCTTTCTGCCAAATTTGGTGTAATTCCGTCCAGCGGTTCGGGCTGCAGTTGTGTCTAAACTTCCTATAGAAATTAAAATGGGATATCACATTTTTTACCCCTCCTTTTTCTCGGCCTCAGCTTGACAGATCAGACCGAAACTTTCCATGCACAATAAGCCCCACCGGCACACTTCTTTTGGAAAATTCCGTAAAGATTCGTCAACTGGCGCCGGAGATATACGCAAGTCAAAAAAATGCTTTTCCTTTGGAAACTAGGTCCTAACTATAAACCTTCTGGTACCAGCCAGTAGGTTATATAAATATGTTATCTGACTTGATGGGGCCTATAATGAGATCCTTGCATTTTGTCCCATCAAATTAAGATACTGATACCAGGGGTTCCAGTTGCTCCTTAAAGCAGAATCAACAGGACTAAGTTGTACCCTGAGTGTCTAGTAAGAGATCAGGAATTCCATGTCTGATTTCCTAGTCATTTTTAGGTCTCGCCTGACCCAGCGCATGCGCTGGTCTGGCGAGACTTATTGAGAGGGCTCCAAAAAGTGCTACCAGGCCAGCCTGGAGCTACAGTGCATGTGCGCGGGCGTGCTCCCCATGCTTTACCGCGATTAGTTTCACTTTAGCAGCCGCTTTGCATAGCCAATAGGTCTCGCTTTTGGGACCTTATAAGTATTTAGTTATGCAACTGTTGCATGGCTAAACACCTATAAGGTCCCAAAGGCGAGACCTATTGGCTATGCCAATGCTTGTTCATTTTCCTTTGGAGGTGGATCAAAACAGTTCCGTCGATTCAGCCATCACTACTTGCATCAGCCCCACTCTAGATGCAATAACACTACACTCCAGGAACTGACTGAGCGCTAATTGGCACTAGACATAAATGTGTTGTTCCCAAACAGCAAAAAAACAAAACAGAGTACCCAATCTCCAAACCCATCCTGCGGTACACTTGACACAGCAATGAAGATGTGGTTCGACACCCATGCAGAAAATGCTACAGAATATGCTAAACAAACCAACGCTCCACACTCATGCACCAAAACATTACCAGCATCATAAAGATGACAGTATGTCTTTACCCAACATCACTAAACAAGTAGTACCCAAACTGTTGCACAAACTATCCTGCAGCTATCCTGGCACCATTGACATTTAGATTGGGGATGTGAAGTTCTCCCACCCAACACAATTAAAAAACCCTGAAACACACTGTACTTAGACTGCTACAGAACATCACACAGTGCACCACATACTCCCAAACTGGCATATCCCTAATCCGAGATGCCATATAATGGCAACAACAACCCTCAAAGAATGCAGTTCAACGAATCAGAGCCTCCTCCTGTTCCTCTCACTCCACTCTCACACACACACTAACCAACAAGTGTGCACAGGTTGCTGGCTATCTAATCCAGGCAGCCTGCACCTAAGAAGCCATACCAATGGCAGATTTGCCCCATATAAATATCTGTAACATAGCTTAAATAAATGTCAAATGTTTAGTTGCGTTTTGAAAGGGCGCATGTTGTGAACCGTTTTCTGAAGCTCCTGCTGCTAATGAAACCAACCTGCGTCAGTTGCTCATTTCCCGGGAGGAGGCTGAGCGCGTGCCAGATGAGTCCTCGGGTGCCCATGCTGCGCAGAGAACGGACACGGGGAGGCCTTAGGAGCCAGCGCTCGCGCGCTGTCAGTCAAACCCCAGAGAGCGCTGCTGTGAGCCACGCGCCAGTAATGAAGCACTAATTATGGTTCCGGTTGTATGCTGCGTGGCGGGGTCGGCGGCCATCAAAAGAACTGTGTGACTCAAACCGCAATGCTAAAGGAAAGCATTTCAGAAGCAAACAGGTATTAACCTCCACCGCACCTCTGTGATGTAGGCGAGTTACCTTTAATGTCTGCTCTACAAACCCTGACAGAAAGTTTCATTTAGAAGAAATAAAGGATGCCATGAGCTCTGAGGCAATATATGTTTCTGCTGTCACTTTTTAGTGGTTGTTTGAAAAATGATGGAACTCCTGGTGTTCATTCTTTGGAATCTACATCTTTCCAGGAGAAGTAGATTTTTAAGAAGATGGCAGTGTGTGTGATATTGAATTTATGACATGACGAGATGACGGATTTTGAAACTGCGCTGGAGCCCCCTTTTTTCCTGCAGCCCAGACACTGCATTACAGAAGATGACACAGATGCTTTAACGGAGCGTTGTCAACAGGGCATTCCTTTCTTTACCTCCATGCAAATGTAAGAACACCCTTGTGCCTTCCATAACACGCGCAGTGGAAAGCAGAATCTCGGGAGGTGTACTAACTGTGCACAGCTTGGGAAGCAGAGCACAGTTTACTTTGCTACTCGAGAGTCCCATGTGGGGGTCAACCACTGGGGGGCATCAGGCCTCCCCGGTTTTCACTCACATAGTGGAGAGTGGAGGCAGAGAGAAAGTGGGGCCAATGGAAAGGGGCACTGGTGCTAAACCACGTAGAATGGGAGGTGGTGAAGTGAGTGAGTGAGCAGTAACCTAACCTCAATACATTCTATAATACACGGGGTTCTGTAATCCCAGTATATTTACCTGCCTTTAATTTCTTTATAATCGGTGATTTGTGATGCACCCAGTCGCTTACGTCACAGCATGACTATTATAAGTTATTACAGTTGCTGGCTTAGAAATATGGATCTTATCTGTAAAATTTAAACAATAACAGGGTTTATGGGACTTTATTTAACTACTGAAAAACCAAAGCCTATATGAGCATTTTTCCGATGGAAACATTTCTTAATTCTGTGGAGACTCCAAAAGCAACACATTGACTAATGCACAATCAAGGAAGCCTGGCAGGTATAAATGAATGATAAACACTGATGTATTATATAGAAAGATAAGAATTAAAATGTGCTCTGCAGGAACATACAACAGTTGATATCGTAAGTGGTACCTGTTCATGAGTAGGCCTGGGAAGAATTTCCATTACGCCAGATTATTCAGAGTAAGTATGGTAATTCTGCGTTACTGTTCGATGCGTAGTTACAGATAGTTACGCAATTACTCCCCCTCTAGTAATTAAGAGTAATTTTGTGGGAAAAATCCTACAGCGCAAAAGCATATTTATTGAGCGCGAGCAGCTGCGTGCACTCGTTATTTGTGTTCTGCTGCATTAAGTGTGGTTTCTTACCACAAAATAGACGTGAGGGTACATTTTGTGCTAAGAAAGTAATGCTAAATACCGGTATTAAGTTAGGAGAAAATCCTACCCCAAGGGCACATTAAGTAAGCATGAGAGGGTGCTCGAGCTCACTATTCATGTCCATTTTGAACACGTGAGAGCATTTTTGTGTTAAGAAATACTGCTAAATGCAGAATTACTCTCCACATAATTCAAGAGTAATCTCATGGAATTTTTAGGTAATTTTGCATGATTTCACTACATGGAATTACACTAGGTTTTCCCACTCCTATTCATGACTTAAGAAATCCATATCAGAACTATTTTTTCATTAAGTAACACAAGATCGTCTTTGGCCAAAACAAATTGCAGTTTTGTCAGGACTTTCAACACATCGAGAGGTACAATAGGAACAGCCTTATTAAAAACTTCCCTTTCACGTTGTCTAGACAACATTGTTGTGCAAGCTTCCCTCACCTACAAAGAACTTTTCGAGTACTGCAGAGTTTCTTAACCTTTGGGAATCTTGAAATTCTGATTTTAGATGACATGAATTTAGGTAAACAATTTGGCAAGGCAATGGGGAAAGCAGAGGGAATGTTGGAGCACAAAGTGAGTTATATACCCCGCAGAAAAGGTTGTTTTAACACTGGTCATTTTTACCATTATGGATTAAGTTCTCATCTGCAGTACTCTATTTTGTTTCAATCTGGAGGGCTACAGCTAGTTCTGAAGCCATGATCTGGATCATTCTCTCCATTAGTAAAGGTTATAGCGAGGATATTTTGTCCAATTATGGGAGCCATGCTGGTTTATTGTTTCCGGTCTTGGAGCCCACTGTGGAGTGTTTTGTTCAGTTCCAGATACCTCAGCTGGAGTGCTATGTCAATTGATTGATGCCCGATTGTGCAAGTTCTCGAAGCATTGCTACTACTTTTAGAAGCATAAAATAACCTTTGTGTCCTGTTCAAAAGACAGCATCTCAAGTATTGTGTCAAATTCCGGAGGCCATTTCTAAGGCATTGTATCTAAGTCTAGTGATCACCTTTGCGGGATTGTGTCCAGTTCTGAGGACCATATCTTGTCCCATTCTAAAGACCACATTTGAAGTTTTTTGCCCAATTCTGAAGTCCTGCTTCCAATCCACTTGGGGGTGGCTGCTGTCGAGTATTGTGTTCAGTTCTCGTCACCACATTGTTTTGCTGTCTCTAATTACAGATGCCTTGTCTCAATGTTTGTGTCCAGTTCTGAAGGCCTCATTTCAAGTATTGCATACATACCTGCAGGCCATTTCTGTTAAAATATATCCAGGTGGGGTGGGTGGTGTTGTATCACTAGTGTATTGTTTCCAGTTCTGGAGACTACATCTTTAGTTTTGTGGAAAGTTCTGGAGGCCACCACTAACATATTAAGTCCATGCCTGGGGATAACGTCTTTGGTTTTGTGTTGAAGTCTGGAAGTTAGATCATGAGTGGTTTCGAGATCTGAGCCTGGTATGTTATGTCTAGTAATGAGGCCCCTATATGACATATTGCCTCACATTCCGGGAGCCACTTCTGGCATACATTGGCACATTCTTTTTTTTTTGTAAATATTTTTATTGAAATTTTGAACATAAAGCAACACACATTGGCATCAAGTTCAGCAGTATACCGACCCATTGAGAGTGCAACGAAACTTTCAGGACATTTTCGAGAAACCATGAGCTCCTTTCGGCTTCGCAAGACAGTGGTCATCACATTCTGCAGACCAGTGATATATCGTCTAATCGTGGTCACTTAAGTCTGAGTCTGAGGCATCGCTCGGGGGTTCACATATATTTCCTCTATAGGCATTCCACCCACCCCACACCACATTGGCACATTCTTAAGGTCGCACCATAAGAGTATTCTCAAAATGGGTATTTTGTATATGTCAGGCGACTGTTTTGAAATGTAGGTGAACAGGTGGATGGATGAGAGGGTGACCATGCAGGAAAGTGGGTAGATGTGTGACTTTGGGTTGTATGTTACAATATTGAGTTTTTATGTCACCCTACAAAAATATAAAATCCTGACAATCGACTACAAATAACTCCTCATCTACATGTGTGGGATATATATATATATATATATTCACTGAAAAAAACCATAGGTTTCAGGGGCGTTATAGTTAGCTGAACATTTCACTTGTACAAAACCATTAAAATTCCCCCGTTATAGTTATTTCCTCTAACTATAACTCGCGAGCCCGCAATGCACTGCTGATGACGTCACATATTACATCACTCATGACATGGTCAGTGACATCACTCATGACATCACTGATGACATCTCAAATGATGTCATTTGAGATGTCATCAGTGATGTCAGCAGTGATGTCACTGACCATGTCATGAGTGATGTAATATGTGACGTCATCAGCAGTGCATTGCGGGGGCGCGAGTTATAGTTAGCGGAAATAACTATAACGGGGGAATTTCAATGGTTTTGTACAAGTGAAATGTTCAGCTAACTATAACGCCCCTGAAACCTATGGTTTTTTTCAGTGAATATATACATATATATATATAATATAGTATATCTATACCTACTTAATAAATCAGTGGGTGGATTCAGTATTGTTGTACATCAACATAAAAAGATTGAAGTTTTGTATTGGTGAGTGAGCAGATGGAAGAGCAGGTGGATGAGTGAGTGGGTGGAAAAATAAAGGGTGGGTTACTGGGTGGGTCTCTATGGGTATTTATGTATATTGAAGTGAATGGGTAAATGAATGCTTGATGGGCAGTTGAAAGTAAAGTTCGGGATGGATGAGCGAGTAGATGAATGGGTGACTGAGTGGGTAAATAATTCAGTGGGTGGATGATTTTATGAATGCAAAGGAAATGGATGAATGAGTAGCTGAGTGAAACGAATGAATGATGAAAAATTGGCAGGCATATTTTTTCCAGTTCTGGAGACGACTACTTGAAGTAGAGTCCTCATGATATGAAATGTTCCTAGAGCTGCTAGCAGATTTCCTCAGCAATAGTATATAAGATTATAACTGGTAAAGCTACATTATAGTCAAAAACACACTATTCAGTGTCGCCCAGAGTTTTCTGTTTTAGCGTTACGAAGGCAGTGACTCGGGTTGTCTAGGAAGGTGGATGCAATTTTCAACAGCAAGAAGCAGAAATGCTGCTTCCTCAGACCCTCGCATAATGTGTCTTGGGGTAACGCTGAAACCAGCCGCACAACTTACCTCTGTCCCATAGTCCTAGGTGTGAACCGATCTGAAGTGCCACAGTGACAGCTTGGGAAGTGAAGACTAACAGAAAAATGGTTAGACAGGCTCAGGTGTTGGAAAAGCAACAGGGGCACAAGCAGCCATTAGAAGCACTTGGGGGCAAAGGGGGTGCACTAATGCTAACGAAATAGGGATGTTTTGGGAGTTAGTTTTAACAGAGGAGTGACAAGTGGCCATGATTACTCATATTGTTAATTAGACGACAAAAAAACATCACCCAAGGAGAATTTTGACAAGCCTTTCTTTTCTTGAAACAAGTGTCTGCTTCCCTTGAAGAAGCAATTAGAACTAAAGAGATTCTTCGTGCTATGTTTACAGCAATGAATGTATGGATGGGTATGTACTGTTTTGTCACTTCTTATCCTAGTGCCAATTTTCATGGCAATATGTTGGCCAAAAGATGCTGCATACCACTATACCAAGACCCAAAAGAAGTTATCCAAATATATTTACTTGTACCGAAATTTGGCACGAAAGCAAAACAAATTTGTTAATAATGTTTAATATTTTGATGCCACTTGAAAGCCTTTTAATTTAGTCAAGTTCAACAGCATTGTAGGCATGTAAGGGCTTGCTTGGACATTTTAATTTCGAAAATACGCTGTGTTTCTTTTTAAGTTTTGAATACTCCCACGTGCAATTATATTAATTACCTCTGCATGTAATAAATTTGAGTCTGCATGCTTTTGTGTGGTTCTTCTGAAGAGCTTTCCCTTTAGAACAGGTGAGTTATACCTCACTTACAATTGACATACATTACGAAGAGCTGACCTTTATGTAATGGCAAATGACGTAGAAATCCGGCTAACGTACAGAATTTTGCTGCTACCTTCTGTGATACTAGGATCGCACTCTACTCTCACCTTACCCTAACACCCATCAGCAGCTTCAAATAACACCTCTCCCATAACCAGCAGCAACGTTGCCTCTTTCCTGAGAACTAATTAATGTAATTTTCAAGCCAAAATGTCATATGTTGGTAGTTTAAAACCTGTTAATTTCAGCACATTTGGAATTTCAAAGAATTTTACATGAAATGAGAATAATTATTTTTTGGAGCAGTGTGATCGACTTTATAATTATTTCACTGTATTTGGATGAGAGTGTCTTTTTCACACTGTTTAGTTGTGATAATGTTTCATACTTTATTCAGCTTTTGTAATGGGGCAATTACCTAAAATATTACGTCTTTCGTATTATGGCAAGAACACTACTTAGCTTAGAAACAGACGCTTTGCGTAGCCCTTTCAGTATTTTAGTACTTAAAAGAGTAGTTTTGTAGCTCTCTGTGGTCAAATGTTCAGTTAATCAACAAATTTGTAGAGCTTCTATGATGTCATCAGGATACAAGGTTCTGAATCAAGATTACGAAAAACAAGCATTTGGAATGCAATAGGTCTCGCATTTGCAATACTTGAAGCTATTGCTTTTTTAAACATAAAAGCGGGTGCCGTGCTCAAACATCAAGCGTGGCTCCCGTGTTCTAAATTTAAAAGCGGGCACTGTGCTAAAACATAAAGCGCTGCACCCATGCACAGTAATTAAAAAATAATGATGAGAGCGGTCACCGTTCGAAAATATAAAGTGAGGTGCCCGTGCATATTTAAGATGTGTGCATGTGCCATGGTGATGAAAACATGAAACCGGGTGCTGTGCTAGGCACCGTGGTGATAGAATATCACTAGCCAAAAATAAACGTAGTCCATAAACAAAGCACATAAACACTTGCATCGTAACAAAACTGCAATTGGCCAGTGCTCCTTACGATAAAACGGTAGTGATGTTTCTGGAGTACCAACCAATAAGGAGCCAGGAAAGAAAAGCTACGCAGTAGTTAACCAATGGAAAGCAGCAGGCGGGATTACACTACGTATACTGCTTACAACAGGTCTGGCAGACAGAGCATGAGGTCTGCCTAGGCTTGAACTAACAAAAACAGACTGTCTGGAAAAGATGAGTCTTTATTGCTTCTTTAGAGTTAAGGTCATACCCAGCATTTAAGAAATTATACAATAAATATCTGCCCCAAAATGTCCAATTTCACATTGGCAATTATTAACCAACCTTGACTTTTTTGTCCTGTGACTGTGCAATATAAAACTTGTGCCGCAAGGTAATAATGGGCAAACAAAATCACAGGTACTGGAATGGAAAGTGCTAAGAGCCAAAAGTCATACGTGCAGGGGAATTGCATGCTTGGCATGTGACATATTGAAATCTTAGTCCATGGCTGTTGTCTACAGACAAGACCACTGATTAGGCCACATTGCAAGTCCAAACCCTTGTCCGAGGAGGATTACCTTTTAGATTACAGACCTACGTTAGGGAGATAAAGTTGAAAAATTCCCATCTGCCAGTCATGATTCCTGGTAAGAACCTGTATTATCATGATTCCTTTTTTGCCCGCATGTAGGTCCTTTAGTTGCTAGTAAGTCCAATGTACAATGTTTTTTTTGGTCAGAGAAGTGTTGTTCTACAGCAATAAAAGGAGAAGTTGTTGATGGCTTTAAAATGTGACCAAAGTCTTCTTGGGGTATTTATTTATGGTCCATGCATGAGATGTACAAGGATCAACATGGTAATGAAAAAATCAGGGGCACAGAACCTTATTTACAGAACAAGTTAATTTGCCCATACATTTCTCTCCATGGCATTGTTTTATCGAGGCTCACGGGGAAGTGTCTCATATTTGTCCATCCACTGGCATTACAGAATAGAAAGATTGGCTATTAATGTGAACCATCCGAGAGCATACTATAAGAATGAAGTGGTGGTCCTCCTTGATTCCAAACGTGCATCCAGCAAACCGATTGCTGTGCAGTCTGTGTATTTATTAGGCCTGGGCTAAAATTCCGTTCCGCGCATGGAAATTGCGATAATTTGACATTTTCGCGTTCCGCGGAGAGCGCGAAAATGACAATTTCCGCAATCCGCATCTTACCGGTATTTTTTTTCTTCTTCGCGCTGGAAAAAAATACATTCTCGCGTGCGCGCGATCGCCTTATCTGAATCCCCACGTTCGCCAACAAGTTTTCCCGATCCGGTCGCGTTCTCCACGAGATGTTGGATAGTTGGTAGCCATTTGCGCTGTCTCGCGACAGTTCGCGCCCGCATTAACGTCATTTGTCACGCGATCACGTCATTCGTCGCACGATCACGTCTTTCTTCTCGCAATCATGCACCGCGAGAGTATGAGATGATTGAGATCTCGCGACCGTGAGCAACCGCATGGGTAAGTTGGCGAGCCGCGATCACGCAGAAAATACCGCGAACGGGCGGGAAAAAAACTTCCGCGTCTTCGCGATATTTCCGCGTGTTTGTGGAGATTTTTAACATTTTCGCCATAGTTTGCGAAAGTGAATTTCGCAAATTCCACCCACCCCTAGTTTTTATTGCTTTTAATACCTTTTATCACTTCAAACATAATGATGCAACAGCAAGTCAAAGATTTTTAGGGGAAAACGATTCTTTAAAACTCGGTGCAAATTTCAATTTTGGAATTAGAGCATGGTGGTCAAAATATCGTGTCCTGGAGGATCCAAACCAGGACAGGTTTTTTTAATATCATTTAATATCAATATAAGTGTTTATAGGATAATTTTCACACAACAAAGCTTAATTGGATAATCAGTGAGTAGGTCAAAAAACCTTAATGACTAGAGCTGGACATCTCAAACTGAATGATAGTTTAAAAATAAATAAATTATCTTAAATGTATGATTTTTCTAAATGAACGGTATACTCTGCATAATACTTTTTCTTTAGATTCCTTATTCAGTGTTGTGACTTTGTTTTTGTTTCCTGGTTTTTGATTACTGGTCGTACACATCATTGTTGAAATTATGTATAACTTATCATTTATCCACTTGGAAAATCACTGTACTATCTGAAGCATAAGGAATGTTTAGCTTTAAATGGAAAGACAATATGAACAACCAACATTTGTAAGATTTTTATAGTAATCTTATTCAGGATATTGGAAAATCACAATTAATACGTTACACTGGTTTATCAAAGCAAAAATAATGTGCATAGGTGAAAATATCTCAGGTGCAGCAAAAAGTAAGTCTGGGCCCACAAATATGGCAACCAAGATGAGGCATAAAAATGCGGGCATGCACACTTACTTTTACAAAGATGGACACTGCATATGTAAAGCCTAGAGTCTTGGAAGGGCAACAATCTATTTTTTAAATAGTGGAGCACAACTGTTATTTTATTTCTAACATATAATGCTAGCTAACACTATGTGAATACGTTTGAAGAAGGCACACTTCAGCTGACATGTTTTCTTCTCTGATTTCTATGACATATTATAGAAATATTTCTGCAAGTCTAGAAGTTATCAAATTTCCCATTAACTAAAAGCCCCTCTGTTTAATAGACATATTTTATAGATGTTCATGGGTCTCTGTGGATATGGTTTGTCAAAAAAGCAGAAAATTGGCTTAGTTATTGACAGATGAGATCATTGTGTCCATGAGCCAACCATGATGTGATTGTCAGTGCCCACAGCAACATTCATTGGTTACATGGGTACAGAGTAGTGGCTTTGTGTGAACGACCTTCAAATGTTTCATTGATTTCAGTCAATAGTCAGTTTTAAATAGAGCAGGCCTCGCAAAATCATAATAATGTTACTAGACCTGCAGGTCTAGTAACTTGAATAATCTACTCAACCTAACAGTAATGTGTACTTGACCCATAAACTGTTCTCAAATTGTCTGATCCTAGGCTTTTAATTTATTATAAAGGGCCGCCTTTTACTTCATTATAACTTTTGAGTTCACCTTAAATATGTGAGTTCAGCATTTCTGCTATACATAAAAACACCTATTTTGTTTGATTAAAAAGAATAAACGTTTGATCCATGTACAATAACAGTCTTGCCCACATATATGGTACACATGATCCCTTACTAGCTTCTTAGGACTCTAATTGCATTGCCATCAGGGCAGGGGCCGGAGTGTTTCTCAGTTCATAGTTAAAAACTCACTTTTAATAAATATGGGGCAATAAGTAGAGGATTTAGCCAATTCGATTTTATAATTGCGATTTTGTGCGACTCACAATTAGGAAAAAGCGATTTCTTATGTACAAAAAACTTAGAAGTTGAAAATATCAATTCCTAATGGACTCACAATAGACCTACCGCATGAGTATTAATGAGGTAGGTCGCAGTTTGATATATGTTAGGAATTGCAGCCATCACATTGATGGTGGCCTGCTGGGGTCAGCAGAGCACTATATCTGTGATTGATTTTTAATAAAGAAATATATATATTTTTATGCAGCCCGTTTTCCTTAAAGGAAAACAGGATGTGTTTAAAATGAAAAAAATGAAATAATTAAGTTTCATTTTTGAAGAGTAGGCTGTGGCCTGTGGGTCCACTACCTGTTCTTGAAAATATTTGTTTCAACATTCACAAAGGGGAAGAGGTCGCATGGGGACTCCTTCCCATTTGCGAATAGCTACCACCAGTCTTGAGGTGTCTGTAAAAAATGAAGGTATTGCAACTGTAAATTTGTCGCAAAACATTCATGCATACCACTGTAAATAGTTTTTAGGAAGGTATGCCCTAAACAAGCCCCTTCCAAATACCGTTTCGCAAATCCAAATTGCGAGTCGATAACAGATTACCAAATTGCAATTTAGCTTTGGCACATTAAATCTTTTTTGCAGTCACAAACGACACAATTCTGAAAATGTAGTTGTTTGCGACCTCAAAAAAAGGGTTTTGGACATATGGCCCTATATAACGTAAGCATGATGTGGTTACAGACAGTAAATTTTCCATTGAATTGGCCAAAAACTTTCCAACCAACATGCAGATTTACTGATAAACTATATAGTGTTTAAACAACAATCTCTGAAAATTGAGTTTCAGTAAACATATTTATCATTTGCACATCACCAAGTAAAGTGTTCTGATTGGTTATCGTCCTATTAAAATATTTTTCATCACACAGAATGACAAAAAATTAGCTTTCGTAACTACTGAAATACATTTTGAAAAGTTTGTACAGCTCACTCATTAGCTATTTAAATGTATGTGCGAAAAAAAACTGACACTCTAAAGCCTTTCATTACGCGCTCTTTGTATAGTATGTCAAATAGCTCACTTTACAAAATACTGGAACTCTGCAGTCAGAGCAAGAAAAGTAATTGTAAATGAACGTATTTCTGACCTCTGTCTCCGAACACAGAGCAAATGTGACAAGATAAAACCAAGATTTAAAGGCATCTTTAGTGCTCTTTCAGTTTCTGAGTGAACAGAACCCCTGTTCGCTCAGAAAGTGAAAACCTGTTCACTGTTTGGTAGGCCTTAAATATAGCTCGCACTGATAAAATCTGACTCGCCATAGCGAGTGGGTGAGTAGATTTCTTGAGGCCTGTGGAGTATTTGGAAAATCAGCCAGGAGCGGCTAAGCAGAGATTTGTCGTGGTGCCGAGTTCTGGACCTGTGTCCCAAGGAAGAGAGAACAGTCTGTGATATTTCATCTGGCAGTTACTGGTGGTAAACAAGGTCAACAAGGTGCCACGAACCTCTGGGACCCATGGTCTGGATGGCTCGGTGATAGCTTGAGTCAAGCCATCAACAGACAGATTATCATGATCTTTCATGAACAATCACCATCTTTGTACTGTAAAATAGAGCTGAAGTTGGCATGGATCAACTGGAACTGGCCAACGCATGATAGTCAATAATAGGCTAGCAACTCTGATAAGTATGTGCAAGTTAGGCACCGCTCTGCGAAATGGTCTAGAGGGTGTTGGTCATTAAGGTACTTGTACATAGTGAGAACGACTACTTGATTCTTTCACAGGTAATTCAGGTTTCTGTGGAACCATGTGGATTTTGTGTGAAATGTTCCCTCAAACGATTCACAAGAGTAGTCACTCCTCATTCATTTATGTATCTGTCAGCTAAGGAGGGAGAGAGCATCCTTAAAATTGCATGGAGGATAGATGTACTCCAGTCTCACTGCCAGTCATATCACCCTGAGTAGAATATAATTTACGTAGCATTGGAGGGTGACAAGAGCCAATCTGAATATGATATTGATTGCCAAACACCCACAGATGTGTGAACCCGAGGGTGATCTCTTGAGGAACTGAGCATTCAATGCTGACAAATTTTGTGTTCAGGAGATCATGACTTTGAATCCCAGCAAGACAGACTCAGCGTACCATTCTTCTGCCATGGATAAATTGAGAACCACAAGTTGTCTAATAGAAACTCCTTGTATTTACCCTGCTTAGAAATGGCAGTAGTGTGGTACTATAATTCTATATAAAAACACATTCCATTGACTCAGTTGTACAGTGGTCTGCTTAGAAGTATGTTAATTCCATCGTAGCCAACAATAGTTTGACACCCAGTGTATATATGGTTCCAAAAAAGACAGATATTTGGCTCCTGATCTCGTCTGTGAGAATATTCTGAAACATGTTAGAGATCCTGGACTTGTATTTATGTTGTGCTAGGAGTGAAAAATACCATAGATGACCCTGCATGCACATGACAACCTCCTGCAGAACTGGTCTCCAACTTCAGACATGTTAACATGCTATTATACATCACACGAGAAGGTGACGGTCACAAGAAATGGGGACAAAAAAGCTGCTGATGTATTAGTAATTGAATGTAAAGTTATGGATGCAACACAGATATTGAGATCCAGCACTGTGCTTTCTACATAATACTACTAGCCAGATCAACAGCAGCAGTTATCAAATTAGGACATCTCAAATATGTTATGACGTAGAGCTGTAGTTATCCTGCTGTTGGTATATTGTAGATGGGATCAGTGAGATTCTTAAACCATTGGGAAATGGAAGAGGTGGCAGATTAGGTTGAAAGGCCGGTATTGGAAACCACTTCATGTAGAATTCATGTAACTTTCCTTAATGTCAATAACAACGGCAGTGCTGTACTTAAAATGAGATATCAGAGAGTCACTTTTATGATGAAAGTTCTTGTAAAGACAGAAGAAAGTAGCCATGGCAGTGGAACCAGTTAGTAGGCAGTAGCATAGCAAGGGTGGTCTAGGCAAGCAAGAAATATGACAAATATAATTGGGGTGCAGTGGTCCCCAGGGCCTTCCATCTGTGGCACTATTGATAACTACACGCCTGCTAATGGAGTTGAATGGATTTCCTGCAAACTAATTTCTCAGACATGATAGCTCTTTACCATCTTTTGTTTTCAGGTAAAATGTTCATTATGTTATTCTACTGTTATGTCGTTTGGTTTACTTTTTCTAAAAGCTTTAATCAAAGCTTAAATGAACAAGAATTTTGATCAATCTTTTTGAATTTGTGCGAGGGGCAAGAAGCATGAGTACCTATCCCTTTCATTTTTTTTTACAAATCAGACCATTTTCCATTGAAACCTTCATGTTGTGGTTTTGTATAAAGTTTATAGAAGAAGAAACTCTTGTGGTCACATAACTCCAAAGTTTACCTGCTACCTAATACCCTTGCAACTAGCTGTTGTAATCTAAACTCAGCTCTACATTTATCACTAATCTTAAACCTATCTTTAACCCTAAACCAAACCCTCACTCTTCCATTAACTCTAGCATTCTCGCTAGTATTCTTTTCCAAGCTCTTAACCTAAACTATACACTAAATCTAATCTTAACTTGGTACCTGTAAATACCCCTCACATTAAAATCCCATAATTCGAACACATATTGGTACGTTTTTCTGAGGCTCTTGTCTGAAAGGTTTTTGGAGACCCATTTTTATCATCTGAGAATTTTCATTCCGTTGTTTTGGATTTAAGATAATGACATGAATGGCACGCATTACTGAGGGAAGCATGCCGCCTACTTTGCTGCCAAGCATCCCCGCAGCATGAAGTCCCTCTCGCTTTCATTGGCAGATTGTTTGATTACCTTTGTGTGATTAAGCTGGCTAACGAACCCTACAGATAGATGTGAACAGCGAGATGTGAATTATGAGCTATAAACCTAGTTATGTTGTCCTCTGACTAAACGCCCCACATACCGTGCCGCTGCCCTTTGAAAATTTGCTGGACCGATGGATAAGAGCCAGCCAGTAAAATTTAAGTAGTCTTTACTGGATCTCATTCATGGTTATTGTAAAGAAGATTGCCCTGCAAGCTGAGGATATTAAAGATGTAATGAGTTATATTATATAATAGTGACTCAATGAGATTTGAATATTAAATACCGTTAGCTCGCCGTTTTGCAACTCTATGAACAGGGAAATACATTGTATCAAGAAAATTATCAAATAGAGCAAGTTATTTTTACACTAAAGCCCTCCAAGACAGAATTCAAAAGGGAAGGTGTTTAATATGTTACAAATGACTAGCGTTTAGACTTGCAGAGTTAACAGTAGAATGACAATTATTTATGAGGTACATTTTGGTGGGAGAAATGTTTACAGAATGTGATGTTTCACTTGAACTGATGACACAGTGCACTAAAGCATCAACTCCAGTGATCTGTGTTGGACCCCATAGTCACAGGTTCAAATCCCAGTGGGTCTACTCAGCCTTTCATCCTTTTAATGCTGTTGTGTAACAGTTAACATTTGTTGTCTCTCAATAGCAATCAATGCCGTTCTTAAGGCTTTGACAGTTACTCCAACTCCAGAAAGAAGGTAACATTTAAACAAGGGCCTTTTCAAATGGAAATTACTGATTACACGGAGACAGTAATGATTCTGTGTTTATGAAATCTACACAAAAACTGCAGGGTCAAGTATGGTCTAGTCAGGACGGAGATGTAGTCAAGTTAGGCAGAAGTAGTGCTCTACTTACAAAGAAGGTCTGTCCTAGTCATAGAAGAGGTACTATCTGGGCAAGAAAGGTAGATGCTCTAGTTGAAGACGAAGTGTGAAACAATTAATGAGGGGTTGTGTTGTAATCAAAATTATTGCTGATGCTCTACTTCTCTCTGATAAAGGAAATTCTTTCCTAGTTCTCCCTAGATGAATTTTGTCTGTTTTCTTAAACATCATTAAGGCACACACGTTATTGCCTTATAATTTTTAACCATTAATTCCTACAATATGCTTTCTTACAGCATTCCAATATGCGAACGACCTGAACGCATTTGATATTTACATAGATTAATGGGTGCGTTGTTATGGACTCTTAGTATTCTGTAACACTGTCCGTCTCTACACACTATTTCTGGGTACACACTCTGTATAGAAATTTCATACTTTGTTATCTGGGATTCTGAATGACTCAACAACTAAACAAATGATCACTTCTTTTTAAATACATTCTTGGCTTCCCAAGGTGTCCTACTCTTGACTACTTATTATGTATTTATTTAAGAGTTTATATAGCACTGGCAAGACCTGAGGGTATCAGAATGCATGACATCAGTACATTTTCACATCAAGATAACAAATATAACCAGAACATTTATATAAAATAAAATCAACAATGGGTAAGCATGTGGAAGGAAAAGTAGTGAGGAAGGATTAAAGGGAGAGCGGAGGGTGGAGATGCTGTCTTATAGGGCAATTGATGACCCGCTAGTTGAGGTGTCGGTTGAGGAGGAAATTCTTTAGCTGTCTTTTGAAGCTCAAGAAGGAGGGGTTCACTCTGATATGTTTTGAAGGGCGTTGCTCAGGAAGAAGCATGCCAGTGTTTTTTGTTTGTGGACTTTTGGTGGGATGAGGAGTAGGGTGTTTGAGTTTCTGAGGTTTCTTGTCTGTCCTGATTTTTTGAGTTTAAAGGCGTTTCCAGTGTGAAGGGTTTTGTGGGTGAGACAAGTAGTTCTGAAGCTGCAGCAAGCTTCAATAGGGAACCATTTCAGTTCTTTTAGGGCTGGGGAGATGTGGTCATAGTTTTTGATTCTTGTGACCATTCTGGCTGCTGCATTGAGCGTGCTTCTAAGAGATGCTAGGTATCATTTAGCAGTGCCTGTGAGGGTGGCATTCCAGTAGTCCAGTCTAGACAGCACCAGCGCCTGCATGGCAGATTTGAGATCATTCGGCGGAAGGTAAGGTCAGACGTTTTAGGTTGTGGAAGCACTGTTCACACTATTCTTTCTATGATCTTTCTTGATCAGTTTGGCATCCAGTGTGATACCTAGAAATTTGATGGGTTTTGGCTAGTGTTTGAGTGCAGTTAAGAGCGTCTATGGAGTTTATCCATTCTTGCATCTGGGGGGTGTGCTTTGTCTTTGATATGAGCAGAATTTCTGTCTTGTCTTGGTTGAGTTTTAGGTTGCGAGATGGCCAGTGTTGAACTTCTTTGAGGGTGGTATTTAACATGAGTATGCCTTATAGAGAGGAAATTTCCATGTAAATCGGGTGTCATCTTTTTATCTTCTTGGGGATTTTTGCTTGGGTGAGGATGACAGTGAGGGGTTCCATGTAGATATTAAACAGCATGGGCGAGAGGATGGGGCTTTGGGGGGCACCCTGGGTTATTGACGGTGTATCAGAGGTCTGATTGCTTATTCTTATGTGTTGAAAGCAGTTCTGTAAAAAGATGCGAACCAGGGTAGGACCATCACTTCCGCACTGATTCTTTTTTGAAAGGAGTTGAGGAGAAGCTTGTGGTTTTCCATGTCGAAGGCCGCGATAGGTCTAGGAGTGTGAGTAGGTAGCATTGGTCTGTATCCAGGGATTTGTGTAGGTCATCTTCTATGTTCAAAATATCTCTTTACGTGCTGAATCCTTTTCTGAAGCCTGACTGGTCCAAGAGATTGTTGTTTTCAATGTGTTGGTTAAGTTGTGAAAGAACACATCTCTCTAGAGTTTTGTCTAGGAAGGGGAAATTGGAAACTTGTCTGAAGTTATTGAGGTCATGATGTGTTTTTCATATTTTCTAAGCTGGTCCAGGTGGGCTATGCCTCGGTTTGTTCACCAGAGTCTTTCGGTTGCTCTAAGCTGCTTTCTTTCAGTGTTGAGGTCTTTATTGAACCAGGATCTTGAGGGAATGTTTCTCACCTTTTTCAATTTCAGAGGGGCTAATTGGTCCAGGATGGAGAATGTTGTTGCCTTGTAGTGAGCGATAAGTTCAGTTGTTGAGAGGTTGTCTGATGCGGGGTAGAGTAGTGATGCCATTCTTTCTTCAAGGTCCAGTAGAGGAACTTTCCTTGTATTTCTCCTCCATTGTATCTTTTTTTGCATACGAGTTGGGTGGGGAGACACTTTGTTGATGAGAAACAAAATGATGTGATGGGTCGACCAGTCGACGGGGAGGATACTGTCAATGGTTAATGTTTCTTCGTGAGCTATGATAGCGTCCAGGGTTGAGCCTTTATTGTGGGTTTGGCATTTGCAATGCTGGGACAGGTTCTTACTGAGTAAGAGGTTATTTAAGTATTGGATTAGAATATTGCTTTTATCGTTCCAGTGAAGGCTGAGATCACCTAGGATGATGTTATTGGTGTGCAAGAGTGAGAAGTGAGTTATCTGGTCAGCTAGGTGTTTGTTAAAGGAAAGTACGTTACCTGGAGGGTGGTAGAGAGAAGGTGACATTCATTGTTGTGTTGGCTTTCATCCTTATGGTGTTGCTGATATATTCAAATGTATTGTAGGAGATAGTGTCTGGTTCACCCATGTTGATATTTTTCTTGTGGATCATGGTGATGCCTCCTGCGTGGCATACATCCTCTTTTTTCCGATGATTGAGAACCTCGGTGGGACTAGCGTATCCATGGTCCGTTATGAGGATTCATTTAACCATGTTTCCATAATGAAAGTGATATCAATGTCGTGGTTCATGATTGTTTCTGCTAACTCCGTTGCATGCTTGGTTGCAGATCTGCAGTTTATGAGCATGCATCCGGTGTCTCTGCAGTGCATAGGATCTTGGGGGAAAGCAGTCAAGGGGATATTGATGAGTTGTGATGGTGGTCTGGTCTTTCTCAATGGTGTGGAGCTTCTCTCTAGTCCTGTGATAACTTGCACTTTAGAGAAGAGGATGTTTCTATTAGATGTCAGGTTGTAAGATTTGGCTAGCTCCACCGCCTTGTTCAGAGACATCGTGGTTGGTGTTCTTTTAGGCCTCGGGCCTTTGTTGTTGAGATGTGTTGTGGTCCATCTGCATGGCTGTGTCTTCGCTCGTCTTATGAGTTGTGTGCTGTTGCATGTAGGGGGTGATGGGTAGGATTTGGACAAGAGTTTAGGTTTGTTGCGGTATTGTTGAAACCATGTAGTCATTTTTTGTTTGTTTTCCTATGCGTGTTAATCGCTCATTTATCTAGGACATTGGTATTTGCCTTAGTGAGGAGGGAGTACGGGAGGATCACTTTAAATTGTATGAGGGAAGACTGTCTAGAGTCTCAATCTTTGTTATTGATGGTAGGACTGGTGGATAAGTGGAGTGGGCCCCTTTCAAATTGTGTCATCAGCGTATCGGTGAGCATATTGGGTAGGCAGTAGGAGTTGGGGCAGGAACTACTCGGTCGACGTCCTAAGAGGTTTGAGAGGGAGGGGAAGGGAGTGTGGTTTTTACGGGGTGAAGGACTGAAGGGCTGAAGGGTTGGGTGGGATTAAAGGAGGTTATCTGAACTAAACTGACGTTCTTAGTTGTCCTTTTAAGTGTGTTGGTGGGTGAGTAGACCTTATTTTGCAGTCTGGTGGTAGTGGTGTGGACTAGTGACCTCCCAGCTATATTGGGTTCTGTACTGGCTGGGGAGAGGATGCAGTGGGTTGTGAGGGAGTGAGTAGAGTTAGTTGAGTGACTCGTGAGTGTATCAAAGAGGGGAAGGTGAGTGGTGAGGGAGAGAGAAGAGTTAGTGAAGTAACTGGTGAATGTTTCATTGTGTATAGTGTCTTGTGGGCGAGACTGGCTAGAGGGGTAAGACATTTGCAGCAGTGATATGACATTTTTAGTGTAGGGAATATGGTTTCAAAAGTGTGGGGGTTGGAATCATTGGCTTATATCATTCTGTTTTAAAAGATGGTTGTGGCAGCATTTCCTTTAAACAAGGGAGACTCAGAGATTGTTAGTTTGTGGTCAAACAGGATGTTAGTGGATTTGGTAATGTGAAGGTATTATGTTAGGATTGTGTTCCATTTCGCAGGAAGTGTATTGTGAAAGATGAGGTCTGTTGTCATTAGGCCTTTTGTGGCATTGTAGTAGAAATCAGCCATTAGCAATTCAGGGTGTCGTTTAATCACTTTGTGTTTGAGATTTTTGGCTGCTGTGTAAGATAGGTTCGGGGGAGGGAGATGGGAGAGGAATTAGAACCAGGCGATTTTGGGGGGGGGGGTAATTTAGAGGTGGTGCAGCATGGCAGCAGTGTGCAGCAAGACAGCTGATCTTGGTAGGGAGTGGAGTGTCGGGGCACAATATGGTAAATTAGGTTAGTCGTTTTCTGCTATATTGCTCAGATTGGGTAGCTTGTCAAGCGAAGAGCTCAGTTATCGCTGAACGGCATTCCTATCTCAGCCCGGTGTGTCTCCTCAGAAAGATCCTTGCCCAACAATAGACCTGGGTGATGAGCGAGACACACATTAAACTTGTGCGGGATGTGGCAGGATCTGATCAACTGCTAATCCTTGTTCTCTTCACTCCATCGACTAGAAGAGCATTTGTTTTCTTAGATCATGAGTTTGCCACGTTTTCACATGGGCCTTCCTTGGGAGAGAAGGGACATGTCTGTTTGGATTATTGTTTTACTTCTCTGCCACCTCTGATAGGGCAGCCAACGATACGGTTTGTTTTCTTGGTGTGCAATGTACGTACAGCTTTTCTGCCACCTGCTATTGTTGCTCAAGTTCAACCACGGGCAAACAAACAGTATAGTGCACTGAACAGGCAGCACTCGATTAGAGAGAAGCTGGAGGGCTCCCTCAAAACATGGCAGGTGAGTTTATCGGCTAGCGTGCATAGCGCTCAGTCGTCTGGACATGGTGCTCCCACCCCCAGGCAAGTGAGCCTCCATGTAGGGAAGGCAGCGGTCTCCTCTAGGTAGAAAAAAACAACAGGGTGGCGGATTCGCCTCACTCCTTCACAAAGTCAGTTCGGGATCCCCCAATGATTGTTGCCCCCCGCAGATCCTGAGAGAAGCCTTTCTCGCATGTCCAGACCCCCCCCCAGCACTACTTAACAACTCTCTTGCTACTGGGGAGGTCCCTCTTTCCTTCAAGCAAGCTGCCGTCTTACCTATCCTAAAGAAACCCAATGCAGATCCCACAATACTCAGCAACTACAGACCCATTTCCCTCCTCCCCTACCTAGGAAAGATTCTGGAGACCTACGTCACCCGCTGCCTGAGCTCTTTCATAGAGAAATCCTCCTTCTTGGACCCTCAACAAGCGGGATTCAGACCCCTCCACTCCACCGAGGCGGTCATAGTAGCAGTCATGGACACCCTCAGGAAGGGCGCTGACAATAACACCTCCCAGGCCCTTGTTCTATTAGATCTCTCGGCGGCATTCAACACGGTCGATCACACCATCTTGATCGACCGTGTCCACAATGCCGGCATTCAGGGAGTGGCCCTTGACTGGCTCAGATCTTTCCTTCACCAGCGATCACAGTCCGTCCATCTTTTCACTTTTTCCGCACCCTACACATCCCTTCCCTGCGGCGTTCCACAGGGCTCTGCACTATCCCCTCTTCTTTTTAATTTGTATCTCCAACCCCTCTTAGCCTCCCTCGTAACTCCCCGGTCACAATTTTTAACTACGCGGACGACCTCCAGTTAATTTTTCCCATAGACTCCCTTCCTTCCTCCCGTCTTAACTTCCAGCCCACCATGCTGACCATTGCGGAGTGGATGTACCACAGCCACTTAAAGCTGAACCCTACCAAAACTGAGCTCGTCCTGGTAGGAGGCCCCAATCACCCATGGAATTCCACCTTCTGGCCAACATCTCTGGGGACAGCACCCACTCCTGTGAGCTCAGTCAAAAGCCTGGGGGTGATCATTTCTGAAGATCTTTCGATGAGACCGCAAATCAACGCGGTCACCTCAGACTGCTTCTTTCACCTCAGGCGGATCCGCAGGATCAGCAGGTTTCTCACCAAAGAAGCCCTGACCCAAGTTGTCATTGCACTCATCACCTCCAGGCTCGACTATGCCAACATGCTGTACGCGGGAATTCCTGCATGCCACCTTCACCGACTACAGCTGGTGCAGAATCAAGCTGCCCGCCTGATTTTCCGCCAGCCCAAACATCAGCACGTCACTCCCCTCCTCCGTAGTCTGCATTGGCTCCCTATTTCCAAACATTGCACTTTCAAACTGGCATGTTCTACCTTCAAGGCCCTCTCGGATGCAGCCCCCGCGTTCATCTCTTCGGGCTTGACCCGTCACATTCCTTCTAGAGTTCTTCGCTCAGCATCATTTAATCTCCTTGAGGTCCCCAAATTCAAAAGAAAAAAGCACGGTGGCTTGAGCTTTTCTGTCCAGGCCCCCTCCACCTGGAACTCCCTGCCACCTTCACTCCGTCTCTGCCCAAAGTACGACTGTTTCCGCAGACTTTTAAAAACCCTGCTTTTTCAATCCGCATATGACTAACCCTCTCATCCTGGATCACGTTACCTGTCAATGAGCGCCAAGAAACCGATGGTGATAGTGCGCGTTACAAATAATTTTAACGTAACGTAATGTATGATTCTTTCTGACGTGGCCAGTGTCGCGGCCTCGGTGAGCGGCGCTGGCAAATGTAATTATGTTAATACGCAGCGCGGGCGACATATACCAACACAGCACACGCTTAGTTTCTGGTATGGGCCGGAAGGTCACAAGCGCTCCGGCCCCTTTATCTATGCTCTCTGGCCACGCCTGGGCAGAGAGTGATACATTGTGTAGGGGTCCTTCCGGGCCCAAGGATAATGCTTCGAACAACTAGACCGTTACATCCCATTTCAAATCAGTTCTTTTCTTTTGTGTCGAGATTACGTCACCACGCAAACTCAGCCAGCTTGTGGTTCGGTCTTGGGTTCGGCCTTAGGTTATATCGATGGTGGTTATCGCCCGACCCTCTGGCAGGTCTGGCGGCCTCTTCTTCACTGCTGGTTACTTGAGGGTTGCACTCTGTCTCAGGTGTCGATGGAATTTGACTTCAAGGAGACTCATCCGTGCGGCTGGGTTCTGTGTATTTAAATGTAGTGTCGGGACCTGCCAACTGCTCAGGGCCCAGTTGTTCAATACTTGGCCTGGGTACTTCCTTGAACAATGAGACGTTTCTGGTTATCACTTCTCCATTCCGCTCCACAGTTACGGCTGTTCCCTGGACTGCTCGCACAGTCCACAGTCCTACCTCATATGGGGTGCGGAATTTTCCTCCACTCCTACGATTCCGTACGAGTATCGTGCACCCTGGCATCAATGTTCGGGCTTTTGCCCGCCTTCGGTGGCTTGCTTTGTCATTGTTCATTACCCTACAATTTTGGGTAGTCTGTGGGTTATATGGTTCGGGTTCCCAGTTATCAGCCACTGGGAAGTTATCTCGTCGGGGTCCTGCTAGCATTAGCCACCGCGGAGATCTCTGGGTTGTACAGTGAGGTGTACTGCGGTACTCCCGTAGACATTTCTGTAACTCAACTTCAGGGTCCGCATGATCAACTACTGCTATGCGTAAGATCTTATTGATAGTCCGCATGAAGCGCTCAGCTTCTCCATTGGCTTGTGGCCACTGTGGTGTGATGCGGTGATGTCTTATCCCCAACCGAGATAGAAATTCTTTGAATTCATTGCCTTGAAACGGAGGCCCGTTGTCGGTTTTGATCACGTGTGGTAGACCAAATAGTGCAAAGATTTTTGTAAGTACTGGTTCTAGATGGTTGTAGGCTGTGGATGGTAGTATTTCAACGCAGGGGTACTTTGTGTAGCTGTCTACTAGCACTGCTGTGACCCTCCCGTTGGGGAAACTTCCGAAGTCCAGACTCACCCATGACCACGGTGCCGGGGCAGGATCTTCGGTTGTCACCAGTGCTGGTAATTCGGCGCTTCCTGTGAGCTGACATGCTCGGCAGTTCCTGACCACATTGTCCACAGCTTCTTCGAGCCCCGGGAACCACAGCTTTTTACTCATCCGGGATTTCATCCTCCCTGTACCCTGATGACCTTCATGTGCCAGTATGGTTGTGCGTTCTTGTAGGCCTTGAGGAATGACGGTGCGCGATCCTCTCAGCAATATGCCGCATTCTGCGGTGCTTAACTCATCCCGGATTCTCCACATTTTCCCCAGCCGAGACCTCTCTGTCTCGTTCCATCCTTTGACGTCTTGCAGGAAACAATCCCAGGAACCTCTCTGTATTGCATCTGTCACTCTTTTGATGACCATGTCTGACTCCATGTGGGATTTTATTTCCTCCCTTGAGAGCGCTTGTGGGCATGACCATTGAGAGATCATGTTGATGAACTCTTCTGTCTTCCGCTCCTGGACAGAGTCTGCTTCTGCCCGCTGTGCTGGATGGCGCGACAGGAAATCAGCTGGGTTTTTGGCTCCGGGTTGATATACCAGCTCCATTTGATAGTGTTGGAGCTGTATTGTCCACCGCTCGATCCTGGGTGAGGGATGAGGCGCTGTCCCTCTGAAGAGTGAGAGTAGTGGTTGATGATCCGTCACCACCCTTAACGGGTGGCCGCTGATGTATAAGTGAAAATGGTTGCAAGCCCATTTTATGACGAGTGCTTCCCATTCTATCTGGGAGTATCGAGCCTCTGTTGCTGTCAGTGCTTTGCTAGCAAACGCTAATGGCGCCCAAGTTCCCGGCTCTGACTCTTGGGTCAACACAACGCCTAGCCCCACTGGGCTGGCATCCACTATCAACTCCGTCTGTCGATTGATGTCAAAATACGCCATGGTCGTGCTGGCTAGCAGTGCCGACTTTACTTTCTGGAAAGCTTCTTCTTCCATTCGAGTCCATCGCCACGCAGAGTCTTTTTTCGTCAAGTTACGAAGTGGTTCTGCAATCGTGGCGAGGTTCGGGATAAACCTCCCGCAGTATGTTGCCATCCCCATGAAGCTTCTGACTTCGGACGCAGTGGTGGGTGCTGGGGCTAGCTGAATTGCTTGCGATTTCTTGGAGTCTACTTTCACTCCGCCTTGACTGAAGACATATCCAAAAAATTCAATCGACCTTTTGAAAAATTGACATTTCTCTTTGTGGAGGGTCACTCCATGCTCCGCCAGACGTTTCAAGGTTGCTCTGAGCTGACGATGGTGATCCTCAAGGGTTGCTGAGCGAATTAAAATGTAATCACTGACATTGATGACACCTTGCAACCCCGACAGGACTTCCTTCACTGCGTTTTGGAATATCTCAGCTGCTGAGGATATCCCGAAGTTTAGTCTCTTATATCTCTGTAGGCCCAGGTGCGTTGAAAACGTCATGATGTACCTGCTTTCTTTGTCTAATTTGAGCTGGTGGTATCCAGCGTTTAAGTCCAGCTTGGAAAACCACTGTGACCCGTTAAGGTCAGCTAGTATACAGTCGGCGTCAGATGCCGCTCTCTTTTAATCGCTTGATTGGGCATTCTCATGTCAATGCATATCCTGATCTTCCCAGGTTGTCGGGGCTTCTCTGCAATTACCATGGGAGACACCCACGGGGTTGGACCTGTTACCTTTTCTATGACACCTTGCTGCTCGAGCTTCATCAGCTCCTGTTCTCCCAATGGTCTCAGATGGAAGGGTATCCGTCGATGTCGTAGAGCGATGGGTTTCACTGCAGTGTCAATATGTAACTTTATGGGCGGACTCTTTATGTTCCCAAGTCCTTCAAACAGCTGTGGGAATGACTCCAGGATATCTTTGGTCTGAAGGGTTTTTACTGTGTTGGCGAATGTGACCAGACTTAGGTCTTCGGCCGTATGGCTCCCAAGTAATATGTCTGCCTCCCAGTCTACAATGTGGAAGGTTGTGGTGACTTCTTGGTCGTCAGATTGGACTGGTACGGACATTTTGCCTCTCAGCGGGAGTGGGATCTGGCTTCCATACGTGAGAATCTTCACTTTGGATGGCGTTAGTGCTGGCCTTGGTGTTAGCGTTTGGTAATGTTGGTATCCCATGACATTCACAGACGCTCCCGTATCGATGAGGGCTGTGACAGGTGACCCGGCTATCTTACTGGCACATGTGGGCTGCGGGCGGCGTCTTTGCTTGAGGTCATTTATGAACGATACGAAGTGGCATTCTTCCTCACCCTCTGATGACGAGTCTTGCAAGTATTGTCGACACTGCGCTACGGGACCTGTTGGTTTTGAATGTGCAGGTTCATCCAGTGATAGCTGCTTCACTTGCCTGTATGGCGGTTTACGTCCTGAGGACCCTCTGGGTCTTGCGCCGCCCCGGCACACACTCGCGAAATAGTTGGGAATGCCACATTTTGTGCATGTCCTTCCTCTTGCTGGGCAGTTGTCTTGTGGGTGTTCTTCCTTCCCGCAATATCCACATTGCGATTGTCGCGGACTTCTGTTGGTCCACCTCCCTCGTGCTCCTCGAGGTGTTGCGCGGACAGCGTCCACTCGCTCAGTCTTGATGGTCACTGCTTGTTCGGTTGTGGCGTTGAGGGCAGCTTCCATCGCGGACGCCCGGACGTCTGAAAGCTCATGTGATCGAGGTAGAATCAGTATATCTTCCAGCAGTATGCGAGGTTGCCGCAGGATGAGAGTCCGCAATGTTTTATTCCGGCATCCCTGAATTAGTTGTGCTCTCACTTCTTTCACCGGGTCATCCTCCGTGCATGTGCTGGCTAATTCCCGGAGTCGGGCTTGGAATGTGTCCATTGATTCTCCCTCTCTCTGCCGAGCCTGTCGTAGTTTAAACCGCTCGTAATCTGGATTCAGCTGGGAGTCAAAATGAGCATTTAATGCTCTGACCGCTGCGTTGTAGTCCGTTGGTGGCCCTGTGTTCGGTAGTTGCGCAAACAACTTATATATTTCATCTCCCGCAAAATGCAACAGGAGTGACCTTTTTATTGCTCCATCAGTTTCTCTGGTGGCTATAAAATAGTTGTCGAGGCGGCCTATCCACACCTTCCATCTGGGTGACGCCGTTGCGGGGTCAATCAATTCACTGAATGGGGGCAGTGCACTGACTTGCGAATGTATGTGAGCTGCCGGGGCCGCCGGTGCATCCGGCTGTTGAAGTGGTGGTGCTGCTGCTTGGTCAACCATGTTCAGTGTTTATTCAGTTTTTGTATAGTTCTAGTGCAGCTCTGGGGGTCACCGCCAGTATTGGGTGCTGTCTTTATCCTTCTTGGAGTTGATGTGCTGAGACACGCCGACTTTTGACTGTAGTCTGTAGTAGTCACTGGTCTGCTGCTGGCTGTTTATTTATTTGATGCTTGTCTTGTCTGCTGCTTGTTTGTTTTCTGGCCTGATTATGCTTGCATTGCCTAATGCTTGTTTGTTTCCTGGCTATGTTATGCTCCTCGTGCTGATACTGCTCTGTGCCTTTCTCCCGTGGTGCCTTTGTTTTCTGGCCTGATTATGCTTGTATTGCCTAATGCTTGTTTGTTTGCTGGCTGGGTTATGCTCCTCGCGCTGATACCCCTCTGTGTCTTTCTCCCGTGGCGCCTGTTAACGTTTGTGTGCCGCTAGCAGAGCCCTTCCTTTGTTTTGTGTGTGCCACTTTTCACTCTGCCGGTTTCACCGGTACCTGTTAGCGCTCGTGCGCGCCTCTCACGACGTGACGCGCTCAACCGGCCTCGTCCAGGAGCTCCAGACGCGTCTTGCTTTTCCTCACATCGGCGCTGGGGGCCTCTGCTCACGTTCTGGTGACAGCGCTGATTTCCTCGCAGAGGAGTCAAGATACCTCCACGTGCTCTCCGAGGGCTCCATCTTGTGGCAGCTAGCGCGCCTCTCCGCGGGCCGCAGGGGGCTTGAGCTTCGTCAGCGGAAGTTGTTACCGCTCGACGATTTCACCATCAAGGGATCGTGGGCATGACATGACCACACCCTCGTCGCCAGTGTCGCGGCCTCGGTGAGCGGTGCTAGCAAATGTAATTATGTTAATACGCAGCGCGGGCGACATAAACCAACACAGCGCACGCTTAGATACTGGTATGGGCCGGAAGGTCACGAGCGACCCGGCCCCTTTATTTATGCTCTCTGGCCACGCCTGGCCAGAGAGTGATACATTGTGTAGGGGTCCTTCCGGGCCCAAGGATAATGCTTCGAATAACTAGACTTTTACAGCCGGCAATAATTCAGATTGTGCTGATTCTGAGCATAGCACTCAGTAGTCATGGGACCGAGCTCTCACCCCAACCAAGTGAGCCTCGCTGCGAAGATGATGGCATGCTTTCTCAGCTGGGGTAAACAGTAATGAAAGTTGAGTAGACTGCGAGCATGCCGGAAAGATGGCATCATGCTCTCTCAGCTGGGGTAAACAATGGTAAAAGTTGAGTGGGCTGCGGGGGCACCAGTAAGATGGCAGCATGCTCTCTCAGCTGGGGTAAACAGTAGTGAAAGTTGTGGGTGTAGCGCAGCACAGCAAATCATGGGGGGAAAAGGCAGCAATGCAGAGCCCCAATGTCTGGATGTGCCCACAGGTGACTCTGGTACCCTCCAAAATCTTTATTACCTTGGCAAAATGGTGGACTCTGACTCCCCAGTGATCAGCTCTGAGCAGGAGTGATGGGGGGGGATGGGCAGGGCGAAATCGGCATCTGCGGTGTAGTATTAGAATGATGGTTCTGTGTGGGACGGCTGTGTTGTTACTCCGCGACTGCTGTTCCTCTCTCCCCTGGACAGTCAGATATCAGTGGGGCAGAGTACGAGTTGCCACAGTGACTCAGCCTGGAGCTCGGGCTAACAGTGCAGCAGAGTATGTATTGCAGTAGCGACTCTGCCGGCAAAGAGGAATCGGCGCTGCAGGATTTCAGTGGGGAATGGAGACAGTTTGCAGTGATATGCAAGAACCAGGGCCATGTGAGGGGCAGTTGGATCCCCTCACCAATTCTATTTAGGATGATGGGCATCTTCCTCCCTCCAGGGCATATCGGCCCCCAGCATTCGGTTCGGTGTGGGGTGTTTGGGGTTGTTCAAGCAGACCCCAGTGACCCTGCAGCCAACCCCACTGGGATGTCGTTCACCAACGTTGGTAGCCCAGGCAGGATCTGCTATCAACTTGAGCTCGGCTTGCCTCGGGGTCAGAACGGCCATGAGGAAGACCAGTCTTGGAGGAGACCAGTCCGGGAGCAAGGAGCCAGGCGATGCTTTAGCTTCAGGTCACTCAAAAATTTGTGGAGAGTAGAGTTGAGGTTTTACCACAGATGTAGGGCAGTGGAGGCTAGCTTCTGCAGGGATTTACACCAGAAAATGATCCCGAGCCAGTGAGACTCTTAGAGGCTCGACCTTCTGGTGAATATCTTGGTACATTATACCACAAACTAATCTCTCTTTGTTTATAATACTTAAAGCTCATAAATTACTTAAATCTTAAGGAAGACATTTATTGTTACAGCCTGGACAAAGTCCGGTGGACAAAACACTTGTTGGCTGTTTCTCTTCACCTACAGTGTGATGTGTAATGTCAACCATCCTTCAATCGAAAATCAAGTTGTGAACCATACTCACTGTTTGTTAAAATTATGGGGAGTTGTAATTCCCAATAATAAGAGTTGCTTTGAAATTGGTTATTTCTGTGACACACACTGTCACCCTGGGTCCAGGATCTTGAAGTGCTATTTCAAGAAGCTAAATAAATAAATAAGTAGCATGTGTTGTGTGATCATGGGGATCAGGCGCGCAACACCCATTGGACTCAAAGGGCTTCAGCCCCCCCCCCCCCCCGTCGTGTGTGGCAGCCCGGGACGAGACACCTTCCCGGGCAAAAAAGCAGCCGCACCCGAGCACTTCACAGGTCTTTAAAAGACCATTTGCATGTTAATGAGGCCTCGCTGTTGTTTCACCCCTTCTAAGAGCCCCTGCAGCTCCACTCTGCCTATTGCTTAAAGTTCAGCCCGCCCCAAAATTTTTGCTCAGCCCCCCCCCGAAATTTGGCTCTAGTTGCGCCTCTGATGGGGATGTGTGATGCTGGCATTCATGAGGAATGAGATGTGCCCTAGTAAGGGAGAGGGTGGTCTAGTCTACCTTGAGATGAAAAGTAGTTCGAGATTAGGTGTGGTCGGGTTTATACTAAGGCGAGGAAATGTGGGCAGATAATCTAGGAGGCATTTTCTTGTCAGGTGTGTGCTGTGTACTTGATGACAAGTACACAGCAGCTAGAAATTGTTGCCTAGTCGGAGACTCAGGGCCTGATTTAGATCTCGGCAGATGGGTGACTCCATCACCACGGAAGTAGATATCTCCTCCGCCAAAATATAAAGCCAATTATATATAATGGGATTTATATTTTGGCAGACAGGATCTCCATCATCGTTGTGATGGAATAACCCATCCGCCGAGATCCAAATCAGGCCCTTAGTGTTGTCCCTTCATAGAGGGAATATGTTGTAGTCATGGAGGATCTATGAACGCTTCAGGAAAGATATGTGTTCTTATTGGGAAGAAGGCAAGTTCTACTTCAGAAGATGTAGCAAGAGAGGCTTACTGGTCTACATCAGAGGGTGATGTTTTCTATCAGGTTAAGGCCAGGAGTTTAGGGAAAGGGTTATAGGGTACCACTCCCTGTAGTGCTGATGTCAGAATCACAGATTTTGCTGTTCACACTTTATCCTGATCTATGAACATGGCACACAACCCCTAAAACAGAAGGGAAATATTAAACATTCAAAAGCAGAAACTACTGATAATGTTATGAAATACACAACATCGTAAGTAGTTTAGCCAAACGATGCTCATGCTCCATGTTGGCCCGTCTCGAGTACATGCAGGTGGTGCATTCCAATTATAAATCGTCTATTTGCATTAGTATGTGAATAATACTTTGTTACTTATATATGGTACGCTTTTAAGGTTTGAGGCTTCGTGATATCCCTAATCGATAATACTGCAGAAATCAGGCAAATGCCTCTGCTCATCTGCATAACCAAATTGGTTCCTCTCATCCAGACTGTCTCACACATTACAGTCCCGGGGTAGCCTAATACCAATGCAGTATAATATACCATGACATACAGTGGAATCCAGAGTAAAATTGAAAGCACTCTACATCCTGCAAGACTAAGGTAAAGGTGATTGCCACCTCTAAAGATTAGTTTGCCAATACAGACTACTCAGGAACTTGCATTTGTCTTTTTCTGAAGTGATCAAACAAGGCTCCTGTGACATGCAAACCTATGGCAGCCTCTACCCAATGAGCAACTATCTTACCGCACACACATATCAAGGGAGGTACATTTCTGTTTTGTGTTTAGTGATGGAAAACCTGCAAGCAACCGTCAACAAATATCCACCAAAACATGACTAGTGAAAGAAACTCACAGCCCTCTTTGGTATGTGTCTATTGACATTGACAATGATAGAAAACCTGCAGGCAACCCCTCATCAGCAATGACCATACAAAACCTACAAACTCAACGGACAATGATAGTGGATGCTTGGATATGGTGGCTTACGTGTCTACATGACAGTCAATGAAAGCCTTCAAGTCTGTATCTGGAAGTCTTCACTGACAGCGATGGTAAACTTGTAAGTCTCTCTTATCACTGATCATGACAGAAATCCTAAACACCCTCAATGACAAGCCTCCACTAACGCATAAAGGTGAAAAAAACTTGCAAGACTACATTGACAGTAATAGAAAACTTGGAATCCTCCACTGGCAGATGCCAGTTAAGGAAAACCTGCAAGCCTCCACTAACAATGACAGTGATAGAAAACCTACAAGCCTCTGCTGAGAGTTACATAAAATATGCAAGCCTCCACAGCTACTGATAGAAAACCTGCAAACCTTCCGCTGAGAGTGACAAAAAACCTCAACGCCTCCACTGACTGTGATAGAAAAACCCACAAACCTCCATTGGCAGTGATGGGAGACCACCACTCTACTATCTGCAAGCCTCCACTAGAAAGACAGTGCATGAAAACCTGCGAGCCTCCTCTGCTAGTGAACGAAATCCTGCGAGCCTCCACTGAGAGTGACAGAAAACCTGCGAGCCTCCACTGAGAGTGACAGAAAGCCTACAAGCCTCCACTGATGGTGATAGAAAAACCTTCAAACTTCCATTGACTGCAAGCCTCCACTGGCCCGACAGTGCATGAAAACCTGCAAGCCTCCTCTGCTAGTGACCGAAATCCTGCGAGCCTCCACTGAGAGTGACAGAAAACCTGCGAGCCTCCACTGAGAGTGACAGAAAGCCTACAAGCCTCCACTGATGGTGATAGAAAAACCTTCAAACTTCCATTGACTGCACGCCTCCACTGGCCCGACAGTGCATGAAAACCTGCGAGCCCCCTCTGCTAGTGACCGAAATCCTGCGAGCCTCCACTGAGAGTAGCTGAAAACCTGCGAGCTTCATATGAGAATGACAGAAAACCTTCCACCCTCTATTGATCGAGATAGAAAACCTGCCAACCTACATTGACAGTGATGAGATCTGCAAGTCTCCACTGGCACTGGTACATTACATTGCATGAAAACCTGCAAGCCTCCAATAACAGAAAACCTGCAGGCCACCACCCACAAGCCTCCACCGACACATGCCTCTGAAAGGAAAACGTGCAAGCTTGTATTGACATTGTCAGGGATGGAAAACCTGCGAAGCCTCAAATGACACTGACCTAAACATGTTCAGATTGGTCCCCACGTGCACACCGATTGCCGTCAACATAAATGTATAACTTTTCTTTCTGTAACGATGAAGTAGTCCCGGATACGAACGCGATTGTGTTTTGTATCGTCAGCAAATACAACACACGCAGGCTTACTTATCCTGCACAATTTGGTTCACTTATATTTTTATTTAATACGAAGAATACGTTGCCAAAATGTCATTTTTCAGGCCCTCCATGAAAAGATTGGGAAAATTGTATTTATCCCTACAAGCTGTTTATGCGTGGTAAATCAGCCGAGTCAGCGAGTTTTGATTTTAGCTATGTTGCTCTTTACTTCAAGGAAACTGTGAAAAGTCTCCTGCGCATCTAATCCAATCTTTTTCTGCATAAACATATGTCAAGGTGTTATCATAAGAACTGCAGCACAACCTGGCCGAGACGAATGATTTCCGCTTCAGCAGACAGAAATGTATAAGCCATAAGGCTCCATGAGGACATTTTGCTGTCACTGACAGTTTTTCAATATAAATATGTTAATAACTAAATAAATGCAAGAAGAAACTAAACAAAATACAGAATAAAAGAAAGAAGGCAATAATGAAAAAAAGGATTTTTAATCTCCATGGGGGATATTATTATTTGAAATGAAATGCATGATAAGAGCTGCCCTGTGGTGTACTAGGTTCTGGAATGTTGTGCTGTAGTTTGGTGTGTTGTGTGGTGTCTTATTGTGCCATATGATGTGGACTGGTCTTCTGTGGCAAGGAGTTCAGTGTTTTCTTATGGTATGTTATGATTTGCTGCAATCTGGTGAGCTGTGCAGTAGCATATTGTGTTGTGACACGGTGGGGTACCTAGTGGCTCAAGAATATTGTGGCATGGTGAGGTGCAGGTTTAGTGTGGCATTATGAAATGCAGTTTGATTGATGGAGTGTAGAATGGAGTGGTATGTGTTGGTTTGGTGGGTTATCATGAAAAGTCTGGTGGTGTGGATGTTGTGTATAATGTGTGATATGATTTGCTGTAATGTGCTGTGGTAATATGTTTTTTGGGGTTACTGAAGTGTGTTGTACCGATCAATACCTTCATTTGGTGTATTATAGTGTGCTGTTGTGCCCAATGGCGTGAAGTGTTAATACGTTAATGTGTGCTGTGACATGGTGCATTGTCGTATAATGTCCTGTGGAGTGTTGTGGTAGGGTGAGGTATAGTTTGGTATGGTGTGGTTTTGTATCATACCTTTTATTTGCATGACTCTGGACGTGCATTGCCGGGGTTGGCCAATGGGAGTATACCCAACCCTCCATCTGCATCTCTATGCAGGTGCTCAAATACTGCTGCGCACAAAGTGTGTAAAGACTGTTGCCCACTGGCCTTGGCCTCACGACTAGAGTCTGCAGTCACCTCCACAAAGTTGGCCAACCCCTGCTGAGCTCCAAGGTTATCTATCAAAATTTGTACTATTTTGCTATATTTACTATTTTACAATCAGAGTGGTATTAAGCGACTCAGAAAATAGGTATTGTGGGCCCTTTTAAAAATACATGATGCCTCAGATTACTAAAAAAACATATCTCCCCTCCCATTTTTGACTCGCTGGTTCCATGCATGCATTAACATCTCAATGCTCATTTACTACAGCTGGTTTTCAGGAAGGCTTTAAATTCAACAGCTCCTATTCCAATAAAATTGTGTTCAGGAGGGCCTTACTTGTGCTTTGAATACAAAATGCTAGTGCTCTAGTTGGTGATTAGGAATCTGTGATGAAGCTGTTAGTTGATCGCTAGAGAGTTAATTATCAGATGGCTGCTGGTGTTGGAAGGACATGTTTCACTCTGCTTGCCATAACATTTAACTGAAATTGACGAGCAAGATATTTTACAACTCATAGAAAATGGGTCCTGTATATAGAATTCTTGAGAACTAACTCATAATTTCATAAAAATAAATGCTTTATATCTTAATTTCTTCATTTAATGCAGACCAAACAACCCATGTTTTTTCATGTACTGCAGTATGCCATGCAGAAAATGCTATCACTTTTAAGACTTCGATTCCATTGAGTTCAGGTGTGCCACACTTTTGTCAAATACACAGAATGTTAGCAGTTTAGATGTTCATTAGAACACACCATAATTCCCAACATTAGTATGCTAGCACTAACAAATGTTTTCTATTGCGACTAAAATCTGTTATCACCAAAAATGTGCAAAAGCACACAGTGATGGTGTTGATGCACACTATCAAAGTTTTTCCCAGTGGTCCTGTGGTGCAGCTATCGATATGTATCTTGTGCAGTGGCACAGGAGAGTGAGGGGGGTAATGCACCCTAATTGTGGGGGTATTTACCATTTAAATGAGAACACATCTTTTTTGTTTGAGTGCATTAGGATCAATGGCATCTGAGCTACACCACGACAATGAACGCAAATTGGGAGGTAAAGCACAACCTTCACAATAATTTGCACTACTACTCACTCAATTATAAATGAAAACGTAGTCTATACCTCAGGCCTATTGCTTTTTATTTACTGTATTTATGGATACATAGTCGATTATACAGTGATGGCAGATAAATTCACTAAAGCAAACTAGCTGGCCCAGTACTCGCAAACACACACACGTATATATATATATATATATATTCACTGAAAAAACCATGGGTTTCACACATGTTATAGTTAGGAATTAGCATTTAAAAAACCTTAGAAATTCAATGAAAAAAACAAAGGTTTCACACATGTTATAGTTAGCTGGACATTTCACTCGTAAAAAAACAATGAAATTCCCCCGTTATAGTTAGTTCAGCTAACTATAACTCGCACGCCCGCAATGCACTGCTGATGACGTCACATATTACATCACTCATGTCATGATCAGTGACATCACTCATGACATCACTGATGACATCTCAAATGACATCACTGATGACATCACTGATGACATCATCCAGTGAATGTGTGTTTTCTGAAAATTAAATATGTTTTATATATGTATATCTCAAGGTCGATGGAAGAATAAATGGTTATATAAGTGTCTAAATGGATGATTTGTTTTTGAAAAATTGATTGTGTAACTGACTGATTAAGTGTATCTTAGTGAATACATGGCTTAGTGAGTAATGTTTAAATATGTAAATATCTGTATCAGTTTCTCACTTTGTGTATAAGTGGCTGCATGGGTTGGTGAGTAGCTACATGGGTGTCTGTAAAGGTGTTAGTTGGTTTTTTGAGTATCAGTCTGAGTGTCTGCATGGTTCGGTGGGGGGTATTACGTAGTGCATAGGTGCATGAATGAGTGACTCACTGTTTGTATGTGTTGAAGACAGCATGTGTGCAGGACTCTATGGGTGGATGACTGTGTGTACGGGTGTGTTAGTGAGTGAATGACTGTCTCAATAGTGTCTTTATGAGTAACTACATATGTTTTAAACTAGTATATGTGACTATTGGTGTATATAAGTGAGTATATGTGAGAGAGAGAGAGAGATTGAAAGAGTTCCTGTATGAATAAGTATGTGGTTCTATAAGTGATTGTTTAATAGTCTAAGTATGTGTAAGTTTCCGTAGAAGTAAGTGTGGTGGTGTGTGTATAACTGTATATGCAAGTAAATGTATGTTTGATTCTTTATTAGCATGAGTGACTATGTGTGTGAGTAACTCTATGGATGAGTGGCATTGTGTAACAGGATGTATAGGTGCATGAGTACATATGATGAGTGAGTACATGTATGAGTGACTCTATAGGACTGTTGGTGAAGGAGTGGATGTGTATGTGGATCTTAGAATTACTGAAGAGGTTGTTGTAACTGGTATTGGTATGTCCATTGTTTTGAACATTTTAGTCTCTATTTATGACTGTGTGTATCAAAGGATATATTAGGGTGAGAGGAGGTCTGCCACTCTATCACAAGGATGATGTCATCAGTGATGTCATCAGTGATGTCATTTGAGATGTCATCAGTGATGTCATGAGTGATGTCACTGACCATGTCATGAGTGATGTAATATGTGACGTCATCAGCAGTGCATTGCGGGCGCGCGAGTTATAGTTAGCTGAACTAACTATAACGGGGGAATTTCATTGGTTTTTTACGAGTGAAATGTCCAGCTAACTATAACATGTGTGAAACCTTTGGTTTTTTCATTGAATATATATATATATATATATATATATATATATATATATATTCACTGAAAAAACCATAGGTTTCACACATGTTATAGTTAGCGGAAATTTTACTGATAAAAAACCAATGAAATTCCCCCGTTATAGTTAGTGCAGGCAACTATAACTCACGCGACCGCAATCCTCTGCTGATGCTAATACTGTATTTAGACACTTATTTGCCCATGTCTTCTTCCATACATTTTTAGCTATACATATATTACAAATATTTTTTTTTCATAAAGACACATATGTCATCAGCAGAAGATTGCGGTCGCGTGAGTTATAGTTGCCTGCACTAACTATAACGGGGGAATTTCATTGGTTTTTTATCAGTAAAATTTCCGCTAACTATAACATGTGTGAAACCTATGGTTTTTTCAGTGAATTTGCAAGGTTTTTTAAATGCTAATTCCTAACTATAACGTGTGTGAAACCTATGGTTTTTTCAGTGAATTTGTACGGTTTTTTAAATGCTAAGTTACTTTACGCCATTCGTAGCGTGCGCGCCCACTTAACGCAGTTCGTTCCGTGCGCGCACGGTGTGCTTCGCGCACCGTGCGCGCACAGTGAGCACGCGGTGCACTTCTCGCACCGCGCGCCCACTTTACGCAGTTAGTGCCATGCACGCACGGTGGGCACGCGGTGCGCTACGCGCACCGCGTGCCCACGTTACGCTAGATGGGCCATGTACGCACGATGCGCTTCGCGCACCGTGCGCACATGGCGGACATATGATGCACTTCGTTTTGAAAGGTAATATTTTATTTTTTCGCACCTGTTATAAGCCATGCTCAAATGGTGCCCTTCGGGCACCGTTTGCACACGGGGTGGGGTGAGTGTGGATATTTTTTTTTTTTTAATATTTTTTTACCGTACGCGTACGGTAAGCGTAATCGGCGAAATTAGCGAAAAAATAGAAATTCCGTTTTTGGCCTTGGGGGATCTTTGGGGACTCCCTCAACATGGCTAGGTGTTTTGGAGCTGTCCAAACAGCCCCTTTACATGATTTTGGTCCTTGTATTTTACTCATCACTCTCAGTGCGAGAGAGAAAATGGCGGCCGCCGCTTCCTGGTTTCGGCCGATTCGAATGTTTACTAAGATCTAAGAGCCAATCAGAATCGCGCTCGCGCCACTTATTTGGAAGTGGCAGAAAAGGTTGCATTACGAACTGTTGGTGTTTACATTGGACTACTATTCTCAGAATGCTATGGTACTATCACGTGTTGCCTCACCTGTTGGCAATAAAGAGATGTTGGTGACGCAAACAGTAGTCCTTTGCCTTTGAATCTGCTGCCGCTTTTGCCTGTGAACAAGGACGTATGATCGTTTGAAACGCGTAAGGCTTTGAAATTGTACCCGTGAAGCTGCTGAATGCGCTGCAGCCTTTATATGGATATACTGATGTAGAGTGCGTCCTGAAGCTTTGGGCACCCTGTGGAACTTAATATATTTACGGCAGTCCTGCCGTGAGGACCGCACCCCTGCTGAAACATGAGCATGCCGATGGGTTACCTATGCGGGAAGCCTGTGATCGGTTCATCAGTTTGGCAGTTATGATTGTGCAACGCACTAAGCAGCCCATGTGGAGCCCACTTATGGCTGAATTGAACTTTATTTGGAAGTGGCAGAAAAGGTTGCATTACGAACTGTTGGTGTTTACATTGGACTACTATTCTCAGAATGCTATGGTACTATCACGTGTTGCCTCACCTGTTGGCAATAAAGAGATGTTGGTGACGCAAACAGTAGTCCTTTGCCTTTGAATCTGCTGCCGCTTTTGCCTGTGAACAAGGACGTATGATCGTTTGAAACGCGTAAGGCTTTGAAATTGTACCCGTGAAGCTGCTGAATGCGCTGCAGCCTTTATATGGATATACTGATGTAGAGTGCGTCCTGAAGCTTTGGGCACCCTGTGGAACTTAATATATATATATATATATATATACTTCTCGGAAAGCTTTGTGGATATATTTTGCATGGCCCCAAATTCACTAAGAAAAAGACAAATACCTGATATATATAGGAAAGGCATTTGTTTTTTTCTTAATAACTCTGGTACACTCGAAATATCTCCAAACAAATTCACAAATAGAAAAGTTCATCCACTTTGGGTCCTTCATGGAAAGATGGATGCAGATGCATAAAGTGGGGGCCAATAAAAGGGTGTGGTGGGTGTCCCAAAAGTTTGATTTCTCATTTTATTTCCATAGGGTTCTTTGCACTTTGTTACAGATAAAATGAATAAACAAATTACACCAAACTTGCCACAAAGTTAGATTTTACTTCACGACTGTGCTTCTGCTGGTTTGTTGTAAATCTGTTCAGGGCTGATCCCAAACCCAAGTTCACCCAAACCCAAGGAAAGCTTCTCCGACCAATGCCACCATTTAGCAGGTTTGGTTTACCGAATCCATATCTGCAAATCTGCGGTAAGTGAAAGTGAGAAGCTTGCCCTGGGTTTACAGTACCCTGTGTTCATGGTACTTTTTTTGAGATCTGCCGATCGCCAACCCCTATAATATAGTGGTCAGGGTCTGTAGTACCTTTCTTTGTACCATGGACCCCGGACACCATTTTTGGCGTTGGGGATTCGCAGATCCTGCAACTTTAAAAAAAAAATATATATATATATATTTATTCACATAAACTTCTGGGGTGGGGGGTTTCAGATTGAGCCTGCCCTTTATAGCTATTTAGTCTTTTGTTCATGAAAGGTGGACCTTGACCCACATCCTGAAATAGCAAATACAAAAATAAATTCTTTCACAGTAGCAAATCAGTTCACTTGAAGTTATGGTACCAGCTCAGGAACTGCAGATCGGCCAAAGATGATGGGAGAAATGGTTCGATCATCCAACTGAATTCCCTTTTTGCTGAATCTGTGTTCGATCGACAAATCCTCAATGACACATATGTAATGAAATGATAACCCTTAAATTCCCACTGGGCAACTGCTTTATACACTTATATCTCACGAAGTGCAGAAGAGATTTACACCAAACCAAGAAAAGCAGACTGTCTGAGTGGAGTTCCAAATTCATGCTATATTTGGTGTCAATCTTTTTTGCAGTTCGGGCTGTAGGCATGGCCAAATCTTCTTATGAGAGCTAAAATGTGGAAAAAACTTGTTTTTTCACCATTTCCCCCAGCATTCACTTTAATTTTTTTCCCTGCACAGATTTGTCTGAAAACTCGCATGCTGTACTTTAGCTGCCTATGCCAAGGGATTGCCAAAATTGGTTACAATCAGTCCATGGGGTTAAAAGTTATAGGCAAATCTAAAAAATGTGTTTCAAATCAAAGTGTGGCTGAACCATAACTACACAAAATGTCTCACACTGTGCAATCTGAGCCTTTAGACCGAGTACAATTTTCTTTACTTTTAATGTGGAACGTTTATAGTCAAGTGCTCCAAACCTCATGTGCTGGACCCCGAGGAACCCGCTGGCAACTGTTCAACAGGAGTGTTTACAAGGCTCTTGGGTTTTTCTTAGGTGGGGCCATGCCGCACCCCTGCCCAGGATGGACATTCCTCCATTGACTCTGGATAGCACTGTGTTGTGCCAGTTGCACACTGGGTAGAGTTGGTAGACGACTACTTCTGTCTTTTTGCTAGAGCCCCATTGAAGCACCTTTTCATCAGAAAGCCACGGGGAGAGAGTGAGGAGCATGCGCACCAGACCCTAATGGTGATTTACACATCAGAGCGCCATTGTAATAAGCATGCTCTGTTACTTGCTGTGTGTTCACCCTTTAGACTGCACAGCTTTGTGCCACCACTCGCCGGCTTCTTTTCCTTAATTTGAGGCGAAGCAGTGTTGCTACAGGGAGCTACCATTAGGTGGTGCTAAATTCCAAGAAGGGCCTGAAAAGTTCACCGGGAGAGGGAGCATTATAATGGCAAAATGTTGTTTTACCTAAAACACTGAAAATTCTCGCATCATTCCTGTTTTTTTTTACACAACTTAAAGGAAAACATAAATTATAAGGCAGGTTATGAGGTGAGCACATGTTACTAAGCAGTTTCCATTAACAAATAGAGAAATCGCACTGCATAAGTTATGCTATGTTATGATGATGGGTATGCGGTGTCATGCTACATTATGTTATTCCTTCTAAGTGTAGTGTAGTATGCACTATTTACATAGCCTTCTGGTTCTGCTAGGTACCACAGTGGTCTCTGATTGCATTCCAGCATTTGTTCATCGCAACCCCCTGTGGTTTGTTGTCCACTGGGCTACGAGGAGGAAGTTTATGAGTGGCTAGGGGTACCCCTGAATTTGCCTATTGGTTCCCTGGTACTGCACTTCTTACCCCTAGTGTTTACGCTTGAGAAAGCAGCAGGATTTAAAAGTAAACAGGTGTCTGAGATACCTGTTTACCTTCTGCATTGTCTACCATTTTGATCTTCCCATAAACCTACTGCAGCATATAAGGCTAACTCAGGGTGGGACGAGGTCTTAAACCTGTGATGTCATATCTTATCAAAAGGGGCCTGATGTCACATCCTCTACCGCTGGCTTTTTGGTGAATTGGACCCCATGCCTACTCCACATTAGCATCCCTCCTCTGTTTGATCAATAAATAATTCCTCAGATAGCCTTGTGTGCCCTGGCTGATATTGTAGCATAGGTAACTTTAGGTAAGGGCAGGTCAGCCACAGAAAGCAAATCTAAAAATATCCACAATAACAAAGTACAGCCTTTTACGTAAGCAAAATTGTCTCCAAACTAATCCTGTTAGTTGAGCAGTAGAAAAAGAAATACGTGTCTGTCGGGTCCTTGAGAGATCTTTTTCTTTATCCGACATTGCAGGATTAGAATAAAGAGGATTAGTTTCAGGTGAGGTGGGGCTCAGGAGGTTTTGTGCCATTGCACACAGAATGCAAGAACACATTTTCAAATCTGTCTGTTTAAAAGGTATTGGTTTCTGATAGGCTGGAGCATTTGAACAAGGCCCAATGCAAGTGATTAGCACTGGCACTCATATTTGGGGAGCAGGATATATTGTTCATCATCAGACATTGACCCAGAATAAGTGAAAGGAGGCAGGAGAGGGAGAATAAAGGAGGAGCAGAAAAATGGGGAAACAAGTATGCAGATGCAAAGAAGAACCAGAAGGGTGAGAAGAAGAGAAATGGAGTTTAGGTTTGTGAAAGAAAAATGGAGTAGGTGAGATCAAGACCAGGCAGTCTTGGCAATCAGCAAGCCTGGCACTTAGCAGCGCTATTAGCGCGTTCCCAAGGAATCCCTATATTTTCACAAATTAAGCACTGAATCCCAACTCTGATTCGCCCACCTTTAAATGTAGCTAGCCTTTATGATGCTCGTGAATCTGGAATACTCTTTGGGGAAACCTACATTTAGACTCTATTTCCAATACAATTCATAATGTATTTTAAACACTTTGTATTAATGAACTCCCAGTGCTATGAAGAATCCATCAGAAAAGAAACATTGCTTTCTCAGCACCTCTGACCTGCTTATCTGAAAATCAATGCCCTTGGATAATAAGGGAATAGGAATTTCCACACAACAGACTGGGTCCAGGAATGTTCTCATTAGGTCTGATTTACATTACAACTAAGTGCCCATGAAGGATCTGAACTGTGGAGCCTAGCTTCCTCCATAGGTGGATGTGTAAGAGAAAAGAAAGCAATGGCCATGATAGACTCTCCCACGTGAAAAATAGACACCATATTCAGCAGAAAGGATGCTCAAGTCCGAAGTAACAATGTGTCACGGGAAAAGATGGTATGAAGTGGCTAAACAGACAAAGCCTGCAAATCACTGACAGGATGCACATAATGATAGACATGAGTGAACGTCTTGAGGGCTAAAAGTCTCAAGGTTCACCTGTATGAAGGTGCAAAAGGTGCACACATCAAAAAGGTAAGACCAAATTAAGGTCCCTGTGACATGATAAACAAAGCTTGGGGAAGCCTATAATAAAGCCCCTTAAGGAAACAAAGCCTTCTATGAACATTCAGACTAGATCACACTACACTTAGACACACCCTGTAGATGAGACATCCCACATAAAAAACTCTACTCAGCCCCCTTAACAACTCCAGATAATCCACAACATAACCCCAAACATGGCAAAACTAGCAGAACACACACAGGCATCATCTGCCAATATTCTAAATATCTCAACTTGGATCAATATTCAAAGAACTCCCTTGCCTGTCTCCTACTCAGCATCTGTACTATATCTCTGACTGGATGTAATGAAAGTGAAAAATAAACAAAGAAGAAAACTCAGATCTAACAAATACCCTACTAGCAAACATCATAAGGAGATCTGGAGCAAGGCTGGAATGAAGTAGCACCTCCTTCCCACAGACTGTAGTTTAGACACTTGGCCAGCTGAACACAGGTACATCACACTAGATAAAGCATGACTGCTGCATGCCTCATTCATGACTCTAAAGAAAAACAGCAGAACTAGGATTCAGGAGTTACCTGCACAGTGCGAGTCACTCTGGGGAAATTATAAAACAGAAGTACGGAAACACAGTAACCATAACAAAGGATATTCCTGACCTCAACAGGTTAATACCAGAACCTCTTGACCCACAGGCATTACCCATATCTACTAATCTTTTGTAAGGAACTGAGGACACCGGATGCTAATCTACCACCAGGATCGCTACCTCCCTGACTTGAATAGCTAGTACATTCTTTCCAGTCCAGTACCTCACCCAGCTACATATAAGTACTGGAAGAATGAAACTTCCGCTAACTGCAAGAGATCCAGCTGAACTGAATTTGCCCCAGGAGAACAACGGCGGACACAGGCCTGGCAGAGGACCACCGAATCCGAACTATTACTGAAAATCACTGCACAGAGACAGCCCACTGTACACTTAAAATCCATCTGGGTTAGGCTGGAAGGTTGCACCAACCCCTATAATGGAGCATGGACATTAGGATAACCTACACACCACAAAACCCATCCACACTAAGAGCCAGATTTATCATAGGATTGGGTCACACAAGGGCAACACAATCCTTAAGTCCGATTTACCAAGCCACGCAAGGCCCCCTTGTGTGGCCCTGCATGGGTTGGGTAATCCAGAGTGACGAAGGCATCGCAAGACGCTGCCTTGTTTTACTGTGCGATGAGAAGGCGTTGCATGGGTGGAGCATGGGTGTTCCTACACATCCACCCATGTATTTTGACACATTCCCAGATTTACCAAGACCAGTAAACCTGGGACTGAGTTGAAACTGTACGCCCTTCCAACAGAGGCGCAACGGTGACAAATATCTTTATTTTTCCTCGTCGTTTCCTCATTATAAACCACACTTAGAATGAGGAAATGAGGAAAATGCATTTAAGGATTGTTTTTGTGCAGGAAGGTGTCCCTTCCTGCACAGAAAAAACATTTGTGCCTGCGTATTCTTGCACCATGCCGCAAAGGTACCTGCGATGGCCCTAGGTCTCCATTTGAGACAGCGCAGCACCGTAGGTTGCCTTGCTGCGTTGCGCGGCCTCAAATGATGATAAATCTGCCCCTAAATGTGGTTTATGATGCAATTTCTCCAGCAGGACTCCTCCGCTGGATGAATAAAACACGCAAGCCAATGTTTACAAAAAGTGCCAAACAGCCAAGAAAACAGCAAACACTGCACTATAAAGAGCCCAGTGACGTCACACAACACAACAAAAGAACATCATACACGGCCTACAGTCCTCACAACCTGCAGTCTTATCGAAGCAATCCTGCACAGCAAACACATATGTATGTTTACCAGCTGACTCCAAATCACCAGGGACACCATCTTCCAGTCTCCTGCTTTGCTTTAACAACTCAACGCATTCTGGGAGTTATGGTCTTGGTGTATTTCGGTTGGAGTAACATAATAAGAATGACGTTTATAGTGAAACCCCAGAGCGTGTGCACGGCGTCCATCTGTTGTGCAGCTAGCATTAATGCAGCGGGTACAGTGGCACCGGGATCCAGGGGTGTGAGAGGCCCACTTCAGGGACTAAAGGGAAGTTTTTGTCTTTCTTCCTTGCATTAGGACCGATGTCTCTAATGGCACGGAGTCGTCAAATCCTCTCAAGCGTTTGCATTCTGTTGCCCAGTGCACGAGAACCACCTTGGGCACCTCGTTAGCAACTTTGAACGCCATCACATTGCACTGTCTCACAAGTGTAGCGATCAGCTTTTCAGAGAAAGTAGGCCCTGTGGTGTGGAAAATGGTGCCGGCTCGAGACAGACATTCTGAGCTCCACAGTAGTGCCAGTGGCAGGGTTTGTAGACGTGCAGTCAGGAGGCAGCCACTAACCTCTGCGGCAAAATGGGGGGTCTGTTCCATTAGCAGCTGGCGCGGAAGGGGTGTGCGCGTGCCGCATGGCGAGTGTCGATCGTGACACGGGCCTGTAGTGAGGAGGAAGGGGCGGGGTCCTGGTCGTGTCAGTCAGCTGTCACTCTCTCTGCAGCGGACGTGCGCTGCATTGTAATGAGGCGGGAGGGAGCAGATGACATCAACTGCACTGCAGCACACTGCAGCAATGCCACAACAAAGGCTTGTTCGAGGCTTGCGATTGGAAGCCGGGCTCTGGGCTGACCACACTGTGTTATGGGTTCATTTTTTTGAGGCTGTATGTTTTACTCAAATATATGGGTTCGGTTATTCGCTTTGACTGTGACATCTCCAGCGATTTGAGTGAGCCCTCCATTCTATCATATTAAATGTTGTTATTATTACAACCGACAAATAGCTCGGCTGCCAGAATAGAATAATGTTACATAGAGAACACAGTGATTTATAGCCACAAAGAGAAAGCCTGTCCCCTCTCCAGTACGAACAATATATAATCTGTTTATTATGACTTCGTCAAACTGCAGTAAGAAGTCCTCTTCAATTTACACCAGCCTCGCTTCTGTGTAACCTCCAATAAGACGTTTTTTAAACTCGCCATGATAAAGTTAGAAGCAATGCTGGTAGGCGGTGTCCAGTCTCAGTTTTGCACTCGAGTCTCCTGTTCTGAAAAGGGCCGAGACGCGCGTTCAGGCAACCTCCATAACATAACCTAACCTGCATTTGTAAAGCGCACGTTCACCCGTAGGCATCTTGGCTCTGAATAACAGATGTTTTTTACTCCTCGGTTCTCCTTTTATCGACCTCAGATGGATAAAAGGCTGAGTGGACCTGCCGGGATTTGAACCTGTGAACAGGAGGTCGAACACAGGACCCCTGCAGTGGACACATTAGTCCACTGAGACACCAGACCCGGCAACCTCTAAGGCACTGTACGCAATAATTGAGTACAATTGAATATACAAAATCAACATAACTTTGCATACAGTAAGCATGTTCGATATGGGCATTCTATAAAAAATGTATCGGCTGTAAATAAGTGAAGAGCTTAGACTGTAGTTAGTGAGCATCTTCCTGAAAATCTGTTAATTACCACAGAGTTTGTTATCGAAATCAATGGTACTGCACACACCATCGCAGAAGGACGGAAAGCACGTGCATTCAACTCTTTGGCTTCCTGAAAATCAGTAGTGAATGCATTAACCCATTGAGCTGACTTGGCATTTATTTGGTTGCTGACCAAGTTTTTCAAGTAACTTGTTTTGGAGGTCTGGAAAGGAGTTTTATTTTAAACAAAGCAAGAGTGTAGCCAGAAAATTAAAATACCTCTCACTTTTACCCAAAGCTCTTATGACACCAAGCAAGTACAGCAAGTCATCATGACCCTCCTCAGACAAAGTTGCTTGTCTCTTCCATCCAAACATCTATTCATTCAACCTTCCATCCACCGGCCCGTATCCACCAATTTACCATTGCATTCTGTCACCCATTCAGTCTTTCATCCGTCATTCAGTCTGTCACCATTCCATCCCTCCGTTCATCCGTCAGCCCATCCATATACAAACCTATCCATCCATCCTCAAACCTGTCCATCCATCCCTCCATCCATCCAGCCATTCACTCATCCATCCACTTATACATCCATCATTTCTCTCCATCCATCCACTGTTTCACTCCATTCACCCGCCCTTTCACCTATCCATCAATCCACCCTTTTACTCATGCATCCATCCTTTCACTCATCCATGCATCATTAGACCTATTCATCATCCACCCATCCATTTACCCTTTCACTTATTTATCTATCCTTTCACTGACTCACTTATCCATCCACCCTTTCACTCATCCGTCCATCCATTAAGCATTTCACTCATCCATCCATCCATCTACTCCCCCCAGCCAGCTAGCTACCCTCCATTTTGTTCATCCATCCATTCTTTTACTCATCCATCCTTACATCCATCCTTTCACTCATCAATCCATATTTTTGCTCATCCATCCATCCTTTCACTCAACCATTCACCCTCCTTCCCTTTCACTTATCCATCCATACACTCTTCTGTCCTTCCTTCTTCCCTCCCTCCGTTTCACATTGATTATGAGCCTTTGTCTGCTGAGCTGCAGACAGGAGAAGCCCATCAAGAACCCCAATAACTTCCCTGAAATAAAGTGTCATCGAGCTAGACAGTATTTAAGGAATAAGTTGTTCTCTTAGAAAAGAGTCAACCAGAGGTCATTATATCAATGAGCAGAAAGTCGTTGCTTTAGGTCTGCTAAATTCACGTTTGTTGCTGCTAATAGACTGTTTTAAGATTAATTGAGGCTCTATGGCCGACCAGAGCCGGACTGGCCGTAGCGGGCATTGTGCTTTTCCTCAGGAGGCTGGAAGGGCGGGGGCCATTTTTGCAGCTGTGGGGGCTGTTTTGGCTACAGGGGCCGAATTGGCAGTGGTGCTGCAATATCAGCCCCCAGTAACAAAATCAGCAGTGCTTCACACTTGTAACTCCCACCCTCCTCCCAGGGGCTGGTCCGTCAAAATTGCTAAGGCTGCTTTGGGTTCGCAGTCCGGCCCTGCGCCCAACAGTCAGGATGATCAGACATGGGGCAGCATTATGGATAAGCCATACTGCCCTATTCTGCCCCTAGTACACAATTAAGTCAGGCGAAGACTGGGACAGTGTACCATAACACAGCAAAAGCACAGTTGGCTGCGAAGATGTCTACTCTACACACATCTGCACTTGGAACGTCGGACCAGCTGTTTGAAGGTGATGGTCACCTTTCGCTATGCAGGCAGGAACCAGCCGGCATGAAAGTAGAAGAAAGATATCTTTGTAGGCAGGAGAGGTGAATGACTCCACTTGCCAGCTAAGGTGAACCTGGGAGTCCCACGGACTCCCTTTCCCCCAGCAAAGGCCACCAGCAAAGTTCACATATATGGTGAGCTATCTCTATGTGACACCACCTCTATGTGGTCCAGTCACTTCACCTCCTGATGACCTTTGTCTCTGAGCCTGCCACTCTTTAATAAAGCATGGCCTCAAAGCTTCCCTCATTTGTCTGAGGTTGTGACCCCACAAATAAGAGGTAACAACCCATTGAGATCACATGCTGGCATGCATTTAGCATTTACACACAAAATATCGTTGGGTCTAAAAGAAGAATTATAGAAGGAGACAATGAGATCTATGGAGGCTTCTGAAGGAGTCCTATTTTAAGGACGTAATCCCATCACCCATCGAAGTCGCATGCTTCATCAGATATTCTGCTCGTGACGGGGACACCTAGCTCCGTCAAGGGCTACAACCCCCTCACTGTGAGGGAGGAGCTCAGGGATGTTTTGATCCTACAATGTTCAGCATACACTAAATCATTATGATGAAAAAACACTCAGACTCATTGGGTGATGGGCGCAGCACAAAAGAAAAATAAGTGTAACTGTGAAGAAAGGGATACTAAAACTAGCTAGCAGGAATGAGAACATCTTTATTGATTCGTTCCTGGTGCCAGGATTAAAAACAGAGCATCAAGCAGTCTGAAATTATAACTGCATATGGTAGACACAACCAGGTCAACATGTTTCAGCCTACAAGATCCTACACAATGTAGTGGCTTTCATCAGGAACAAAAGTTACAGAATGCTGCTGCGTTTAGAAAAATGCAAAGTGCAAGTCTAAAGATTTAAAAGGATATTAATACGGAACCAGTAATCTCACAGTTGAGATGTTTGATTTACTGGGAGTACCTGTGATTCACAGATACCAGACCTCACCTCAACCTGGCAACAGCTCAGGGGAGAGGCACAGCTCTGTCCATCGGTACCCCGGGCTACTAAGGAGCTAAAACCAGTTTCTCCTGAGGTGTTGCCAGGTTGAGGTGAGGTCTTGTATCACGGGTACTCCCAGTAAATTGACTGTAACTCTCATTCTTATTATGACACCACTTTAGTAGTTTTGACTGAAATTAAAAGGTTAGCTTGTAATACTGAAATTCACTACATGCAGGTTCAATGACTTTGAATCTAGAGAGAAGAACAGTCATACTGATCAAGAATATTTTTTACAAAGTTTATTAGGAATGTGATCTTTTGGACCTTTGCAAACAACATTTTTAAAAACACAAATTAAATTCTCTAATAAAGCCAAACGAGAGCAGTGCTTAATTTGAACCGGTGGTTTCCGGGGCTCAGCACCGGCACTTAGTCATCAACATGGACGCTTTTCATGAGCACCAGTTAAGGACACATTCATTTGCAGGGAGATTAACTGATTTGCCCAGAGTCACAGGATGTTGAGCCGACGCCGAGTCTCGAACCTGGTTCCTCATATCCGAAGTCGGCAGCTCTGGCCGTAACACCACATCCTCTCCCACTTTCATGGTCAGTAGTTGGTTCTGTTTTAGGTGGCACTAATAGGAGACATGGGCTGGTGCAAGCTGCCTTCTGAGTGCAATTATAGTTTTTCAAATTAACCACTGGGTGAGAGTACTAATCCGTAAAGGACACCTTACCTTCAAAAGGAGCCCAGTGGCAACAAGCTGTGTCAAGGAATATAGAGGGAGAGAAGACAGAAGGTAGGTCTGAAAAATCGAACACACCACCAAAAATTTGTATAAAAATGAATCTCATTGAACTACAGTAGATGTGTTTTCATTGGTAATAGGTTCTTTGTGGAATTTATTTATTCCTCTATTTCAAGCACAGTCGATTTTTTTTCTCTACCCCAATTAACTAATCATTTTTGAAGAACGCTTCGGAATCTGATTGACACAAATTTCTTTCTCTCCCCCCTTCTCTTTCCCCCTCATGAAAACCTATTGTCGTTACTTAATGTATATTTTTCCTGCATTCCATTTGTTCTGTCCACAGTCTCGCACTTACAACTCTATGTGCATGAACTGAAAGCAGACACCCTCTCAGCAGAGAAGATCCACTAAGGCTGTCTACTTATCAGTTTTTCTCACCTACTAATGAATCTTAGGTCCCACATATTGGCATTTCTCTCCCAGGAACTCTAATCTGAAAGTCTCTTTGATGTAATTCACTAACCCTAATATACATGACATTTCCTCGTTTCACACGTTCAGACTCGCACCTTTATCCTGAAAATGTCAGCTCCAGTTTGGAGAATACTAGTCACTGTTTGGAAAATAATTATCTGTTATACTGCTTTAGGGGCTTGATATGTGTATCATGTTACCCTTCCTATCCATCAGACACTTGAATTTAGTTCTTGAGTCTCTTCTAAGACGTGTGCCCTAAAATATATCACCTTGTCATTTAGTTTGTGCGTATCTGTCAGCGGCGGCTAGCACAAATCGGAGGTGGAGGAGAGGATGCAGGGGTGGGAGGACGCAGGTTAAGCGGATATTAAGAAATAAAATTTAAAAAACGTACCTTCTCGCTGCTTCCTCGCCGAGCCTCTCCTCCGTGGTCCTCCCTCACTGGCCTGATCAGGAAGCTCACCCAGGCTCCAAGTCAGCCAATCACAATGCTGCTTTAGCAGCATTGTGATTGGTCTGAGCTTTATGTTTCATTTAACCCTGGGCGTAGTGCTCCGCTCCACCCGCGGAGTGTGTGTAGTTTTGCCTACTTTGCCGTCCACGAAGTAGGCGTAGAGCAGGCAGGCTACGTAAACGCCATGTTGGAGGAGAGTTGCCCACCACCCGCCTCCCTCCCACCCTCTTTAAATGCCCTTATAATGTTAAAAACTTTTAAAAGCAAGCTCAAAGTAATTAAAATAACTTACCTGAGCTGCGGCGTCCCGGTTCTCCCTCTTCCTTCTCTATCGCCGACTTCTTCCTCACAAATGCGCATGCGCGGGCGCCTGCACATGTGCGTTTTTCGCGACAAATGCGCATGCGCCTGCGCGTTTGTGAGGAAGAAGTCGGCGATAGAGAAGGAAGAGGGAGCCCCGGGACGCCACAGCTCAAGTAAGTTATTTTAATTACTTTGAGCTTGCTTTTAAACATTATAACTGCATTTTAAAGAGGGCAGGAGGGAGTCGGGTGGCGCGTAGTGGGGCTATGCGGAATGTGCGGGGTGTGCGTAGATTTGCCCCCACTCCGTGATGCTCCGCATAGCCCCACTACTCCTACAACGCCCACTACGCCCAGGGTTAGTTTTGTTGCTCAGATGCTGACTGGGAGCCTGGGTATGTTCACCAAGCAGACAGTAATGCAGCCTGCCTGGAGAACATGCAAAGTGTGCTAGAGTGTTTGGCCGGCCAGAGAGGGCTGGCGAAGCACTAATTGCGCACTTAGCTATTACTCCTCCCCTACCCACGCCCCCTCACACAAAGCTGTGGAATTAGGAGTAAATAAAATAATAATAACGTAAGTTATTATCACTTTATTTTTCCCTTTATTTTTCCCTTTATTTCACTGCTTAAAGGCAGTGGGGTGACACTCCTCCGCCTTAGTGGAAGAGCCGCCACTGGTATCTGTGTGTGATGTGAATTCATTATAATTCCCTGATGGTCCCAAAGACATATCAGTGATGCGGTCTGCACTTAGGTGGAATATTTAATGAAAAGTAATGCAATACAGTGCAGTAACCAAAGTGTCTGCAAGGCATTGTAGGAGAGAGAGTGAGCTTGACAATGCCATATCTACAAATATATGGTGCTGCTGCTCTCTTTTCGCGTGCTGGTGCACATTTAGGATGCCTTGTGCCACACACACACCTTTTCTCTATAGTGCAAAGGCAGGCGCTTAAGGTCTAGAATATGTTTTGCACAGAAAGGTTACTCTTCCAGTTCAAAATGCGGCTCTCAGACATACTTTTAGACTTTACCCACTTTATATGTGTGCTGTACATTGCAGCGCGCATATAAAGCTTGAAAAGTGTAGAAAAAATGTTCTATCATCCTGTAATGACACAGCACAAAAAGTAAATCTTCCTTGTGACCAATAATCTATTTCAGCATGATTCTTGGTAAAGGCTAATAAGCAACAGACAACTTGCTTTGCATTTTCCAGTGCCAGGATACTCCTGTAGAGAGATAGTCGCGCTATATAAATATTATATACAATACAATATACAATACCATGTTAGTGTGATGGAATTGTAGCTACAGGTGGTACCCTGGATGAATTGATGAAATGTGCTCCACAATATTACTGTTTCCCTGGTTCAGCTTCACCTTTGGAGCTTCCATGACTGCGTTGAAATACAATTAAAACCAGCATTAGTTTGTTTAGTATCCATACAAATCCACAAATGGTGCTCTGAGGGCACAGTACCCATTGTTGCAACTTGTAAGAAACTGAGGATCTGCCTTGAAGGGTATCACACTGGGGATCTGCCTGGAAGGGTATAAAACCTACTCTGAGCCCAACAATCAAAATACAACCTGAGAAATGAAAGCAGAAAATGTCAAGTGACAGCCAATCTAGAGGTGGAGCGCCCAAGAGTAAATCTGAGAAGGCTTCTAACAAACTACTGCCTTTGAAAAGCTGGTAGAGATTCAGCTCCCTCAACTGAACAACACGTGTACACTTAACTCCTAGTACTAAGCGCTTCAGGAACACAAAATATTCATGCTTACTATAAGCTTAGGTCACACCTATGTTTATTGCATGATCTCATTCATTGAAGAAAATCTTCTTATTTCTTGGGGTTTCAAATTCAGTCCACATGGTGCCTCTTCAATTTTTTCTAACACATCAATATTATCTTGAAAATGAATTTTGGTGCACACACCATTTCAGATACCATCAGAACCAAGAAGGTAAAAGAAAGTATGCTTTACATAGTCACACAGATGTTAGAATTACATTCTCTGCTTAGTTGTGCTTAGGACATTTAACAAGAATTGTAAAGATCAAAGATCTGAGGAGACCTCCTTATAAAATGTATTCCTTCTTGCTGTTTTAATCAATGCTTGGTTAGCTACTGCATGTTACCGATGCATCATCCAAGTCAACGTAACCATTAAAATACTAAAAAAGTTAAATTATATCCTCTCCTGTCTGCTACTCTAAATAATTCAAATAATACTGCTTCTCTTGTTGCAGTTACATTATCTCCTGTACACTCATCCCATAAAGCATTGGATAATAATCTCATACAACTAGGAGTTACCAAAGTTTTCCTTTTAATTAAACTTGGCCAAATTCATATATTCCACTTCCGTTACATTGAGCGATATACATATTAGAATCTGGATAGTTACAACTAAACAGCCCTATATTTGACTGAATATTTAACTATGTGTTTTTCTGCCAACAAGTAAAGAAGTCTGTTTGGTGCTACCACATTCACACTTACTGCAGCCGGTCCTGGTGCTTGAATAGGTAAAACCTCTGATTACGTCTTAAGGCCAGAGGGGAGCTATTTAGAACTCAACACCAATACCAGGGACAGTTGTTATGGGTTATGTAGCTTAAGTTTGTGCTCATGGCATGATAAGTGTTTGCTCTGATACCACTGAATCGAGACAATTGGATTCCTGCATAGGTATCTAGAGTAGGTATAGAAATGCGAGGTCAAGTCCGATTTTCATGACTGCCACTGAAATAGGTGTGCAATAGTATTTCATTGAGATTTATTGTATGTAACTTTATCATAGGTGGCTATTATGAAGAGTCTGATGGCTCACTGGACTAAGATATCCACTGCATTAATGTATGTTTGATCTCATGGTTGCATGTTCAAATTCCATGGGTCACGCAGCGGTTCATCCTTCCAAGGTTAATAAAATAGGTCATCATAGTAAACTTTATTCCATCTATAAAAATAGACCATAAAAGTTCAATAAAAAGGAAAACATTACAGTACAATAAATAAACAACAGTATATTTTCCTTCGCATTATAAAAGTGGCTCATAAAAAGTCAATATCACGTTTTAACAGCATGCCCCTGTCTATGACATCCTAGTATTAGTTTTACATATTGGGTTGAAATCAAAAGGAAAAGGGGAGGGGAAAAACCTCGACTAGGGGTCCGCTATACGATCCCACTTGCCTGCGTTTCTCTTACAACTATCAAAATGCATTAAAAAACTTTGTATGGTATTTCCAACAAAAAATATAAGGGCCAAGACAGGAATACATTCAATTAAAATCACTCTATATTCATCATGTAAGGAACCTATAACGGTACAGTTCATCAAACCCAGCCCATGAATTAAAATAGTGATGAGATGGGCTATGACCATAAGTACCATTGAGCTGGGCAACAAGACATATATATTAACCAGTGCTAAGCTGCCCAAAGTGGTCAATCTATACTTTACAAATACACCATTATGTTTTGTTTTGTTATCCTGAAAATCCTACATGAATATGAACCTCCTGGACCGAGTTTGGAGATCCCCACTGTAGAAGCAGATATCTCCAGTGGTGGCATGATTTAATGCTTAACATTTCCGTGCCCTCTGAAAAGCAGAATGTAAGGCTGTTCAAGCACGGGACTTCTAATTTGTGTGATATCTTCAACAGAAATATGCCTGTTATCAACTGAGACTTACTGGCAATCCATGTTGCTTAGTATCCTTGCATCAGCAGAAAAAAAAAGTTTTTTCCACTGATTTAAAATAACCTCCTTCCATTGAAAACAGTGGCATCCATTAGATGCAGCGCTGTGCTTATTTTGGCACTTCCGGCTGGTCTGTACAGTAGATGTTCAGTCATGGCAGCCCCAGCCCATGGTGGAAACTGTACAGTACAAGACTTGCTGTACACTACTGGACTGGCATCAGCAGCTTATGAAAAAAAATGAGCCTGAAGGTAAATTCATGGTTTGATGTGACTCCTTTACCCATGTGGACTAAAAGATTGAAGTAATACAAACAGTGTTCCCATGATCTGGGTTAACCAGAATGTTGACATTTAGCTTTGGCCAAGAGTAGGAAATAGTTTAGCAATCATGAGTCATGAATTTTGTTTTAGAGGGGTTTATTGAAGTCAAGCCAACTACCAGCCCTCAATGAGGTAGATGCTTAATCTGCGCTGTGTGGGGCCATCAATTACTCCACAACATCCTGGCCAGCTTGGAGGGGATTTGATTTTTCCAAAGTTCTTCTGCCATACCTACACGGCAGGAGCAGTCAAGCAGTCGATAGGAGGAGAACCACCCTTGATGTAAGTGTGACTACTGGGGGTCTCTCCTTGCCTCTCGCCATTTTTAACATGGTTTAGGGGTAAAGTCGTACATCCATGAGCACAGTCGAGGGAATACCTCGGGACCAGAACTAGTGGTTCGGACACCCTCTTATCTCACTACGAGGTGAGGGAGATACACAGATAATCTGGGATCGTCAGAGTCCTGAAGAAGCCCAGCAGGACACCAATATAGGGGCACAGACACACAGCCCAAACATGTTGACAACCTGGCAGTAAGGAGGGGTGTAAGGAGCACATTACATCTCCCAATCACCACCATCCTTCACGTTTTTAATCATAGCTGGAGGGTCCAGGAATAAAATATAGACACAGCGACACCTCTGAGCTAGTTTTAATCTACACTGCACTTTCACTTCCGGTGATCCCGGTAACTTTGGAAATCATTTGTTTCTTTTTTGTGTTGTGTTTGTCTTCCCCTACCCGATTGCTCCACCCCAGGCGTTGGTTGCACAGGGGTGTTTGGTAGCAGCCCTATGATGAAGCATGTCACACAATTGTGTGAGTGAGGGCAGTATTAAGACACACAACATGTGCCACCACTAGACAGAGACATTTTTATTACTCCCTACTCCTTCTGGTGTGTGAAAGTATTGTCTGGAGGTCCGAAGTAGGTGAGTCCGTTACCCTCACCCCTCCTCTTTTGTGTGAATTTTTGCCATCTGTTACTCCACAATATCCTGGCCAGCTTGGCGGGGATTCTTTTTTCCAAACTTCTTCTGCCATTTTGGCGGGATATCTCTCAATAAAAATGTATTGGGGGCTATTTGGCATTTTTTTGCAGCTTGGAATCAAACCACTTAAACCGGGGTTTGATTCTTTTTGGATACCAGCATTGCAGAAATTAAGGTTGTAATTGAATAATGCAAGAGACTGAATGCATATCTACTATCCAGAGACTGAAACACTCTATCACATGTAACTTGTGTACAGATGTAAGAAAGCTTAATTTTCCCTGATTTATTCAATGGAGTGTGTATATGAAAACTAATAAAGAGATACTGGGGAAAAAGCTGGGGTTTGATTCTGAAATATAAAATATTAATGTCCCTAATGTGAGGGGAGTTTTTTGTCTATATGTAAGATCACGTGTTGATTTCTCCTGCCCTGGGCTGCCATGCCTCACTAGGGCAGAGGAAATGTGCCAGAATCACTTCTGATGATTTATGTAGATACCTGTCTTCATCATGGGATGTTCCTGACTTCCCCCAGGACCCCTCCAGGAACCCCTCTGTTGCTCCCCAGTCCCTCTATGTTGTATTACTATTATATAATTTAGAAAAAAAATTAGGTCACGGCAGCTGCAATTCGCTACCGGGCCGCTCCTTTCTTTTGATGCCCTTGGCACATACTTTTTAATTTATAGCTCGAAGGCTGTCATCCACCATCATGGAACTGTAAATGAAAAGTGAAAAATAATATACAAGCCATGTCATGACACATAAGTGTACGTGGGCGGTGACATATGCACTACTGTAAGTCAGAGAACTTTTTATGTTTTTGCCAATGCTGATCCACATTGACAAACAAGCATATTTTTCTCTTTTTTTGATGAAGAACAGCATTGACAAAAACTGGGGTGAAGTTAAAAGGTTGATAAATTCAAGTGAAAGGCAAGACCTATTTGCTTTGCCAATGCTTGTTTATAAGTATATTTATTGAGGTTACAGAAACATTCCTTATGGTTATTTTGTGTGTAATGAGTAGTATTGGAGCCAAATGCCAAGGTACAGAAATATAGACCCCAGACACAGTTGCTAAATTATTGCTTTGTGACATGCCGTTTTATTTCGCAGTCTTTCACATAAACCATTTAGCAACATTTAAAAAAAAAGAAAATAATAAGTGACAGATCGCTATGCTAATCATACCCCTCAGGCCAGGCAAACAGGCGTTGTGTTTTGAGACCCTGATGTATTTATTCCAGATATTGACAACTGTCTGCCGCAATAACATTGCACTCATTTTGCAGTCTGCATTCAGTCAGTTGTTCTCACCAGCAAATTGAGTAGGTTATGACAAATAAGGCTAAATGGCCCCTTTGATACCAGTTTGACTCATCTGGGTCCTCTCCTGCCAATTGCAACCCAGCAGTCACATCTGATTGGTTAAATGTGAGATTATGGCTCATATCATTGTGTCCCAGTGGCTGCATTTGGACGCTACACAGATAGCAGATCACATAACATAGATCATGGGCACTTTGATATTAGCCATGGTGTTTTCGACTCTAACCGAGAGCACAAGTCTCTTCATTGGCTTCATACAAAGAACAAAAAAACAGCAGCACAACACAACCATGAGGAGGCATCACTACTGATTGCAACAAACTGCAAAGCTCTAGCTACAAACCTGGTTCCAAAAGGCGAGGCCCATAAGAATGTCTGAAAATTACTACAGTCAGCTGTTTCTTGACTCATTTTAAAGCATTGGGACCCAGTTGGAGATAGCCATCCACTTGTCTGTCTGCAGATGTGTTCAATTACAGATATTCAAATTAAAATTAATGGTTTACAAGCCTTTAATTTTGTTATAATAGACTTTATCACAAAGGGTCTCTAGCAGGGTTGGACTGGAAAAGAAAATAGACCTGGACACCAAAATAAAAGTGACTCCGATTAGCAAATCAGATAGATTGTATATCCTAAGATTAAGCAGCCCATGGGCCATCCAGAAAACACAACTCCGCCCTGTCAAAATGACGAAACAGTTCCAGACAGACACAACACCAGTATACAATTGAAGCGGTCTGTGTCGTACCTCAGTCTCCTGATCTGGTGATTCTGCAAGGCCCACTTTTCATAACCCTGAAACCATTCCACAAAGTCTTCTAGCATACCTCGGGGCTGAATCCACTTCCTTTACGCATTGTTCTACATGTAACGCAGTCCACTAGTTTTAATCAAAAGACTGGGTAACTTTTAAGAACTGTGGAACTCTGCTCAAGGTATATGGAACACTAAGTTGAGGGGTCAAGTGAAAATAAGTAACATCAACTGCCTGCTATAGATCATTGTGACCTTGAACTCTACACTAAAGCCAGGGCAGTATAGTATGGAACAAGCAAATTCGACCCCGAACTTTTATCTAATCATTGACCGCCAAACTGATAAATTATTTGGTAATACAGCATTAAATGACGCAGCAAGTTCACTTTTTGATTTTGCATTGGACTACGAACACTTATGTACCTCAGCGCGTTTTTGCACCTTTTTTGTACGAAGTTATCTGTTTTTAAGAAGGACATTATAAATGTCAATATTAACATATAACTGTTATATTTCCATTGATTGTGATGTTTTTATATACATATTGTAATGATTTCTAATTAATCAAACAATAAAAGGAACCATGAGATAGCTACAAAAAATAAAGTGGTCCACATTTTCAAATCAGGGCATTTTTGAACGTGTAAATAGACACTGTATAGGTCTTTCACAAGGTATGTGAGACGTTGTGGGTTTGTGTCTGCTGTAGGCAATGTTTGTGATAATAGCAGGGAAATTGACAGCAGACACTGGCAAACGGGACTATAAAACCGACCCGCACATTACCAAAAAACTGGCCCACAAAATTACCTTTCAAATCAGCCCTTCGGGCACTGCCAGACTGCCCAACAGGCCAGCCCGATCCTGGCCTTTAGGCACTTAGTGCCTGATGTACGAACATATTTTCCCATAGACATAGAATGTGTAAAACTGTTTGATACATCTGGTCCTTTAAATAGAGTGGGCTACGATGATATGTTGATCCAGGAGAATTATGTTAAAGTAGGAACCGAAGGACATGGTTCTTCCAGATGAAACAGGCATGATCTCCTCCCTCCCTCCGTAGGCTTGCCTCACCTAGTGCCTGTATACCCTCTCAGGTGATTAGCCGCTCCCTACAAATTCACGTAACATAACATAAAGTACAAGCGAAAAGCTTTGTTTTTAGACCAAGCCTAAATCTTATCAGCGGCCCCTTCGGAGAAAAACTAATATGTCAAGGAATGAAAAAGCAGCGGTCAGCTGCTCCTATATAATTGCATATCGGTGGTGTTTGAATGTATATAAATGCCATAGATCATTAACCAGTATTGACAGTTCTGCCATTAAATCAATTCACGCCATAATAAACAGTAGTAGAGGCCAAAGTCATCTGGCTCGGGTCCACCAAGTCCCAAAACATTTCTGAGTAAAGCTTGCCGTTGCGGATGTAAATACCACATCGTGTTTCAAAGAATAGAGATAGATGTACAGTAAGGCAGGCAGAGGGACTGTATGTCCTCAGATGACCCTGGCATAGAGTGAATTTTCTGCATTTGTAAGTTTAAGGTTATTGTTTGAGCATGGAGGTCTCATGGAAGAAATAAAAAGGGGGACATTAGGACTTAAGAGAACACCCCCATAAGCAATAACAATGTTGATCATACACATTTCCAATGGCTTTTATATCAGATCAGCACACTTACACATAGGATCCAATTATTCGGATGCGCATGTCATTTTTTCCCCAAAACTCCCAAATTTGGCTAAAACAGTATCACAAGTGTTCTGCATAAAGCAGGTGGAAATATACTCAACAGAGGGGACGTACTTTGGGACAAACTTACAGAAAGTGGTGTGAAAATACTGCTTTACTGTTATTATTCCCCAATTCAGATGTGGAAACATGGATTCATCCAGTACAGGCCAGTTAATGCCTCCCAGCATAGGTAATCATCTTTGCAGTGTACCCTGTCTCATTATCCGGCCACTTGTAATCAGGCCCTTAATGGCCAAAACGTATAAACTCTGCAAACCATGGGTGAAAAACTCCCTAAAACCCCTACATTTTTAGGTGGTATGAAAAAGGGATTTCTCCCAATGAACTTATTTTCCATGTGGAGAAAAACAGAAACTGAAGCAGAATTTCAGTCTTCACACTGTGAAACACCCAAATCCCTTTGAAAGAACAGCTGTCATTTGAGGTTGCAGTGGCGGCTGCTCTGCAATGGCGGAGGAGCTTCGCCTCACTGCCTGGCACAGAACCAGCAAACAAAAAATAAAACAATGCTTTAGCATAATTTTTTTGTTGTTTGCTGGCTCTGAGCCACCTTGTGCATGGAGCGGCGGGGAATGGGAGGGGGGAGGAGTAGTGCTTGTGCACTCCCTAAGTATGCATATGTGTTTGGCCAGCCGTCTCAGGCTGACCAAAATAAACATGCGCATTTAGGTTTGAATGCAGCCGGGCTGTAGAAACCCCACAGACTCCATGACTTGAACGGAGCGTCTTTCCTGCCTGCTCATGTCAATGCCCTTGCTGCTAGCAGCACGGGGATTGGATGGGAGTCTGTGCCAGGAGCTGCTTGAAGCAGGAAGAGGCCAGCAGGAGCGACACGTCATGGGAGGCATCCAGTAGCGTCCGCTAAGTCTTTTCTTATTTTTACAATAAACCCCCTGCCCACGCTCCCCCGGGTTCCTCCCACCTGCCCACCACCCTTTTTTTTAGTGCAGCCACCACTGTTACGTTGTACAACTGAACATCTAGGCTAAGACCATCGAGAAGCAAGAATACCATGGGCAGATTATCACGAGACAACATTTCAAAACACAAGTGCATAAAGAGGAAGTATAGATTTACTATTCCTAATATCTATTGTCAAGGTATATAGATGTGGAGTTAGGTATAATAGACAACGTATACTTACCTTTCGGTATTTTGTATTCAATATTTTGTCCTCGATATTTATATGCCTCGATTTTCTGGCTTCGACATTCAAGGGGCGCACTGTCAGTATAGAGTTTTAAAGTTCACTCAGGGCCCTGATTACGAGTGTGGCGGATGGGCTACTCCATCGCAAACATGACAGATATCCCGTCCGCCATTTTACAAGTGCCATTGGATATAATGGAACTGTAATTTACCAGACGGTATATCGGTCACGTTTGTGACGGAGTAACCCCGTCCGCCAAGCTCGTAATCAGGCCCAGAGTGTTTTTTAGATCAGGGTGTGTTCCTTTGTGGCCTTTAAAGCATCCCCCAAAAATAGCATCTTACGAAATACTATATAAACGTGGTCTGTAAAGCTAGTACCTCCTTGGTGACTCGCAATAGAGAGTAGGCATTTCAAAGTTTCATTTTAGAGTAGGGTTCTATCCGTCCAGTGAGTAAGCAACCTTTTGAGCTCATTAAAATCCAACTAAGCCCTGTCGTTCTTCTCTCATTTCACTCTGGGACATTTAAGACACATTATTAATTTACTGCTGCAATCTCGGGCGCAGTGACATTTACAAATAAATGCCCTACCTTTTTTAACCCGCCAATCTTGAGCCTTGCTCCATGAATAAAATAGTAATGAAACGAGACTGGGATATTTCTGTAGTCATTGGCGCATTTTTGATCAGACCAAGCATGGGCCGCAAGGAGCATAATCACTCTGAATGCTTGAAAAAAATCGACATTTACAACATAAATTTGTAATAACCATTAACCCAGGAGTCAGGCAATTATTTAGCTGCGGCAGGTTGTTCACTGATTACATGAAATAAAGTAGCCATCATTTTAAGCAAGGTCTGCATTGTTTTTGAGGCATTTGGTGCAAAGATGGCAATCTTTGTTAATCTACGGAGTATACATACTTGTTGAAAAGGGAGTATTATGTCCTATTGTTTGGCAATTGTTTAGTAGCCATGCCACTTAAAGGTGGCATCAGAGAACTGAAATGGAGGATACAAATTTAGTATCCAAGTATATTCCTCTACTAATTCATGTAGTGCCAAATATTTGTTTTTTTGTTATCAGGTTCACAGAACTTGTTTTTCTATTTCTCACATTGCTGAGTAGCTCTGCTAGAAATGATGTTCAAGAGATTAGCAAAATACTGGCATCTAGGACGTTTTCCAGTGTTTGGTAACTAGACCACCAGGTATTTAGTAGTCCATAGAATGGTCGTAATTGATTTTGGGCCTGGTTAACGTGTTGGGCAAACCTGTATTGTAGGTGGCGGTTTATCGCAATCCTGGTCCAAGAAGTAAACTCTACATTGTAGGTGGTAGTAACTTTTCCGGTTAGCAAAGGGAGTGCAGCAAAGCTGTAATACATTGCTTTGTGGATAATAGAGGCACTTTATTATGGTGCAGGAGATATGTGAGGTCTTTGTATAAATATGGCTCTTCATATTTCATTGGTTCTTTAGACACATATATTTTTATGTATATGATTTATTAAATATAGGGCAAGTATGCTGATGTCTCTGAACTCCACTTTGTAGCAGAAGTGCTAGATCTGCTGGAGCATCTGATGGCAGAGAACCCTCAATATACAATGAATCTAGCTGCAAATCAACCGATCACTGTCCAAAGGCACAGTAGAGGAGATGAAAGCAGAACGGGGTCTGCAAAAGGGGAGCAAGGCAAAATAAGGCAACCTATAAACTGGCCTCCAACATCCAGAAGGTTACTTAAGGATGAGGCATCGCTTGACGAGGAGGGGGTTTTAGTTCCTCTCTGATGCACACGAGTAACAACCAGAATATCTTATTTTTATCCAACACTTCAAGCCATACTTCTCCTAATTCTAAGTGCTTTACATAACAGGTGTTACTATTATCAAATGTAAGGCTGAGTCAGCCCTAGCCAGAAATTGAACTGGTGGTGTGCAGATCTCCGCATGTGTAGGTAGTAAACGTTTAACTCACTGAGACATCCTTCCAGCCAGCTAGGGAGGTTGCATGGGAGCAGGGAGTCTTAGATCTTAGGAGCCTTCAAGTTGTGGAGTGATAAAATGCCACCCACTGTTTTTTTCCTCCAGATGTATCTCTTCCTCCACGAACGAGTGGATTTTCTGCTACCGCTCAACTAAGTCTAAGTCACTTAGGTCTTGTGTAGGACATCCAAAGATGGGTACTCAGGGTAGGGCTAATGAGGAGGAGGATGGATAAACAATATTCATAAATCTTCTTGCTGCTCTTAAACAGTATCTCTTCAACCCTCCCAAGAAGGGCTAGCGTATTATACAGAAGGCAATTTGTTTCTTGACACTAGATTAGGAAGAAGCAGATGGTAGTAGTGTTGATCTGCTGAAATGCAAGTAATGGTGGGCAAGGCTTTTGTTGAGCTAGCCCCATTCATTCTTTCACTCCACATATTTCATTGCTGAAGGCATGTGATTGGCAGAAAAGGATATTTAAATCTCATTGGATGGTCGCTAGTAGGTCCTATTTCAAAAGCTTACTGGTGAATTTGATAACACAAGAAACAATATGTTGTGGGGTTTTTTCCACTAGAAAGCATTTACCTAAAAATAGCTCCAGTTTAGATGGAAAAACTGAGCTAGATCGTGATTGTAGGAAAAGTGAGAAACTCAGAAATATAGGTAGGTCACAAATGAGGAACTAGGGCCAACTTCTCTTACAAACTAGAAACGTTGCACTCCTCTGTATCAAACCTGTTTTGAAAATAACAATACCAAGTTTTTCCAGTTGACAAAAGAAGAGCCACGGTCCTTAAACATTAAACTCTGACCTGAAGGTCTAGGGGACACTTCTGGAAGTTCTAGACACAAGCCTACACCAAAAACACTACAGACAGGATCTCTTACATGCAGATTTGATGTTCACAAAAGGATCCTGAGTATTTTGGACGAACCAGGAGTGCAGTGTATGCATTATCCTATACTGCCCCGATGCATAATAAATCATTGGGCATGCACCTGATGAGTTGTGCATTGGCTTCTGCTGCTGTAGTGCGTGGGAATGGGGTCTTGTAAGTTTAAACGTTAGGCTTAGAGGGCCCTTTCTCTGCAATTTGTATTTAATTCTTTACAAAGCACAACGTTCACCCCCCAATGGGGTATCTTTGCACTTAAACAAGTTCTATGGATCAAAACATAGAGCTTTATTGCAAAGTGTCACTGGGTGCTGCAGGGGAACAGTAACTGCAAAACAACTGTAAGTCTGGCTCATCTCTAACAAAAGATGGTAGCATGGTCCATCTGCTAGCAGCTGCTACAGAAAACATGCGCCTGTCAACCAATCTGTGATTAGATTTAGGCACCACGAGGCTGCAGAGTGAAAGACCTTAATGAACAAGTGGGCTGGTGTTGAGTAAATTGTGATTGATTAGAAAACCCAAAATAATTCCATTGTAGATGGCTTAATGGACCAGAGAGAGAACCTTGTGAAGGACCCTTACACTGACCAGGCTTTTATGCGGTTGGGGTAATACTGGAGAGATGTGAGACCGATGGTGCAGGCCACTTGACAATCAAGCAGCGTAGTTTTGGATTAGCTCTAACTTATAAATGAGTCTGGCCCTCATCTCAAGATAGATTGCATCACAGTAGTCCAATTGGAAAGATACAAAGAATAATAACCTTCTGGGCAAGTGTGAAGAGATACAAGATACATTTCGGCCAGTGCGGATGGAACATACAATGTCTGACAATAGCCGACATCTAAGCAGTTAACAATAAAGAGACATCAGTCAACAGATTTTATTTTCAATGGAGGGCAACAGTCAATGGGAGATCTGAGGCTACTGGGCCAGATGTTTGCAGAGAGGGGCAATATATTTTGCAGGACAAATCTAGGAAATATTTAGCTGTCATCTGCGTACAAAAAGCAGGTACATCCAAAGGATTCAATAAGTCAAGCTAAGGGCCCCATACAAAAGTTAAATAACAAGTGCGAGAGAATGGAGTCCTGGGGTTTGCCTGAGGCGCAGGGCCTGGCCAAAGAACCAAATATAACTAAATAGAAAAACAAAGTGCAGCTGACCACGGTTCAGCACCTTAGTTCCAAAATTTAGTAAGACAATTAAAAAGTCTGTGCAGCTGCTTCCGGAGTTCGCCGTACTTCCACTCCACTGGAAACCAGATAATTCAATTCGTACAAGGAAGGAAGGTGCACCAGGAAAAATTCAATAAGCTTCAAGTATATTCAAAAATATATACTTTATTGTAGTTGTGGTATTAAAATTGGTCATCAGCCAACGCGTTTCGTTCCAGAGGAACTTTGTCAGGGCTCAGATATCCAACTATCAGGACGAGGGATCCTGTTTGTTTGTGTCAACACTGACTAGGACTACTGACTGTTATACTGGCTCTTGGAATTTGGCAATATTGCAAGGGACTTTGTGTGGTAATCCGGCCTTTTATAGTGGATTAGAGAGATTGTGGGTTAATCTTTGGGCCTGTATGTCTTGGAAGAGTGTAGGACATTTGATTTGAACAGTTCAACAATCCTTGTAATTTACGAAAACTGATTTTCTATTCACATTATTTGAACCTTGGAATTCATTGGCCCACACACATATACCAAGTGGACTGATAGTTGGATATCTGAGCCCTGACGAAGTTCCTCTGGAACGAAACGCGTTGGCTGATGACCAATTTTAATACCACAACTACAATAAAGGATATATTTTTTAATATACTTGAAGCTTATTGACTTTTTCCTGCTGCACCTTCCTTCCTTGTACGAAAAGAACCAAAGGTGTTTGTCAAACCTGAAGGGACCTATTTGCAAGAACATCTGTGAGCCGGTATAGAACTAGATCAAAAATTCCACTTTTGGAAAGCCTTCAAAGAAGGACACAATTGTCATCAGTGTCAAAAGCCATTGTGGGAGCTAAGAGTGCCAGAACAGTAGACATATCTTCATCTATTGTCAATCTATGATCATCCAGTAAGGAAAGCATGGTAAATTCTGTGCTACGGTCAGAACAATGTCAGTGATATTCTGTATACCCATTTCAGGGAGTTAAAAATCAAGCTTCTCCAGGTAAAATCAAGCCGGTTCTCCGTAACTAAGGTCCTCTACATCCCTGGGTTATGTCAGTCATCACATGTGACGTGTTTACTGCAATGTGTTGTGTACAGTATGGATGCTATCATTCGCAAGGACATTGCTGGTGGAGCACAAGATGGAAGTTCCTTCTATGTTGCATTCTAGTGCACTGTAGTTTTTCCTGGACAGACTAGAAATTCCACATTCTCCCATAGTCAGACCTAAACCATGCTTACGACCAAAGGACTGATCAAAACTCTTTTAGTTTTTTTTTTCTGCCTCTGGCATCTCTACTACTCTGTGTAGGATGTCTCATCGAGCACTCCTTACCAAACTGAGCCCTCCACATATTTTCTACATTGGGAGGTTTTTAGAGATTGAACAAAACCCATTCAGTTCAGGAAATTCACTGTCTCCCTTTGTCATATGAAAAATTGTGTTTCCTCCTTCACCCCTTTATTCAAAAACCCCTGGAAGATTGACTACAGTTGTAAATGTTGGACAAGACACACTGTTCATCATTGGCCCTGCCATTCAACCAGTGCACAGGATAATAACTGTCCCTTCAGAGAAATTGTAAGCATTTGTCTAGATGTCTGGAGAAACTTTTATGTGCCAAAATAGAGGGTTGTCTCACCAGGAGAAGAGCCCTGCAAATTGCTGTTTCCCCTAAGGCTGGGCACAGACCTGGGACTCTGGAAAATGTCTTGATTCTCTGGCCTGTCCCAGAAGATATGGAAACTTTAAAGGCCTGAATGATCAGTGAGGCCTCTGTCTAGGGAACCGTAGCAAAAAACCCAGAATACTAAAGGAAAGTTGGAGCTTGTCTAGAAGAAGAGAATCATCTAGGCATGGCAAATAACCTGTCTCCCATCGTATTGGCACCAAAATGAAGACATAAACTTTTCAGGACTGTCAAAACCAGCATGAGGCATTATAGAGCTCTATGTCATGAGTCTCCATTAAATGGCCTGACCAGTAGTACCGCTGAATTTGTATGAACAAGAATAGAATAAGACACGTTACAACGCAAACTTTAAAACGCATGCCTTTTCAACGCGGTTTTTACATCGCAACATCCATTACAACGCATGATTTTACAACGCATGCCATCACAACGCATTTTTAGAAACTACACTTAAAACGCATTCCATTACAACGCATACCATTACAACGCATAATACTTTTAGGGCAACAGTAGTATAAGTATTGGATAGTGTAGCGGTAAAAATTAATATTCCCACTCCAGTGAGTGCAACAGTAGGGTAAGTGTTGGATAGTGTAGGGGTAAAAATTACTATTTCCCATCACTTACCTTATAATGCGTTGTAATGGCATGCGATGTAAAGGATGTTGTGTTGTAATGACTGCGTTGTAAAGGTATTGCATTGTAATGACTGCGTTGTAATGGTTGTTTCCCACAAGCATCATCACTTGTTTCCTGAAAGAACCTTAAAAAGCAAAGCTAAAATCCCAGTCCTCTGGTTGGTAGTGGACATCAAGGGGTACAGTGGGTCCTCCAGGTTGCCTTGATATCCTCAATATCAAATTGCACCCTCACCCAGCTTTTCATGCGTTATAAGCCTTAATTTCTGGGGACAGTTGAGCTTTCATTGGTCTGTTACTGTTCCCACTGTCCCTTATTGACCATCAGAGCCCTGGCGTTCTCGTTAACCGTACGTCTGGGTTTTACGTTAGAATGGGCTAAGAGCACTCTGAAATCATAACTTTTCTGTAAATATAATCTCAGTTTGATTTTGGGTGATGTGATTTATGTGTTTAAAAGAGTAATAATATAGCATACTTGATAAATTTTAAACTTGTGCCTGGCACCTTTGTCCATTTAAAGAAAGACTGCACAGACATTCATAGTGAGAGACTGGCACCAAAAAGCTTTTTAGGGTACAGAACTCAGACATCTGCCCCATAGAATAACAGCGTTTGTAGGCACCCATGTTACTTGTATTATATAGCGTTCCTTGCAAGTACAATGCAACTCTTTAAGGTCATATCTTGACCACAGGTTGTGCCATAATGTAGTTTCTGTTGTTCACTATGTTAGCTGCCCAACGTTGCATATTTGCAAATAATAACATTTTTTAAAAAAGCTAGTCCTTACTAGACATTGCATTTATTGAGTCTGACTACTAGGTCATACTTTTAGATTCAAAACTACTATAGGCTCCTTAGGTAAGTCTTGAGGGTTTAGACTGGTTACTCTTTGACCTTCAATGTACAAATGGAGTAACTAGGTTATCTAATTGGAGTGCATGTGTATCTGGTCTCCTGGGACATTAGTGGTAAATGATTGACCACACCACCAATACTCCCCATTAACTAATTTTTGTCCCAAAGCTCACAGAAAATACCCCATACTTTCATTTATGAAATTAGGGTTCATGCTTAGTTCAACACAAGAAAAGATAGGATATTGACGTGGTAAAGGCACTGTTTGATAAATGTAAGGAAAAAGCAATTTCCAGCCTACAGAGCGAGGTTGCTCAGTGTTCAGGAACAAATATCTGCATAGAAATAATCAGACTTGAGTGAAGAATCAATATGTTTCAGTTAATTAAGTTATTCTGTGACCTTTTTCAGGACCATCAAATATAATCAATTTCTGCAATTGCTCGTTTAAGACACAAGAACTTGTCTATGTTTGTTGGAAAGCTGTACAGTGACAAAGATTTTGCAGTACTAATTGGATATTCTAGACGGAGAAGGAGGCACAAATTGTATTAGGACAATGCGACGGCAAATGCATCCTATCTATTTTATTAGTTCAAATGAGTTTGAATTACGATTAAACCATCATCTTGACAAATACATTTAGAATGAAGTCCTTGTTTATTAAACTTTAATGGCGCTTTTTTGTTTTCAAAATAAAGTTTATGTAAGGTCTACTGGAAATAATCAAGAGTGAAGTGACAGAAAAACAAGCCTGACTCATCAGGGTGAAACAAACAAGCATGATAAATGAAATCCAGTATTTGTAAAGCGCGAACAATTACCCAAGTATGTCAAGGTGCTGGGGGCCGTCGGGAAGATTAAGCGAGCTATTGCCCAGAGTCACATGGTGCTGAGCTAACCAGTCGCCAGCACCGGGGATCGAACAGGGAGCCCTGTGTTCCAGAGTCAGCCGCCCTGGCTGCGGCGCCACACCTCTTCCCTAGAGGTGATGATGATGAGGAATATGAATCTCCCTATAGTGCTGGCCTTTGTTTAAGGATAAACAATACCATTTGTGACTTAGGTTGGAAAGGCCCCATCATCGTTGTGGGTTCAATGATTTCTTGTCACACAGATCTCATGATACCCATTGTTTAACCTCTTCAGCGCTGCGCGGATTCCCGCGCGGTGCTGAAAGTTCTGAGCGCGGGCGGGGCCATGACGGAACGGTTCCGTCATAAGCACAGCCCAACCGACGTGCATGACGGAACCGTTCCGTCATCGGCGTCGAAGAGGTTAATGCATTGTATGAGGTAACTTGGAAATCACAAGTCAGAGCCTCAACGTTGTTAAAGGAGCCATTTACATTGATGAATTGAATCAAAAGAAGCCAGTTTGTGATTGAGCACAATCAAATCCAAGAGACCACTTTGCGTAAGTGTCCCACTTAAGAAAAATAAAAATCAACAATAATAACAAATAAAATAAATTCGACAATATAAACATCAACAATGATAAAAATAGAAATCGAATGAAACATTTGGTATTCATGATTAGTTCAGAGTAGAATATAGCAGAATGAAAATCACAATCCCATCCAACAATAAATGTTAATGTTCAGAGGTGAATTGCATTGAATAAATGTAACCAAGCAGCTCAGCACTCGGGAGAGCCCACAGTGAAACATAAAATGAAAAATGTATGTAGCCAAAAATGGAACTATAGGACTGACTGATCTGGTGACAGAATAGTATGCATCAAGTTTACAGTGTTTTTCCCGAGTTATACTAGTAACGCAAAGTGTTAACGTTTCAACGCTATGTCAGCCACAGATAGGGTCATCATCAGGACAACAAACAATTAGAATTCCTCACCAACGCACTGCAGAAAAATAGTAGGTTAATATCCAGGGTGCATGGATTTAAAAATGGTTCTTTTTTTTCCTTTTTGTACTTTTATGATCTGTATTTTAAAATGGATCGAGTAAAGTTTCTTTGAGTTGAGTTGAGTGTGCCAGTGGGTCACATTAGTTAATGTAAATTAATCCCTGTATGACAAATCATGATTGCATTCGTGGATTCCTTTCTAGGAAGGGGATACATTATGTTCTTGAAACCCGATATTGACCGAAGATGCATGGAAATAGACTTAAAAGGTTTGGGATTAGTGTGTGCCTGAGATAAGGAAGCACCGTCGAAATTGCTGTTGACAGTATAGAGATAAACTCCACTTCATACACGGAATCTCAATCACCTAGCCACGGTCAGTCTGTTATGCCAGAATGGAGTACCACCCAAGTCTGTGTCACTGGGTCAATGGCTGGTCTCTAGTGCTTAACAAATAGCCACCTAACAGAACAGAATAAAAAAGAATAGAACTATCAAAGACATTCAAACACTTCTGTTAACATTAATAAGCTGATACCATCATTTAGAGAAGGTCGACAAATTTGTGATACCATAAAACGATAATTGTGTTACCACACTCAATATTCTTGGTATTACCACAGATTTAGATTTAAATTGGGAATACCATGCAGGAATAGTCCACAATTTCTAAAGCTAGCACCTTTGTGCAGTTGACAACAGGCAGAGTTGTCCACTGCTCTGGTTTGATATTGCCACTATTGCTAAGGCAATCCAAATCCATTACTATTTATAGGAAAACAAAGTTAAATGCGTGGAATTCCGCTTATCAAACATTAAACACAATTGCTTTCAATTGCAACTTTCTCTCGGTAAGGGGCCTGAGTAGCCTCTGATAAATCACTTCCCTCGCCCCCTTTGAAGAAAGTGGTACTTTACAGCTTAAGATATAGGTTACAAAAGGCCTTGGATTTAAAGTTGTAAAGAGAGGCGCTATGTGAGGCAAGATATGTAGTTGTTGATGTTTTTTCATATTCACAGATATCTAGTGCCTAATTTATAGATAACAAAACAAGTGCAGGGGCCAATAGATTATCTCCTAAAACTGGTGCGTGCTGCCAAATGCCGGATTTGCTAAATACCAATACTGGCTAGCCTTAATTCCATCTCAAGCCTCTTTCTTTCTCCATCCCACACTTCCTGTCTCTTTATCCAACTCTTGTGCGTTATTTTACACCCATGCTTTGTATCTTCACTATTTTTCTTTGTGTTCCTCATTCCACTCCTTTTCTGTCTTTCTATCTCTTACTCGGGGTCAAAGCCTAATGATATCAATTAAGCCCAGGTCCCCATAATGTATGCCAGTGGCCACCAGGGGCACACATTGAGCTCTGGAAACATATTAGAATAGCCCTTTGTGGTGTAGGTCTCTACATCCACCACACAGACCCATCTCAATCCAGGAACTAACAATACAATTCCATCTTCCGTCTCCATGCACTTAATCAGAGATCTTAGACTTTACACCGACCGCGTAGAGCTTTTTTCCTGGTCTAACATCTGTTCCAACCATTCTCCATGAGTCAAATTTATGTCCTCGTAAAAGACTCACTTAATGGTCAATATTATTAATGGCCCATGATATGTTTTCATCCTTGACAGGCGTATATATTGTACCTGCAGTCTAGAGAGCGATAGGTCTATTCCACTACAGTAACACTTTATTAAAATGGGAAATTTATTGAAGCGTCTGTTTGAAATGAACTTTTGGTGGTTATAACCCCACTCGGCTGGTTGGATCCTTTCCAGCGACTCTCGGAGAGGCCTTATAAATGGATGCTGCTATATTGCCACTTATAAGGTGACTGCCTGCATTTACTAAACCAAAATGAACATCAGTGAGCAAATATACTGCAGATCATGGATTCTGTGAGGAGGCAATGTCTATCCGTGTGTGGAGGAAGCTCTCCACAGCTTGCGCCGTGACTGACTGTATCATTAGGGGATTGGAGGAGCACAGAGTGTGATGAGGCAGGGTGGATGCCTGCTGTCCAGGCTGCCTTCGCATAGTCTAATTCTGCAAAATATCTAATTGGGAACGCATAATTACTTTGACAAGTGTTGCTGAGATGTGGCAGTTTGAAGACGCTTAGCAAAGATCTGTCTGAACAAATTCCCTCCCGTTTGTCCACAAGGGCGCAGAGCTCCAACCTGGCTGATTTCTTAGAACCGAACTAGGTCACGTTCAGGAGAGGGTCTTGCATGTTAATGAGGAGCTTTCAGTTCAAGTGACTTCTACGAGTGTTTTGTTTGCTGAGACCGCAAAGTGACTTACCATAGAAGACTTTTCCTCATGGTTGTTTTGGGCTCTTCTCTAGATAACCAGTTCAGGATGTCCATTTTGGAACGCCTGGAGCAGATGGAACGGAGGATGGCGGAGATGACGGGGGCACAGCAGCACAAGCAGAGCCTCGGAGGGGGTGTCAGCGGTGGTGGCAGTAATGGAGGAAACCAGGCGCAAGTATGTTATGGAATGGCATGATCCATGTTAAAATGTTTGTGTGTTGTAAGCAAGCTTGCTCAGATTCACAGAAGGTCACAAATGCTCCAGAATCTTCGTCATCTGTCATGTCAAGTTGGTGTGAGCGGTCTGTGGTGAAAACCCATTATTTAGCAGACACCCTTGTATCTAAGTTATGGGTTGAAGGCTATATGTCTAGATCACGTAAATTACACACCTTGTGGGAATTTTTGAGCCAACTGCTGCAGTGCAAGAATTTTCAGAGCCCTGGGCTACTGATGTGATGTTACCCCTCCTCTAATATCAGGGCCACATTTTACGTTGTTTCAGTATGGGAAAATGAGGATGGAATTATCTAATATATAACTATCCCTGGGTGCCAAACAGTTTTGTGCCGGTCTTGAATAAACATAGGCAGCTACCAACTGGTACAAAATGCAATTTTTGTACAGGAAAGTCTATGCAAGTGTTTTTGTTCTGGTCGTCAATGCACAATTGAATGAAAAATTGCCTCACACACCAATTAAAAAATATGCTTCTAACCAGTGGACACTGGCTTAGCAACGATGCAAATAAAACACTATACCCCTCTTCCGGTCCTTTGCTGCGAAAAACTTGGTTGATCATGCTCTTTGTAGCCACTGGAAAGAGTCTTCCAGTCCAGAAGTGTTAAACCTAGCAGTATCGGGCTGACTAAGACACACAGAAGCCACTGTTCCAAATGGAATGAGTACAATACACTTGCCCAATAACTTGTTCTCACCCTCTGGTAGCTTGAGTGTAACGTGTTGGGCACAACACCCCCCGCTTCACAACACACTACGCTCACCACAAATGGCTCCACAACTTATGCATAAAATCACATGTCTTTGTATTACACACACACTGAAATCAAAACGAGATACATATTGCATATACACTTTACGGTTATACACAATTGTCAAACTTCTTTAATGAAATCACAATGAAACACACATTGGATATACACTTTACAGTTATATGCAATTGTTGGACTTCCCCATTGCAGGAAGCTCAAACAGTCACTCGTCTCTGTCTATGCCTCGTGACCCAGCCCTTTAGTCTTTGAACTCTACCAGCCAACTATACATGTTGTCCCGGCTGGCGCCCTGATGAGATAGTCTAACACAGAAAAAAACAATTACTTAGTATCGTCCATCTGGATTAGACCTCCAGGCACCCGACAGCACCTGCACGAGGGTGGGATCACTATCCCCCACATAGACAAAAGGTTGAGACCCAGACCACGACAGTTGGCACTAGCTGCAGGCCAGCAACATGCAGGCAAAATCCACAAAGTGATAGTTCCCTCCTTGGAGCACAACAAGCTCCAAGCCACCACGAGTCTACGGATATCCAAGTTGCAGTCCTCCTGCCCTATTGAGTCTGTGTGCCAATGTCCCAGTATCAAACCAGCATAGTAGGTTTCCAAATCCAAAAGTCTCTCTGCTTTCGGAGACCAAAGTTCCAGTAGTTATACCCACCATGGCCTTTGAAGATACAATAGTCCAAAAGGCCACCTTTGAAATGCACAGGCCCTCTCTAAATGTTGTCCTGTCTACCATCCTACTGGCAGGTTTAATCACAATCTTTAGTGGGGCCAAGACCCTGCTCCTTGGAATGCAGGAGCCAATGCCACCCCCACGTAACCATCCCTGAAAGGCCCACCAGATTCAGAGGTCCGCAGTTTCCCATGAACTCCTAGTTTATGGCCCTCTATCAGGAATGCACAGATGTGGCTATCCCCCCTAGCACCCTGTTGTGCATTAGGAGACAGGCCGCCAGGCACACAGTGCCACACACATTGAAATGTCCACTTTCCCAAAGTGACATTTTCTTCACCGTAATGTTGAACCCACTCCCACTGCGGGAGAGGATTCGCCATTACCAACTCATCAATACCAAACATCATACTGTTGCTATTCTGACATAGGAAATAATGCTGGACAGCCTTTCCCTATATCCCCTTATGCTAATCCAATGCGAGAAGCCGGCCCCATCATGCAGAACACATCACCTGGCGTCATTTACAACTCTTGCAGGTAACACATACAAACACCTGGCCAACCTCTTCCCAACACCGCACCCCGTCACAAGGGAGAACTCCTATATAGCAGGAGACTTGCAGAACTTTGGCACACAGCTTTGTAAACGGCAAGTCGAGTAACAATAACCTGTGCACACAGGCTCCCCCAGGGAAAACTTTTGGCACAATCGATGAGTTACCTCCATGAATGGTCCAAACAGTATGACAGGCCCACGGAGGCACATTCAATATACATGCCCCTGGTATAGGTCTTACCCCACAAAAAAGGACTTGCAGGTAACCCGAATCAGCAAATCATATGTACACCACTCCGCAGTATGTACATGACGAGCACAGTGCATTGACACTGCACAGCTGTGCCAAACACGCCCAAGTCCTCAGGCTAACATCCAAAGCAGTAGAAAACTGGGAAGGAAAAAAGCAAAAAGTCGAGGGAAAGCACTCTAGAAAGGGCCATTTCCAACCAGAAGCATCCATGAAGCCAATTCTTCAAGGGAATTCTAGGCAGTGCCTTGGGGGCCACAGAAAGGGCCAGAAGCCTTAACTGTCATAGGCTCTAACAGTTGTACCTGGACGCATCACAACTTACCTTGGGCATTCTCACAATAGCACCATTAGTTTCAGTGACAGTTCTGAACGTTTTTTCCCTATAAGGTTAACATTTTACATCTGAGCCGTCAACTTCCCAACAGCAGCAGACCTTTAATTTCATGCTTATATTAAATTTGAATATTTTTTAGTCGCTTTCACGTCTGTCCAAAACCACCTCAAAGCCATTGAGCACACCACTTTTAACCCATCCTAACACAGAGTATGCGTTAGAAAAGGCAGCGAATACTGTATGAAATGGAAAGATGCACATCTCACTGAATCACAGTAGAAGACAAAAGGTTTAGAAAATGTAATTACAATTGGAAAGAAACTTAGACAAGTTCAGAAAAGATGACAACAAACAATGTTATGAACTTTTAGGAAACACATAGCTAACGTAGAAAGGATATATTGTATTTCAGATATAGCATTCTATTGCCAAATATACACCCCGAGTTTCACTCATTAGGTGTGAGTCCTGTGGTTTAAAGCATGGTCTAATTTGCGATCAATCCGAGAGGCTCCCTTAAATTTAAAAGGGAATCGACTTGTGAATAGCCAGTTCCATAGACCTGTAATTCCTAGGTAAGGAATTATGTGAACGATTAATAGTTTGGGGGTCAGGAATGAGCAATAATAGGGGAAATCAGTATTTCCACATCAATTTCTGCAGTTATCCTACCAGTACCAGACAGTTTGTCTCTGTTCACACTCCACCAGGTTTTCTTGTGATGGAAATATTCCTGTATTGCCACTTATACTGCACAACCTGGAATCCAGATGCAGACTGTTGTAGTGAATCGAGATTACACTAACAAATGTACTAAGGCCTAACTTTTTGTCTTAAAGCCTGACATGTCATTCCATCAGACACTTGTGTCTAGTCATCTCTTGTTCATTGAGGTGGCGTACCTGCCCAAAACACTATCTTTGTACCTGCCCAAAACCCTTTCTTTTTACCTGCCCAGAACCCTATCTTTGTCATCCATGCTTTCACCCCACCCAGTTCTCGCCATGTCATCATTGGGTTGTGATTGTTCACTCTGGGCAACAAAGACAGCCCGAGTCCCGTGGATCTGGCCTAGACAGAAGCGTAACTCAAGCCCCTGTGGTTCAGGGGTGCTCTCAACCTTTCATCCCCCTGAAAGCTTTCAGGCGCCCCCATTCAGCCCAAGGCCAATAAATACATCTGTGAAATATGGGAGACTAAGGGCCTTCTTCATTTTCTGCACGGGCGCCCCACCATTTTGCATTACGGCAAAGGGTACATACCTCAGATAGCTCAGCAATCACTGCCTTGTTTAGGGAATTCATTGCCCAGCTGTAGAATTGGTTAAATGGAATCTGGCAGATTCCATAATGGGCTTGTGCCTTTGAAAGCCTCCTAGAACCCTTGCATGGCTGACCAATAGAAATACTCCAACCCAGCTCTAAGGTACTGTGAAAGGTACCCGCCTGTTAAGAATTCACATGATTTCCCATGTAGCAGATAACTCCACCTCTGGTACCCTCTTTTATCAGGGTGCCATATTCATTTGCCTTCCTAGAAACAGACAGATTTACAGGGAGGTGAAAACTAATGCTTTCTGCTATAACTGTTCTACATTATGTAAAGTAGACAGAGGTAATTCACTGTTCTGGTGTCTATGAAATTACATACCTGCCAACTTACAAATTAATGCTACAGTGTGAGGAGGGGTCGGGCCTTGAAGGGGGCGGGGCTGCATTCCGAGACCTAAGAGGCACTCTGTCCCTCACTATTTCCCCTCCCCCCACCTCTGCACCTCTCCCAGACAATTAAAAGCAAAGGATCCTTGAGGCGGACGCCAATGTCTTGGAGTGGTTTCACACCTCTTAATGGACATTGGCAGCTTACCTCCGAAAACGAGCTGAAAATCCAGAGTTTACAGTAGTTTCCTGCTTGTTTTTTCTGCCACCGTTTGATTTCAGCTTCTCGCCGGGTGACCGTGTGAAGGGACCTGAAATTGTGTGACACACGGTGGCACTGTGTGAGTTGGCAGGTATGAAACTTGTTTCCCAAATGAGTTATCTGTGGACAGTTGACCTTCAAGCCCAAGGGCAGAGAAATGATTGAGAGAGTAACCCCTCCTAACCTAGTTCAAATTGGAAAGAAAGTACTGGGACCAAAGTGCTTCCTACTATACAAGCCATAATGCCTTCTATAACACAGAGTCTCCTGAAAGTTTCTTGTACAGAACCAGACCAAGTGTACTGCACCTGCCATCTAAAAAGACCCAAACCCTGTGGCATAGTGTCAGGAAGGGCAAATCCCTCTCTAAACGCTTGAACTAATATCGTATTCTTTCTGGTTGTAACGTCAATTGCCCTAGCAGTATTTGTTTCTTGAAACACATATATCTTGCCACAGTATCTAATATCACAGTACAGCGTACAGTTTCTCAAGAATACTTCTGTCAAGTTGCAGGTATATAAAAGAAAAATTTATTAAATAAAAATCACATTACGTATTAGTACTTAAGTCATTAATCACCTTCCTCCCATTTGGGTTACAATCTAATTGTACGGATAAAAACTTTAAGAAGCTATTTAAACTAATGTGAAGGAAATCTAAGCAAGTACACAACCACTGACATGTTTAGACTCATATTGCATGTTTATTTTGGTCATGCTATACAATTTCACGAGTTGCAATAATACATAGAATGTAACCCCACAGACGGGGAATATTGATTAGATTTTTCAAGCAAGGGCTCTCTTAGAAGGGTGGAAGATGGGCAGTGCACAATACTAAAGCAGGAGCCACATCCCAATGGTAAGTTCATTGCTATTAGCTGCTTGATGAACATTGCTCTAGATAAAGATGCTTGCTGGATTTGCAAAGCACTGTGTTAATCCTGATTACAGTGGCATGTATGCCAATAGACCTGATGCAGGTGAGAGACTCATGATTTTTAAAGGCAGGACAAGCTGTATTTCAGGTGTCCCCACCTAATATTGCCTTTGCTTCAATATAAGCCAGTGGGGAAAATACATTCCTCTAATTTTGTTTTTCAAAATCTCCAATTTCCCAGTTCAAAAATGTTGGCCTGTATGCAATGCATCTGTGGGGACATTTGATTGGAGAGGAGGGGCCATTAGGAAAAGGTTATATTTACGAAAAAGATCCATTGGATAATGAGGACTATATTATTTCAGTGGATGAAAAAGGGTATACCTCAACTGAAATAATGATTAGCCCTTTATCATACCTACTCAGCCAGGTTACAAGCAATGAGGGTCTCTAGACACTTTGCCTACGCTGCCCTACCACAGCTCCATTATGAAGTTGTTCCACTGAAAGTTAAATATGCCAACAAAGATGGGAAATGCCTCTTCCCTGTAGTACTTTTGTAGAGAAGGAGTTTCCATATCCGGTGCAACTTGGTTAATGTTTTTTTATTAACACAACACCACCCCACGAATTGCACATAACATTAACATGTTTTTACACATTGAGAAGCAACACACATCTAGATCTTTTCAACTAGTGCTTGTAATGGACTTCTGAGCTGTTATTAAAATAAATTTTTTATGCTGCGCTTGCTGTGGCTGAGCCCTACAAAATACCTTGCGTCGAAAGAGGGACTGGGATAAATGCTTCTAGAACCCCTTATTTCAATGGGGCTATTGGTTCTAAGGTGTTTGCACTATTATTCCCAGGTAGGTTCTTTCATTTTAGGGGTCTCTTTTTTCCATGCATTTTTTTATCCCCCTAATTCCTAATCATATGGGTCCCTTCTTTCTAGGGCTTATTGTTTTTACTATTAGGTCGTTGTGTCCATTAAATCTCTTATTCAATAAATCCCTTTTACTTTGAGATTCTTACTTCCATACACACCTTTATTCATTGAATCCCTTATTTCTCAATGTATGGACTGCCAAATTATTTGACTTCTTCTTACTATGGCTGCCTAATCTCCGCATAATTGCTTATTTCCAAGGTTATCAGGCATTCAATTAGACAAACACTACAGTGCTGAGGAGTGTAGATTTGTAAGCTAGAAATGCTGCACAAACTAGAGAACCCTCAAACACGAGGGGTATAGGAGGGCCTCTCAAAGGTCCAGACAGAATCGGCCATTTTCATCTTCTGAGACCCATAGCCACAATATAAATGCCTCTCTAGTAGCCTCATGAAATGCTAAAACACATGATTAAGTGTCAGTATGCAAACCCCTTCCTCTTTTGATCTTGTGTCATGAGCAATTTGGTCTTGCCTCGCTCTCCATGAGCCCTAGTCAAGGCTACCACTCCTGACCTCTGGAAGAAGAAGAATGAGATGGAGTGAAGGGAGGGGAGGGGTAGAAAGGTTTATGGGTAATGGTGCAGTAATATTTTGTTACTATACGCTATGTTTCGTCTAGGGGCCTTTGCTGTTCAGCTCACATTACTAACACTTCCATCTGAAGAGGGACCAAAGGTGGCAGGAGTTGAGAAGGGTCAAAAGTAGAACACCACTCACACTGGGAAATCCAGCTCAGTAGAGATATCCAGACCTGGGTGCCCAATTCTTCTCTCTTAGGGTTCTTTAGTGTCTCCCTGTGCACCTCCAGGTGTGCAATGCTCTTTTCCAGGTCTGGAGGCCAACAGTAAGTAACACCTGTATTCTGGTAGACTCCATTTTGAAATGATACTGTGGTCTACATTTTTTCTTTTTGAAACTCATGGTTGTGTTTAACCCTAACCTGATCTCATCAGATCCATGTCCCTGCCCCTGATAGGCTGCCTCCTTCTGAGTGTGTTTGTGTGTTCTCTACAGTGTGCAGCAGGGCCCGGATCCATGGGGAGCTGCTTCGAGAGTCGAGTCGTGGTGGTGTGCGAGAAGATGATGAGTCGGGCCTGCTGGGCGAAGTCAAAGCACCTTATCCATTCCAAGACCTTCCGAGGAATGACTCTCTTGCACCTTGCTGCAGCTCAGGGCTATGCTACACTGATACAAACTCTCATCAAGTGGCGGTAAGCAACAAGCCTGTCAATTGGAACACATGGAGCCTTTGCACCAGAGGCCCCCTTCTCCAGTTAGAATTTGCAAATCTAAGTTTTTACACACATTAGTTTTAGCTCATATCCTTTAATATGAGCTTTATGATGAGTCTCATGGTAATCCCAGTTAGGCACATAACATGAGCTATCAATGGAACCAGGATTACAAGCTCTGCTGTAACTTTGCGAGCCAGGGGTATTCCAGCGTGCACTCTGTCTGCTGCAGGCGAGTACCAAGAGGAACATCTCCTGAATTGTAATGGGGCCCTAAATGGTTTGCTTTTTGTTGATGTTCACAATAAGTGACAGAGGGGGTTATTTGGAGTTTGGAAGAAGCAGAACATCTTCCAAAAATAGGTGGATGCTCCGTTGACACTATATAAAGTGAATCCTAACTCTACCCTCTCAATACATTAGACGCGATTTTTGGGCGGTGCCCCATATCGGCCAAATTCCAACTAACCCTCATAGTCGATATATATGATGCGATGGTTTGTTGTTGGCTTTTATGAGAAGTTCATTGCTACTTTGTTTATACTTTTTTGGTCCTATAAAGTGCGGCGACGGGTGTCACCTACAGAAAATTGGAAGTAGTTGCAGCCCTTAAGAGGCAAAGAAGGTGTAATGGAGGATGGGGTTAACAAGCCATGTATGATGCTTTCCGATCATTGTGAACAACAAATATTGGACATTTTATGTGCCTTCGATGGTGTTTTGAATTTTCACTTCTGATTCATACATTGCGACTGTGATAAAGCGAGCAAAACTTAAAGGGTCCGATTAACAAAGCTATTTGTACATTAAGATCCACTTAGGTACGCATATGGCAGGATGCTGTAGTATAAATATGCATTTGTATCAACACATGAACTTCTACTCACATAGTGATTTACTCACAAGTAATAATGTACTGGTATAGTGTAATATTATTGGTATTCAAATGTAATCACGTGTGGGGAGTATATGCTCCAGGGTTGCGTCTCCTTGGAAAGCTGATGAGCACCCACCCACACATGCAAGTCTTGAAATGTTCACAGACTTTTTCAAGGTAGATTGGCCGTCGGGAAAGGGGGTAGTGGTTAAGGGGTTCACTTCCAGGATTAGTTGGGGCAGTGCGGAATGGGCTTCTCCAAGAGGAAGATATGCTCTTGCTAAAATAAAGGAAATGCTATTAAAGTGCTCATATACAATTGTAAAGTGTATTATGAATGTATACATGTATCTTTTTACATTTTCAAATGAAAAATGCTTTTTCATATGAAGAACTTGTATTCATTCAGAACAGTGCGGAATGGGCTTCTCCAAGGCGAAGATATGCTCTTGCTAAAAAAAAAAGGAAATGCTATTAAAGTGCTCATACACAATTGTAAAGTGTATTATGAATGTATACATGTACACTTTTTAAATTTTTGAATGAAAAATGCTTTTTCATATGATGAACTTGTATTCATTCACAAGAGTATAGCGGCATCAAAACTCCTGCTAAACAGTGACTGTCATAATCTCCCACGTTAATTTATGGAAATCTCTACAAATTCCAAAAAGGTAAACATTTTATTTGAGACATAGGTATAAAATGAAAGCAGAACATTTAAAACTTTTTTTTTAAGAATTGTGGGTCCATCATTTATAAGGGAAAGCTTATAAAATCAGTTCATATTAATAAATGAACCATACACAGTCTGACTAAGTAAACTATAGTACTGTATTCTGCTGTCGATATGCAGCGTAGCAGTATTATCCTTAGAGCTATGCTGTGACACAGCAACGAGAAGCTGGAACACATCTCCATATTGGTCAAAAAGCTACCATGTAGGGCTTTTCGCCATCAACATTATTACAGAGAGACATGACATGGCATCTACCGCAGGACGTGAGCCTTTACGACCCAATGTTTGGGCGACAAACCTGATTTCAGTACTACTACCCGAAGGAGACATTGAGAATGAGCTCTGCAGTACAGTGTGTCAAATATGCTTTAGTCAAATACTTCAAAAGGGGTCTCCTAAAGAGTGCACAGTTAAGGTGACTGGTAATACTCGAGAAGTTAATGATGTTGGGGTGCCGGTAACTCCTGGAGAGGTGTGAAGTACAAGCCAATTACAAGTAGGACCCTGAGGGTGCACCTAAATATGGGGAATTTCCAAGAAAATCCATGATTCTATTCCTGGTCCACTAGGTAGTCAGGATTTCCTCCTGGCATTCCACTCAGAGACTCAACCTGTTTCTAATGCAGTGAGTCTCCAGTAACTCCCATTGTGAGTCCTGCCAGAACTAAAAGGTCATGCCCAAGGATGGCCAATGTGTTAAAAAATGAGAAAGTATTGGACACTTTCCAAGATTTATAAATTTACACTTGCCGTGTGCAGCCTATTTGGTGTATGGATACGGATTTCTCGGCTCTTGTTAAAATGGGAGCTGTCCGGCTGGTTTAACTTTCGTTTCTTTTTAGAGTTGAATCAAATTATAGTTTAACCAACAAAGAGTTGCAAAGGTGCCAAACTACAGATCATCATGCAGAAGCAAATTTTGTCACTTTCACAAAACTTCAACTGTGGGTGGAATTTCAAGCAACAGCCTTTGAGCAGGAGATTTTTCCATCAACCTTTGTTTGTCAAGATAATCCTTCACCTAAATTAAGTTCTGCTAGACTTTTTTCCTTCAAACCCTGCTATTTCAGGACCTTTCACTGGCTTCTCCAACACCATGGGTTGCACAATTTTTCATTAAACAAATATTGACAAACAACTCCTTTGCAACTTCAGGCAATCCTACTCCAAATGTCAACATTAAATAGGCTGTGTTTATCAGTATTTTGAAGTTTAGTCAAACTTTATTGGTTGTCTTTAAGTTCTCTTTTATCTTGCAGCACCAAGCATGCAGACAGCATCGATTTGGAACTGGAGGTGGACCCTTTGAATGTGGATCACTTCTCTTGCACGCCACTGGTAAGACGTTGATCAATTTAGTCAAGGACACAGTTAGTGAACTCTCAGGAAAAGCAATGGTTCCAGGCCAGAGAAAGTTCTCCCAGCATTCTTGAAATTCAGAGCATCTAAAGGCCTCTTTCTGAGAACCATAGTAATTCCAATTTGGACCCAGGCAAGGAGGATAGGCCCAAATCGAAATGACAACTACTGCCGTAGTACCACACGCTTTCCCTGCACAACCTTTTTCCAGATAAAATCTAAATTTGTGCTTGCAAATTACCATACACTCCGAGTTTTTCAGCTTTGGAAAGATGGAAATAGGTAAAATTACTTCAAGTTATCTCTCATTCCAGGATGTGGGTCTTCAAATTGGGAGGTAATACTGTACCCAGTAAATGCCACACCCAGCAGTGCTGGTGTTTCTGAGTGCAGTATTCCCACCGAAATTTCAAGAGATTTGTAATGAAGTCCTTAGTACGTAAATTAACAAAATAAGAAAAGCACTCGTTTATGTGATGTTTAACAATTGATAAAAGAGAGATCAGGAAAATGTCAAGCAGCCTCCCACTGTTGAACATTTAAAAGAGGATTGACTACAAAAGTTATACTCCAAGTTTGTTAGGTCCACTGGAATTATGTGGCAATGGAGGGCCAAATTATGCAGCAGGGTTGAGTAAATTATGCAGGAAGAAATGGTCAATTATGCGGCATGGTGCGGCATATTTTGTACCAGTATTACTTCATTATTTCATCATTTTTAAACTCGGTAACGCTGTCTTGGTATTGGCTGCACCTCAGTAGTACCAGTTTGGCAACAGAGATTTGACCAGTCCAGCTTTCCAAAGGGCCTTCCACTGAGCGGCAAAACGTGTCACTGCATTTCTACTAACTTTTTAACCGTTTGAGCTAAAAAAAAAAAAATTCAAAATCTGTATATTATGTGGCAGATAATGTATTATGGGGTAAAAGCAGCTAATCTATAATGATGCAAAAATTGCACGGCCAAGCAATTGCATAATTCCAGTGGCCCTAGCTATACGCGATGATGCTTTCTTACCTCCTGTCAGTATCTTTTCTTGTAGGTTAATACAAATATGCTATCCACTGGCGCTAGGTCAAAGCAATTTCCCGTTTAGGCAAGAAAAGCGAAGTTGTCGTATTTCCTCCATCCGGCTGTCTTAACTTTGCATTGATGCTGCTGCATAGAGGATCCTTAAAAATTCCCAAAAAACTGACTGTGGCCGAAATATATGCTTCGGGTGTTTTGTCAAACTAAAGATCACCTGAGATGTTTCCACTGAGCTAACCCCGAAATGCTGCCTTAACTGTCAGTACATTTTTCACCTGCCTCCTGAAAGGTTGTTTAATGCCTTTTCTCACTCTCATAATTATGTATTTATTTCCATGTTATGTTTAATTGTTTCTTTTGTTTAATATCTCTCCAAGTACTCTTTTTCAGCTGCTTCAGAAGGCTTATGAGCAATGCAGACATACCATTTTACAAATAGTTCTTATTGGGCAGAAATGATAAGCCTACAGTTAATATTAAGCATCCTGTTTCTTTCCTCACTACAATATGAGATCAAGTGATAGGCCATCGGTATCCTTTTCAGGATCAGGAGGCTGGCTCTATGCCATATTGTCACCTATACACATAAAATAAGTTTACATACAGTGGGCCTTATTTATGAAAAGTGAGGCATCTCTGCGAGAAAACAGCGATGTGTCACTTTTTATTGTGCCCTCCTTGAGACACCAATGATGCGTCATATTTACAGTATGACGCATCATGTCGCATGGAGTTATAGATCCGTCTGTATTTCTGGCGTATCTGTAGGCGCAAAAATGACGCATTGCTGGAATGTGTCACAAAAGTGATGCAACTCCAGCAATGGGTCATTACACATGGGCAAGTCCCATGTTAAATGTGCCTGCATCAGTCCTGCGCCTGCCATGAGGCAGGCGTAAAATATTGCCGCATTTGCGTCCTAGAATTGGCGCAGTGAAATCTCATAGATTTCACTGCATCACTTCTATTGCCCTTTGTTGCTTCGGAACACCCCCCATGCGTACATTATACCTGGCACAGGTATAATGTGGCGCAGGGGTTTACAAAGTGAAGCATCTACCTAGATGCATCACTTTGTAAATATGGCGCAACATGGCACATTTTTTACACCGCTGGTGCATCACAGAAAGTGACGCACCGGCGGCGCAAAAGTAATTCAATGGGCCATAAATAAGCCCCTGTGAATCTAAGCGGAAACAATTTGTAGTCAATAGTATCTCAAAACTGGCCTGGGTCAGGACTGTTGTGCCTTTGTTGGACCCACACGTGTTATAAACATGGTTGGAAAAGCGCAGTATGATGCTTGTGCCTTCTCAATAGACAACTTGCTTGAGGCTACCTAACTTGGGTCTAGGGCTTTCCATTTTAAGAGTCGGTTCACCAAAACCACCTGCTTCCTTGTAAATTCCATGTAACATATACTTAACAAACTTTATGATTGCCCAGATCTCCTGTTGCTGGTTCGGGCCTACCTATGCTGGACTGGCACTGTTGCACATTGTACATAATCCGAGTGCTAAATTTGTAAAAATAAATAAGTGCAGGTTCCCACATTTTTTCTGAGGAACCCAATGCTGCTTGCTAGATGCTATGGTGGCGAAATATTATGTCTGCCAGGTATTGAATCCACCTCCCTCTTTCATTCACCACCCTACACTTTCTTCCGCGTTATCTCATTCTTGCAGGTTCTTTTTTCCCTAGTTCCTCCTTTGTCACTGGTTCCCCAATTTCTCTTTCTTCTTTTTCTCACTCTCTCTCCCTGTCTTGCTCTGATTCAAAGTTTATGGATGAAAAATACATCCAGATCCCCAAAAATGGGTGCTGGTGCCCACCAGCAGGTAAGCACTCCATAGTCCTTTGCAAGAGAATTGAGTTATTTCTAGTAAAGACGCAATAGAAGATTGTGTTAGCCCTGCATTGTAATGAACAATGCACCCTCTGACCTTTGCCAATGTCTCTTATGTGCTATCCCTGACACTGCACCTTCTTTTCTAGATGTGGGCATGTGCTCTAGGCCACACGGAAGCTGCGGTGGTGCTGTACAAGTGGGACCGGCGAGCCATATCCATCCCGGACTCTCTGGGTAGGCTCCCTCTCGCCATCGCCCGCTCCCGGGGCCATGTGAAGCTGGCCGAGTGCTTGGAGCAGCTGCAGCGAGAAGAGCAGTCACAGCTGGGGCAGAATCCCAGACTTCACTGCTCGCCAAGCGAAGAGCAGCAGGCTGAGAGCTGGATAGCGCAATGGCACAGTGATGCGTTGACGTCGCAGGAGGCTCAGAAGGGAGGACCTGGAACAGCTAGCCCCAATACAGGTAAGGAACACCTGATATATTGATCACAAATGTTGTCTTGTATGGTGGACCTAAGTTTTCTGATCCAGGATGTTAATTGAACTTAAATAGGTGAGAGCATCTTCTGAGCCTAAAAAGAGAGGGCGGTTGTGACATTGTACCAAGATGTTGTTTGTGACCGAGAGACAGCAAAAACACATACACATTTAGGGAAGTAACATACTAATATTACTTGCTGCCCATTCTGCTGACCGGCATGTAAGGCAGCAATGAAGGACCTCCACTTGTGTCTGTCTTGAGCAAGTTTCTGTACGGTGCCCCAGCTCCTGCTGTTACCATGACAATTGCTTCATATGGGACAAGGTTGTTAGCTTTGAGCCCAACTACTAACCCGGAGGGCTAGTAGATCATGCTCTGTCTGGCCTCTGCCCTTTGACCTCTCTGGCTTGGGTGGCCCTGCCAAGAGCCTGAGCTCCCACCAGCATAGCTCTCCAGGTCACTGAGACACACATGCCCTCGACCACTTCAAGGTGGCGAACCTTATGGGAGTGTTTCTTAACAACATCTGCTTGTAGTATGATATCATTTGCATCCTCATAGGTCTTTAATTAAGATAGCACTTCATGTGAGCTTTCACCTCACTGAGAGAAGATTAACGTTTCAGGTTAATGTGCTCTGAACGTATGGGAAAGAAAGAAATGCCCTACATTGCTCTTCACGAAACGTATTGCACTATAACGCATGTATAGAAATAGTATAAAACCCAAACTATTCACATGCAGGAATAATAAAGGCCAACTCAAAGCCATTACTTTTGATACTTTTGTTCAGAATGGTTTTGTTTGCTGTTTTATGATTGATGTTGCGATCAGCAATATTGTGAGATGGTCCCTAAACGTATTCACACCATATGACGTACTGTTGGTACCGCTAGCCGTTTTTGGTAAAAGTAGTATATATTATAAAGTATTGCAACTTATCACTTTACAGTGGTTGAAGCGACACTCATAAATGTTGGCGTGACTGGAGCCAACAAGCACTATACTTGGTGAAATGTCAAGATAATCACAGCAGCTAATATACCCTTCCTTCCTTTCCTCCTCCTAGGCATTTATTTCCAGCCAATACTATCCTTTGTCTTGTTAGACTCTGCACCAGTCAATTAGTTATCTTTGTTACTGCAGTATTTTAGTCCAAATCAATCGAATGTAGAACAGGGACATAGAATTCACCTGGTTCCCAATTCTTCCCATCAAATATCTTGTTAGAAAGAAAAACTTATATTGAATTTCCTGCCAACTTACAGTGCACCATGTAGTCGTGAATTATAAGACAACTGTGCCATCTTGGAGTCTTTCCTACACCTTATAAAGCGAATTTTAGCGTGAAACACCTGTTGGCCTAATGGGACTAAGACAATACATTGAAAATTGACATTTCTATGCCCCTCGCATTTTTTGTGTGATTTCTACTGTGTTCCTGAGGCAGCAGACAGGCCCATTTCAGAGGGAGCATTTCACGAAGGTCAATCAAGTGTAAGTGCCCCATATTTAGGATCTGATGGTTTAGTCTGTGACCATTTTCTCTCAATGTCATTGTAATTAGCCCTTATGTACTCTCTCTCTAAAATTGTGTGTGTGTGTACACATGTGCCTGCCTGGGCGTGCATTTGTGTGCTTGCACACACAAGTCAACTCGCCTATTAAGTCTTTATTATCTTGCTCAGTAAGGGTTTTTGCAGTAACTGATTGTGTTACATGTTATGTACAGGAACTGCTGTTTGAGACTGTTCGGGGGTCACAGACCAATTTTGGGTTTGGGCATTTCGTTATCCAAAAACGGTACAAGCTTATTTAGAATATGTCTGAGAGGACTGTCAGGGGCCCTAATATGCATCCCAGATGTCATCGACTTGCCAGTCTTCCATAAAGTATTTTTTTCCTTTACGAAATAGGAGGTACAACAGCACCTACCTCATGGTGCTAACCTTGTGGCAGAGGGCTTGAAACACTATCAGGCCTCTGTCCAAGTGGTAGTGCTGGCTCCTGATGATCTTTTTACCAGGGGCGGCTCTTTCGCAAAGGCGGAGGAGTGTTGCCTCACTGCTTTCAGAGAAAGAAAATTAAAATGATAATAACGTTATTATCATTTTATTTTTTCGTAGGTTTGGGCCTCAGTTAGGGCGCGGCGGGCTGGTGGTACGTGGCACAGGGGGAGGAGTGGTTTGCACACTCCAAGTGCGCCTGACGGTTTGGACGGATGTCTTGGGCCGACCAATCACTAATGTCCACTTTGCATGTCCCCCACCAGGCTGAACTGCACAGCCTGGTTGGGAACATGCACAGGCTCCCTGTCCCTGTCGCCGAACCACGGTGCTCAGACCAGCCACAACGCTGCACTGCAGCTTTGTGATTGGCTTAGGGGAAGAGGTAAGTGGTATTTTTTGGGGTATTTTGTCCCCCAATCCTCCCCGCCCCCCCCCATTCCCTGCCAGCCACTACTGCTTTTTACAGGTTGAATGGAGGTTGCTATCTGTCTCAATTAAATGAACTTTGGATAGATGTTCTGTAGGCTACATGAGGCACAAACCACCCCACCTCAGGACTGCTACTGTGATCCATTCCTTTCAATTACATTTTATCTTCTGCTGATTAATAAGTGAGGAGTGGGCCACAGAAGGCAGTAATTTGGTATCAGATTCTACAAAAATAGAACAACCTTTAGATTTCCAGCCTTGGCGATAAGAGCATCAATGGCACAGGCACAACCAGCTCTAAAGAGGCTCCCTGTGCACTAACAGGGAGCACACAAGACCCAAAGAAGCCCTCCGCATTTGTCACGCTTATCACCCCTTTAAGGCCACCATGTGCCCCTTGGCTGCAAATGAGGCAGGGCTTACATCGCCGGACCTGGTGGCCAGGATGAAATAAGTAATTAGGCCAGTAGCGGTCGGTGTCTCGGAAGATTGGTGGGGGTACCTGCTGCATCGCCGGATCGGCAGCATCGCGCTCTTCTAAGCCCCTCTCCTCTGCAGACACAGGCTTTCAGACTCCACTGAAGCCCAATCTGACGCGGCTTTCAGGCTGCTGGTGGCAGCGTGAAAGCAGCGTCCGGATTGGCCTGACTGCCGTGAATTTGCGTTCCCAGTTAGACTGGGAGCCTGTGCCTGCTGTCTCAAAACTGGCAACGCAGCTCGGGTTGGAAACGGCGTCAGTGCGCATGACGGTTTGGCCGGCCTGAGACAGCTGGCCAAACAGTTTTGCGCACTGATACCAGTGCGAAACACTTCCTCTTGCGCCTGCACCTCACTCCTCCACCACCCCCCCACCCCCGCAATGGCCCCACGCCCAAAACCCGTCCACTAGAAAAAAAAATGATGATAAACCTGGTATATTCATGTTTTAAGGGTGCTGGCAGGGGGGCGACGCTCCTTCACCATAGCGGAGGAGCCTCCGCTGACTTAGGCAAAAACAAAGCCTGTGTTGCGAGTGAGGAGAATCTACTTCTAAATTTTCATGAGTCGGACTTAGGCGCAGCATTAAGTGAAAGCCCTAAGCCTTTTAACAGCCTACAATCTGCAACATTGTGAGGTTAAAGAAGATACTTTTCTCACCCTTCTCTTCATTAGAAACACTTAAGCCAGGGTTGCCAGTGGATAAGAGGGCCTACAATAAAAGGGAAAAGAACATTCAGTTTAAGTGACCCTACAGCTGAGTTATAGGCCAGAATGCGGTGTAGCCATCACACAGAATAGACATCCTAAAACCACTCCAGAAACATCCAGAACTGCTTTGGCACAAAGAAAGATAAATGCTTCCTTGGATGTATTTGAAGCTTTTGAGCAAATACGTAGAGATTACTATCAGTGCAGCACGGTCATCTTCAAACCCCATTCCCGATAGGAACACTGAGGCCTAAAGCAAAATGGACAGTTGACAAACTGGTTTGTCACTTTTCCCAGTTCTAATAATTTTAAAGAATATTTTAGGGTTCAGTCATTTTTATTGAAGTTACTGATACACATCAAGACCAATAGAAAACCTTGGACGTCATTTAGCATATGGCGGCTGGATTGTCAGCCCGCCAGTGAAGCAAAGTGAAATGTCAGTGCTTTCAGTGGAGCCTCCACCCCAACGCTGCACTGAAGACAAGCATTTAGCTGAGCTTGCACCATATTTAATGAAACATAAGATGATGGACGGAGTGCTGAAACTTTTCAACCACTCACCCTCAGCCAAGAGATCTGGGTTGAATCCATCGTTCTTTTGCTTACTATGCCACCCCAGCTCAGACCCAGGCATATGCAAACCAGTCTTGACCCAGTTCCTCATGGAAACAGTTCACCCCGAACTGCCAGGTCAAGTCCTCCCTGGACTGGAAATAAGCATCCTGGCACCTGTTTCGGGGTTTCACCCCTCATTAGCCAGCCTAGCTTGAATCCAGTGGCACAGCGAGCAAGGGACCCACGTCTGGGTATACCCTTGGCCACTAAACATTTTTCTGCAAACTCAAAGAACGAAGTTAGCTATCACAAGAGAAACCCCCCAAATAGGGGTGGGAGGATGAGAAGGGAAGGAAAGTAGAAAACAGTTCACCAGGATTCCAGCCTTGCTAAAGAATGCCCTGACAACTTAGTAGGTGGTTTGGTTCTGAAACTCAGAGTTCTCTTATGGAAACTCCTCACCCATAAACTTCCCCTTGGACTCACTTGAATGTTTACTCTTTTTGCACAATCTGAATATTCACGCTTTTTTCTTCATACTATTCTGCTGCAGTTTGTGGTTTACCATTTACCATCCATGACCTTCTGTTGTTTGATTTATGCATCGCCCTTCTACTCTATACACTCTACTCTTCACAGCTATGACCTATCCTCTCACCATCTCCTACATAATCCGAGTCTGCAACTTCGCCCTTTAGGGCTTTCATATATTATCCAAAAAGCAGCCCATAAGTATGATGTATTTAATTACACAGCTATTAGGGATGAAACTAGATACGTAGCTCATTGAGTTACATGTTCTCACTCTGGCAGAAAATGTTCAATTTCTTACTGATCAGCTTGAGTAAGGCCAAACTGAGAGTATTCTGTGAAACCTAAGGTAATATCATCCGGTAGAAGAAACAAAACTCAATTGTGACTTCAAGCATAGTTATCAGCACAATCCCAAATTAACTTGCACCTAACTTTGTACCAAATGGCTTCATGGCCTCGAATGCCTTGCACATGTAATAAGGTTCCCAATATAGGTTTGCAAAGGGTGTGTATTGCTGCAGGCTCCTTTAGTGGATCGGTTCGAAGAAGCCTTCATTCTTCAACCCTTTGGGGATGAGCACTTGTTCCCTCTTTTGGTTAGTTGCCAACTTGCCAATTCGCTTGTTTGACACCTCCTGATAGTCTTGACTTTTGTAACCTAGCGCGCTTTGCTTTTTGGGACTTTTAGGTTTCTCTTTTTATGTATTAGTTACAAAAATTCCCGCTTAAAAAGTACTGTTGGATAAAACCCAGGACTAGCTGCAGTGTCAACTTACCCTGCAGTAACTTAGCAGCTGTAGATGGGTGAGCCAACAGCCTTGGTGCCCGATCTTAATGTGACTGTTTCATGATAGTGCACAGCAGCAGTGTTGGGCGCAAAGAGATAGGATGCCCGCTGACTGATCTGTGGTCAGCAGAAAGATATGAGGCATTGGATGTAAGCTGTAACTATTCTTCACTGAATGCCTACAAACACCTAATATATTCCAGCCAAAATTCTGTCTAACCCTGAAGGCCCATCCAGGAGATATTTAATGTGTTACAAGAGATAATTAATTTGCTAAAAGCACCAGTTTATATCGCTTAACATCGATGAAACGCATGATGCAGCACGACATCTACAATTTTCATGGCATCTGGTGATGACAGCTGACTCAATTTACGCCTTGTCATCTGCGGGGAGTGGGTTTCTCTACATAGCGACCAGGGCGTGGGGTGTAAGTGCAGCTGACAGCAGTCAGGAGGACATCTCACCACTTGAGGCTTCACACCACCATTCTGCACTGTGCTGTGTAGGTCTCATCAAGATCTGATGCTAGAGCCCTTCCTGTCTCCTTGTGCAGCGTAGGTGTCTCCTTATTCCAGGCGTCATTTATTATCTCCCTGTTCATCTGAGCATCTTCCGCTACGGTCTCCTTGAAATATTCATATCAGGTATCCCTGTCCCATAGTTCATGTCTTCATGTAATCAAACCTATGGGCCTAATTTCTTGTTTGTCAACTTGGAAGCCTAACCAGCTATGTGGCAGCAGGAGCAGCTGTGTCACAACAGTGGCAGATGATCAGCCACACTTGGAGACTGCTGAGATGTTACTGGTGGTTACTCAGTCCTAGCAGTTCCATCTGTAGATCAAAAACCTGCTTCAAGACTTAGCCCCATGACTCCGACTCACTCGATGTAGATCTCAATATTTTTGTTCTTTGGGACTTCTCGCCTCCTTGTCACTGGCCCCCATAACTCCAGGCCCCTGTGCCTAAGAGACATCTTCTACTCACTGTCCACTTGTTTCAAGCTTCACCCCATTGCCCCCACTGCTTTACTTGACTCCACCTTATCGTTAGCGCCCCTTCACTCTACCCTTTTAGGTCTCGCCTGACCCAGCGCATGCGCTGGTCTGGCGAGACTTATTGAGAGGGCTCCAAAAAGTGCTATCAGGCCAGCCTAGAGCTACAGTGCATGTGCGCGGGCGCGCGCGCCGCACCGCACTTTCCCGTGATTACTTTCACTTTCGCGGCCGCACGGCCGCTTTGATGTTTGATCGTGATCACGATCACTTTCACTTTCGCGCTTTGCATAGCCAATAGGTCTCGCTTTTGGGACCTTATAAGTGTTTAGTTATGCAACTGTTACATGGCTAAACACTTATAAGGTCCCAAAGGCGAGACCTATTGGCTATGCCAATGCTTGTTTCTTTTGTATCCGCTGAGACTCAAACACCGACTGTCATTCCTGGAAATGTCCATTACTAGAACTCACTTTTCAAATGCCCTAACATGTTATGAGTATTTCTCCATGTAAATCAGAGATATATTGAATGTTTCTGTGGGAGATCACCTTGGATTACATAGCGGATTTGCACAGGAGTGGCACCGCAGAAAATGGCAGCAGGGCAGACATGCTGATTCGAGTGGTTGGCATGACAACATTTCTGATGGCGCCACATCCTCCAAAATGGCTTTCCTCATTAGAAGCAGTTGGTGGCTTAGTGTCGGAAGCCACAACTTCCTTGAAATCTAAAAGGAGCAGGGAAAGGCAGAGAGTGGATGAAATCTCTGCTGGCTTCTCGGAGAGCTTCTCTAACCAGCCTCCTCTAAAACAGAACCGTTTTCTGACTCTGCTCGGTGTAACAGTCCCCGTTGTCATCTTAACTTTCTCTGATGATGATTAATTCCACTACACTGCACCAGCTAATAAAAAAAGCTATATTTTAGAGTCCTATCCTTCTAACGTACTGTCTATGAAGAAGCTGAAGTGAAGTGAGTTATTTAATTACACAAGTGTGAGGTAATTATTGGTGTTGTAAATAGCTTATGTTCCAAGTTTTTCATTTGGAAATAAGGTATAAAATGTGAAGTCGGTATTCACTCAATTCCACGTTTTTAATTTGTCGAGAATCCCCCCCCCCCCGATAAATTTCTGTCAGGAGAAATCAGTCAGGGTAGAGCAGCCTTGGTACAATAATTATCACACAACCAGGAATTCAGATATCAGTCTAGACAGAGGCCTTCAGGTACACTTGCAACATTCTTTAATTTTGCATATTGTACAGTGCATGCTCTGGTCTGCAAATAGTCTGAAAACAACAATAATGTTAGATTGACCATGTGCAGAGAACCCAAACAAAAATTCTTCAGGGTAACTGTAAAATAAGTACCGTCTTCAATATATTGAAAAACTGAGCTAGAAAAGCATGAATTGGTATGACTTCACTACCCTCCAAGTTTTTTTATAGGAAGTGTCTAGCTCACATGCACTCGACTCAATGCGCTATCACCTGGAACGTGGAAATGCAGAAGGGAGGGACAAAGCATTGGGTTCGAACTATTCCCGCTTTCTTCATTGAGGCCATTGCGTGGCTGGAGTCCGGCTGTGATGGCTGTTAGTGGTTCATCGTGTTCAACAAAGATTCAGCCTGCGTCTGTCAGAGCCCAAAAGGGAAACCTCCCCTGGCTCGCGCTCAGTTGTGGCATGCCTCGTTGCTTCTACGTCACTGCTGTCTCCATGCTCAGAAACAGCCCTCCACGACCTTAGGAGCGCAAATCACACCGAACAAAAGGCTCGACTAGTCATTTGTTACCACTGATTATGCATGGGTGGCTGGGCGCGCGCTGGTTCTTCATTAACTGCGGCCAGAGTTACCCCAGGTGAATGTTCCTTCGCAAGAACAGCCTGAAGTCAGGGCCGTTCTGCCATAGTCACAGGCTGGTAGAACAAGGGCAGTCACAAAAGCACCGAGGTGCCAGTTGATGTGTAGAGATGTGAATTTGGGAAAACAGTACAGTTACCCCCCAAACTGAGAGAAAGGCAGAGGTAAGGGACCGAGGATAGAGGCTGTTGCTGCACAGTCTTGAGTTGCCTAGGTACATGTGTGAGAAGTTCATCCTGTTCAGGTTTTTTGCTTTGCATTCTGGGACTTGTAGTCCTGATTTTATACAGGGCTAAACAGCACTACAAGTCCCAAAATTCAAAGCACAAACCCTCGCACCACTGAAGAACCCCCCCAGCAGACACGGCAGCAGGAAAGCCCCTTGGTTCACCGACGACCTCATAATCTCCAAGAAAACCTGCTGCACCCTCGAGAAAGCCTGGCGTCACGAACAGACAACTGAAAACATGACAGCCCTCAAGAACGCCAACCGCAAACACCACCAGCTGATCCGTACCACCAAAAGGACCGCATTCAAAGAACGCTTGGACAACAACTCCCACAACAGCAAGGAACTCTTCAGCATCGTCAAAGAGCTCTCCAGCCCCAGCGCCTGCAACAACATCACACCCTCGCAGGACCTCTGCGACTCACTCACCTCGTTCTTCCACCGTAAGATCGCAGACATACACAACAGCTTCGGCGCACAGACCACGCACCCTACCACCGACCAGGCGCCCACCACCACCACCCTCCGCACCTGGACCACGGTCAGCACCGAAGACATCACCAACACGATGAACACCATCCACTCCGGCTCACCAACAGACCCCTGCCCACACCACATCTTCAACAAAGCCGACTCCATCATCGCACCCCAACTCCGGGACATCATCAACAGCTCCTTCGCAGTCGCCACCTTCCCGGAGAGCTGGAAACACGCCAAGCTCAGCGCCCTCCTGAAGAAACCCACCGCAGACCCCACGGACCTCAAGAACTTCTGCCCCATCTCTCTCCTCCCTTTTGCGGCCAAGGTCATCGAGAAGACCGTCAACAAGCAACTCTCCGCCTTCCTCGAGACCAACGGATCCCTCGACCCCTCGCAGTCCGGCTTCCGAGCAAACCACAGCACCGAGACCGCCCTCATAGCAGCCACCGACGACTTCAGGTCCCTGCTCGACAAAGGGGAGACAGCGGCCCTCATCCTCCTGGACCTCTCAGCAGCCTTCGACACCGTTTGCCACCGCACCCTAATACAGCGCCTCAGCAACATCGGAATCCAAGGTAAGGCCTTGGAATGGATCATCTCGTTCCTCACCGGCAGAACACAGAGAGTCCGCCTCCCCCCGTTCCGGTCCACGGCCACCGAAGTTATCTGCGGCGTCCCGCAAGGATCTTCTCTCAGCCCCACCCTTTTCAACGTCTACATGAGCCCCCTCGCAGCCATCGCACGCCAACACAACCTCAACATCATCTCCTACGCCGACGACACCCAGCTGATCCTCTCCCTCACCAACGAAACCGCCACCGCCAGAAACAACCTCCAGGAAGGAATGAAAGACGTCGCGGAATGGATGAAGCACAGCCGGCTGAAACTGAACTCAGATAAGACGGAAGTTCTCATCCTGGGATCATCCCCCTCCGCCTGGGATGACTCCTGGTGGCCCCCGGCCCTGGGCCCCGCACCCAAGCCAACGGACCATGCTCGCAACCTGGGCTTCATCCTGGACTCCTCCCTCACGATGACCAAGCAAGTCAACGCCATCTCGTCATCCTGCTTCAACACCCTGCGCATGCTCCGAAAGATCTTCCGGCGGATCCCCACCGACACCAGGAAGTCGGTCACCCAGGCCCTCGTCACCAGCCGTCTGGACTACGGAAACACCCTCTACGCTGGAACCATAGCCAAACTACAGAAAAAACTCCAGCGCATACAGAACGCCTCAGCACGACTTATCCTGGACACCCCCGCTTCAGCCACATCTCCCCCAGCTGAAAGACCTGCACTGGCTCCCCATCAGCAAGAGGATCACGTTCAGACTCCTCACCCATGCACACAAGGCTCTCCACGGCATGGGACCCACTTTCCTGAGCAACCGCCTCACTTTCCACACGCCCACCCGCCAGCCTCCCTCCGCCAGCCTCGCCCTCGCCACCGTCCCACGCATTCGCAAGACCACCGCCGGAGGAAGATCCTTCTCCTACCTGGCGGCCAAGACTTTGAACTCCCTCCCTGAATCCATCGTTCTTTTGCTTACTATGCCACCCCAGCTCAGACCCAGGCATATGCAAACCAGTCTTGACCCAGTTCCTCATGGAAACAGTTCACCCCGAACTGCCAGGTCAAGTCCTCCCTGGACTGGAAATAAGCATCCTGGCACCTGTTTCGGGGTTTCACCCCTCATTAGCCAGCCTAGCTTGAATCCAGTGGCACAGCGAGCAAGGGACCCACGTCTGGTTATACCCTTGGCCACTAAACATTTTTCTGCAAACTCAAAGAACGAAGTTAGCTATCACAAGAGAAACCCCCCAAATAGGGGTGGGAGGATGAGAAGGGAAGGAAAGTAGAAAACAGTTCACCAGGATTCCAGCCTTGCTAAAGAATGCCCTGACAACTTAGTAGGTGGTTTGGTTCTGAAACTCAGAGTTCTCTTATGGAAACTCCTCACCCATAAACTTCCCCTTGGACTCACTTGAATGTTTACTCTTTTTGCACAATCTGAATATTCACGCTTTTTTCTTCATACTATTCTGCTGCAGTTTGTGGTTTACCATTTACCATCCATGACCTTCTGTTGTTTGATTTATGCATCGCCCTTCTACTCTATACACTCTACTCTTCACAGCTATGACCTATCCTCTCACCATCTCCTACATAATCCGAGTCTGCAACTTCGCCCTTTAGGGCTTTCATATATTATCCAAAAAGCAGCCCATAAGTATGATGTATTTAATTACACAGCTATTAGGGATGAAACTAGATACGTAGCTCATTGAGTTACATGTTCTCACTCTGGCAGAAAATGTTCAATTTCTTACTGATCAGCTTGAGTAAGGCCAAACTGAGAGTATTCTGTGAAACCTAAGGTAATATCATCCGGTAGAAGAAACAAAACTCAATTGTGACTTCAAGCATAGTTATCAGCACAATCCCAAATTAACTTGCACCTAACTTTGTACCAAATGGCTTCATGGCCTCGAATGCCTTGCACATGTAATAAGGTTCCCAATATAGGTTTGCAAAGGGTGTGTATTGCTGCAGGCTCCTTTAGTGGATCGGTTCGAAGAAGCCTTCATTCTTCAACCCTTTGGGGATGAGCACTTGTTCCCTCTTTTGGTTAGTTGCCAACTTGCCAATTCGCTTGTTTGACACCTCCTGATAGTCTTGACTTTTGTAACCTAGCGCGCTTTGCTTTTTGGGACTTTTAGGTTTCTCTTTTTATGTATTAGTTACAAAAATTCCCGCTTAAAAAGTACTGTTGGATAAAACCCAGGACTAGCTGCAGTGTCAACTTACCCTGCAGTAACTTAGCAGCTGTAGATGGGTGAGCCAACAGCCTTGGTGCCCGATCTTAATGTGACTGTTTCATGATAGTGCACAGCAGCAGTGTTGGGCGCAAAGAGATAGGATGCCCGCTGACTGATCTGTGGTCAGCAGAAAGATATGAGGCATTGGATGTAAGCTGTAACTATTCTTCACTGAATGCCTACAAACACCTAATATATTCCAGCCAAAATTCTGTCTAACCCTGAAGGCCCATCCAGGAGATATTTAATGTGTTACAAGAGATAATTAATTTGCTAAAAGCACCAGTTTATATCGCTTAACATCGATGAAACGCATGATGCAGCACGACATCTACAATTTTCATGGCATCTGGTGATGACAGCTGACTCAATTTACGCCTTGTCATCTGCGGGGAGTGGGTTTCTCTACATAGCGACCAGGGCGTGGGGTGTAAGTGCAGCTGACAGCAGTCAGGAGGACATCTCACCACTTGAGGCTTCACACCACCATTCTGCACTGTGCTGTGTAGGTCTCATCAAGATCTGATGCTAGAGCCCTTCCTGTCTCCTTGTGCAGCGTAGGTGTCTCCTTATTCCAGGCGTCATTTATTATCTCCCTGTTCATCTGAGCATCTTCCGCTACGGTCTCCTTGAAATATTCATATCAGGTATCCCTGTCCCATAGTTCATGTCTTCATGTAATCAAACCTATGGGCCTAATTTCTTGTTTGTCAACTTGGAAGCCTAACCAGCTATGTGGCAGCAGGAGCAGCTGTGTCACAACAGTGGCAGATGATCAGCCACACTTGGAGACTGCTGAGATGTTACTGGTGGTTACTCAGTCCTAGCAGTTCCATCTGTAGATCAAAAACCTGCTTCAAGACTTAGCCCCATGACTCCGACTCACTCGATGTAGATCTCAATATTTTTGTTCTTTGGGACTTCTCGCCTCCTTGTCACTGGCCCCCATAACTCCAGGCCCCTGTGCCTAAGAGACATCTTCTACTCACTGTCCACTTGTTTCAAGCTTCACCCCATTGCCCCCACTGCTTTACTTGACTCCACCTTATCGTTAGCGCCCCTTCACTCTACCCTTTTAGGTCTCGCCTGACCCAGCGCATGCGCTGGTCTGGCGAGACTTATTGAGAGGGCTCCAAAAAGTGCTATCAGGCCAGCCTAGAGCTACAGTGCATGTGCGCGGGCGCGCGCGCCGCACCGCACTTTCCCGTGATTACTTTCACTTTCGCGGCCGCACGGCCGCTTTGATGTTTGATCGTGATCATGATCACTTTCACTTTCGCGCTTTGCATAGCCAATAGGTCTCGCTTTTGGGACCTTATAAGTGTTTAGTTATGCAACTGTTACATGGCTAAACACTTATAAGGTCCCAAAGGCGAGACCTATTGGCTATGCCAATGCTTGTTTCTTTTGTATCCGCTGAGACTCAAACACCGACTGTCATTCCTGGAAATGTCCATTACTAGAACTCACTTTTCAAATGCCCTAACATGTTATGAGTATTTCTCCATGTAAATCAGAGATATATTGAATGTTTCTGTGGGAGATCACCTTGGATTACATAGCGGATTTGCACAGGAGTGGCACCGCAGAAAATGGCAGCAGGGCAGACATGCTGATTCGAGTGGTTGGCATGACAACATTTCTGATGGCGCCACATCCTCCAAAATGGCTTTCCTCATTAGAAGCAGTTGGTGGCTTAGTGTCGGAAGCCACAACTTCCTTGAAATCTAAAAGGAGCAGGGAAAGGCAGAGAGTGGATGAAATCTCTGCTGGCTTCTCGGAGAGCTTCTCTAACCAGCCTCCTCTAAAACAGAACCGTTTTCTGACTCTGCTCGGTGTAACAGTCCCCGTTGTCATCTTAACTTTCTCTGATGATGATTAATTCCACTACACTGCACCAGCTAATAAAAAAAGCTATATTTTAGAGTCCTATCCTTCTAACGTACTGTCTATGAAGAAGCTGAAGTGAAGTGAGTTATTTAATTACACAAGTGTGAGGTAATTATTGGTGTTGTAAATAGCTTATGTTCCAAGTTTTTCATTTGGAAATAAGGTATAAAATGTGAAGTCGGTATTCACTCAATTCCACGTTTTTAATTTGTCGAGAATCCCCCCCCCCCCCGATAAATTTCTGTCAGGAGAAATCAGTCAGGGTAGAGCAGCCTTGGTACAATAATTATCACACAACCAGGAATTCAGATATCAGTCTAGACAGAGGCCTTCAGGTACACTTGCAACATTCTTTAATTTTGCATATTGTACAGTGCATGCTCTGGTCTGCAAATAGTCTGAAAACAACAATAATGTTAGATTGACCATGTGCAGAGAACCCAAACAAAAATTCTTCAGGGTAACTGTAAAATAAGTACCGTCTTCAATATATTGAAAAACTGAGCTAGAAAAGCATGAATTGGTATGACTTCACTACCCTCCAAGTTTTTTTATAGGAAGTGTCTAGCTCACATGCACTCGACTCAATGCGCTATCACCTGGAACGTGGAAATGCAGAAGGGAGGGACAAAGCATTGGGTTCGAACTATTCCCGCTTTCTTCATTGAGGCCATTGCGTGGCTGGAGTCCGGCTGTGATGGCTGTTAGTGGTTCATCGTGTTCAACAAAGATTCAGCCTGCGTCTGTCAGAGCCCAAAAGGGAAACCTCCCCTGGCTCGCGCTCAGTTGTGGCATGCCTCGTTGCTTCTACGTCACTGCTGTCTCCATGCTCAGAAACAGCCCTCCACGACCTTAGGAGCGCAAATCACACCGAACAAAAGGCTCGACTAGTCATTTGTTACCACTGATTATGCATGGGTGGCTGGGCGCGCGCTGGTTCTTCATTAACTGCGGCCAGAGTTACCCCAGGTGAATGTTCCTTCGCAAGAACAGCCTGAAGTCAGGGCCGTTCTGCCATAGTCACAGGCTGGTAGAACAAGGGCAGTCACAAAAGCACCGAGGTGCCAGTTGATGTGTAGAGATGTGAATTTGGGAAAACAGTACAGTTACCCCCCAAACTGAGAGAAAGGCAGAGGTAAGGGACCGAGGATAGAGGCTGTTGCTGCACAGTCTTGAGTTGCCTAGGTACATGTGTGAGAAGTTCATCCTGTTCAGGTTTTTTGCTTTGCATTCTGGGACTTGTAGTCCTGATTTTATACAGGGCTAAACAGCACTACAAGTCCCAAAATTCAAAGCACAAACCCTCGCACCACTGAAGAACCCCCCCAGCAGACACGGCAGCAGGAAAGCCCCTTGGTTCACCGACGACCTCATAATCTCCAAGAAAACCTGCTGCACCCTCGAGAAAGCCTGGCGTCACGAACAGACAACTGAAAACATGACAGCCCTCAAGAACGCCAACCGCAAACACCACCAGCTGATCCGTACCACCAAAAGGACCGCATTCAAAGAACGCTTGGACAACAACTCCCACAACAGCAAGGAACTCTTCAGCATCGTCAAAGAGCTCTCCAGCCCCAGCGCCTGCAACAACATCACACCCTCGCAGGACCTCTGCGACTCACTCACCTCGTTCTTCCACCGTAAGATCGCAGACATACACAACAGCTTCGGCGCACAGACCACGCACCCTACCACCGACCAGGCGCCCACCACCACCACCCTCCGCACCTGGACCACGGTCAGCACCGAAGACATCACCAACACGATGAACACCATCCACTCCGGCTCACCAACAGACCCCTGCCCACACCACATCTTCAACAAAGCCGACTCCATCATCGCACCCCAACTCCGGGACATCATCAACAGCTCCTTCGCAGTCGCCACCTTCCCGGAGAGCTGGAAACACGCCAAGCTCAGCGCCCTCCTGAAGAAACCCACCGCAGACCCCACGGACCTCAAGAACTTCTGCCCCATCTCTCTCCTCCCTTTTGCGGCCAAGGTCATCGAGAAGACCGTCAACAAGCAACTCTCCGCCTTCCTCGAGACCAACGGATCCCTCGACCCCTCGCAGTCCGGCTTCCGAGCAAACCACAGCACCGAGACCGCCCTCATAGCAGCCACCGACGACTTCAGGTCCCTGCTCGACAAAGGGGAGACAGCGGCCCTCATCCTCCTGGACCTCTCAGCAGCCTTCGACACCGTTTGCCACCGCACCCTAATACAGCGCCTCAGCAACATCGGAATCCAAGGTAAGGCCTTGGAATGGATCATCTCGTTCCTCACCGGCAGAACACAGAGAGTCCGCCTCCCCCCGTTCCGGTCCACGGCCACCGAAGTTATCTGCGGCGTCCCGCAAGGATCTTCTCTCAGCCCCACCCTTTTCAACGTCTACATGAGCCCCCTCGCAGCCATCGCACGCCAACACAACCTCAACATCATCTCCTACGCCGACGACACCCAGCTGATCCTCTCCCTCACCAACGAAACCGCCACCGCCAGAAACAACCTCCAGGAAGGAATGAAAGACGTCGCGGAATGGATGAAGCACAGCCGGCTGAAACTGAACTCAGATAAGACGGAAGTTCTCATCCTGGGATCATCCCCCTCCGCCTGGGATGACTCCTGGTGGCCCCCGGCCCTGGGCCCCGCACCCAAGCCAACGGACCATGCTCGCAACCTGGGCTTCATCCTGGACTCCTCCCTCACGATGACCAAGCAAGTCAACGCCATCTCGTCATCCTGCTTCAACACCCTGCGCATGCTCCGAAAGATCTTCCGGCGGATCCCCACCGACACCAGGAAGTCGGTCACCCAGGCCCTCGTCACCAGCCGTCTGGACTACGGAAACACCCTCTACGCTGGAACCACAGCCAAACTACAGAAAAAACTCCAGCGCATACAGAACGCCTCAGCACGACTTATCCTGGACACCCCCGCTTCAGCCACATCTCCCCCAGCTGAAAGACCTGCACTGGCTCCCCATCAGCAAGAGGATCACGTTCAGACTCCTCACCCATGCACACAAGGCTCTCCACGGCATGGGACCCACTTTCCTGAGCAACCGCCTCACTTTCCACACGCCCACCCGCCAGCCTCCCTCCGCCAGCCTCGCCCTCGCCACCGTCCCACGCATTCGCAAGACCACCGCCGGAGGAAGATCCTTCTCCTACCTGGCGGCCAAGACTTTGAACTCCCTCCCCACCCACCTACGACTGACCCAGAACCATCTTGCCTTCTGGAAACAACTCAAGACCTGGCTCTTCGAGCAGTAGCGGTTCCCTCCCCCCCCCCCCCAGCGCCTTGAGACCCTTCGGGTGAGTAACGCGCTTTACAAATTCCATGATTGATTGACTAAATGAGGTGCTCGCGCAAGGACCGGGCGAACAAGAGTGCTCTAGTTGACAGAGTGGAGAAACGGAAGGTCATGTAATGCAATTGTAAGATGTTGTAAGTGTTCATAGTTATTACATAGAGATGTCCTTTTAGTGTGGTATTCGCAAAAGGACTAATTTGATATATTTTCTCAATGTCCCCCTCCAGGTCACATGCCTCATAACCAGAAACCCTCATGTTGCTTCCTGCTGTTAACGCAAACACTTAACACAGCACAGGGATGTCCCTGCACTGAAGTACACCATCCCTCATCTTTCTTTGCATTCTGCTACTGATAGTCGTACATCAAATAAAACTACAAGTACCTGAATGAAAGTGAAAGACATTACATTATGCTCATCCATAACATGCATAGCCTGAACATAGATAAATCCTGGGAACATCTCCTATTTGTCTCTCTGTCACACCCTTCCCTCTGTAGCATACATGCTCCCCAGCCCTGCTAAGATTTGTTTTTCCATTTTTGCACCTATATTTATCATTTATTAAGAATAAAAGATGCAGTGTTGAAACGAGGACACCATGGGCCCGCATACATGTAAAATAACCCCACCCTCTTGTCTGTTCAGTAAAAAAGCAGCTAAAATCGGGGTGAAGCGGGCCCTTTACACCCTGGGCACTGGTGCCACTACACCTGCTGCACTCCAGACAGCTATGCCCCTAAAAATAGAATGCATAGAGTAAGGCAGGGCTGGATGAGCTACTCAACCTGCCTTTATCCCTGCACAAGGTGTTTGTGATGGGTCCCAGTCTCTCATGCAAGATATCGGCTACCACTAAATCGGCTACCACTAAATCGGCTACCACTAAATCGGCTACCAGTATATCGGCTACCAGTATATCGGCTACCACTATATCGGCAGATAAGTAGAACTGAGATTAGGAGTAATGAATCTATGCTTATCGGTATGAACCTACCTCGATGATGTAGTGGATGGGATAATTTTGAGGGTTGATATTGTTGACCTCAGAAAAGCGTCATACAACCTAAAACAACAGCGCTGAGAATCCAGAGCTCCCAACAATACTTATTCTGTTTGTTCTTTTCCAAAGTTGGCCTGCAAGCACAGAGACATCCACAGCTTGCAAATCACTTAATCTCCCCGTGCCTGAATGTGTAATGTAAATACGGTGCTATGTAAAGTGCTCCAGTTCCTTCGGGTTGAGTTTGCGCTATATAAATATGCAACAAAAAAGGCGCCTCTACCTGGGCCGCGGTACCACGCAAATGTAAACAGTGATGAGTATTCCAAAGAGCAGTCCTGGAGCACCTACCACCTGATTCACAGTGCGACCTGGCACAAACATGCCCTCAGACTCTACAATGCACCTCTACCCTTACTTGCATCGTGGCCTTCTAGGTAGCAGCACGTCCATACAGAGCTCTCACAAAACACCTTTCTTCTGACTTGCATTGTGTGAGGGACTGTCCATACTTACACCATCACAGTACTCTTAAAGTACATTCGTCAAACCGTGTTCCAGTAAAGAGTTGTGTGTACGTCTGTCTGGGCCGTTAACACTGCTGCAGAGATTTCTCAACCTGTTTTGAATCCCAGTGGGAACAACTCGGGTTTTTATCCGTCCAAGTTTGATAAAGTGATTGAGTTTGAGAGGAGTGTAGTAATGCGCCTGCAGGAAAGATGTGTAACTTGAAGGCCACATTTTCTGGTTCCTATATGATAGCATCATAGGTTAATGAACCCGATGCATGTAGGTTTGTGGGGGCATGGGGAGGGGTGTGTGTGTTTGTTGAGAGGTCACCATCATAGTAAGATATTTCAAGTTGCTAATGGGCCTACTGCCAACCCTAGTCTGCCCTGCCTTTCACTAGTGGTAATTGAGACTCGTTGGATAGTTAGGATTTAATCTGAAGGACGACTTATAACATGAAGATGACAAGTTTCTGCGTTAATTCACTTTGCCAACGGCAATCCGTGTTAATGCACCCACCCTGCAGCATGACATTTGGAACTCTTTTTAGGAGCTGACTCCTACACTTTAATTTACTCCTGTAAATCAGGTCTGAGCTGACAAGTGGAGAAAAAGGTCAATTTTTTTTTTAAGCTCTGCTGACTAACTGCCAACCTTGCACGGTGATTCACCACCTCCTGGTCAGACATTATGGTGTTTCTGACCCCTAAAGAGTGCAGTCCAAGTGCTGAAGCTCACTTAAGCCTAAGGCTTTCCTGCTTTTTTCAGTCCATTAAATGAATTTATAGAGAGCGGGCACACCTGCATAGTCATGCCGCTGTTGTGAATAAATACTTTCTTGGTGTGAAACTTCCTCGCTTTAGAAGTCATTCCTTGCTGGTGTGTCCTAAGTGCTTTCTTTATAGTTACTATCTAAGAGCACCACTTTAAGTATGAAACACCGTCTTGTCCTGTGTTTACAATGATACACACCATAATGAGAGTACGCCAAACCAGGGCTTTAGGTGGATACAAAAACTGGGGGTGTCTCTCAAAGGGGCGTGACTGATGTAATTAAGGGCGTGGCTTAAAACACGTAAGCTAAAATCTGTACTTAGCATAGGGTGCCGCCCGACTGGTATTTTGCTGCCTCTGTCTTTATATATATATATATATATATATATATATATATATATATATATATATATATATATATATATATATATATATATATATATATATATATATATATATATATATATATATATATTATACATCAAGTAACATTACACCTGCAGCAAACCAGGTCTATTGGCTTTGTCACACAAGAACACCTAGAAAAGGGTTTCACTTTACAAAATGCAAAGACTCTCTTTTAGAACAAGGCTTGGTGTTTTATTTACGCAATGCTCTCTAACAGGAAGGCTTTCCTGGATGCCAAATTAACAACATTCAAATGTGTGTGTGTATATATATATATATATGTAAACTTGAAGCATTCATAGACATCCAGCGCGTAGCGGAAATGAACGCACAAACTCCTCTTCGTCGGTGAATAAAATGATATTTTATGTACTCCCTTCTCTCTGCCATTTCGCGTTTCGGCCGGTAAAACGGCCTTGATCACATATATATATACATGCAAGCAATAATAACACATTTGGTAAATGCAACAGTTAAATGCATGAATAATAATAATGAATAAACAAGCAGCAAATAATACTGGACATCCTGCAAGAAATCAGAAAGATATATACACTAAATACATCAAATGATTACTTTGGATGAGCACTCTGACTCATTCACACATAACAAAGAAAACACCTCAAATGATCTAAGCCACTGGCCACACATCGCAATGGCTAATGAGTGAGTATTTATTGCTGGTTACTTAAAACCATAACATAAAACTTTAGCATAAAACAGAAAATATCAGCTAATAAAAGAAGACAATAGTTAAAAGTCCATGGGCATCAGGCAGGCTTGCAGTTGACTGAGGCTCCAAGTGGTGGAGTCGTCAGCAGGGTTCGAGTCTGTTGCATGAATTTGCCAAACGAGGCCATATCTTTTACTGTGTTCAATGTGTACAATTTATGAATCGCCTCCTTGGCTGTGCGGGTACCCAGTTGTAATAAAATTGGCCGTAGATAGAAACTGCGGGCTGTGCGCAAGGCGGGGCAGCAAAATAGGAGGTGAGCCAGTGACTCGTGTTTGTAATCGCAGAGCCGGCAGCCCTTGCTCATCAATGTTCTCAGTTTGGTGTTATATATTTCTTGAAGTGGCAGAGGATGTAATCTGGATGCTAAGATCCTGAGTAGGGCTGCTCTGCCCACGGCCTGCGTAAGGTGAGGTTTAGAGTTGAACCCTTTTTGTGGCAAGGTTTGGCTTTCGTGCAGGCCTTTTTTATCCAATTGATCCAGATCTAAGGCGCGAGAGTGAATACGAACTTGTTTTTTGAGTGTGCACTTGATGGCGGAGTACTTAATGATCTTGGGGTTCCAGGACTCCAGGGCGAGTTTAAGCTGGTCTGCTCCAGCTGCGAGTGCAGTTGACCATGGGTTCCCAGGTACACAGAAAATGTGTTTTAAAACCGCCTTCATAGATTTCTCTTGGGCCGCTGTTGTGAGAAAATAGTATTTACACAGAAAGGCCAGCTCTTCCAGTAGTTGGTGGTTCAAAGAGAATTCTAAGCGCACTAATGTGTTGCGGGTGCACGCAGGTAGATGGAACAGCCTTTTGTGGGCACTACAATGTATTTTTTCCAGTTCTTTCGATAGTTTTCCGGGAAATGCTAGTTGGGCGTAGGTTAGGGCGGGCATTAGTTTTGCACGTAAAACTCTCCGGATGGCCGTCGTGGTTGGGCTGTGCAAGGTGGCTTGTAGTTTGCAAAGAGCATAAATAATGCATTTCCCTTTCGTTTGGATTTTGTGCAATTGAGCAGATGGCCGCCCTGATTCTGTGAGCCAGACGCCCAAGTAGTTATATTTTTGTGCACTTTCCAATGTCAACTGGCCGAGGCTCCATCTAGCTAATTTCTTTTTTGGATAATGGCCGAAGATGACAACTTTGGATTTAGTTTGGTTGGCCACCAGCTTGTGGGCCACGTTGTAGGTTGCCAAAGCCGACAGGGCTTTTTGTAGACCTATTTTGGTATGATCTAGGAGTACCAAGTCGTCAGCGTATTGAATAAGCTGTATCTTTGTGTCCCCGATCCTTGGCGTAGCCAGTGCTGCTCCTGTCAAGGCTTGGCCCATATCAGCGGTATACAGGTTGAACAAGAGCGGAGCAAGCACGCACCCTTGTTTTAGACCCCGATCTGTATTTATTTTCTCTGTTGCTGCGGTGTTGGAGAGTTTAATTCTGACCCAAGTTTTAGAGTATAATGATTGTATTGCTTTCAGCAACCCGGGGTTGATGTTCCAAAGTGTCAGCTTCTTCCAAAGGATTGATCGGTCTACACCATCAAACGCAGCTGAATAATCAATGAAGCAGGCGAAGAGAGGGAGACTTTTACGGTTGACTGCTTGGTGGACCAGATAAGAAAGGGCTATTATATTATCAATCGTCGATGCTCCTGATCTGAAACCGGTTTGAAAGAATGGTAAAAGGCCTTCAGAACTTGCCCAGTGGGTTAACTCTGCTAAGATGGAGCTGGCGTAGGCCTTGCCCTCGATGTCCAGGAGAGCAATCATGCGATAGTTGTTCGGGTTGGATTTGGGGCCTTTTTTATGAATCGGATGAAGGAGTGACCCTCTCCAGGAGTCTGGCACATCCCCCAGGAGGCGGCATTCTGCATAGAGGAACGTCAGAGTCTCGGACCAGAATTCTATATTTGCCCTGAACACATCGCAATGGCAATAATCAAATCTCAACACTTCACCTGGTGCAAACACTGCATCTTAGCCCACACCAGATAGGGGGATTTAACAGCTGGGGATAAGAGCCTCAGCAACCGGGGTTCCGCTGTACCGAAGTAGACGCACCCGTCCCCATTCGGATTCCAAAATCCTGGTTTCTAAGTCAACAAACCTCAGCTTTATAGTCTCAAAATACACTAGAAGGTTCATGAGTCTTTCCCTCTGCGCCAAGGAAACTTTCTGGAACTGGCCAGTTTACATGCAAGCATTCCAGGGCAAAAGGAGTTCCCACGTTCCCTCTAAATTCTCACATGTTCCAGCCTTTATCTTAACGAAGCTTACGAAAGCCTTCCAGGGTACATTAAACAATCTATCACAAAACAAACCTTGAATGTGATTAACCCAAACAACTTGCAAACACTTTGGGGGCCTGTCTGTGTGCACAGAAAAGCTCAAGCAAGGCAGAGCCAGAATTCAGGATGACATGAGGCCATGTCAAAGCCAACTTCATAATACTCAGCAATGTACAACACAATGCACATGTGTGCACCACTGCTCATAACACTGCACTTCAAGACCAAATAGTACATTCCACACCCCTCTCTCTCTCTCTCAAATGCACATCTCACATGTTCTGTACGTGGCAAGGTTGTTCTACTTTGACAGCTCCACTTCAAAACTATGAGAATAAATCTTCAAGAGAAACAAGGTACATGCAGGACGTCGTACATTCAGGCTAGGGTCAAAAGGCAATTAAAATAATGGGAGTCACGTGGTGTCAGACCATAAGAGTGCCTCTAGCACTACAGGCTCCATTGCATATAATATTGAAAACGCTTCCGTTCTGAAATGATGAGACTGAAAGTACTATAACGAGTCTCTTTCAAGTTACATCAAAGGCAACGAAGGGTGGTGCTGCTGCAGAGTTAGCATTGAGGATGAGGGCAAAAATGGAGAGCCTGATATGTACCCGTCCCAGCATGTGAGCACCGGCAGGACCCAGCCCACTTAAAGCCATGCGCCAAATGTAGTTTCATATATGCCAACTTGAAGAACAATCTCGCTGTGTGAGGAGGGGGTGGGGCCTTGAAGGGGTGGTGCCAAAAAGTACCTACGAGGCACTTTTGAACCCCATCCCGCCCCAAGCCCCTTCTCCTAAAAAATGAAAAAGCTTGCTAAGGCTCGTGCCGATGTCCAGGGTGTTTCACACGCCTTAATGTACGTCGGCAGTTCAAATCTTCGGAAAAGGAGCTGGAATATCACTACGTACAGTGGGTTTAAGCTTGTTTTCCTTGCCACCGTGTGATATCGGCTCCTCACCAGGAGACCCTGTGATGGGAGCTGATATTATGCATCACACTGTGGCACCATGTGAATTGGCAGGTAGGGAGTTGGGAGCAGACACTCACACCATGATAACACATTAGAAAAAGGTAGTACAGAGCACGATAGGGAGGACCAAGATCCACACACAGATGTTAGGGTTGATATTTCACTCTGGGCGCACCTTCCATTCTAAATGACATAAAACATTTAGCATTTCAGACTTTGCAAGACTTGTTTGCTGTGCAGATCCACCATCGACTGCTATGTTCCTTGAGCTTAATTTGAGTCGGTGGTTGCAGCTGGGACCCACTAGCACTCATTTATGGGGACCTGCACTTATTTTTTTCCTCAACAGACTTTGAGCCAAAGAGAGAGAGAGAACATAATTAACAAATGTGAAAAAATGTGCTTAAAAAAGCGCTTTCACACTACTTCATTTTTTGTCAGTAATTACAGATCCATTTCAGGTACTTAAATTTAAAAATAATGCACACCGTTGTGTTGGAAACGCAGTTGCGTGGTCACGCACCCGTAGGTGCGTATTGACGTATAAAAATGCATCTATCATCAAGCACATGAATACAAAAAGACATGACTGCCAGGTGTCACATCATATTGACTTTTCTTCATCCTTTTGATCATGCTGTATGGTGTACAGCATGAACAAGAGGCAGTGGCAGAGCCAATAGGTGTCAATGGCAGGAACTATATTGGCTTTCCCAATGCTTTTTTAATGCGCATTTGCATGCAAAAGCATGCATCGGGACGTACTTACATGCACGACTGCCAATCTCATATTGCGTTTTCTATTAAAGAAAACCCATTCCAAGATGGCTGCCAAAGTATACATGTGTCTAGGAGAACGTGCAATAGAGGGAACGATGTTTCTTTGCTTGGAATGGAGCTGCTCCAGCGAATGTCAGCTACATCAAAGTTAAATAAAATATACAAATTAAGCTGGTCCAAACACTCCATTTTCAGAGATTGCAAATTTGTTATTTTAAAAGTTAAACTTGCCTGGTTCTGAGTGAGGTCCAGAGCCCTGTGGTGAAGAGATAGTCAACTGTGCCACGGGCTAATTGCTAAGAAAACCCTTGCGGGCGAGTGGTGCGAATCACTCGATTTGTCTCTTTACCCATGGAACTGATTGATATATTTCATCAGAAGGGTACCTTCTATAAACCAAAGATATTACCAAGAGCCTTGTCACGCCTTTCTGACAGATTCCTCTCTGTGGTGTCCTCCAACACAGGCACTTTTTAGGGACATTGCTGCATGCCCACCTGGACCCTAAAGGTGCATGGCAGTGCTAAATATCTTAGGAAATAAGTGCTGGGGCCTGACGTTTTCCACAGAGGCCTATGGCAAGCGCATTTGAATGTTGGTGTGCCCAGTACCAAGACTCGTAGTCTTGATCCCACCTCATGCCCCTTTCATCCATCCCCCACCACCATTACCCCTTTATCACGTTCTTTAAAGTTCTTATCATCCATGCTTCCTCGCTCAGTCTCCGTTTTTATTTTTTACTTTCACCTTCTTTAATCTTTTGTGTTTTTCTCTTTCTTGCTCTGAGTTAAAGACAAACAAGCACCAGTCGCTAAAAATGAGTGTCAGTAGGCTCCACCTGCAACCACCGACTCAAATTAATCACTGTTGGTGCCCGGGCATACCTCAAGTTGGGTCTTGCAGTAGCTTGGCAGGGGAGACTTTCACCTTCGGCGGGAGACTACAGATTTGTTAACTCAAGTCCGGTATTATTCTACCTTTCAACACTGCACCCGAATCCCTGTATTTGAACTCCGCTGAAAGAACATTGTGCTGCAGCCGCATGTTTTATGGCGCAGTGCCATTTCATGCATCTGAGCAGGGTGTGAACAGCACAAGTTCGAATACAGCAGTTCTTAATTAGAGCCAGTGGTGTCCGGTGCTCAGCACTGGCACTTAATTGGTTTCTGGTGCTGGCACAGACACTTAATTGTCAACACTGCACTTATGGTAGTCTGCCACATGGTGCCACTGCTCATTTTATTTCGAGATTAGCAGAACAACGGTTGTTTATGAACGCAGTATACATAAAAAATTACTAATATCTGACTCCTCAGCCATTCCTTTAGCTTTGGGCACCTGGAATAATCTGAACTGTCGCACTTGCTGGTGCGAAAGAAGGCTTGTAGTTGTTTTAGTAGAGATGACATGGGCGATGGGTGCAAGCTGCAGTGGCCTCCTGGCCAGGGCCCTGGCACTTATTATTTTACAAATTAAGCACTGGAATACAGCTTGCCTTTGACCCGTGTTTGTTAAGCGAGTGCCTTGCATTCTCTCACAGTAAGAATATTGTTATTTAAGAAAGCATGAAGAAGCGCTTTATTGATAAAAGTCTTCCTCCTCGCTTGTGAATTAGGCGCCATTTTGGTAACTGTAAACATTCTGTTTATTAAGCGCACATGAAGCACGCTGTGGGAAACACAGTTCATATTGTATGCAGTTTTCAGCCACTTCAACCAGAGTTATTTTTAAGCCTGACCTCTGTTACTCTTCACTCTTCTCTCGGAGGAGACACTGTCTTTCACCCTGCCAGACAGGTAGCTTCATGTTTTGATCTTTCAGCACTTGGACAGCGTCATGATTGCCACGTCAACAAATTCCGGCAACGCTGGCGCTTATTTTGAACCGATGGCTGCAGGTGGAACCACGGCACCCATTTTTGGGGACCGTCAGACATTTACTGAGAGGAAAAGGGGAAAGCAGCAGGAAGAGAAATAAAGGAAAACCCGTCAAAAAGGGCGAAAGCAGGAACCTGCAAAAGAGATAAGGGGCAGAAATGTCTGAGACTGGATTAAAAAGGCACCGAACAAGCAACCTTCATTGGGCACCAGGACAAATAATAGCGCTGGCCGCAGGCTTCTTAGCACAGCTTTTGGCACAGTACTCATTTTTGTACAAACTAAGCACTGGCAAGGCACACAAATAAGGAAATTGAGTGACATAAATTTCGTAACAGTATTACTGTTCGAAGAAGTGCTGTGTTTAAAAAAAAAAAAACAGCAAAGTTAATCTAAAAGTTCAGAACTGCAGCGATTGAGGTATCCCCAAGAAATGGGACAGCCAGAATAGAAGACTGCACCGGTGCTGCTTCTATTGCGCAAGGTGTTTGAGAAAGTGTTTGATGGGGGACTGGAGACTAACTATTCAATATGGCTTCCAGGAGCTGCTTTTTGGAGGTGCCCTGGGGGCGCAACGGACTTGGCACACCTCTGGGGCACTTTGATATTACAGAGGGGGCTGCAAATGCTTGTGCGTCCCCTTCTGTAATACTGAAAGCGCTGGCACACATAGAGTGCCAGCTCGTCCAAAAAGGGCGTTCCCTCATTTGCATGGGGGCGTGGTCCCATGCAAATGACGGAATTCCTTTGCCTCTGCTCCCAGCCATATTACAGACGCGTGCGCTGAGGTGTAAAGAAGCTCTCAGGATGTGCACTCTGGCAGTGCGCCACCTGATTGCAGCCCTCTGGCGGGAGGGAAAAGGGTGTACGATGGACCCCCCAGACATCCCCTTGCAGGCGGGTGCAGTAACTGACTGTACCCACGTGCAAGGGGATCTCTAATCCCCTTTAAAAGTGCAGCAGGTTACCGCCTGCACTGTGAAAACAAGGAGAGGCTTTAAAGCAACTGCTCCGTTTTTCACATGAATGCGCTGCTCCAGGGCAGTGCAAGTTCATGGCTGCCGTAGGGGCAGCGCATTCACCATAATGCAGCATATTGTCCTAGATTGTGCTGGGTGCACCTTTTGAAAGGTGCGACCTGCGCAATCCAGGAAAAGGCACCGCATCCACATTATGGCCCCAGGTGTATACGTTGCTGGGCTTATACAGCACTCCTCTATGTTGTCCATGCTCGGATTATCTTCAGAGCAGTGGGGCCTGGCAACAGCAACCCAGGAAATGCAATGATGATTGTGCTGATGGTCACAGGGGCTGTGATACTGCAGTGGGGTCGGTACCCCCTGCAGCAGCCATTCTCAGCAGGCAACGTTGTGGCCTGAAGGGGCTCACCCATGCAAGCCAGCAGATGTAGAGGAGTGTTATGTGTTTATGTGCGGCTTGTGCTGGTCACATGAGGTATCAGACAACTGTGCTGCCAAGCCACACTTAAAAAAACGTCCCTGTAATGCAACGTTGGATAGATACAACTCATTCATTAAGAATGCAGTACAACCACAACACTTCTGGGTGGGACATACATAAAAATAGGGAGGAAAGCCATTGAATCAGGTGCAGATGCCCGAAATAGATAACAAAGCCATCCAATCATGAGCAACACGCTGAATGAAAGCCCACTCTCAGTATACAATATATTAGAAAAATAAGGTCTGCCTACAGATCACTAAAGCTGGGTGTAGCCGAGACCTAAAAAACTTGATAGTAACTTGTAATGCCAAGGATAAGATATCAATTTGAAACAACACCACAAGGCTCAGACTTAGACACAGAACTCTGATTCAATTATTGTCCTACTTTGTATTTCGTGAGTCATTGCCGTCTCCTTCTTCAGCTACTGAAGCTTGTGAATACCCCCGCAGGGAATTCAGGCAATGTGGGATTCATTAGTCATCTTTCTGAGAATGGAAATATTTACTGTTCGGTTCTCCTGAACAAAGTCTTAAAAGGAAAGGACAGTCCTCGATAGCAAGCATAAAATAGATGCTATTTCGCAATTTAGGAAACCTAACACGTTTTTCAAAAATCTGAAAATTGTCTGAAGAACAGAACTGAATGTCATCATATGAATGTGAGAGTCATCAAATTAGCAACTGGTCTAAAATGTAGGAAATGTGTAATTCTTGTAAAAAAAAATCTAGGTGCACTTAATACATGTATATTAATTTTTCCAGGTAAACCATACAGTGCCTTTGTAGGTCATGGCTTGACCATGCCCTTTTTCATGGGCATGGTCAAGACAGGAGCAATGTAAAATGAGCAAGCCAAAGTAATTAGTGTAAAAGAAAGGAGACACCGAGTCTGATTGAATTTAGGAGTCTGGAAGGGATCCGGCTTCTAGAGCTCTTAGGGCAGTGGCGGCTCCTCTGTTTTGGCGGAGGAGTGTCGCCTCCCCGCTGAAAGCCAGCAGAGGCAAGGACAAATAAAAAGATAATAAAATGTTTTTATTATCATTTTATTTTGCGTCCTGCCAGCCAAGGTAGGGACGGAAACAGCCACAGTGACGCTGCAGCATCAGGGAGGAGGGGGAAGTGGTGATCACTGCTAAATGCGCATGATGGTTTGGTCGGCCCCAGAGGGCCGACCAAACCGTCATGCGCACTTAGCCTTTCTCCACCCAGCTGCGTTGTACAGCTGGGTGGAGAAACCACCAAAGGCTCCCAGTCCAAGGCTGAGTGCCAAACCGATGCCCTCAGATCAATCCCAGCACTACTCACATGCTGGGAATGCCATTCCTAGCATGTGAGCAGCGCTGGGGTTTGGAGCTGGGAGCCTGCGCAGTGTGCATGAGGTTCCTGACATAGACGCGAGGATAGGTAGAAAGGCGGTGGCCATTAGAGCAGGTGAGTGCAGTTTTATTTATTTTTTATTTGTTTTATTTTTTTGTGTTACCCCCTCCCGCCACCCCACCACTTCACAGTACCAGTGGCCGCTCCTGTCTTACGGAGCTATTCTAATGCCCAAATTAGCAAAGTGTTGGCTTCAAGGCATTGTAGTCCATGTAAAAATTATAAACGTATCAAGCAAGAGATTGCAAGGCAAAAATAATTTCCAGCTGCCTCTGTTGCAAGCTTCTGAAAACAAATGTATTTATTCCATTACACCAATGGAAGCTTAACCCCTTCCCCGCTCATGATGGAACCACTCCGTCATGAGCCACGGGTGCGCTGTGCTCATGACAGAGTGGTTCCGTTATGCTGCGGCCGTTGGCGGCCGCTCCGCCCACACGGCGATAATTCCCCGCCTGTGTGGGCGATTAGCGCAGTGGGCGGAGACGTGACGGAACCACTCCGTCATGAGCACAGCTCACCCGTGACTCGTGACGGAGTGGTTCCGTCACGAGTACAGCGCCACCGCAACTGCCCCTAAACCCCCCCAGCGCCGCGGCGGAATTCCTGCCGCGGCGAAGGGGTTAAGGTGGCTCAGGTGTGGAGGCGGGAGGCTTCGGGTTCAGTGCCATATACCCCCCATTTGAGAAGAATGACAAAAATAATGCACTTAAAAGGACGCCTGAACTTTAAACCTCCCCTTCCCGCCCCTTCTGTTAATGTGCTTGTGCTGCTCTAGATGACAGACCCCGGATCCGGTGACTTTAGACAGCTTGCAATGGTATGTGGGTCTCAACCAATGTATTAAACACATTTTAAAATGTTTGCATTGATTGAAAAGCATATACTACACAGAGGACGCTCAGGGCTCCTTGATCTTCCTTTATCATGATTTACAGAGAATAGACCATTGGATGCCGGGACACATCAACATGCATTTAGTTTGAGGCAAAACATTTTCAACTAAAAGTAGCTGGAAAACAAATATTTGGTTGATGTATAGTTGTTATGAACACAAAGCATTTCACTGATCATATATTGAAATTGGGAGTACTAAAGTTGGTTCATCCTATTGTAATTCAGAATCGCCGGCACGTGAACTCTCCAATGATACCCCTCTAGCCGAAGCAAGAGTACCAGGAATCAGTACTATACTTTTCACAGTGATGGCAATCGAAGGGATGAGGTCACTGTCTTGCGTCATCGATCACATTTGTGACTCATGAGCTACCTTTTAATAACCCTGAAACAGATATCATTGGTAAAAAGAAAATATTGTGTGCTAGTGGTGCCCAAAAAGATGGTGTTTAATGGATGGCACCTTCCAAAAGGGAGCTATCTCTTTAGTGTAAGAATTAGACCCCCTTGCAATATGTAGAACTGGAAGAATTCCACGAGCCAACTCAGCTTCTTAGTTGGATCTTCATCCTAGTAGGACATCTTAGAGCAGTAATGTTTTTGTTGCAAAAAATCATTGGGTGAGCTGCGGGCAACACTTTCCAATAATAGTAACATAATTCAGTGGGATAGGTGTACTTTGCAAACATCTGCAATGAACTGCAAGACGTAAGTGTGAATCCTAGTAGAGTGTAACTCAGTCTTGTATTTTTTTTAAGGTTAACACAAAGACTAGCTTCAAATTTACTTACAAAAGAAATTTCCCTAGTAATTGCCCTACTTGGGGAACCCAATCGTTCTGGTGGTTGTAGATGTGCCAAGATTCTTATAAAAATTCAGACAAACCCTCACCCACCAACCTAGGTGGCATGTTTCATCATCGGGTTGTCACGTCTGCTTGACAGTTTGTTAGGGCGGTGGATGGGCTTCCTGTGATTACAGAAAGTACTTTCTTGTTGGTGGAAGGATACCACCTTCGCATCCGTTGATGGATCCTGAAATGCTAAAAATGCCTTCTGATGAATCCATAACCAGATTCGTATTGCGGATTCCTAGAAGGATTTTAAAAAACCCAGAAGGTTGGTATAGTTATTATTCCATGTTTCAGCTTGCTTATGGCCCCTAGGGTTCCACAGCTTTCGCCAGGACCGTGATCCCTACTTGTAGTCAACTCTCTTCCAAACACTGCATACACTGCATACACGCTAATTTGTTCCTAGAGTACTGGTACTCAACTGCGGAAGTATCCCTTCTGGCGAAGAATTCCCTCCATTTAGATACTCGTTGCCCCTTAGAGAGAAGACACTAGGAGTCCTCTCTAGTCAAACGGCCGGTAAGGAGAGTCGCGCACCAATTGCCTAGTAGGTGTGTTTGCCTAAATGTACACGAATGGGAGGGTGCAACCTGGAGCAGCCCCATCCTCTCTTTCCCATTTTATGGTTGATATAGTTTTAAGTTTAGTAATAAACGACTATAATCAGATGTCAAAAACAAATCAGATTGCATTCTGCATTATGGATGAAATTACACTAGTATTTCATACCTTACATTCATACACATCTTCAGAAAGTGAAATGCCTTGATATCTGGGTTTCCTTTTGCTAAAGCTGGGCAGCAATATGTAGAGCAGACGCTTGTGCTCGGGACAAGCTACCAGATCTGGCGTAAAGGTTAGAGCTGTGTACACCTTTGATCTTCAACACCTCTGCCCAGCCAGGAAAGAAGGTAGACTGAATGAGTGCTTGAAGTGAGGCACTTGGAACTTGCCTACCCGTGAGAGAGAGGGTTGATCTCCAGTCTGTGGTAAATGAAGATGCAGGATTGCCAGAAGTAAGGCGAAACAGGATCGGGTCCATTCTTAAGGTAGTTGTCTCAGGTTACAGGTAAAGTAGGTATGAAGGAAGCCCAACAGGGAGAAGCATCCTTGGTGCTCAGCCCACGCATTCAACTGACACAAGCTGCTGCCTAGTACAGCGTAACACACGCCGAATGTGCACTGATACCGCGACGTGCTACACTATGGATCCTGGTGTCAGCAAGGGGCCCTAGCAGGAAAGGTGTGCTGGCCCAGACCTGGGATACCATAAGAGTAGATACTGTAGCCGGAAGCCGGAAGGCTCCAATAAACCTGCAGGAGAACACCAATCAAGGGCGAATAGGTTTCCTCCACTTCGGGCGCTGTCAGTGAGGTGTAGCCTGGGTTCATAGAGAGAAGGGGAGTGGAGGCCAATGTTTGGAGGGGCATTACATCCTAGGGTAGCAGCTCAAATCCTGATAGGAATGCTTGTGGTCATGGCTAGTAAGCTACTTGGAGTGTTCACCTACGGTGTTATTCACTGATTCTATAGAGCTCTGCTCGCCCTCAACAAAGCGATAAACAGGTGATGTAATGAGCTGTAAATATTGTGCCGCCTATTCCTCTTCGCTCTATTGATAAACATTATGCTTTCAGGAAAGCTTTGAAGACTTAGCTTTACAATCTCTAGGCCATGATAAGTGTCAGATTGCTTACTGGTAGCAAGCGCCAGGGTGCTTGGGTAGGTAATAGATAGCACTTTATGTGTGAACGAATAATTATTATTGTTATATATTTCCCATGGACAACAGTTAAATAAACTCGTAAGCAAAGCTATATCAAGAAAATGCTACACAGCTGAATATTTTCTTACAACATTAAAAAGACTAAGAATGCCACATGTTATTTTTCTGTAGAATTTACAGGTTCTAATTGTCCTGATCTGTTTGCTTTCAGAACTAAGGAGGCCGAGGTCTGAGCCATCCAATTACTACAGCAGTGAAAGTCAAAAAGATTATCCGGCCCCCAAAAAACACAAACTGAACCCTGACTACTTCCAGGCTCGGCAGGAGAAAATGTTCTCTCAAGCCCTGAGCCTGGAGCATCCAAGTGCCAGAAAGCAGAGCTCTGGATCCAAACAGTTAATGACTGAGATAGCTTCTCCTTCAGATGAGATGCGGACCTTCACCAGGGATCCCACGCAGCGCATACCCACAAGTGCGGGATACCATGGCTCGCCAGCCCAACCAGGATTAAAATGGAGCCCAAAGGACATGTACCTCGGGGTGCCTTCAGTACAGCTTGTAGGAGGCACAAAATGTTCTGGATTGGGCAAAGAGGCTGTGGCCCACAGACTGCGCCAACGCGAGCAGATGAACATGCTCATGATGTCAGAAAGGGATATGGTAGATGAGGAGCTGCTGGCCTACAGAGAACATGCGGAGTCTGACAATTGCTTGCAACACATGGATGACTTGCAGGTAAACACTCAAACAGTAAGTATCTACCTTTGACAAATTTACTGATTGGGGAAATTCCTTTGCTCACACTAGCCAGAAGCGGGAGGGTGGGGCGGGGCGAGGGAAGGAACTTCCTTTCAAAAAAAGCACGCCTCCTTTGCTTTCTTACACTTTGGATAATTGACACGAGAGACTGGAGTGATGCAAATGTATATGAATTGTATGTTGAAATTAACTAACTCCAAAGAATGTGAAAGCAAGTGGACGGATAGGGAAATAGAGAAAGACAGACTGAAGGAGGTTCAGATCACCAGCCTAATGGTATATTTTCAGAACTAGTCAGAACTACTAAAAAGCCCATGTTAGAAAAATTATGTTCATTTCATGGAAAATCCAGAAGGCAATTTTAATGAGCCTTGCTCGGGGACTAGTAACTAAACTCACTGCCCCTGATACAATTAAGATCCATTGAATGGAAGGAGAATCTTAGAGATGAGCCTGTAATTGTACTTTGCAGCTGAGGAGTTTTAAGGCATGGGCAAAGTGGACTCTTGCTCAGGGCACTGCCTTTTATGGCAGTCCCCTCTTTTCGTGATTGGGAAAAGCCTGCCATAATAATCATTTAAAAAATCAATATGCTTCTGGATTTTTACCATCTTTAGGTTTTGCCTGCACAGTGCTTGCGCTGTGCTTGAGAGACCTGTTGTTTTCAATGTAAACTTAAAAGGGACTTACATCCTGCCTCCTGTCTTTTCTGGCTTCTCACTGTTTCCTGAGAGTGCCTCTTACCTTTCCTCCATTTCTATTGGCTGTAGCATATTTTCCTGAATTTACCAATGCTCGTTCCTTGTCTGCGTCTCTTATCAGTTTGCCGGATCCAAAATACTGTTAAGATCCGCTTTGGTGGAGCTATATTTCCATAAAGTTTTGCCTTGTACTTTTGCAGAATACATATATAACAATTTATCACCGAGAGATTACGAGATTTGCATAGAATCACAGGATGTTATGCAGCGCTGTCGAGACTCGAACCGGGATGTCAAGCTCTCAAATCAGCAGCTCTAGCCGCTGTGCCACATCTTCTCCACTCCTGTGTTATCTGTCAGGGAGCTCTTTCCATCTTCCCGGCGATGATTGATGAAAACAGCTTTTATTAATTACATAGGCAAAACCGATGCAATACCATTGCATGTTTTGCGTGCTTTCGTGCTTACTAGCCCATCCTGCACTTACACTTGCAAACTTGCAGAGCATGGACTAAAGATAATCCTGTGACACCAAGTCATGTTGTTATTAGGCTGGAGATGTGCCAGGAACTTCTTGTAAGTGTGCATGTTCAGTCCAATCACATCTTCCCGTAAAACCTGAAGACAGACTAAACAGTTACTGAAGGGGACGCCAATGCTTAATCTGTAAAAATGATAAGTGCTAGAGATGCGTCAGGAGGCCATTGCAGCATGCATCATCTATTGCCCCTGCCAGCACTGCCTATGACAGTACCAATACAATTAGTAACCTCACACTCGCAAAAGTGACAATTCAAACTATTTTATGCCACCCAAAGCTAAAAGAATGGCTTGGCTAGCCAGTGTTAATCAATGTTAAGGTATATTGAATTATTAAACGACTGTTGTTGTGCACATTTCAAAATTAGACAAACAGTGCCACCATGTGTTGGACTGTTGTAAGTGTCAGTATTGACAATTAGGTTCCGGTGCCGACCACCAGAAAACACCAGCTGAAATTAAGGCTGAGGACGAGTGTGTATATCTTTTGAGTCCATCATTATGGCAGTGCAATCACAGTCTCAGTCTCTAGCAGTCTCATTAACAACAGCACGAAAAGGGTAGGCTGTCCATGGGCAGCAGACTGGCAGACTCCGAGCTGTCACATTTCGACTGTTCTCGCACCATGTGTTGGTTGCTGCTCTTGATGCAAAATCGCCGTTAATTGCTCTTTCACACTTTTCTGAATAAGGATCAGGTGACAGATGGGACATATTGAAGAATTATCTTCTTATGAGAAGTTTGTGTCAGAATATTTCCAGGACATGTGCAAAGTTACAATTTTTGCCTTTTGTGGTACAAATGAACAAATAGTCCAAAGCAGCCGAGAGTCAATGCGACTTGCACAGGAGCTCTTTCAGGGTGCAATATTGAAATACTGCCAAGACATATCAACTGAGATGAATGTTATTTTTTCGTGTCCATGGAGGTGGGTGAGTTTGGGCGTGTTTTTAGCTGAAACTGGTTGCAGTGTGAGGGCACCCCGCCAAGCCTACACTGATGTGGCTGATCTCTTACCTCCTCTGAGAGACAAACTTTGCTCATGTGAGTATTTCTCAGTGAATCCATTTGCCAGCATCAGTTTGTGATTTGGGTGGTGGTGCTATTGAAGAATGTCTTTGCATCACACACAGGGCTCAGGTGCCTTCAAGAGTCGCATGTTTACAACAATCTGTATTTGCAGATGCATTTTAGCTGAGACTTACTGCATTTTCTGACCCCACCTATTGTTCTGTTTGCCCATGTGTTTGGTGTCTTAAAGTGCTCTGAAGCATTTGTAAGCAGATCTCTTTGGAACTAAACAACACAACAAACACACACTTGGTGTGCCCCAGCAGGCACAAGCCACATAAAAGCACATACTTGGAAGTAGCTACATTTCTTCATATGCCTCCCCCAGTGGTTTATTTCTCGATTGGTTGTTTTAACCAGCCTACTAACTCACGACTCTTGCTTTTCAGTCCCCGTTAGATGATAAAAGTTGCATCTAATTTCTCTTTGTATAGTCTGCATGCAACACATCTCCCTCTAAATCTTATTTGCAGGTTGGACCAGTCAGTTTGTGACTTGGAGAGATAGATAGGCTCGTTTCGCCAATCTGGACATTTGACAGGCTGGGTGGAGTGGGGAAAAGTCAGGTGCATAGCATATTTTGACACCATGCAGCTACTGAGTAATCATCATTCCTTTCAGCTGCCTGTGGAAGCAGGTCTGTAGGGGGGGATCTCCTACTGTTGGCCTGCAGGCCTAGGCCAGCTCACCTCTGTATTCTCTGTTTCCAGCTAGTCCCTTGCAACTTCACATAACCTCCCCATCTTACTAAATGGGGACACTTTCTTCTTGACAAAACTGCCATTCGCGTTCCAGAGATTGGATTGTCTCCCTAAGGGCTTGGAGGAATTTAATTATTACCTCTGCTCAAATTTAATAATAATCGATAGAAACGAAAAAGACGAAATAAGTAGTTTCATGTTGCACACTGCTTTTTATACCAATTTACATTTCATGGTTATTTGCCGAGCAGACTTAGGCCCACCTTGAGTTGGGAGGCAGGTGACCACAACAGCTTTGCCAGTAACTAAGGCCCTTGTGGATCTAAGCATATCTCTGTTGAAACAGCATGAGGAAAACCCGCTGGTACATTATGCTCTTTGTTCGATGCAGCTGATGTGAAGGTATATAAATGAAATGTTTAAATAAAGGTTTGGTGTGATCAGAGTACAGAATACAAAATTATATAGAGAATACCTATTTAAGACACATAAAGAAGTTGCTTGTATTTCTCCAATGTAAATAAAAAATATTGTGAGCTGTAGATAGCTCACTCAATGAAAGCTTGTAATGGAGGACTCTCCTAATGTGGATAAATATATGGTCCACAAAATCCTAAAGCTTAACACAGATTCTAAAAAAAAGTATAATAAAATCATAAAACATTTATAGGTACATGTCTCTGTGAGCCATAAGTTTTTGGCATTGGTTCAGTTGTTCAAAGATCAGGGGTGATAGGTTCAAAACAGTTCCCATCGAAACTGCACCTCTCATAGATATTATGTTAACAAACACATACCAATTCTTTCGCAGTTTGTTCCTAATGTACTAAGTGACTCCAAATGACTTGGTGGCTCAATGAACTAATCTATCCTCTGCATGAATCCATCACACGCACAGGTTCGAATCGTGCAGGTTGACTCAACCTTTGCTTTTTCTGAGGTTGATGAAATGAGTACTTTTGAGTTAGGAAGCAATAAATAACTGTTATTCAGTGCTGCAAAGGGACTGCTTTTTAGGCGGTCAATCCCAGTTTTTTATTTTGGGGGGGGGGGGGGGGGACACTCACCTGCAGGTCATTTTGAACTCCCAACACTGGGATACTGCTTTCCAGTGCCTAGTATATGAGCTCTGACTCCCAAAACATGTTGAAATTGGTTTAAAACCTAATTAGCACATTTAACTTTCACATAACGTAGGAGTATATGGTGCAGCTTCGAAGATTAATTGTCATTTGTGGGCTGTAGCACCTATTATGCCATCCATCATAGTGGCAGTGAAAATATAGCTTCATGCCTACTTTGTGTAGCCTGACAGCAGCAGTTTTAACCCTGCTGCCCAGACCAATCACATCACCCTGTTGACGAGTAGGACAATCAAATTTGATTTTGAATATTTAATAAGTTACTCCTAGGCACACCTTGCTGCCCATAAGTTAGGGTGCATAATATTTAAGAGTGGAACATGTGTGACATTTGCACGCCGTACTGGAAAATGAAACCGGCTGTGGCAAACAGCTCAGCCGGCCACTGTAGGTAGGGTTCTAGTGGAAAGCACCACTCCCTTCTCACCGCTGCCACTATTGTTAGAGGGGGCCAGCCCCTGGTAACGAAAACGGCCCTGGGGTCCAACACCAGCCCCTACCCTAGCGGCCCACTAGGGAAACATCTGGTGCCCGCTAAGGCCTGTCCGGCCCTGAACATTAGAAATGGCTTGTTCTCCAAGTTACAAGGCCCAAAATGGCATTGTCTCTCACCAGGCTGTAACTGATATATAGGGAAATTCAAAGTATAGATTATGCACTTTAATCAGTGACATTTGATGAGTACCTGCAACAGACTCCATTCGAAGGCTTGTTTTTAAATTTAGTACAACTCTAATTTAATAGTAAAGTGTGATTTGTATTAACTGTATGGGACGTGTAACTTATGGAAACTTATCCATACCCTGCCTGAAGCAGCTGAAGGCTAATTTTCATAAGCTCAACTACAACTTCCCATTTATATATGGCATGAATTAGTTGTGTAAGAAGTGTGAAAAATGGTTGTATGTGGTTTCCTAGAAAAACGTTTTCATCGAATACCTTTGCTAAGAAATGATTTCACCTAAACTGTTTAATGGAAATTTCCAAAATGAATGGCAATTACCATTTCATACAATCCAATTTATAGAATGTCATTTTAGTCAAAATTGGCTTTTGATTGCTTAGTTTTTTAAGGTGTAAGTGCAATGGTTGCAGTTCTTACTTTCAGAAGCAGTTTTGGCGGTGATAATTATGTCAGTGCTTTACTCCAGGGAACACCATTTCATATTTAGATCTTTTATATTGTGAAACAATTACTTTGGATACTTTTCGTCGGCATAGCCCTGCTCAGCCATAGACAACATCCATCCCTGACCCCTCACAACCTGTGAACACCATCAGTCTCTTCCTCCTAAAACCCTACAGCGCACTTAAACTCCACTTTCATTTCTGAACCCTAATAGCCCTTTCTACCACTAGACTCCACACATCCCGGAAACATGAAAAGCTCTCACTAAACCTATACTACACCCATCCCTGACCCCTGAACTACACCCATCCCTGAACACTAAAAGCATTTTCTACCTCACAAAATGCACTCATCCCTGAACCACAAAATCCCTTGCTACCCCTATCTCCGCCCATTCCTGCAACCTAAAAACCTCTTGCTATGCAAATCCCATAACCCTTAAAACACCTAGGCACACCCAAACTCCACCCATCCCTGAACCATAAAAAAGCCCTCATCACCTTGAACACCACCCTTCCATGACCCATAAGAACCTCTCGTCACCCTAAACTCTACACATCCTGAAACCTAAGAAACTATTTCTACATATAAACTCCATCGATCCCGAGTCCTTAAAGCCCCTCATTACCCTAACTCCACCCTATCCTGAAACCTAAAAACTCTTCACCACCTCTAACCTATACCCAAAACTGAATTTAAAAAAAAACTCACCAGCCCTGAACTCCGGCAATCTATCAGCCCTTACACTCCACCTATCCCTGAAACCTAAATACACCTCACACACAGAAACACCACTCATCCGTGAACCCTAATAACCCATCACCACCCCCAAACTCCACCCATTCCTGAGACATGTAAAAACTCTCACCACGGCTACACTCCACCCATCCTTGAACCCTAAAACCCTTTTCTATATCCGAACTCCAATTATTCCTCACCCCTAAAAACCACGTATCACCCTAAAGATTAACCATCTCTGAACCCAAACACCCCATACTAGTTCTAAACGCCACAAAAGGTTAATGTAATTTTGGATTTTTTTATTAAGTTATCTTTTTTTCAAACGTTTACTTTGATTCATTATGTTTTTTGTATTCCCTTCAAATTGCCATTCCTTAAAATTGATTTTCCATGATTTGATTTTCTCCAATGTGGTTTCTCAATTTTCTTTTTTCCATTTAATTTACACACATGAGATAGAAGAATTCATGCTTTTACATCGCATGCGTTTACAACGCATGCGATTACAACGCGGTTGTTACAACGACCGCGTTGTTACATCGCAGTACTATTACATCGCAAGTCGTTACAACGACTTGCTGTAGGGGGCACGCTAGACTTAGGAATAGTGTAATTTACTATTCCAACTGCAGCGTGCGCAACAGTAGGGAAGGTGTTGGAATAGAAAATTATACTATTCCTTCGTTTAGAGCGCCCCCTACAGCAAGTCATTGTAACGACTTGCGTTGTAATGGTGCTGCGATCTATCAACGTGGTTGTTGTAATGACCGCGTTGTAATTGCATGCACTGTTACGCTTGCGATGTGATGGCTGTGTACCGAAATAAAAATGTGTATGGAGAGGTGTTTCCCCTTTCAGAAAGACTAGTTGGGTTGGGCCCAGCAACTTAATTTACTTCAAAGGGGCCTGCTATGTCATAAGTAAATATTAGGTGACAGTTGGAAAAAACCCAGCTTTTGTCCCCCTGGCCAGGCTGGCACCAAACTCAGTGGGAGGAACACTACCCCCAGTATAAGCTTTAAGTTAACACAGAGAAAGGGACTGCTCATTCCCTTGACCACACCTCTGGGTGGGCACACAGGTTCTACAATTGGGAGAAGTGTTTCTCCATCTTCAATTTTGAGAATGAAAGGCACTGTGAGATTGTTTGTGGTAGGGCAAACTGGAACTGCTAAAAAAGCGGGTAGGGTTGCATCTGGGAATTCTTACCCCATTTGTTAGGGGTTGCCTATGAGTCATCCCCACCCACTAGCTACTGCCAAGCATAAATGTATAACCCTAAGGCATATCCTCAGAACACTTACTGGAGTGACAGAAAATCTGTGACCTGAGAGGGCTGGACCCGCTCTCTCGTGTACAGAGGACAAAGATATGGACTTCAAGGGTTAGTTAGCTGACTTCGTCTGTGGCTACAGGGACACAACAAGGCCTTTCATTGGAAATACCTGGCTGACCACTGGCAAATAGACCTAGACTGGTCTTTAGTGTTGGCTACTGCTGGACATCCTGAGAGTAGAGTTCCATCTAATGAGGTGCTGGGGAGCTTCTAAGTGTACTCCTGTGCTTGTCCGGGCACCAGGAGAAAGTTTGGAAACTGTGAAAAACATTTCCTCAAGATCTTCACGGGGACCTGTGGGTAAAGTATCTGACCAGCAGTTCTACTGCGTAAGATTGAGTTTCAGCTTCGGCACGGGCAAAGCTCCCAGCACCTCTGAAAAAATGATTAAGTCCCATTCTGCATTGAAACTTACAAAAAATGTTATTTTAACAAACCTCCTAAGCATCAGAGCTCCTGCAGGATCAACCGACTTCTAGTATCTAGTCTTCAGTTCCATGGCAGTTGCTACAATTTCAGCAGCAGCCCACTCAGCCGAGTCTCGTTCATCTTTTTTTTAACTGAAAAAAACTCCCTTCCCGCAATTCATCCCCACACCTCCCTCCCATACCTTCAATCTACACACTAGCCCCATTTACATTTATCACTTACTCAGAACAGGAGGTAAATGTATGGTTTAAACCCGCAAGGAATAAGGGATTTTATGTGGTTTTATGACTGGAAAAATCTATATCGTGCAATAATTCACCATTCCATGTGGTTTTACTCACAGTTGTACAGTACTGGTGTAGTTTTACAGGCTGTAAACAGTAAAATCGCATGTAGTTGTACTCCGTACCATGCAACTCCGCATCAGGGCCTCAAATCCCAGCTCCTGTCTGTCACACATATTTGAAAACAACAAACACAAAAAATGTGATATGAGTCTGCTTGCAATAAGTCTAATCACCGGCAATCGTTCAGGGTAGCATTCCAACCTATTGTTTATTTGACCAGCATGCCATCTCGGATTGATGCAGCTATATGCAAATCAGTCTTGACCCTGCTCCAATAGGAACAGTCTAGCCCGAACAGCCAGTTCTCTGAATCAGAACACATGCAACCCAAGGCTGGTTGCACCCTGTTTGGGACTCTTTGGTTAGGTTTAGTTGGGTTCCAGTGGCAAAGTGAGCAAGGCACCCACTTCTGGGCATACCCTGGGCAACTTAGGCCGGTACATCAAACACACAAAAGATATTTGCAATATAGCTAAACACTGGCAATCACTCGGGTTGCTTTCCAACCGACCAGTTCAGAAAGTACCTGGCTTGGCAGTTTGGGCTAGTCTGTTCCTATTGAAGCAGGATCAACACTGATTTGCATTTCTAATTAGAGGTGGCATGGTGTGCAAAAGAACGATGCATTGGAATGCCACATCGAGCGATTGCCAGGGGTTAGACTTATTGCAACCATTTGTCCCATCACCTTTAGTGTGTTTGATGTAAGGCCCTAAGTGGCCCAGGGTATGCCCAGACGTGGGTCCTTTGCTCACTGTGCCACTGGAATCAAGCTACACCTGACTGAAGAGCCCCTCTCAGGGTGAAACCGGTCTTATGTTGCACGTGTGCCGGTTCAGCGAGGACCTGGCTTGGCAGTGCAGGATAGACTGTTCCTATTGGTGCAGGATCAAGACTGATTTGCATTTTACTGGGACTAAAACGAGGTGGCATAGTGGGCAAATGAACGATGGTTTGGAATGCTTGCCAATGGTTAGACTTATTGCAAGCATCCTCCTATCGCCTTTTCTGTGTTTGAAACATTTGAAATGTCAGAAGTATGTGCACATCTCTATCTATAATTAATGCTTTCGCAAGAGTTGCTGTGGGCGTGATTTGAAAGTGCGTCTTCTCATCAGCTAACTGCAAGCACATTTGACAAAGGTGTCTCTTTTACTTTCCCCTACAACCTAATTTGCCCTGCATACCTTCGTACTTCGACAAACCTGTAACTCATATTCCATTTTAAGTGACATGAAAACTAAACTCAGTTGGATGACTGCTTCACGCACAAAGCATGCCTGTGAGGGACCAAACGTACCTATGAACTAATTTACCTATGGGCGGCACTTGTAATAAAACTAAGAGTTCTAGTACACACACAAACAAACACACAAACATCATGGCAGCACTATCACCATGCTACACGGCAGTGCCTTATTGCACTTGTAAGTAAAGTTTTGTGGCTGCTATAACTGGTGGTCGCATTTTTTTCAAGCAACCGTTCTGTTTTACTAATGCAAAACAGCTATGACCCCTGTGAAAAATGGAGGGACATAGCACACTCTAACAAAATATACTATGGTGAAAAATAGCGTCTCGGTGAAGGTTTACGCCACTTAAGCACTTTCTGCTCTCCAAACAAAGTATTTCAGCACTTTAGCTACATTGTCCCTTGCAAATGGCATTTTCTGGGCCCACTGCTTTAAACTGCACCAAGGATGCTACCAAAATATGCTCTGGCCCTCTGCATTGAATTTAACAAGAGGCATACTGATACAAAATTGGTCTGAAAGATGAATGATCCTGTTACACTACCGAGGGTGTCATATTCACAATGGTAATCTGGGCTGTGAACCTCATTACAGGGGCATCTGTAATTCTGACGTGGATGGTAGCATAAATTACCAGTCCCACTGGACAACCATGGGCCTGCTGTTTTTGACCCAGACACTTCGCCTACATGATGACACATCTGGGCCAAACTCTAGAGGGACCTGGGGAATAACCGAATCCCAAACAATTCTCCTTTTCTCAGAGGACCTTCAGGGTTCGACTGGTTATCTTGTGGTATACCCATCTTGTAGTTAATGATGATCCCTTAATGGCACCTCCAGAGCCAGTGCCGGATTAATCCCTGTGGACACCCCTGCGTAGTCTAACTTTCAGGGGCCCCCTCGCAAATGATCTCATAATACGTTTTTAATTTTACCACCCAACAATTTTAATAAACCACTACATTACATGAATACAATATTTTCTCTATAGAGTCTTTAATGTACAGTTTTCGTTTCTTTGAGTTGATTAATTTTTTTCTATCTTTTGGAAACAATTTAACAATTGATTGTAATTTTCTTTCAAGATCAAATCTATATTATTTTGATCCGCTGTCACGAGGCCTCTAAAAGGAGTGGGGTCCATAGGCCGGTGCCTACTTTGCCTATTTGGTAACCCGTAACTGTCCAGAGCTGAAGCAGAAATACCAGGGACCGTATTACACAAGGTGTCCCAGGGGCGCAACTGGCGTTTGCGCCCACTTTGCACGCCCCTGGGGCACTTTGGTATTACAGAATGGGGCTCAGACGCTTGTGCGTCCCCTTCTATAATACCGATAGCGCTGGCGCTTTAAGCATGTTCCCTCATTTGCATGGGGCATGCCCTATGCAAATGAGGGAATTCCTTTGACTCTGTGCCTGTGCCATATTACAGACACTGGCGCAGAGTCAAAGAAGCCCTCAGAAGGCACACTGACAGTGCGCCATTTAAAAGGTGGTGCACTGTTAGTGAGCAGCCCTCTGCAGGGGGTAAAGAGAGTCCCATGGACCCCCCCAGACATCCCCTTGCAGGCGGGTGCAGTCACTGACTGCACCCACCTGCAAGGGTATCTCTAAATTCCTTTGAAAGTGCAGGCGGGGTGTCGCCTGCACTGTAAAAACACGGAGAGGCTGCTCCGTGTTTTCACATGAATGCACTGACCTGGGGGTAGCACATTCACCACAATGGGGCGCATTGGCATTGTTTGCGCCCGGCGCACCTTCTCAAAGGTACGCTGGGCGCAAACAATGCCAATACGTAATACGGCCCAAGGATGTTTGTCCAGCCATCTTGAAGTGGGGTCCCTGTAGGTCCACATTTCTTAGTTTTAGCCTCTTCCACCCTGATGAATGAGCACTATTAGTTATTGGAGAGGATGGTTAGTTCCCACATCAGTTATCAGTATATTGGTAATAAACAGGACTCCAGACATTACTACAAGAAGCTGATCTGAAGATCGTGGGTGGAGTGGAAGGAGCAGAATCGGGTTAGATACCATGAACAATGCATCACAGATATTGCTTGGGCAAGCTTTTTATTTAACAGTGTAACATTTATGCTATGGGGCAGACTCACTTCGAATGTGCTACTTGGCGCCAGCATCAATTTTCAGAATCCAGATGGCATGAGTTGTTAGTCAAGCATCCTGTTGACGCTACTGTCTTATTCAAGTCATGGGCCTCGATTACATTTGGACTTGTGAAAGTGACGTAATTAGTACTCTCAGAACCCATAAAAATAATGCCGAGATGCACTAAATGCATCCAGTAATGAATTTTCCTTATGAAAAGGAGGAATTACATTTAGAATGTGGTACTTTACACAACAGACTCACATATTTGGGAATTTACCTCATGCTTTCACTTGATTCATTTCACTATCTTGACCTGCCTAAACCCACGCATGGGAAAATTGAGGGATTGGGGTGAATACTGCTGATCTGTGAATTCCAATCCCTGGACAAACAGTACATGGTTCCCGCTCTTAATCAGGACCATGGCAGAAATGCTGATACGTGATTGCACTGATCATGGTATCTATGGATAGCAAATAATGTTTGATTTTTTATTCCTATATATTATCTATCCTGTAATGGGTCTTAAATATTCCTGGGGCAAAATTTAAACTATACAGGTGTAATTCATGAAATTTTTGATAATTTCGTGCTATGCGTGTTAAATGAATTTCTCTAAATGATTCCGTTACTCCATGTTTCCTCGTTACACGCCAATCATTGGAACATTTTAGCGTAAGCACTTGGGAATAACGTGAACGGATACAAAGTGAGCGGCTGTCGATCACGCCAAGTGTATTTTTTGTGCTTTTTTTTTTTACAGAAAAAATGCGCTCTTGAGTCAAAAACTGTTACGTAAACAATGGGGTGACCCTGTGTCCCTTGGAACATGGGTATGAATTATAAAAAATACAACGGTTCTGTCGGGAATGACCACAAAATTGCTTTGCATTACAATTAAATTTATATGAAAACAGGTTGTATCAATCCACAAAAAAAAAAAAATGATCAGGAGAAAATTATTTAAACGGAACACAAGAAGCAGTAAATGTACACAAACCACAATGAAATCAAATTTGTTGGGTGGCAAGATATTTTTATATAAATTGCATCATTTATAATCTCACCCATATAATTCTTTATACCAAAAGAGGCTGCCAAAATTGTGAAAGTTTAAGGTGAATTGTGAATAAGTGACATAGGGAAATAAGTGACACAAGCAGTGCGTAGTATATACAAAGTGATTGGAAAGGTATGTACACAATAATAAAAAAGGCCAGTATGAGAGACAACAATGACACTGCTGCTAGAAATAATTCAAGTTTTTGCAAGCAAGGTCTTGAACTGGGCCTAGATGCCGCCGACGTTTCAACCCTATGTACGCGATCTTAAATCGTCATGCGGGTCTTCATCAGGACTAGAATATGGGATGGCAACCTAGCAATTAGTATGGGAAGGCCTGACACGGCACAATGTGATACAAAAACACCCATCCAGTGGAGTTCTGAGTATTGAGTAACCGTCACAGTCGATTAGAATGGTGGCCGGGCGAAGATCCTTCTACAGGCGCCTTGGTAGTGGCGGCTGGAGCAAATCACAGTAAACGCGTGGTAGAAATACTGCTACCACGCGTTTACTGTGATTTGCTCCAGCCGCCACTACATACCCGGCAGAACCATTGTATTCTTGAGTCAAAAACTGACACAAGAACGCATTCCACGTTAAAATGTAACACCAAATAATGGATTTGCATTTCATGTCATTATGCACAATTCTGCATCATTTTGTTGAAATTTCACATAGCTGTGCAAAAGCAAGTTACAAAACGTCCTCACACCTGTAGTCTTAAACTGCGTAACTGTTCATTCACATCCTTGCACTTGCAAGAAAGTTAAACTAAATGGACATTATCTTTTTTCTGAAGTATGTAAATGAACAGTAAATGCTCTTGAGGTGTGAAAAATGAATACTTGAGTGTCATTTCACTGCGTCAGAAATGTGGAACAGGTGTCACCATGATTGCTTGAGTAGGTACTAAATAAAACGCTCAGTTTGAGTGATGGCACTGCCTGACTACCAACCAATTCAACTTGACATGGTACAATCTCTCTCTATAGTGTGTTGTGAGGCAGCAAATGTGACTGAGCATGTTTCATCATCTGAGAAATGGACTTACTGAAGTGAAAACCCCACATCTGTTCCATATTCCCACCTGAGAACTTATTCAAAGTGTAATAACTAAGTATGTAAAATAGGTGACAGGAAAGAAAGAACATAATGTCTTGTCGCAATAGCACCTCGATTAATCTATCTGCAAGCGCGGAAGTTTCTGGAGAGTTGCTGCAAACTAGGACCTGTGGGGCATATGTATCAAAAAACAGATTTCCAGTTTCGTTCTCCACGTTTTTCTAATTGTATACAGTTAATTGTAATTTGAATGATTACCCTGTACTTCTTAAAGAAACTGTTGCATGAAAACCCACACCACGCGATCCTTCCTGAGATTATTTACTTTTTAGGCGGGTTTGATCCAATTCCACCAAAGTTTACACGTTAACACAGGAACTTAACACAGACCCCTGAAGCTCTACATTGCTGGGGGCCACCAACTCTCCAGGGGCCCCCAGCTCTTCAAGCCCAAAATCAATAACTATTTGTGAGCTATGGGAGACTCAGGGACCCCTCATCACATACTGCAGGGGAGCCCTATCATATTGCATTATGCCACTGCTGTTACAGTTTAGTCTGTGAGAGAGTAAGGATTTTAATAACATTTCTACAGTTTGTGGTGTGTCTAATGTCTGTGTTATGCTTCTCTACTAAATAGTCTAATAAATAACGTTGTTAAAAAAGAGCAGCTTTCTCTGCATCTGGGTATATCATAAGTAATGCTTGGTAATAGAGTATACCTTTTTGGGTTTCGCCTAGATAGGGTATTTGCTGTCTCAGCAAGACCTGCTGTTTACCAACGGTGGGTTTACAGCACACCCTTGCTTACCATTTGTTAGCCTCAGCATTGCTCTCATTCTCTTCATCCCAGTTTGTCACAGCATGCTTGCGTCATGTCCTCTTCTTGTGTTTGTCCCTTCCCTGGAGCACGGACCAAGTACTTGTGTCTAGAAGAGTGCTTGTGTTTTTAGTCTGTCTTTCATATGCCCTTCCATGTAGCTTCTATTCCCTCCCACTCATCGCTCTTCCATGTGGCTTCTTTTCCCTCCCACACTGGTACCCAGTGCTCCACGTGACTGCACCACTTTACCCTAGGCCACTCCATCACTCCACTCTATGCCACTCTATTCTACTCTGCACCACTCTGCTCTAAGCCAATGCACTCTACCGTACACCATTGCACTCTACTCTACTCCACTGCACTCTACAATGCTCTGCTCTTCACCACTCTACTCTATGCTGCTTGTTATACCCAGCGGTTTCTGGCTGGGAACCATCAAAGTCAGAGAAAATCCACTGTCCTAGATAGGATGAGTACAATACACTTGCCCATTAACCTGTTCTCAGCCTTGGGTAGCTTGGCACAGAGCAGTCATGCTTATCCTCAGGGTCAAAGTGTAACGTATTGGCACCATCCTTGCAAAACACTGAGTACACTACAAAAAGACTAAACACCATATGTATAAAGCACTGGTCTTTGTATTACACTCACATTGAAATCAAAATGACATGCACATTGGGTATAGGCTTTATAGTTCTATTCAATTGTCGAACCCTCCTACTAGCAGCAGAACGGCATGAACATATATGTTCCAGTCATAGGTATTCAATTGTCACGTTATCCACTCTGCCTCGTAATCAGCATAAGCCCATGCGCATACTTACCCGAGGTGTTCAAGATCGAAGCAATCCCTCCCACATCAAAAGCGACAGAAACATATATGCTGGCTGTTCTGAGGTTTCCACGTTCCTGCTGGCACATTAACATAGAACACGACATTCTCAATATTGCATACCCCATACAGTTGCAATAGTCAAGAAATCACAGGTTTTGACTATGCCTTGTGATCCAGTCACTCAAACTATAGCAGCGAAAGATACATGTTGCACCCACTGGCGACACTTTGATTAAATGTTTGGGACCACCTAAAGTGGATGGAAACGGTTACTTGGTTTCATCCCTCCAGATTAGACCTTCAGGCACCCAGCGACATCTTCACGAGTGCAAGATCACTATTCCCCCCCGTAGGCAAAAGACTGTGACACTGGATGCTGGTGCGCTTCCCAATTGGAGAAATGTTTTCCCTCAGGCAGAGGGGTGAGCTGCAGTTGCTCCATGAAGCCAGGTGTTGGTGCACACAAGGCACAGCGAGACCCCTCAGGACCAGTCACGACAGAGTACTTTGTGGTGTGGGTCCAGGGAGAGGAAGCTAACGACCTTGGCAAACGTCCCCCAACACCCCCTCAGAGAAAACACACTTTGTACTGCAAGCTAGCACAGGTTTCCGGTTGCAAGCACAGTTCGCTCGGACTCTGCAAATTTCCTCAGCACTCCGCGAACTCCTCGTGTTCCAGCACCCCAGGTGGGCCACTGATCTTAAGAAGCACACTCCTCTGCACATTGTGATTACATCATACGTCAGGACGGTCCTTGTCCCAACAGACGGTCACTTCCACCCATTTCCGACGCACCCTGCGTGGTTCTTTTGATCCTTTCTGTCCCTGGGATCTGGTGGACAGGAGGCCAGCCAACCAGCCCTTGGAGAGTGTTTCAGGAGCTGGGCCACAACAGCTGGCAATTAGCTGTAGGCCAGCAACATCCCGGAAAAATCCAAGTGATAGTCCCCTTCCTGGAGCACTTTAAGACCCAGTACACCACAAGTGTGGATAATCGCATTGCAGTCCCTCCTGCTCCACTGGTTCCTCTTATCAATGTCCCAGCGTAGTATACTTCCACTCCCAAAGTGTCTCAAACTCCGAAGGGCAGAGCCTCAGTAGTTATACCCACAATGGACTTTGAAGATGAGATCAGTTCAAATGGCCACCTTTGCAATGCGCGATCCTCTCTAAATTGTGTTTTGTTTGCCATCCTACCCTGGGAGGCTTGATCAATATCTTTAGTGGGGTCAGGGCCCTGCCTTTTGCAATACAGGTGCCAATTCCACCCCCTTGTAGCCATCCCAGGAAGGCCCCTCAAAGTCAGAGGTTTGCAGTTTCTCTTGAGCCCCTAGTTATGGCCTTCTATCGGGAATGCACAGATGTAGCAGTTCTCCCAGCACCCAGATGTGGATTGGAGACAGGCACAGAAATGCCCACTTTCCCAAAGTGGCATTTCCACATTAGTAAATTCAAATCCCCTTGCATGACCAGAGAGGATTTGCCTTTACTAACTCATCGATATCAAACATTATACTGCTACTCTTCTGCACGTAGGAAATACTGCTCAATAGCCTTTTCACTGATCCCCTATGTTAATCAATGCGAGAAGCTTGCCCCACTGTACCGGACACACCATGGAGTGCTATTCACTACCAATGCATGTTGCACACCCGCACCCATGCCCTGCCTCTTACTGACACCGCACCCTGCCCCCAGTACTCCAATGTAGTGAGAGACATGCATAACCTTGGCAAGCAGCTTTTAAATGCCAAGCAGAGTAACAGTAACCTGCGCACACAGGTCCCACCGGTGCAAACCTGTGCCATGTTTGAAGAGCTACCTCTGTGGGTGGCACAACCAGTGCTGCAAGCCCATGGCATAGCATTTAAGTTACATGCCCTAGGTATATGTCTGATCCCTAGACAAGGGACTTACAGCTAACTCAAATCCGCCAATCATGTATACACCAGTCACCACCAGTAGGTAATGGTATATGACAACCACAACCCTTTGGCGCTGATTAGCAGTGTCAATGTGCTCAAAGTCATATGCCAGCAAACAGGGTTCAAAAAGGAGGTTGGACGGCAAAAAGGTCAGGGAGACAGCGCCACAAGATGTCAGGTCTTACACTGCTGCACTCTACTCTGCTGCTGTCTACTCTAGGTCACAGCACTCTTCGCCACTCTACTCTGGACCTCTCCACACCACTGCACTTTATGCTACTGCTCTCTACTCTGAACCACTCAACACCACTGCACTCTTTGCCTTACCACTCTACTCTGTGCCACTGCACTCTACGACACTCAACTGTGCACCACTCTACTCCAGGCCACAGGTCTCATCACTTCACTCTGCACCTCTCCACACCACTGCACTTTATGCTACTGCACTCTACTCTCCACCCTACTCTGCACCATGCACTTTACGCCACTCCACTCTTTGCCGCTGTACTCTACTTTACACTGCTGCACTCTGTGCCACTGTCCTCTACTCTGCACCAATCTACTCTATGCTACTGAACTCAATGGCACTGGACTCACCGCAACTGCACTCTACTCTGTGCCACTGTAGTCTACGCCACTGTACTATACTTTGAACCACTCTTCTTCCACTGCACTTTATACCACTTTACTCTATGCCACAGGACTCTACACCACTCTACTCTACTTTGCACAACTCTACTCTACTGTACTCTACCCCAGTGCACTATACACCACCCTACTCTTGTCCACTCCAAGCCACTGCACTGTACACTGGTCCACTCTACGCCTGTCCATTCTACTCTATGTCACACCACTCTTTGCCACTGTACTCTACTCAACTCTACTTTTTGCCAATTTACTCTAAGTCACTGCACTTACACCACTGTACTCCATTTAACTCCACTCCACTCTATGCCACGCCACTCTACCCCACTCCAGTCTACATCACTCTACTCAATGCCACTCAAGCCACTCTACGCCACTCCATGCCGCTTCATACTACACCACTCTATGACATGCCACTCTACTCCACTCTCATCTACTCCAAGCCAAGCTGCTGTACACCATGGCTGAAAAACATTGGCAAAGCCAATAGCTCTTGCGTACGCAAAACCTATTGGCTTTTCCAATGCTTGTTCTAGATGCTCCCAATTTCTTTAGCTCTCAGTGTTCCATCTATTTACTCACTGCACCTTGTATGTTGCGGTGTTTAAGATGTCATAACTAAATCAACAAATTCTTCGGCTAGAGCTGAAAATATCCAAGCTTTATGGTGCGTTTGGTGTTCTCTTGAAATGATTTTGAAGCATGTGAGGCAGTCACTTGGCATTTACGTCACTCTCAGCATCACATCTTCAGGTAATTTCATAGCCATACATTCAGTACATTACTCCCGCTGTAGTATACAGCATTCGATTGGGCATCGTTAGTAAGAAGACCTTCTTGATTGCATTTTCATTTATTTTATACGTTTTATTAATAGCTGGGCATTGACTGCTGGAGCCATGTGACCAGATTGGGAAACGTTTTCTAAAAATGATGGTTGTTTATTTAGATTGCTTTTGAAAAAAATATATATAACAACAAACATGAAAAATGCCTAGCAAATTCCTAGCTCTGTCACCACTGCTTCACTTTCACTAGTTCCATAAAGACTAAAACAGCAACTTTCCAGAAGAGAATAGCATTTGAGATCTTTTTTACTTCCTTCCTAATCTTAGATTTGAACATCTATGATTTTAGAGCAAATATTCAGTTCTAATAAAAATAATCTGAATGAAAAATATTTCCCATTTTTGTAGAAGATATCCGATTGTCAAATCCTTAGCCAATTCTTTTTTTTCCCTCCGGAGGAGAGTGTAACCCATATTTTGTTTCAACCCTCCCTCCCTGAACGACGGCAATAAGAGTATTAATAAAATTCAAGTAATTGCGTCTGTCGCAGCACCACTCATCGTGTTCTTGAGCATGTCGGAGAAGCACCAGTGATATTTAAGCATTATCCAAAGGTGAGGCTGATGGGAATGCCAATTATCCGTTTAATAATCTCTGAGCATCCATTGGACACATTTGTTTAAATGTAGTAACATGGATTATGCAGTGAAGGACTTCTTGACATCGGCAACTGCATATCTAATGATATAATATGCTGTGTAGCTTGCCAGAAAAGACTGCAAACTCCTTTTGTTTAGGGGTTCCTGTAGTCAATCTAGGCACATTTTACCAAATGTCTAATTTGTGTGGATCGTCCGAGGAAGCATAAGGTGAGCTGAGTGATGGGTAACAATCTTGGATAGGGATGAAAAACAAAGCCCTAGAGTTCAAGAGGAGCAGAAAAGAAATTATGAGCAAACTTAACCTGATGAAAGTGGGGATGCGCTTATCACTTCTAATAAGAGAACATTTGATATTTGAATTCTATGTCGAGGTGAGAATTAAAGATAATCGAAGGCAAATGCATGTACTAGAACATTGATATATTCAATGTCATCAGCACAGAAATTGTTTCTCGCTCCCCTACAAAAATGTCTGTAGCCACCCGTGGTGCTACCGTGACGGTGACTGTCAGGATCTGATTATTATGCGTAAAATTAAATTGGTGGCTTGCTGACAGCATCTCCAAAGGGTACCTTTTCATTGGTTGTGCAAGACAGAGATTGGCTAAATTATGTTAAAAAAAATTGACATGCAAAACAATAATCCCTGTTTTGAACAAAATAAATTGAGTAAAAATACTATACACCTTCAAATCTGCATTCATAAAATGAGTAAAAATATTATATTATGTTCCAGCAAATCTGCATTCATATGTTAAGTAACTGAACTGCTAGTTACAGTTGCATGGTCAGGCTGAAATTGATGGTAGATCTTTTGCCAGTGAATGCTAAATTGAACGCTGGTTATGTCGTAAACTACTTCATTCACTGTTCCTCTTCCTGCTCCCAACAGGTGAACATGATGAATCTGGCAGAGCATATAATTGAAGCCACCCCAGAGAGGATCAAGAGGGAGGACTTTGTGCCCATGGAGCCACCTCTCACGGAGAGGGCAGACAATGCGGCCATTAGCACGACCATGAGCTGGCTGGCCAGTTACCTTGCTGATGCGGATCATCTCCCAAGTGCTTCTCAGATAAGGTACGTACCATGAAAACACCATGAATCATCATAACAATGTTAGCAGCAGAAGTAGATGGACATTCTCAATTATATAAGTTTCCTTCCTCGCCTCCTACCTCACTGCACCAGATGCTGAAAGGACACCTAAACCTGACTTTGCTCCCATTGACCTCCAGGCACCCATCATCACTGAACTTAGTTATTTTTCTTCTTCCTGTTGCTGCCATGTCTTTTTTGTACCTCGCTGTTGTTCTTACTGCTTCGCCCCTACCTTCTCTGCATGCACCTTCTGCAGCTCCATCTTTGCCTGCATCTGACCAACCTTGGCAATTGCCTCAGCTCTGGAATAAATGGCAGTGTGGAAGTGTGTCCCTTGTTCTAACTTCCCATTCTAATTCTTGAATGCCTTAAATGGCCACTCAGTAATTACCTATTGGAATGCATTGGCTGTGCCTAAAGATATAGGGAAATTCATTAACGTAAAAAACACTTAAGGGAGCTTTTATATCGGCAATTAAAGACGTGGGTCTGGGATACACATGGGAGACGTGATATTATGTAGATAATGCCTTGAGACCTATGAGTGAGTAAGCATGTCCATGACTCGTGATGGCTGCAATGAGTCCCCTGCAGATGAGGACCAATTAAGTGATTTAACGCAGTGCAACAAATGTGACGTAATATGGCCTGGTTCCTACTCCCTAAAACTGCCCAAGAGTGCGTGTGTAATTACTGTAGGAGGTCATTTCAAATCTCTTTATAATGTTCGGGAGTAAAAGATGGGCAAACCACCTACCGGACATTTTGTCCAGTCCATGGCGTTATGTATATATTTCCAGAAATTACAGTGAGGTTAGAGCGTAATTCTATGCAACTCTTGTTGATTTCCTGAAACATCTCTGGCTACCTTTTGCTTCCAGAGGAGATTTGAAGTAATAACTGAAGGACTCATTGTTTCCACTGTTCATTCCCAGAATGGGTAGATTGACAATTCTGAAATTAAATGCCTTGAAGCACTGGGGTCCCATCGAGCATTCCCTTCCCTGCAATTGAATGTATTGAGGCACCCGCGTGCCCAGCCCACAGATTGGTAGCTGCAATTGCAAATACCCAATCACTGAAGCAGTGGATCCATCGCTACATATAAATGTTTGATGGAATGGGGCGCCAAGATTGTAGATCCAACTCTGAATTTACAATGACCCAATCACTGCAGCAGAGAGGAACTGAATCCTCTCAACAAATACATGTATTGTGCCGATGGGGTGCCAAGATTGTAGATCCAACTCTGTCATTCCAATGACCCAATCACTGAGTGGATCCATCTCAAGAAACAAATGTAGTGATGCAAAGCGGTGCCAAATTTGTAGATCCATCTAAGTAGTTATTATGAAACAGTCAAGAAGGCAGAGAGGAACTGGATCAGTCTATGTTCATAAATGTGTTGAGGCATGGGGCACTAAATGAGAGAATCACTCTCTAACACGCAATTCCTCCATGTTGTTTTTTAATTGCAGTTTTATATTTTGTGAACTTGCCCTAAAACCATTGGAGCACTTTACATGAGCACCAGATTACACTTCACCAAGTCAGATTATTTAAATTTTTTGTTAGGTTGGTGACCCACAAAAATGGTGGGTCGACATAAATAAAATTAAGCAACATACAAAGAAACATTTACATTTAAAAATGGAAGAAATAATTTCACTCACCTTCTTATACTGCAAAGCATCCTCGGTGTTCTCTGGCCCGGCTCCAAACTCCTACAGTGCGAGGTTTCACAGCTCCTTATCCAATCCAGACACTGTTTTCTTGCTGCATGAGAGAGGGGTCTGGATTGGCTGGAGCAGGCTGCCTTAGAGCTCTGCACTGAAGGCCTGTACCCACTCTCCAACCCAGCTGTCTAAGACAGCGGAGTTGGAGAGGTTGAATTGCGCATGCCGATTTAGCCGTAGCAAGGTAGCTGGCCAAACCAACATGCGCAATTCATACTGGAGGGGCCACTCGTCATTGCTGCCAATCAGCAGCAATGACGCACACTGGCCCTGCCCTGCCCTCTCCGTTCAGCAGTAAGCCGGAAAAATAAAATGGTAATAAAATCCTTTTACCACCGTTTTTTTCCAGCTTTCTGCAGCAGCGGGGAGGGGTCATCACTCCTCTTATCCCATGGAGGAACCACTGCTGATGCTGAACCGACATGACGCAAACCTGGTTACCAAGTTCTAAAGTCTACAGCTCTGGTCATTAGGCTACATCTCCTCCCATGGTCTTGTGGTAACCAGGGAGTAAATCCATATTTGCATTAAGTCTTTGGGAAGCAGATACGTCTCTTTAATATATTTGGGAAGGAATTGGTTTGTAAGATGAGGCAAGCGTTGCTTCATAATTCCTACCAGTTGAAATCATAATATGCATTAAATTCCTCAGTTAGTGTGCATGCAGTTAACAGCTCAAGCTTCCACAGCCTAAATACTCACTGTAGAAAATAGGCCTCTTTTGTGCCTAGAGGACACATGACATGTTTGATACCTCAAGACACTTGCTATTTTTAGCCTATAGCACTTTGCATTCTGGGACTTGCAGTTTCACTTTTCTCACTTTGTAATAAGGGCCAATGGTCCAAGCATGCACAGTGCGGTTGAATAAAAAGGCAGGGCACATACCATGGTTCCCATTGCAGATACGCAATCTGTCATTGTTCTGAGTCACATTTCACTGCTCCTGTAATTGAGAATGATTGACTTCTTTGAAATGTTGTGTGCAATTTTTCTTTATAGGAGTAATGTTAATGGTTTAACACTTATTTTTCAGGACTATGTACAGTGAGCCTCTGACCCCTTCGTCCAATACCAGCCTGAGCCCGGTGGGCTCTCCCATTTGCGAAATGTCATTTGAGAAAACCAGCCTTCCCTCAGCAGCTGATTGGTCAGAGTTCCTGAGCGCGTCCACCAGTGAGAGGGTTGAGAACGAGTTTGCCCAGTTGACCCTCTCGGACCACGAACAGAGAGAACTGTACGAAGCTGCCAAACTCGTACAGACCGTGTTCAGGAAATACAAGGTAACTGAGTGTAAATGAGTGTTTCAGAAATATGCCTACAGTGAGAGGAGAGCCATTTATATGTACCACTTGTTTCTGATTGCAGAAGTTTCTTCCTTAATCCCTTTAGTATCAGTTGTATGGGTTATCCAGCTTTTGTCTACACAGGCGAATGCATGGCACATCTTGGGATATCCACACATGATTAATTTACAATGACTCCAAATGGAAATCATTTGCTTAGTGGTTATCCTGAAAGTGCGATATGGATCCAGCCATCCAGGGCCAACGAAAGACACCCCTGAGTTACAGGATTTTAATAATCATGAAATGTTGATTTGATTTGAATTTCCCCACCACCACCCCAAGTAAGTCATAAAACCCACACTGAGTTTTCGTTTGTTAACCATATAACTTATGTTGCTTTGTGATGACAATGTATAAATGACTAAACATAAAGTCTTAGGGATCTGATTAAAAGAAGGTAGGCAACAAAAAAATCAATCAGTGTGTGGAGAATGTGCCAAACCTGATAACCACCCATTAGCAAATAATATTTCTCCATCAGATTTAGCATTTCATGCAAATCAGAGAGATTTCTATCAACATCAACTAAATAAGACCACAATTAAAGCTTTTTAACAGGACACAGCTTTCAGAGCACTATAGAACAGCAGCACAGGTTGTTATTTTTTTTTGTCATTTGCCAAGCTCCCTTCTGACTGACCACCTCGATCTCTAGCCACCGAACTCACCTGCCCTCAAAAAGCACTTGGTTTCTAAGTTGAGACTTTCACAGGCTAAAATTTGCCTGACACCGCATCTGGAAATCTAGTTGGCTATAATCATTGAACCAAGAAGAGAGCCAAAACAACTTACAACCCTAAACAAACTTGCCCCTGGAGTGCACTCTCTGCCTTCTTTCCCAACCATGTGATCAAAGAGGCCCATACTTTGGTTCTTTTTTCCTGGGATCCACATGAGTCCATCTTGCAATATGACTGAGTTCAACCAGTCAGCTTTATTAGGACCCAAGAAAGATGTCAACTGCTTACAAATTTCATTTCTCCCCCGCAAAAATAAGTAAAATGGAAGTTTGTTTCTGTTGTCCTGGGGTTTCCCCGATTCGGGCGCACACCCAAAAACAATCCATTTGGGGCTTACCTCCATGCATCTCTGAAAAATGCCACTCAAAACCTTACCAACAACCTCTCCCCAAAAACTTCTGTATACTGAGACAGGCCACAAACATTTGAAAGTCCTCTGCATCGCACTGCCCGCACTTCTTGCAAAAGGCCTCTTCTGACCCTTGCATCTTGGCTAATCGCCTAGGTGACCAAAATGCTCTGTGGAGGGAGAACATATGGTTTCTTCTCTATATGGGCAGTGTTTACCGTGCTATACAGAGCACGCAAAGATACTTGACATAACTGATTTATCCATGGCTTCGACACATGTTCTTCCCACAACGTCACAGACAGGCAGAAGTCTCTGTCCAAAATTTCCAAAATTAATCCATACCATACTGACACCTCCTTCTTTCGCTAGGGTCCAATATTCAAGTGTTCCTCCAATTCTTTTGTACCACTGTTCTCCTCCCAGGGCCCAGGCCCAGCTATGCAACTGGTAGAATTCGAATTTCGAAACGGATCCCTTTGTCATTGCTTGAAACTCCTCCCAAGAACAGAGTTTCTTGGCCTGTAGCAGCTGGCCCCAATCCACAATCCCAATTTTTCTCATCCCAATTGCCAACCTGTCTTCCAAACACTTACGGTGTCAGGGGAATCCCAAACTGGGGCATACCTACTGAAATTCGGGAGACTTGTTGCTCTCTTGGTCTGTGCCCATAGTAGGGCAGCCACCTGCAAAACCTTTAATTTCACCTTCTTGAAATATCTCATGTCACCAAACTTATACATGAACTTGCCCTCTCCCCACTTAATGTCATTTAACAATGGTTTAAAGAAATGGTTTCCACCAGTACTTCCCAAGTCAGTCAATAAAAATCTAAACTTTTTAAGTTGAAAGGCCCAGGCGTAAAGTTGGAAGTCTGGCAACCCGTTACCTCCCTAATCATATTTTCTATGCAGTTTTTTAATTGTGATTCTTGAACCTCTGGAGGCCCATATAAAGGAACTTATTCTTCTGTGTAATTTTTGTAGCCAAGCACTTTTAAAGTGCAGTGGGCTGGCGTTATAAAGGAAGGTAACTTTCGGGAGGATAGACATCTTTATTAAATTTTCTCTCCCATATAATGTTAATGGTAGATGTGACCAACTCAACAGTAACCTATTTGTTTCCATCATTGCCCTGTTATAATTTAATTCAGCAATTTTATCCAAAAATAGACTAATTTTAATGCCCAAATATTTTAGTTCTCTTTTTATTAGATAATTTCCCTCTTCCATGTTCCACACCATATATTTCTGTCTTTAACGGATTTGACTCATATCTGAACACTTTCCCAAAAGCAGATATCAGGCGATCCAAACTAGCTAAGGTGGGAGCTAGACCTGCCGTATAGATCATCACATCTTCAGCATATAAAGAGATATTTTTTTTTCCTCAAGGCCACATTTGAAGGGCTGTCACTCCATCTCCCCTCTAATCTTACTGGCTAAGGGCTCAATATACAAGTTAGATAATAATGGGGAGAGTGGTCAGCCCTGACTCACCGTTCAATTACCATAAAACAGAATTCTAGCCGAGGGTGCTTTATAGATTTCCCGTACTACCCTGCAGAACTTGTTCCCCTTGTTATAATATCCCAGAAGAGTATTTAGATATTGCCACTTCACCCTATTGGAAGCCTTGGTGGTATCCAGTGTTATAATAGCAAGTGGGGCCTTATTCACCGAGGTCAAATCTATCGACCCTATGAGCTCAAGGATCAGATTGTTCATATGCCTTCCTTTCATGAAACCTTTTTGATTGTCTGCTATCACCCCTCTCACCACCTTACTCAGCCTATTAGCCAGTAAGTTTACAAAGAGCTTATAGTCACAATTAAGGAGAGAGATGGGTCTATAAGACTCACACACAGAGGGATCTTTATCCCATTTTAAACTCAAAGTAACTATAGCCTCCTTCCATGACTTCAGGTGGGGGAGCCCCTTCTTCTAAAATCCCCACAAAAAGCTAAGTCACGAACGGTATTATTACATCCCTTAGAGTCATGTAGAAATCATTCGGGAGCCCATTGGGACCAGCTGCCTTCCTTCTCTTGCCCTTTTCTATTACCCACTGAATGTCTCCCAGGGTAATCACATGATCTAAGCTTTCCTTCTCCTACTCCGAAAGCTTGGCCACTGTGAGGCCTTCCAACTACCCATTAATCTTTTCCTCTGTTGTTTTCAGATCCTCTGTGTAACAAGAACAAAAAAATTCCCAAAATTTCTGTTCCACCTCCCTGGTCTTCATTAGGGGTTTCCCAGTGGTCGTACATTTAACCTCCCTCACCTCGTTCCTCACTAGCTCAGTTTTGGTTTTCCACTAACTCAAATTGCACTAATTTATTCACCTCCCAAAGGCCCCTAACTCTAGATTCTAGGACCACGGCCAAGCTGGACTTCCGATCCTGAATTTCCTTAAGAAGTACCTCCTTTGGCACTTCTAATTGATATCGAACCCAGAGTTTCCTTTCTAGAAGTGTGATCTCCTGCTCTAACTCCACAACGGTTTGCTTGAGTTCTCTGCTCTTCTGGGCAGAGATACAGATCAAAATGCCCCTCAAAAAAGACTTAAGAGAGTCCCAGACTACGTGTTGAGGAGCTGAGTTAACATTTATCTCCCAAAATTCCATCATCCTTTTAATTTATCTAACACTTCCTGGTCTGTTAGGAGTGTTCAATCTGAAGTCCACCTTCTAGTGATTTGGCCTGATTGAATTTTCAAGTCTAGAACCACCACCGGGTGGTCGGACAGATCTGCTGCCAAATGTTGCACACTTAGGATGTTTGTCTTGATTGCTTGGTCCACCAAAAAATGATCTATTCCAGACAAATGCTTAAATTTCTTGTTATGATAAGTATACCCTTGCTCCATGCCAGCCCTAACTCTCCAAATACCACACAAACCCAGCTGTTTCATCAATTTTGTACGAGAAAAGGGCATCAGGGGAGAACATGGCAGCCAGCTAGTTGCGGGTCGCACCAGTAGTGAGGGGGAATGGTGTTGGTTGTGAAGGTGGCGAAAATCCCCCAAACGGAGCATACTGCAGAGACAGAAGGAGAAGAATGTTACTGACTTACTGCTTAGGGGTTAGGTTGGTCTGGCTGAAGTAGCGCGGGCCAGTGCTGTGCTTGGAGCGTGAAATATTGGTGTGCAGTGTGCAGTGGCAGCGGTGGTTGCAGCCAGGGTAGGTGACTGGAGCCGTGGACGGAGAGCTTTGGCTAAGAGCAGCCGAGGAAGTGAGAAAAGCCCACAAACTCACTTCCAGGATCATGTTGTGGGGGAAGAGCAGCTGTGGCAGAGGCAGCACCGGCAGGTTAACTGCGGAGGGTTTCTCTGTGCGGCCCAAGAGAAAACACACATATAAAACGTAGTGATATAATATATACAGCTTCAGTAGTGGTTCTGCTATTGTCCTGCTACCTACTACCTGTTGCACTGTCCTGGCTTCTGTAGATGAGGCTGGAGCTCAGCGGCCAAGTAGTACAGTTCAAATCAAGCGCTTCCAATTGTCTTTCATCATGTGGCAAGTGGAGCAGTCGCAGTGCCACCCTATGAGGGAAGGTCTTCAAACAGAGTTGGTTAATAGCAAGTGAAGCTGTGTAAAAGTGAAAGTTGGAAACACCGCTTCGAATGTGACAAAGTAGTATCTTGGTAATGTGAATAATTTAGCCAAACCAATTCTCCTCATTATAGATAATTGGAGCTCTTTCTAACGGAGGTATTGTTCTTGAGGTCCAGCAAAGCTGCTCATGTGTTGCCCGTTAAGGTACCTGCCTACCGGTAACCACAGGTATTTGAAAGCATCCCGTTTCCACTTTAGGTTTGCATCAAAAAGCTTCTCACTCATTCATATCTCTGTTTGCTGGATTTAGGAATATGGACGAGTGAGTTAAATTGAATTTTTACTTCAATAGGGAACCAGAGTATTTTGCTATTGATGGGAGTTATAGATGGTGTTTAATTTATAGAACAACTTGTGCTTTTTAGAGCACGTTGATGATGTATTATTGCTTGACCTGTCCAGGGAAAAATCCAATACAACATTAAAATCCCCTGACAGAATTAATGGGGGGGGGGGAGTTTCCACAAGCTCGAAGGACAGATTTTTAAGGGGTTCCACGTCATCCACATTCAGGCCATAGTAACCCACCACTATATAACTATTGTCAACTATTGGCTGAGTAGCAATAACCCATTTGCCCCTCTTATCAGATTTATAGTCCTAGATTGAAATTATCATCTGTTGTTAATCAGAATGACCACCCCTTTTGTGTGACTGCATTGATCCATACACACTACTGCTGAACCCATTTCTGAGACAGTAAGACCTCCACACACTCCGCTCTAGTCAGATAGGATTCCTCTAGGACTAAAATTTGGGCAGATGACTCCTTAAAATATTGAAAATGTTTTACACTTCTAGTCCTTACACGGATCACATTAGCATTCCAGGATAGGATTTGCACTCTTTTACCATCTACCTCACCCACAATTCTACCTATGGGCATTATACCAGCCAGCCCACTTCCCCGGAGATCACATAGTATTTGAGGGCACATTTCTATTTCATGTTTCCCTCTGTGCTCCCCACCCTGTGCTCCCCAACCCTGCACCTGGGGTCCCTCCCACTCACTCTGGATCTTCTTGGCTGAATAAGCCATATTTGGAAACACAAACAGGAGTAATGGAGCATTACCTAAATCAAAAAATAACAAAAATATTAGTGAAGGTTAGAGAAAAATAATACAAGTAACAAAAAAGGAAGAAAAACACCTTAGAATGGCTGCAGTTTAACCCTTTTGGTGCATGTGTCGGCCACTGGCTGACACATTCACACCATCCCTGGTGCGTTGAACGTCCATTGGCCGACAAAAAGGAGGGCTTTAGAAAATCCTCTGGTGCAAGGGACCAGAGGTTTCTTCTTTTTTTTTTTTTAAATCCTCCAGTGCAGACGTTTCACTCCCAAACCCCTCCTACCCATCTGTGACATCAGAGCACCGCAAGGCGCGCTGATGTCACAGTTGCCCCACCGAATTGGACTGGAGGAGCAAGTCAGCATCCTCTCCCACTCCGGTTGGGAAAGAAAGGTCCAAACGGCCTTCCCAGATGTCAAGGAGGCATGTTGGAAAGGGGAGGCCTCCCCTTTCCAATAATGCCTTCCTGGACGTGGATTGCGGGGAGGTCCTGATCCATGGCCAGGAAATGACCCTAGACACCAGGGATCTTGTTTGGGGGTTTGGCCCTCGTGTAAGTGGACCGGCCCCCTCCCAGGGACATTAAATTAAAAGAAAATAGAGTAAAGGTTTTTTCCCTGGGGGGGCAATCACGCCCCCATGGGTTAAAATGGCACCATCTTTATTTTAAAAAACATAAATCAACTGACAGAGAGATGGCCCTCTTCGGCATGGGCCCGAGCCCTGTGGGGGCCTAAATTTGGTTTATACATGTGTGGTTTCCCTTGGAGCCCCAATTGGCCCCCAGGGAAACTACATATGTATAAAAAAAGTGATATATATATATATATATATATATATATATATATATATATATATATATATATATATATATATATATATATATATATATACATAGCGAGAGAGAGAGCGAGAGAGAGATTTATCGCTATAAATAGAAAGAGAGAGAGAAAACTACAATGCAGAAGAGACTCGAAATAGGAAATTCCTTAACTTTTTATGGGTCACGAAATATGGGTGGGACAGGTGTCTTCAAAAGCCATGAATCCCAAAGAAGTATCACTGCATGCCTCATGGAGAAGAGTGGGATGGTTACCCCTGTTACTATTGTCATGTGGCCTGGCGACATGATGGTGGGTGAGTTTCGTGAAAATGGGAGGCTGAAGCTATTTTATTCCAATACCACATTCCAGCAGGGGAACTCCTCATGTATTGTTTTCATGCAATAACAAAAGCTCAGTATGAGAACACAGTGACATGGAACCACCCACACATACGGTCCTCCACTCAGAATTGGAAGAGGTTGGGGTGTTTCTTATATCATGTGCTAATAGCACTGACCAAACTCGACCTGGGGCGGCTCTGAGAGAAATGGCCCACAGATTTGGGGAAGGAGCCCTGTGACTGCGAATGTAAACTTGCTCTGGCTACCCAACCAGAGGGTCGAGGAATGCTAGAGTCAAGCTTTTACAATGACATCATTTGCCAAAGATGCTTCTGAAATCCCTAGATCCTAGCCAATGGAGTAAAATATAGATCAATTACATGGATTCCTGCCCTAGATGTGAGAAGTTTGGGGTGGAAGATTATCATATCGCCTGGGAGTGTCTAGTATTGACCGGTCGATTGAGTAAAGTCACCAGTATAATCACTAATGTAACTAGTAAAACCTGGTTGCTTAGGCTTGAGTTTAGCCTCCTTGAAGAGATGCTGCAACCCAAAAAATACAGTTCACTGTTATTTATGGAATGTGTAGAGCGCATGTAGACCACAGTCCACCATTCTGTATGTCAGTCCATTCCATATTCATGTTCCGTGTATAAATATCGGGAGCTCGAAGTATGGAGTCTGAAGATGACAACAGGGAGGCTACAGAGCGTCCTGGTCCTTGCTAGAATAAACTGCCCTGAAATATTCAGCGTATATTATTGTAGGGGGTCTGTGTCTAAGGTGACACCACAGTAACTCTGCAGATTTTTCGGTCTGGCACTGTTGTCAGCTTGCTAACCACTAAACAGATGTTAATTGGAGATCGGTCCGGGCGCCTGAAGTAGCGTGCTGGCTCGCGGATATTTAAAGGTAGACAGAGGCCGAAAAACGTGATAATGAAAGCTGAAAATAAATGAGGGCACGCAGGGCAACGGCCTCAAAACATTGCGATGAGCTGCTTTTGCTGGTAGCTGAAAGAAACAATGACAACAGACGGTGTTAGATTCTTGCAGGATCCGAATAACACGAGTGTGCACACCCAAGGCTGAGGCACACCAAGCTTAATAGCTATGGACAGTCCCAGGAGGCCTACTTCAATTATTGGGTGTGCACCCTAAATATCGACCCCAGAATATTGATGGGTCACAATGTGAACAAAATATCGACAGGTAAGTCTAGATTTTCTATACCTTACTGCACTGATATTTATCAATGCAGCAGTGCTTAATTTGAGCCGATGGGTTCCGGCACTTAATCATCAACACCCGTGCTATAGTTTCACCCTCATTTCTGTAAGGAAGGGGAGATTAAGTGATTTACCCTCAATTACAGTATGTTGAGCCGATGCCGAGATTTGAACCTGGTTCCTCAGCCGACAGCTCTGGCCATTAGGCCACTTCCTCTCCCCACTTCCAAGTTAGGTAATTGTCTCAGTTTTAGGCTGCGTTACATGAGAAATGTACTGGTGTAAGCTGCCTCCTGACGAGAGCCCCCGCACTTATTTTTTTACATATTAAACACTCCTATGCAGAACATATATTTTCATGGTACTTAGATATGAAGTTAAGAATAGTAAATGTATTCTTCCTTATATGCCTTACCTTTCAATATTCTGCCCTCAATATTCTGGTCCTGCGATATTCTGGTGGTCAATATTTACGCGTACAATCAAAAGTTTACCCAACGTGATGGGTGTCAGCATTACGGCAGGTGTGTTATGTCCCCTGTTAATCTGCGAAGTCGAGGGGCAAACCTGAGAAATTACTAGGACTGCTTTAATATCACAGGAAAATGTATTGGTCCTGGATCGACACACAGACCCTCATGTTGTTAGGTCTCGCCTGACCCAGCGCATGCGCTGGTCTGGCGAGACTTATTGAGAGGGCTCCAAAAAGTGCTTCCAGGCCAGCCTAGACCTACAGTGCATGTGCGCGGGCAAGCGCAAGCCGCGCTTTACCGCGATTACTTTCACTTTCATGTTTGATAGTGATCGCATTCCCGATCACTTTCACTTTCGCGGCCTCACGGCCGCTTTGCATAGCCAATAGGTCTCGCTTTTGGGACCTTATAAGTATTTAGTTATGCAACTGTTGCATGGCTCAACACTTATATTGTCCCAAAGGCGAGACCTATTGGCTATGCCAATGCTTGTTTTTCTTTTATCTCGCATTCATAATTGCAATTGTTGCAACACTTTTAAGTGCTTATTGTTTCCGATTGATTCTGCCATGTTGATTGCTTTGCTTCCTTCCCTAATTACATGGGTGACTGGGAGGGATTTCTCCATAGTATACAGTGGATGGTGTTGTAATGGTAAAATTAGTAAAAATGTTATGTTATTAACATTTATACAGCGCACGTACACCAAACAGTCTCTTGGCGCGAGATAACAGCACTATCACACTGCACTTGCAGTTTTAATCATAGGCCTGTTTGAACATCCAAGTTTTCAAAAGCTGTCTGAATCTGAAGCAGCAGGAAGTCACCCTGATTTCAACTGGTATATGAGTTTCATATTCGAGGGGCGAATAAAAAACATTTATTTTCCAGCAAGAGAGAAATTTACACTTTTATAAAGTCAATTGAAGGAATAGACAGTAAAGAAAAATCACAGAGTAGAAAGTGATAAAACAGCGTCCCTAAAACAAGTGTGAACAAGAGCTCCAGTATTTCCATGGATGCATACACCAGCTCTGTCTGCTAGCACCAAATTAACACATTAAATCCACACATTGATGCTGCCAAGTTCTAGAAAGTGTGATATTAAAACTCCAGCGATTACTGGATAACTTAAACTATCTCTGAAAATGTCAGGAGCTCTCATATTTGGGAATGTGACACTTTGTGTTCCATTTATTGTAAAGTTCTTTTATTTTGGGGGGGGTTATATTATAATACCAGTAATGTGTGTTATTATGAGTAGGTAACGCTTCGGGGACTCGACAACAGGTATGGATATGGTACAGAGTGCCACAATACAATATAATGCAAATAGCACAATAGATAACTGCAGTTCTTATTTGAAGAAGAAAATGTTTCCTTTGTAAGTACATGTGCAGATCAGCAGCACTTAGCTAGTAGCTCTCAGCTTGTGACATCACTATATGTTGCAATAGGAACGACTATGATGCCTCATAAGATGGACTATACCTTTATGATTGGCCAAGCGGGACAGTAGACAGAGAGGCAAGGCTCTCCGGGCCCTGGCTATATTGTCGGACCAGCCCCCGGGGTACAAGTGTGAAGCACTGCTGCTTTTGTTACTAGGGGACGATATTGCAACATTGCTGCAAAACTGGCCCCCATTGCTGCAAAACCGGACCCCACCCTTCCAGCCTCCCGGGGAAACGCCAGGCACCCGCTACAGCCAGTCCGGCCGTGGTGGAAGCTGTTGATCCTTCATAACAATTAAAGTCTCCAGAGAGGAGGGAAGAAATGACTCCGTACATTTGATCAGCAAACCCATTCAAAATCTCTCTTTCATTTTTTTGGGACAGCCATACCAAGTTCTCAGAAGCTGCCCAACCCTCCACATTTTTCTTTGTGTTGAGACGGGAGTAGTGGGGAAACAGCGCAGGAGAGGGTGGGGATAGTATGGAAGAGAAGTCAACGTGGAGTTGGAACAATGGGAAGTAGGCAGGGGAGCACTAGATAAGCTTTAAAAAAAATCTGAAAAACTCACATCAAACTATCTGGGGCAATCTTTCTGGAGAAAAAACCTTTTCGCAAAAATCGTTTGTCCTGACAGAAAACATTGAGCACAGTGGCTGCTGATTATGCAGACAACATTCAAACCTAAGCAGCATTGCCAATAAAACATTTAAAACAACAATAGCCTTGATATTGTACTTGCATGGAGTCAGAACAATTGCTGTCTTTTTCTTTACTGTTGTTCTGAAAAAAAGGGTTTTAACAAACATTTCAGCTCTTTATACTCACATACAGAAAAAACGAACCTACAGCAGGATCATTAAAATTTCGCCTGGCGTGCACAGGCCTCTATGCTTATTTTGGGGCATTTTTTCAAAGAAAAGAATTAGCTACAGATGTTTGTGTGGCCTGTGAGAAATTGGATTGTTGGTTGAGTGGGGGTGAAACCCTTCTCAAGCAGCAGCCACAATTCTTCTCAGGGTGAAGGCACAAGCAAACTCTAAATTAACCAGTGTTCACCTCCCTGATAGCTTGGCACAGAGCAGTCAGGCTTAACTCAGAGGCGATGTGTAAGATATTTGTGCAACACTTTAAACAGTAACACAGTTAAAAGACACCAGAAAAGCAGCCCACCTGAGTTAGAAAAATAGAGTAATGTTTAATAAATAAAACTAGCCCAAAATGACAAAAGCCTAATCAGTAGAACCGGAGATATGAATTTATAAAGAATTTAACTCTTTCAGTGCTCATGACGGAACCACGCCGTCATGAGCCACGGTTGCCGTGTGCTCATGACGGAGTGGTTCCGTCATGCTGCGGCCGTTGGCGGCCGCGCCGCACACGCGGCGCTAATTCCCCGCCTGTGCGGGCGATTAGCGCCGTGGGCTCCGTCATGACGGAACCACTCCGTCATGAGCACAGCCCAACCGTGGCTCATGACGGAGTGGCTCCGTCATGAGCACCGCGCCGCCCCCCCACACCCCCCAGCGCTGCAGCGGAATTTCCGCCGCAGTGAAGGGGTTAATGAAAATAGTGCCAAAAAGCACAAAGCGCCAACTCGGGATATCTAGTCATGCTTGACCAGGTCAAAGTCCCATTTTCAGGCCGCCCACAATGGAGCGCAGGTCGGATACAGTTCCTATATTTGTCCTGCTGAGGTTTACCTTCTTAAGTTTGTGCCAAGTGTCCCGCATGCATTGAAGAGTGCTGGGAGGAGCAAGGAAAGCATCGCTGGTGGCTGTCTGCATGGGGCGAATAGCAGGCCGGATGTCGCAGATGGGCCAGATGGAGCTTTGGGTTGGCGGTCCCCCAGGAGCGGTTGATTCTGTAGCGTGAAGAGCCTGGCTGGCATCGCTTTGCGCTGATTCTCTGTGTGAGTGGTGAGGTGTTGGTGCGAACGGGCCCATTCACGAAAAGTCTACATTTAAGTTTGCTGAGCCACACCAAGGGTCCAGGACCTGAGGGGTACCCTGTGGGGGCCAGGAACTTGCTGCTGCTGGGTCCCGGGGTTGGGTCAGGATGTTGAGGTGCCTTTTATGTCTCGGAGTCTCTTATCAGGAGGCCAGCAGACTATGCATTTGAGACACTTTAGTGCCCTGGGTTCAAGAGGAAGTTGCAGGTCTTGTTCTACTTCCCCAGGCAAGAGAACAGGCAGCAGGTCAGCACTGCAGGGCAGCAGTTCCTTCAAATCAGCAGTCCAGCAGAGTGGTAGTCCTTGTAGCAGCACAGGAGTCCTTCTTCCTGGCAGAATATCCACAGGTTCGGAAAGTGTACTGAAAAGTTGGGGTTTGAGGTCCAGTATGTATAAAGTGATACCAAATACCAAAGGGGATGATGGACGGAGCGTTTGAGCAAATCAAACACTCACCCCCAGTCAACTGATCTGGGTTTAATCCATCATCATTCTTTAGCTCACTCCACCACCCCAGTTCAGACATGGCCATATGCAAATCAGTCAGACCCTGTGCCTCATGGGAACAGTCCAGCCCGAACTGCCAAGCCATGTCTTCCCTGGACCGGAAACAAGCATCCTGGGACCCGTTTCGGGTTTATAACCCTCATCAGCCAGGCTATCTTGAATCCAGTGGCAAAGTGAGCAAGGGACCCAAGTCTGGACATACCCTGCCAACTTAGGGCGAACAAAGCCATACCAAAGGGGATGATGGACGGAGCGTTTGAGCATATCAAACACTCACCCCAGTCAACTGATCTGGGTTTAATCCATCATCATTCTTTAGCTCACTCCACCACCCCAGTTCAGACATGGCCATATGCAAATCAGTCTGGCCCTGTGCCTCATGGGAACAGTCCAGCCCGAACTGCCAAGCCATGTCTTCCCTGGACCGGAAACAAGCATCCTGGGACCGGTTTCGGGTTTATAACCTTCATCAGCCAGGCTATCTTGAATCCAGTGGCAAAGTGAGCAAGGGACCCACGTCTGGGCATACCCTGCCAACTTAGGGCGAACAAAGCGATACCAAAGGGGATGATGGACGGGGCGTTTGAGCAAATCAAACACTCACCCCCAGTCAACTGATCTGGGTTTAATCCATCATCATTCTTTAGCTCACTCCACCACCCCAGTTCAGACATGGCCATATGCAAATCAGTCTGACCCTGTGCCTCATGGGAACAGTCCAGCCCGAACTGCCAAGCCATGTCTTCCCTGGATCGGAAACAAGCATCCTGGGACCGGTTTTGGGTTTATAACCCTCATCAGCCAGGCTATCTTGAATCCAGTGGCAAAGTGAGCAAGGGACCCACGTCTGGGCATACCCTGCCAACTTAGGGCGAACAAAGCGATACCAAAGGGGATGATGGACGGAGCGTTTGAGCAAATCAAACACTCGCCCCCAGTCAACTGATCTGGGTTTAATCCATCATCATTCTTTAGCTCACTCCACCACCCCAGTTCAGACATGGCCATATGCAAATCAGTCTGACCCTGTGCCTCATGAAAACAGTCCAGCCCGAACTGCCAAGCCATGTCTTTCCTGGACTGGAAACAAGCATCCTGGGACCGGTTTCGGGTTTATAACCCTCATCAGCCAGGCTATCTTGAATCCAGTGGCAAAGTGAGCAAGGGACCCACGTCTGGGCATACCCTGCCAACTTAGGGCGAACAAAGCGATACCAAAGGGGATGATGGACGGAGCGTTTGAGCAAATCAAACACTCACCCCCAGTCAACTGATCTGGGTTTAATCCATCAGCATTCTTTAGCTCACTCCACCACCCCAGTTCAGACATGGCCATATGCAAATCAGTCTGACCCTGTGCCTCATGGGAACAGTCCAGCCCGAACTGCCAAGCCATGTCTTTCCTGGACTGGAAACAAGCATCCTGGAACCGGTTTCGGGTTTATAACCCTCATCAGCCAGGCTATCTTGAATCCAGTGGCAAAGTGAGCAAGGGACCCACGTCTGGGCATACCCTGCCAACTTAGGGCGAACAAAGCGATACCAAAGGGGATGATGGACGGAGCGTTTGAGCAAATCAAACACTCACCCCAGTCAACTGATCTGGGTTTAATCCATCATCATTCTTTAGCTGACTCCACCACCCCAGTTCAGACATGGCCATATGCAAATCAGTCTGACACTGTGCCTCATGGGAACAGTCCAGCCCAAACTGCCAAGCCATGTCTTCCCTGGACCGGAAGCAAGCATCCTGGGACCGGTTTCGGGTTTATAACCCTCATCAGCCAGGCTATCTTGAATCCAGTGGCAAGGTGAGCAAGGGACCGAAACCGGTCCTAGGATGCTTGTTTCCGGTCCAGGGAAGACATGGCTTGGCAGTTCGGGCTGGACTGTTCTCATGAGGCACAGGGTCAAGACTGATTTGCATATGGCCATGTCTGAACTGGGGTGGCGTGGTGAGCAAAATAACGATGGATTAAACCCAGATCTGTGACTGGGGGTGAATGTTTTGCCAATGTGCAACATTCCGTCCATCATCTTATGTGTTTTGCTGTTCACCCTATGTGGGAAGGGTATGCCCAGACGTGGATCCCGTGCTCACTACGCCACTGGAGTCAAGCTATCCTGGCTGAAGTGGGGTGAAACCCCGAAACCGGTCCTAGGATGCTTGATTCCGGTCCAGGGAAGACATGGCTTGGCAGTTCGGGCTGGACTGTTCCCATGAGGCACTGGGTCAAGACTGATTTGCATTTGGCCATGTCTGAACTGGGGTGGCGTGGTGAGCAAAATAACGATGGATTAAACCCAGATCTGTGACTGGGGGTGAATGTTTTGCCAATGTGCAACATTCCGTCCATCATCTTGTGTGTTTTGCTGTTCACCCTATGTGGGAAGGGTATGCCCAGACGTGGGTCCCGTGCTCAGTACGCCACTGGAGTCAAGCTATCCTGGCTGAAGAGGGGTGAAACCCCGAAACAGGTCCTAGGATGCTTGATTCCGGTCCAGGGAAGACATGACTTGGCAGTTCGGGCTGGACTGTTCCCATGAGGCACAGGGTCAAGACTGATTTGCATATGGCCATGTCTGAACTGGGGTGGCGTGGTGAGCAAAATAACGATGGATTAAACCCAGATCTGTGACTGGGGTTGAATGTTTTGCCAATGTGCAACATTGCTGTCCAGTATGTATACCCAGTTGTGCATTTGAAATGGGAGAGAAGCTTCTAGAGGCTTGGCTTCGAAGTACACGGATGCCCTGCCTTCCTGGCACTGTCTCCAGACTAACTACAGGTAGTATGCAGCTCTTTGTGTGGTGACAGGACACAGCCTATTCAAGTGTAAGTAAAGGTTAGGCACAGCACCTCCCTCCCTTCCTTCCAGTAATAGCCCATCCAGGCAAAACTAGGTGCCCCATTGTGTGTGACTGTCTAGGAGGAATACACAAAGCCCAACTGTCCTCTACACCCAGTCATATGACCCAGAAACAGGCTGCAGGCACCAATGGCTAAAGCAATAAAATGCCATCTTTCTAAAAGTGTCATTTTCAAATTTGCAATTTAAAATCTGACTTCACCATAAGTTAGCATTTTAAATTGTGATTCCAGAGACACCAAACATGAAGGGGAGACGTTTTCCCATTTGTAAATTACACTTATAAAATGTTATAAAGTAATTTCAATGTTATAGGAGAAGTAGACCTTGCAGTAGTGAAACATGAATTTAAGAGCTTTCCACTACAAGTGCATGTAAAACTTAAAAGTACATGTTCTACTTTTTACATACATTGCATCCTGCCCTCTGGGTTGTGCAGGGCCTACCCTAGGGATGACATATGTATTTAAAAGGATGTTTTGGGCCTGGCAAAAAGTTTATTTTGCTAGGTCGAAATGGCAGTTTAAAACACAGGCTGCAATGGCATGTCTGAGACATGTTTAAAGTGCTACTTAAGTCGGTGGCACAATCAGTGCTGCAGGCCCACTGGTAGCATTTAATTTACAGGCCCTGGGCACAGGTAGGGCCACTTTACTAGGTACTTGCAAGTAAATTAAATATGCCAATTGGGTATAAACCAATTCTACCCGGTTTAGAGGAGAGAGCACAAGCACTTTAACACTGGTTAGTAATGATAAAGTGCCCAGAGTCCTAAGGCCAGAAAAAACAAGGTCAGTAAAAATGGAGAAGGAAGGCAAAAAGTTTGGAGAAAGACCACTCTAAAGCTGACGTGTCTAACATGGCCCTTCTTTAATACCATTTGTGAAAATCCACAGTTAGTGGTTGCACCATGGAAAGTGCTATGCCTTAATTTGCATGGTGTCATGGCTGAATGCAAATGAAAAATTTATTTTGCCTATGCACTTATTTCATTGTACACATGCATGCACAGGGACTAAAAAGCCCTGAAGGACATACCAGCGCACCGTGCATGTATACAAACTATTATTTGTATGCGTCTCTGTGTTCACTAGATATTGGCATAAAAGGCATCTCTATTGTCCTGGTTTGTGAAATCTTTACTTATCATCCAGGTATTGAAATCTCTGTTGCAGTACGACCTCTAGATTTGATTAACTCGGCTACCTTGGACACTTGATTTCCTGTGCTATGTTCATGTGTGAAAACATTATCTAACCTGATTCACTCCAGCTCTGAAATATGATTGTGTGCCAGACAGTCTGCAAATAAGCTGAACAAAATTGGATAACAACAAAAAATGTTGATGGCACCTCAGATACTGTAAGAAACTTTCTTCAATCTTGTTCTCAGCGCTGTATATTTTCTCTGTCGCAGTTGAAAATAAAGTCTAGTTTGTTCTCAAGTTGTTTTCCAATTTACTTCTTAGGGTCGCCCATTGCGGGAACAGCAGGAAGTAGCCGCGGCAGTGATCCAAAGCTGTTATCGAAAGTACAAACAGGTAACAACAATAAAAATGGCATTATAGTCAGGGAAATGTGTGATTTCTGAAAAGTGTCCCAGGGATTTGTGGAAGGTTGAGAATGAAAGCCAAGATTTAATAACTGAAGTATGCTTCACGCTTTGCAACGGTTTAGATTAAATTCTATATATTCAGTTCGGAGGATTTTTCCTGGTTGATGCAATTTCAATAACATAATGGATTGTAACGATACTTACCAACTGTATTGCCTTAAAATAATTGACCGTGATGTTTTTTTTATCCTAAATGACAAATACGGTTTCATTTTGAGGTACAAATAATTTGTGTGAGCTTAAAGGAAAAAAGGATACCTTACTGTAAAAGAGATGGAAGACACTGGACATTTAAATGTCTTGCATGCAGATTTCTTTTGCGCTTAAAGGACCTACCTGTTCGCTTTAAGACATGATTCGGGGAATTTGGCTGTTTCTTTAGTAGAAGAGACAGTTTTCATGAGAACTGGACTGAAGCCTCTCGGAAACATTTTTTTAGTGTTTCAGCTGCTTGTTACTGGTTAGCTTGTCTTAAAATGGTCTGAAGCATTGTCTTTAATTATGAAACCACATTTTTAATTCTCGAAATAACTTATGAGTTTAAAAGCACCTGCTGCAGAGTTTGTTTCCTCGCAGTTTTCAGGCAAGAATTAAAATGTTAAGATAACTGAGGCTAATGTATCTGCTGGCAAGAGATCATAGTTTTGTCTAATGCAGTTTTGACTCATCATAATGTAGCACAGAGGGTTAATGTGCCTGCTACAAACATGTACCACGCAGATGCTCAGACCGTATTTTATGTGCTTAGCTCAGTGGGTTACTGCTTTGGTCACAGAGATCCTTTTGTTACTTGCAGTTCATAAGTTACAATTGTAATATAAGCCCAGTGACCGATTAACTGTCATCAAAGAGCTATATGCAAACTGGATGGTACAGGTTAGAACATTATGTTTCTTTCCCCCAGTCTGGCATTTTCCTCGTATAGCCAAAAAGGGTCTGTTTGGGTAGAAATACATTCTTATTAGTAAAGCCACCCCAACCACTGTGGTATTAATTAATTTATTTATTTGAGATTTATATAGCTCAAACATTACCCGTCAGGGTATCATCAGTGCGCTATACATAAAGCATACACGGCATAACATAAAAGGGAAAATGCAGGAAGGAATCAACAAGCAGCAAAAAAGAATACAATTTAACAGTCAATACAAAATAATGCTCGGCCTGGGAGGTGTTCACAGGTAAATAGACAAGCAGCGTGACTTCACAATGTGTTTTAAATCCTGAGTTTATCCTTCTGAAGACCAAACACTGCATACTAGTAGGCCTGGGTGGAATATCAATAAGACTGGAGTAGTTTCGATAATTCTGCATTACTCTTTGATGTATAATTACTCATAATTATGCGATTACTCCTGCTCGCGTAATGTGGGGGGAAAATCCTACTGGAAGAGCATATTTTGAAAGCTCGAGCAGCCGCTCGCTGTTTATATTCTGCTGCATTTAGTGCTATTTCTTAGTGCAAAAATGCATCCTCGTGTCCATTTTGGATGTTAGTGTGCATTTTACACTAAACACGTGGTGCTAAATACAGGGAGTAAATTGGAGAAAAATCTTACCCCAAGAGCATGTTTATCAAGCGCAAGTGGCTACTCACCATCACTATTCATGTTCTGTTGCATTTAACATTATTTCTTAGCACAAGTTGCATCCTCGCGTCCATTTTGGATGTCAGGGGACATTTATTTACTAAGATATAGCGCTAAACTCTTCTTGCATAGATCCGCGTAATCTCACAGAATTCTTAATTAATTCTCAGTGATTACGCTACTTGGAATTACACGTTTCACCCACCCCTAACTACTATAATTGATGACATGATTCCTACACCCTGTTATAGTCACAGTCTTATGTAACATTTACTATAAACTGATTTACACATGTTTGATTCATTGTCTCCGAATAATATATGCATGATGTAAAGTGCTGCGCCACCCACCACTGGTATGAGTGGTGCTATAAAAACAAATGGAATGCATGCGAGAGAGGAGCAATGGCGAGATGAGACACTATTCACTATACTTCATGGCGGTAGTGAGGAAATCCATGGAGAAAGAGGTCACTGGGGGTGGGCGCCAAAAAAGCCTGTTGCACCGGGCACTATCAGTACTAAAGCCAGCCCTAACCACACCTGTAAATATCATTCTTATTCAAATGTGCGGTAAAACAAAGGAGAAGAAAGGATTTTCTAAGTTTTGCTTTAAGCATAACTCAGTGCTGGAAGAGTTTGTGAGTTCACATAGGGGCAATTACAGGAATACCTTCAATTAAAACAGTTTCCAAATGTAAATGCAAACATGCCTAATTCAGATCAGTCTACACTCGTTTCACAAGTGCATTCTGCACACAGGTAAAAGGCAATACCCATTTGACAGAAGCATAAATGGGCAGAGCCCAAAATGTATGCCAGTTTCTACTGTGGACATCACAGTTGATGTACAGCAAAAGCAACTTTTGAGTGGCCATGCCAAGGCAGATGGATTCTGGCATATACCTAGTGTTTCACCCCTCATTTTGTTCTTCAACGATGAATGGGTAGGATAAAAAAATGTTTTGTGTATCTGCTTTTAGGACTGCACCATTTCAGCAAGGTTGTGTGCCCTTGTTTTTTCCTTCAATAGATGTTCTTTTGCAGCACTATATTCTTTATACTTGCCATGCGGATCTTGGAGTTTTGTAGGTGATAGTGATTTGGCCGATCTTCACCTGGTTTGTGACCACTGCTTCTGATATTGGCATTCATTGACTTCCTAGCAACTCTTTGCCATGGTGTGAGGCTGCACTTCAAAATATCTTCTTCTGCACATAAGGGATGCTCTTAGATAAATTTAGCAAGACATCTTCTGTTTCATACTGAGACACATAAGAACCAGATGACTTAAGAAGTACTTGACCGGAATGTGCCAAATCACCCACCCAAACATCCTTTCCATCACTATCAGACAACTAAATTACTTCAGATCAGCTGCTTGGTCTCACATCAACACTTGTCCTGAGGAATTCTGTACAGATGGACACCCGCTCCAGGGGCTATGCCTAGGACCATAGACTATTCCTTTTTTAATTGATTGTTGAACCACTGTAACGAGGAAGATCAAAGAAACTCTGATTCACTTGTTCTTTGATATGCCATTAGATAAATCTATATAGAAGTCTACAGAGATTCAGAAATGTCACTCAATTGATTAATTTCACACTGTCCTTTGTTCAATTTCACCATTTGTTTTAACAAGAAAGAAAGATTGGATGAGCCAGAGCCATTCCATTGCTTTTTTATGCAAACCGCCGCATGAAAGGCACTTTGTCTCTCTTGTTAACAGATTGTGTTTCAAAGATAACCCTATAAATATAGTGAGCTGATAAAGATTTTAAGTGGGCGGCATCTTTAAACGGAGTGAATGCAAGTCTTACCCTGGACATTGTGTAAAACCTGTGTGTGAAGAATTTGCCAGACAACTCTTTGGGGGAGCAATTGATAAAATTAAAAAAACAGTGGGGGCTTTCCCTGAATTTGTTATGTCTCTCTTTCCCCATCTGTGCTCTTTGATACAAGAAAGCAAGAAAGTCAAAGTGTATTCATTTTTCAAGTTAACAAACTTTTATTGACAAATAGTACAGGAAATCAGTAAGACAATTTTATCACTTTAACAACGAAACATGCTATCAAGAATCAATCTAGCCGAGGTATGTACATTAAAAACATTTTTAACATGAAAATTAAAATACTAATGAATGTCATGAGAATGCATTTCTGAAGTTAAGACAATGGAATGGAATAGATAAATGACCCAAACCCCTGATGATACAGCAAATTCAAATATAAATGTATTCATAATTTTTGTTTAGAGAGTGTTATAATTGACCTAATAGAGCAAATATTGACATCTCCATTATCCAGTTATCAAACGACGCAGTCAAATTGAACTTCAAGCATGTTATTGTTAGACATTTAGCCATTCTAAGTTATAATTGGCAGTGTCAGTTTCATCACTTGTTGTAAAACGGTTGAACCACATTCCATTACTATTTACAAAAACAAATTAGTCATGTGTCAACAAGTGAGAACGATTAGACCACATGATTATGTTTTGGATGCGTGGCAATCCTGTATTTTGCAAAAATTGTTTGGTGGTGTTCTACAGAAAACACCTGAGACATCTGACTTCTGAACAATTGCTCATTCACCCGAATTGGCCATAGCTGTCCAGAAGGATCTTCCTAGAAGGTGTGTTTTTGTGAATGACCATGTTGTGTGAAAGGAATGTGGGTAAATTACTAACTCCATATCCTATTGGGTGTGCCACCCTCTCCAGTCCTTAATTTTCTATCTGGAGTCTTCTTAATTTTATCAGGTCTTATAGCCAGATCATACTTGAATCAACCTTGTCTTTAAGCCAGGCCGACTTTATTTCTTAGGATATCCCTTCGTTTCATATTCAACAATTTAGGGGACATTTTAGATGATATACCTTTTGTCTTGTATTAGCTCCTCAATCTTCTGATCTTTTGGACAAGTGGTATCTACTTTCAGTCTCACAATTCTTTCAGCGTGGCATTGTGATGCAGTGGAGTTAAGTAAAACTGAGGTCCATCAACATACAATAGCTTGGTCTTCCCTAATGGGCTAGGGAGAGGTGCCGTAGAATTAGGGCTGACCAGCGGAGTACACAGACTTTTGCCCACTCCACGCTCTGCTTGGAGCATGAAGTTTGGCAAAAACTATGCATACCACCACGTAGTGGAGTTTACCACCCGCCCAGTATAGCATTATGTGCTTCATCATCACAAAGGCTTTTTTTTTAAATATATCATGTGCCTTATGTGCTTTTTGCTATGTTTTCAATGTTACTGAGTAAATTTCCTTACTTGCCGCAGTGGAACACAGGCCACCACCAAATCCTTGTTTTGAAGGAGGTCAACGCAAGAATGCACACCACTGAACTCAGTTCTACCACCTAAGCCTCGCTTTCAATGAGGCCAAGACCACAATGTAACAAAGACCAGCACAGTCTTCATTACCTAAGTGCTACCTCTTCCATACCTGCAGGCCACTCTCTGTATCCCACCGCTGCAGCAATAACTCTTTCGCTTTTTTACCTGAGTCTTACAAAAAGTCCAGTCTGGCTTTGAAGTCACACCATGTATGTGTGCAATCACAGTGCATTAATGGGTTGGGACTTGTCTATCTAAGGGGCCATTTTAGAGTCGGGTAATGGCAGAGGACAACATTGATAAGGACACCTTTGCCTCTATCCAAGATGGCTCCACTCACACAATTAATTGATTGCTTAATTGGAGTAACATCAGTGCATTCCTACACGTGTTTTTAACCCTGTCAGCTTATTGTCGTTTGCCCGTGCATGTTGCTTGACATTGGGAAGTCACGTCCAGCTCCTTTCCAAGCACCTTCCTCCTCGTGCACAGGAGCGTGTTCTTCGAGCGCTGCACTGACGACAAGAGCCGGAGGATCCTGGACAGGCTGGTAAAGTAACGCGCAAGCAAAAAAAACACACAACAGAACATACAAATACTACTTTCAAGAAGCTTTTCATGAAAATAGACCATGTGAGACATATCTCCCCACTGCATCTGACTCTGATTCTTACCATCCCAATATTGTTCTTTCAAAGATTGCGACTGCTTCATAAAGCTGGATATGCAGCACTATAATGCAGAAAACGACATATGCAAATATTCTGCTAAGAGGAATACATGGGAAAGAGTGTGGGAGTGATGGGGATTCCTGCCAAGTTATTGAAGTGCAACTGTTAACAGTCGGAATTTGGGTAATTGACTGCAGATACAAAGGCTCTGTAGCATAGGAGCAGTCCTATAATAATTTGCGCTGCGTGTTTCCTTCGATGAGCGGCTTTGAGATGGCATACAAATGTTACTTTGAGCAGGCATTTGAATCGACTTCTAGTGGAATGTTGGACTCTGAGATGTCCTGAGATGCGAAGAACTGTTCTGACTGGAGCTCTTTGTGGAGGGGCTCTGAAGGCTGTGATAGTGATCACCTCCTCTTCCTTCCAGTCTGTGTTCCTCTGCACGGCTTGGTGACAGGCCGGTCTGGGGTATATTTGTTAAGTACACTCTCACTTCAGCTTCCAACCGATAGTACCTGCCACTCAGAGCGCTAAATGAAATGTATGCCCCATTAGCCGAGCCACCTGTGCCATTACCTGTGGTCAGCTGCAAAATGATGACACTTGGCGTCCTCTCTTCTAATCTATGTACAGAAAGTTCTGTTGCCATCATGGGGGAACAGTTTATGTGTAATAATGTCCTGCGTATACATGAATATATGTGCGTATTGTAAACGTGATAAACATTTTATTCAATTCCATGAAAATGCTTCATTGGTTCAATGCATTCGCCTCTGCTGACTTCAGTGGCAACAGGAAGCTCTTATGTTCAAATCCATTACTACAATTCCACCAATCTCAGAACTCCGCGGAATCTCGCAGAGTTTTTCGGTAACTCCACGGAATTCCGGTGAGTAAAACTCCACGAGTTCCACCCACCCAACCCCACTTGGTGGAAGTAGATCTTCTGGGGTATCTGAACATGAACAAATCTGTCATCCATTTGATTCTTGCGTCTGCCTGAGACTGGCTAAAAATTATAAACATTATGCCGTTTTGTTTGGTCAGGGTCTTTTGGAGGGACTTTAGAAGTGCTCATCAAAGTTAAGAGCTCATTTTTAAGTTTGTGAATCTCTCTTTCTGTGTCCTTACCATACTCACTAGTTCTTAATATGTGGGGCTGACAGCACCTCCAGAAGGTTATAACTTGTGGGTGTTTTAGGACCGAATTGTACATGTTAGGATTAAAGCCAGTAAATGCTCTTACCTGCAGTCTCAGGGCCGGCAACCCCCAAACCCCCCTTTTCAATTGCCCACCACAGGGCGGCAAGGGAAACGAAGATCTCGCCAACAGACCCCGCCCCCACCCCTCCTGCTCTTCACTCTGGCCGCCATAGGGCAGCAAACTCAGAGACCACCACAGTATAGCTACGTCACTGCCACTAAGTGAATGGCGCTGTTAAATTAGTGTATCCCATGTTTACTGATGCAGTCTAAAGAACTAGAAACAATCTTAGTTTTTGTAGTTGTGTTGCCTGTTCCGAATGTGTAGGGCACCCTACTTGTAGGACCTGTCTATGCAATATGTAGCTTGCTCTGTGAGATCCCGCGGAACCTCAAATGAAGGCTACCCTCACAAAACACTCCCCAAGTTAGTACCTCTCCACGCCATCACTCTGGATGCGGTAGAGTGTGGAAAGTACCATAGGTGCCTTTGTGTTTAAACAAACATGAGAGAGTATGTGTCGAGTGATTTTAACTGAGGCTAAGGCCTAATAATTGGCTTGCCCCTAGCAGCTATAGAAAAAACGTGTAAGGAGTAGTTTGAATAGGCTTCCTCCTATATAACATCTCAATTAGATGTTTCAAAATTGTGTGGATTCGACCAGTGTATACCAATATACAAAATGAATTAAATGTAGTCATTTTTTAAGACCTGGGTAGAGAAGCCACTTTACAAGGGGTGGCGATTTTTAGCCTTCTATCAAGATCAAGTTATTTAGCAATTTGTAACGAAAAAAGTGAAAATAGCAGTTGCCATGTTGCGTAAAATAGGAGAAAGTGAAAATCGCTCTTTTTCTGTTTTCATATCATCCATTTTAAAAGTAGTCAGAAACGGCCTCAGGCGCTTACAGCTACCGTGGACTAATGTAGTATGAGGTATAGTTGAGCGAGCTTCTTGGTTTCTTAGTTGTCCTATCTCCTTGTTTGCCTCGTTAAAAAAAAAGACAAACATTCATCCGAATCAGCTGGACTGTTTGACACCGGTATTGTGATAGTCACCCCATAAATAAAGCCACTTGTAACACCTTTTTGCAGTTGCTTCACAAAATCACGGGGTTTGCAATTGCAAAATCTTGTTCGGCCATGTACTGAACGCCACTTACAAATGGGAGAAGCTTTTCAGATATGCAAAAGAGGTTGTGCGAATAGTTCTGAATTGCAATTAATAGGGGTCAATTTCGGGGCGTCTCTTGATAATTGCGTTTTGCAGTGGTATGCATCAGTGGTTACTGATTGGAATTGTGGCTGAAAACCATTGAAAAGTTACCAACATCTCAAAGGGATTGGTAACTGATTCACAGAGAGGAAGGTGTCGACATAAGAAAGCTTCCTCTTTGGGAATCCTGTTATTCATCTTTGGAGGGAACAGGCAGGTTGTCCAGGGTATCACAGTTTGTTCCCCTGAGCGATGTCAGCTCAAACAGGAAGCATTTTTTTTGTTCTAAAAGGAGCACCTTTAAGGAACACAGGATGAATTTAATAACATGTTTTCCATTTGGAAATGTGAATGTAGGAAAGCAGTAATGTAGTTACTTACATGCCACCCAACATGTGTGTGGGGGAGGAACAAAAAAAATCTGCCTAATTAGTATTAATTTGGCAAGTCGTTCTTCGTCCCTCCTCCCACAAATGGACAACATTTGATGTGACCACTTATAGCATCGCAAAATTGCACTCCTAAAAATGTGGTGTGCAATTTAAAACTACTATTTGCAACCTGCTGTACATCAGGCCCATATTCAATTAGAAACAGCACAACTAAAAGAGTTCATAGGATGAAAGGGAAAAAAGAACAACCCAATCAAATCCAATAGTCTTAGTCTTTCTTCGATGTCAGTATGAATACATATATCCATTCTTACACATCAGCTGGGAAAATTATATTCATTAATGCCATTGTGCTGGTTATATACATTCTTTGGTGCCAGTTTTAATAGTTACTTCATCCTTTGATATCAGTACAGATCCATATATTCACACTTTGATATGTGTTGATAGTTACATTCATTTTATGTGGTCATGGATAATTATATTGATTTGATGATGCGATCATGTCAAATTATATCGACAGATCCATTCATTCGCTAATATCAGCCTGGATATAGTTTCATTCTTGGACGTCAGTGTGTAGACCTGCCTTTACTCTTTGTCAGCGTTCATAACCCTTTAATTCTATGATGTCATTATGGATAATTAGTATCTGTGCTTTGATATCTGAGTGTTTAGTATATTTATTATCTGGTAGTGTGGATAATTTGTTGTATCCTTTGCATTGTGGTTAGTTATGAGCACTCTAGCGCGTCACTGTTGGTAGTTACCTCTTTCCACTGATGTCATGGTGAGATCTTGGCTGGTATGCAAAAAAAGCACTACCGGACCCCGCTACCCTTACAAACCTCCGTCCGATCTCCCTACTCCCAGCCTTCTGTAAACTTACAGAGAAAGCTGTTAACAAACAACTTACTGTCTTCATGGAAAATAATAACATCTGGCATCCCAACCAGGCAGGTTTCAGAGCCCAACACTCCACAGAATCAGCCCTGATCTTTTCCTCCGAAACTCTCCGTGGAGCATTAGATCAGGGAAAGAAAGCAGTCCTGGTTCTATTAGACCTTTCCGCGGCGTTTGATACGGTGTCTCATGCCATTCTATTAGACCGACTAGCCGCGGCAGGAATTGTTGGAACCGCATTGAACTGGATAAAGAGCTTTCTCGTGAATAGAAGACAAGTTGTGGTCTTAGGACAGTACAGATCAGAGGAAAAGTTAGTAGGATCTGGAGTCCCTCAAGGATCCTGCTTAAGTCCCACACTTTTCAATATATACATGGCCCCGCTAATCACTCTTATCTCATCCTTTGGCATAGACACCATTGCATATGCAGATGATACTCAGCTCATCCTAATACTGGAAAATGATACCCAAGAAGCCGAAAGAAGGCTCCAAAGCTGCCTTACCGCCACTTTCAAATGGATGAACTTGAATCATCTCAAGTGCAATACTGGGAAAACAGAAATCCTTCCCTTTGGTAAGGATAATTTCTTCAATCCCTCAGTATGGTGGCCGGATGATGCTATTGCTCCCCCTAGCACTGCCTCCTCAGTCCGTAACCTAGGGATCAAATTTGACCCCACCCTGAGTTTCAAACAGCAAGCCACAGCCGTAGCAGGGACCTGCTTCGGAATCATTAAAGGACTCAGGAAATTCTACGACCTAATTCCCCTTTCTGCAAGGAAAACGGTCGCAGTAGCCCTTATCACCTCCCGCATCGACTATTGTAATAGCCTATACGCAGGGACTAACAAAGAAGTCCGCCATAAATTACAAATTGTACAGCATGCGGCTGCCAGATTAGTACTAGGGTGGAAAAAGAGGACCTCAGCTACGGCAGCAATGAACCTCTTACACTGGCTGCCTATTAACAAAAGGGTGCTCTTTAAAATTCTACTGATCACCTTTAGGGCTTTCAATGGAAAGGGACCCAACTACATACTAAAAATGTTTAAACATTACAACCCCACGCGATGCCTTAGGTCTCAAACGGCCAATCTTCTTATCATTCCTAAGTTCAGACTCAAGACTAAAGGAGGAAAATCTCTGGCAGTACTTGGGTCCAAGGCCTGGAACCTTCTTCCCTCCTCCCTCCGTCAAAACTCTACAGAAGCGACTTTCAGAAAGGCCCTCAAGACTTGGATTTTTGCTCTCCCTGAATGGCAGTGCAAGAATCTAGTCTAATTACCTTCCGCATGTATCATCATCAGGATCTGATTCTTCTCTACAGCGCAAAGATGCTCCCTGGAGTGCAACCTGCGCTTTATAAAAACCCCATTACATTACATTTACATTACATGCGCATTTGTGACTCTAGCTGTCATTGCCATGCCTCTTATTGTATACATGGCTCTTGTAAATTGCATACTGCTTTGCCTTTTGTTACACCCAATAATAGATGGTTTCTGGTTGTGAAGAAGAGGCTGGGGAGCACTCACCAAGCTCTGTGTGCCTTTGATAATTGACTCCAGCTGTTGTTTTGCAGCATGTGACACGAACAAGCTCCCCTAGGTGGATTTCTGTCTCTCTAAACATGAATGTATTGATTGCCTTATGTGTTGCTATTGTTATATTTCTCCCTCACATGAATGCATGACATATGCAACGTGTTTGTTGCGTTTACTGTGTTCTTCAGATGTCCTGTAATCAAACAAAATGTACATGTTTCCGAACTACTGGAAGGCTGTTAAAACCTTGGTGGACAAAATATTTTTATGAATGATATAATGTTAGAAAAAAATATGCCCTTATTAAATGGGAAACTGGAGACAAACATAAGTATAAGGTATTTTAGCAGTAAAATTATAAAGTCACATCTGAGATAGCATTTGTGGGGAATTTAATTATTTGCTATTTTATTGTTCTTCAGAAAAAACTGTCCTTAATGTGAACAGACTTTTCTCCCAGTGCGTGTCTATTTCCTGCCCGGTCCACATGCCTCGCATGGCAGGAACAATGAACGTCCAAATACCACCCCCCAAATTCCACGGACCTTCTGATGTTCATCCACAGGCAGCCATGTTGTGGATGGGCTGAAGATCAAGGGACAGCCATGGCTAGAATCCCACTGATTTGCAGTGTATAACCTTATTTGCCAAGCCCTCTTAGTGATCCTGAAAATGTCTTCCATGTTTGATTCAGCAAAGATAAACCATTAACAAAAAAAATTATAATAGCCGTCATTAACCCCAAATATGCCATTCACTGCCAGTGGAAAGTGTTGCATTTTTGAATTTAGTAAATTCATGCTTTTTTCACATTAGCTCTAGAAGAGAGACCTTCTCAGCATCTGCGTTAGAGGTTGTCATGGATGTTGTTTTACTGTTTTCATCCAGTCACCTATTGTTTTTTCACAGGTGATTGTAGCTGTTAGTGCCTCAAACATTTTTAATTATATGGAACCGCTGTTTTGTATTCTAGAAAACCTCTTGAGGCTCCAAGGAACAGTAAACACAGATGGCTACATGTTTTGTTTAAGTCAGGTAGAATTACAGCAAAACTTGCATTTTCACGGTATTTTCAACCACCTGTAATGCAGGTTAATGTCTAAGGTGAAGTACTAATCATGCTCAGCAGTATACTACCCTTTGAGTTTACTGCATTGCAGAAGATGTTCACTTTTCCCTTTTTCTCTCCCGAATGCCCAAACCTTTAATTGTTTATTCCTTTCATGAGCAGGCCTGGCTTGTATCTCGCGTACACATTTGTCTATCTGCTGTTCCCTGCACTGAGCACCATGAGTTGCATTGTGTCACTAATGCTTGATGGGCATTGCTACAAACACTGCCCAGGTTGAGTCAATTTCGTTCACCACCTTTTTGTGTTTTGTTATGAGCTCTGCATACGGTGTGGGACCTTGAAGTGTTGAATGCACTTCTTTCGCACCGTCTGTCACTTCTGCTTTTGGAGTTGTAGTGCATTCACCAAAGTGGATAAACATACCCCATCCCTTCTTTGCTGGAGTAGTTATGTTTACTGATCACATTCGCAGTGGCGGCTGCTCCATTAGAGCGGAGGAGCGCCCCCCCCCCCAAATATAATTATAATAAAACAAGTTTTAAACCTGTTATATTATCGTTTTATTTTAATCCCCTGGCCCCGCCCCTAGGACTCTGACGAGTCTTGGGGGTGGGACCAGGGGATGGTGGGGGAGTGGTGGGCACTCCCTTCACTGCGCATGAGGGTTTTGCAGGCCGTCTGAGGCCGGCCAAACCCTCATGCGCAGTGAAGTTCTCTCCAGCTGCGTTGCTGAGGCTGAAGAAAGCAGGCACATGCTCCTAGTCTGCTTACGGGCCAATACTGACGCTGCCTTCATGTAGCATCAGGATTGACTGCAGTGCATTCTGGGAGCCTGTGCCCAGATGAAGGAAGAGCGCGATGCTGCAGGAAATGGTGGCGAGTTACTTTTTTTCTTTCTTTCTTTCTTTTTTTTTTGTCCCCCAACTCCCCCCTCCCCACTCCCCACTCCCTTCTCCTTCTCCGGCCCGACGTATTATGTTCGTAATGTGAAACATTCTAAGCAGATATTAAACAAGTATTTTTCCAAACATTCTATTAACTTGAGACTTCCTGAAGTCACCATGTTTTACACACAACAACGCTTGTTTAAGCAAATTTTAGGGGGCACCCAAGTGAGCCCTACTATTGCGTCAGCCAGGTAAAAACAGTACATTTAATAATTAACATTTTCAGATAAGTAAATAGGATTTTTCTTTGAATGCAGCTTCTCATAATTCTAATAACGTGTATTTTATGTATTGAGACTTTAGATTTCTTATTTATATTCATTATAGTCGGTAACTCTAAAATAGTTAAATAGCGCTATGCAGTTTGCAAGAAAGTACATCGAAATTATAACGGTAATGTTGTGAATGCAACAAGTGCTGCTTAGCTGTATAAATGCAAATGTATTTTAATTTGAATATATTTACAGCCAGTATTCACAGCCTCTCAGAAATTGCAGTGTGATCAGTTTTTCCTAATTAATATTTCTATGTTGTATGGAAAAAATTGAAATGTATGCTTTTGCCGGAATAAGATATGGCTGTGAAATATTAAGGCATTTCAAAATAGGAGAATAATTAACCTCTTGAGTCTATATCTTTTCTAAGGTATGTCGTCTCTTCAGTATTTTAACCTCTTCATAGCCACTTGGGTGAGCCCCTAGAAGCAGAATGTTTTGCTCTGTTTTGGCTGCATATATAGTTAACTCGATATTAACACAGCAACAAATAAAGTTCCAAAAGAATAATGGGTATAACAAATGTTAACTATATCAATTGGTTAGTTAGCCATTCAATATTTAGGGATGTATGTCATTACATCGCATACTAATACCACGCGTGCCATTACAACGCGGGTATTACTACTATGCCATTACTTCGCATACTTTCACCACGAGTATGCCTTTAACACACATGCCATTACAACGCAAAGGCATGCATGGTAGAGCTATACCCGTGGTAAAAGTATGCAAGGTAAGTGACAACCCTACACCTACACAACACACTACTCCCACCCCTACACTACCCCAACCCTAAAACACTACTACACTACAACACTACCCACACTACTCCCACCACTACACTAAACCTAAAACACTACTACACTACCCACACTACTCCCACCCCTACACTACCCTAAACCCTAAAACACTACTACACTAAAACACTACCCACACTACTCCCACTACACTACCCTAAACCCTAAAACACTACTACACTACCCACACTACTCCCACCCCTAAACCCTAAAACACTACTACACTACCCACACTACTCCCACCACTACACTACCCTAAACCCTAAAACACTACTACACTACAACACTATCCACACTACCCACACTACTCCCACCACTACACTACCCTAAAACACTACTACACTACCCACACTACTCCCACCCCTAAACCCTAAAACACTACTACGCTACAACACTACCCACACTACTCCCTCCACTACACTACCCTAAACCCTAAAACACTACTACACTACCCACACTATTCCCACCACTCCACTACCCTAAACCCTAAAACACTACTACACTACCCACACTACTCCCACCCCTACACTACCCTAAACCCTAAAACACTACTACACTACAACACTACCCCCACCCCTACACTACCCCTAACCCTAAAACACTACTACACTACCCACACTCCTACACTACACTACCCTACCCTAAATCACTACCCCCACCCCAAGCACAATCAGCCTTACCTCTTTCCTTGTGGTTCCAGCGTCGCCGTCTCTGCTCCCGGTTCCTGCTTCCTGTGCCGTCAGAGGTCCGCTCAGAGGTCCACATCGTTGTGAGGAAACAGCCTCAGTTTCCTCACAATGACGTGGATAGCCATTACATCGCATGCCTTGTAAAAGCGCATGCGATGTAATGGTATGCGTTGTTTTTACCATGCGTTGTAACATCGCATGCGTTGTAACGCATGCGATGTAATTGCAAAGCGTGGTAAGAACCACGTTGAAATAGCTGTTCCCCAATATTTAGTATGCAAATGCATTTACAAAATGGAAATATCCAAGAAAGTAAACGGACTGATTTAATAATAATCAGACACTCAGTTATATATAGAGTGCTTGTATTGGCTGGACTTTCAATTAATGTTTGGTTACCAGTCTTAAACTCCTGGGCGTTATGCAGAGAATATACTTTTAAACGTGGGAGATTATTTGTTTAACCAATTAGGTGAGTGCGTTTGCTCTATTGTAACTTACAAGAGTTTGTTTCTACCAAGCTACTACAGGCACGAGCTAGTATATTTTACATCCTGCACCAGGCTGTTCCAAATCACACACTTCCACAAATTATTGTGGGCATATGGCATCTTGATGGATCAGCAGGAAAATGCGCTCTCCTGTTAGATGCGGGTACAACTGCTAAAGATATGAAACCCACTTTGGAGAATGTTGTACTTTATTAAAACTGGGAAACCTCTCCCTGGACCCTGTAAAGCACCTAAGCACTCAGGTGTGATTCCCCACCTACCTTTCCTGTCCTGGTGAAGAACGCCGAAATATGCGAACAGACTAGCAAAACAATTCAAAGAGTTAGCTATCCTACCATTATATACGCGTTTTACCGGAGGTAATTACTTTAAGAACCGACCTGGGGTGGATGGCAATGGGATTGTCCTGGTAGAGAAGCACAAAGCCGTCCTACTCAGAAAATAATATCAGTACAACTGGGTCAGGCACATCACCTGTCTATCAGGGCTGGTCACTACTAACTATTACAGAACAGCCTCTCCAGCACTCATGTACTCTTCACTTGTACCCACCGTGGCTAGGCCTGAAGAGTGTGCATGTTCACAAACGTATTTATGCAGATTTACATCTGAGGGTGTAGAAGAGAGAAGGTGTGTGAGGGTGTGCGCACGCGTGCGTGCATGGGTGAGTTGGGCCTGGTGCCCAACCACGGTGGCCAGTGCTTAATTTGTAAAAACTAAAAAAAAAGTGCCACGGCTCTCGTCAGGAGGCAGCTGCAGCTTGCACCACATTGCCCCTGCCAGCCCTACCAATTATAGTAACCCCACAACTACTAACCATCACACTCCTACAAGTGTGACATTTCGAATTTCCAGGCCACCACAGCTGTAGGAATGGCTTGGGCGACAGGTGATAGTAAGTTTTAATATATATTGAATTAATAATTGACTGTTATTGTGGTCATCTCTAATTTAGCCAGACAGCGCCACCTTGTGTGTCGGTGTCAGAATTCCACGAGGCGTTGCTGCATGTGCTGCCAATTCCACATATAATGAAATGTAAGTCTTTTTCCAGAGCTTGGGCTGAGAATCTGTATTTACTTATTTAACCGTCTGAAAAAATAATTTACAAAAGCATTAGTATATATCCTCATTCCAGAAAGCTGTTTACCTCACGGTTTAAGCCATAATGTGCTGCTTATATATTTGGGCAATAGAGCCATTCAATCTTTTTCGCTGGACTCAAGGAACCCCGTTATCTACTCGGGGGGGGGGGGGAAGGGGGGGGGGGAAGGGGGAGGGGGTGGGGAAAGAGATGGAGTAGACAGCAGCTTGTCAGTTCTTTACGAAGTTAGAGGCGCGTGTCTGCTTTGATTAGCGTCCACCTTTGCTTTTACTTTTCATCCTGTAATATTTGTAAATGTTGAAACCTGTTTACTGCTCTGTGAATATTATGACTGACATTTTTCTCTGATGAATCTTCTAATACCGACACAGCTTTCCGCTCTGGTACCCGAGGAACGTTTTGGGTACCCAGCTCCATTTGTCATGCATCTTTTATTTCAAAGTCTGAAAAATTGTTTATTGACATTTATCGCTTTTAATGTATAGCTTGCTTTCTATAAATACAACGCTGACCTTTTATTTTATTCTCATCCTCAAGCTTACGTGGATAGCCTTGAAGGTAATAATTTAATAAGATACATATATAGCAATATTAAAGCATTTTCTCAACGCGTTAGTCCTCTGTGGTACATGGACGCCACGTTTGCGGTCACATTCTGACTAACACGGAACCGGAAGTACGACAAGGCTGTGCTGTTTTTCCTGTTAGATGTTACGAGTGGAACCAGTGCCGATGGTGCGATGTAGCATGCATCTGTGGCTGCTAGGCCTGCTCCAAGTGCGTTTGAGGTAGCAGAGAACACCGGAGAGGGCACGATTCAGTAACCTGTGTTTTGTAGGCAGGGGCAGCGCTGATCAAGTGGTATTGATGGTTACCTACAATCCAGATCCTCTAAAATGCACATAGTCTGTGAGTGTGCCGGTACTCCACGGAACATTAAGGATCTTGCCTTGACTGTAGACTGATGCTGTTCCGCAGATCTGTGTAACAGGTGTGTGTGTGTGCGTGCGTGCGTGCGTGCGTGCGTGAGTACGTACATGAGGGTTCTTGCAAAGGTAACTAACCTCCGAGACAATGCGTAATTCACTGATATTCTTCTGTGGCAGAATCTGCCTTTCCACATATGAAACTCGCCCCATCATATCTTTTCAAATTACTTTCCGCATTAATCTCATGATGGGTGCAAGGCATGGGGCAAACGCCCTCTGGAGAGGAGTATGAAATATACGCATTCCCTTTTCATCTACAACGCATGTGACCTTTTCCTGATGGGATTTTACCCCATAATCGAGGCAAATCCTTCAATTCACCAATCCCTACCGAGAAAGGAGAACCATTTAGCATCAGTTGGAGACGTACCTTAGACTGGCAATGAAACGAGTTTGCCAGCTAAAGACGGATGTCCCTCCAAGGCCTTTGTTAAATTTTGAATGAATAATGTTACTCTTGAAAAGCATTCACAGTCTTACAGAGGATGCAGAAGACCTGCGAGTGCATGTAGTCGAGCTGATTTCAACCTGGTTGATGCCTATATTTTTTCATGAGACTTCAGCATTTAACTTGATGGTTCAGTGGCTACTCAATGAACGTGACGTCATTCATCCAGAAATTTATCTTAAGGGTCTAGTTTTTATCAAAGACGTTGGGGTCATTGGTCAATGAATGCAATGGAATTGAGATGGTGTCTTTTCCCTAATTTACAGCTCACTCATCCTCGATTGGCCTGGTCCTCTCTGTGCATTAGGCACTATGCATGTGTCGGTGATGGTTGCAGTGCAGTCACTAGGTGCAGGTTGGGCATATTTGTGGCACAATACTTTGCGTTCATTGCCTTCCCACTTGCCTCCACTGTCAACATTCTTGCGGAAGATAATGTTTGAGTACTTTCCTAGCAAGTTTACATAAGCTCATCCATCATCCCAACCCCTGTATGGGGTTCTTTATAAGTCCTGCAATAAAATAGTTTGGCAATAGTGCACCCATTTTACCGATACTTTCTGGGTTCTGTTTTTGTGGATGAGCAATTATCGCATAATTCACAGTCGGAATAGTCATTATTACCTGGTGTATTCTGTACCAAGCTGTGAAACTCAGACTATTGCTGTTTATCCCATGCACACAGCCCACCAGGTATGGCTGGGGTCATAATTTGCAAGCTACATGGAATGTCGATGCGAGATCAAACTTCTGATTGTGCCTAAAAAGGGATTACTGCAAAACTTAAAATGACTACCTAATAGTGAGGCACTGGTCAGCAGTTGCAGAAGTTGACTGCCCCCACAGCATAGTTAAGTGCTGGTGCTCTGAATTTACAGCACTATTGTCTCTCCAGAGACACAGAAGGAGAATCCACCATTTTGTGATTTTAACATAAATACTATATTTAATAAAGGCTCTACGGGTGTCTGTAGTGTGACTTTGTAATGCAATAATACCACTATTGGGCTGCTTTGGAATGCATGTTGTGAAGCATGTGAAGAAGAATTGGTGGAGGATGGAAGCAACTGGAAAATGTATTGCAACCTAGAAACAAATGAGAAAAATTAGAAGGTAAAAGATGTTTTCAGGTTTTTGTGGCGGTCGGTCTGTTTATCGTTGAGCACGCCAGTGAGACAGTTCCAGTTAACATGTAAAGTATTTTTCTGCAAAGCAGTGGCATAGTGGGGGGGGGGTGGGGTGGTCCACCTTGGGCGGCACACGTTTTGGAGCACTCACCTGCAGCCGTCACGGGGCAGCAAACGCAGGAATCACCAGCACCTCCCCGCTGCCACAGGGTGACAAATGCAGGGACCGCCACGGGCGGCCAAAGATCTAAGTACGCCACTGATGCAAAGTACTGTGTTTTAAATCCAGACACAACCACCAGGTTGTCATTAGGTGATCTCTTTTTTGCCTGAGTTGTATTTGGAAACTAAATCCTAAAGACCCTTGAGATAGTGGATCTATCCCTGAACAGCATGGGCTGTCTATCGGTTTCGTTCCTAAGGTGCAGATATCCTCCATTGTGCTCCACATCATAACCACTGTTAGAATCCGGGTTCTCTGGTTGCACAGGTAGGTACTTGTGACAAGCAGGGAACCTTCACTCTAGTCAGGGTAAGGGGTTACACTCCTAAAATAACCCCTGCTCACCCTCTAGGTAGCTTGGCGCGAGCAGACAAGGCTTATCTCAGAGCTTTATAGGTTAAGCATTTGTGAACACATACAGTAACCAAGTGACAACACTACAAATGGACACCACACAGGTATTTATATTTAAAAATAAGGATTCTTTATATAGGATTATTACAAGACCATTAAATGATTAAAAATACACAATACGGTTGCTTAATTGCTTAGTTTCTCTTAAGTTCTTAAATGCGACACTTTAAGTCAATGTACCTTAGATGCAACACGCAGGGCAACGAAAGTGTTGCAGCGATGCAGATGCGTTGAAATTCTTGGTGCAAAAGTAATAAAGACGGGATCTTCCAGATGCGTTACGCTTCTCCGATGTTGCGAGAAGGCTCGACTCGATGCGTCAGCTACATCGGCGTCACCTTTGGCGAGATGCGACGACAGCGGCCTTGGCAGCGGCACTCTCCTCCGACGTTGTGAGACGCTTCCGCTTGATGCGATGCTGCAGCGGCGACACCCCCTTCTGCGAGATGCGACGACAGCGGCTCCGACGGCGGCACGCTTCTCCGTGGATGCGAGGCGCTTTTCTGGATGCGGTGCAATGCGACAACTACGATGGCTGCGATGGCGACACGCTTCCTCCTCGATGCGAGACCCTCCTCTCGATGCAGTGCAATGCGACGGCTACGATGGCGGCGATGGCGACACGCTTCTTCGGCGTTGCGAGACACTTCCAGAACGATGCGAGACGCTTCCGCTCGATGCGATGCTGCAGCGGCGACACTCTCTGCGAGATGCGACGGCAACAGCTCCGACGGCGGCACGCTTCTTTTCCTTGCGTCGCGCTTCCAGCTCCTTGCGACACGCAGTCCCTCAGAAGGCCCAACAACAGCAGCAGGCACTTCCAAAAGTCTCTGGGGAGCCGGAGATGAAGCCCACTGGTCCTGGGACTTCGTTCAGGGGGCAAGCTCAGTTCAAGCCCTTGGAGATCTTTTCAAAGCACAAGTTGAAGCAAGGTCTTTAGTAGTCTTTCTCCTCTCCTTTAGCAGCAAGGCAACCACTGCAGGCCAATCCCCCAGGTCAGGGACAGTTACTCCTCCTACAGCTTTCCCAGTTCCGTCTCCTCTGGCAGAGGTTCTTCTTGTTTCAGCAGGATCTGATCTAATTTCTTGGGAGCAGGGTCCCAATACTTATACCCCTAATTCCTTTTTTCCTCTGGGGTAGGGGGGCCTTTGCCCGGTCCAAACCAGTTCTTGAGCACTCTGTTGACATGACTCTGCCTTTCTATTCAGGGTGCAGGGCAGAGACATCAGCCGCTCCGCAGGAGGTGGAGCCAGCATTGTGGTAGCAGAGCACAACCCTATTCAGAGGCCAGGTGTACTCCTCCCACCCATCTGACTGCCAATCTTCCTATTCACCACCAGGCTACCTAGCCCTGCCCCTCTGGGGTTCCCCAGCCCTGTCACTCACACATCCAGACAGGCAGATACACATCATAGCAGAGGCAGGCTGAAATGGTCAGGCAAGCAAATACCAACTTTCTAAAAGTGGTATTTGCAAACACAGAATATTAAAATAAACTTTACTAAAAGATGTATTTTATTATTCTGAGTTCAGGCATACTAAACTCGAATTTCTACCATGTTCCCTGGGTCTGTTAGGATCATAGAATGTAACAATTCTAGCAGCCCATTCTGGCCTATGGAGAACAGGTAGCCTTACAATAGTGAAAAACGAAAATGGCTGTAATTCACTATTAGGACATGCCACACACATCAGGGCTTGTCCTACCTTATGCTTACAATGCACCCTGCCCTTGGGCCTACCATAGGGGTGACTAATATGAAGTTAAGGGAAGGTTTAGGGACTGGGAAGTGGGTGCACTTACCCAGTCAGCATAACAGTACCAGACTGTATGCAGGTTCTGCAATGGCAGACCTTAGACATATTTTACCAGGCCGCTTCGGTGGGTGGCACAACCAGTGCTGCAAGCCCACCAGCAGCATTTGTATTTACAAGCCCTGGGCACTCCTGGTGCACTTTACTGGGGTCTGACAGTAAACCAAATAAGCCAATCATGGAATCCAACCAACATATACATTTTAAATAGGGAGCACTTGCACTGTGGCACTGGTTGGCAGTGGCACAGTGCTCTGAGCGGCCAACACCATAAAAACACATGAGGCACAGCGACAAAAAGTGGAAGGGAGACTCACGCCAAGGTACCAGGTCTAACAACCACATTATGGCCCAGTTTGTGCTGATGACTTAGCCAGTCGGACAAATTGGTCTAAAAGGCACTTGATCACTCCATCATGCTCTAGAAAGGTGACCAGTGTCTAGGAATCATAGGATTTCATATCAAAATATTCAGCAAGATATTTGAAAGCACCAAGAATGTAATATTTTGGCAAGATGATTGCCGCCTCCAAACCTTTTGTGATTTGTGACTGACATATCGAATAGAATCAGAGAAAGGAGCTATTTGACATATGGTGCTGCGTAAACCACAGTGTATCAAAGACCATACCAATGACAATATTTCACTATACTCTAGTTTCTAATTAAGATCTGTAATCCAAACTAAATTCCATAGCATTACACTCTGCATATGCAACAAATGTTCTCATAGCGCACGCGTATGTTAATTCAACACCAGCCGTTGTGACTCTCGTCCCTCCATGAGGATTGGATCAAAAGGAGTAGCCCTACGAGAGTGCTCTAAGGACACATTCTATACACACACAAGCTCCGTGCACAGATTAAAGCGCCGAGACACTCACTATGCCACCCAATACAGACCAGGCCATATAGCAGACAAATGGAACATCACCCACACACGACCACACTTAATATTGTTGGCTCTAGCCCATAATATGCATCCACCAATACATTCACTGTACATTACACACTAACACAAATTGACGCTGAGACTTGCTCAGTCCCAGTAAACCACAGCACTAAAAACGACAAGAATAGCTGATGATCACTGCGCAAGTGCCAATAATATAACATTTAATCCTGCCAACTTGGCAATATGCTTTGGTTGAGTTAGTGGATAATGTAATACCGGGAGCAACAAGTCAGGCTGGGCCATGTGGTGTAATACAGAAAAATCGTCAGTGATTGACAGTTCTTCCTCAAAGAATCTGTAATAGCTGGAAATTGTTTCGATCAAGACGTAGCTCATAACATAGACGTCAATCACTCATCTGAATCTTCTCTGTGTCTTGTGATTTATATTCAATACAGCGCTAAGGTGAATCTATTATACCCCTGTCAAATGGTTGAACACCGCGTGGATCAGGAGGGGATGCCAGTAGCTTCACCTGCTTGTCTTGTTCTGTTGCACACTAGTGCTAACTATGTGCTTGCTAAATCCAATCACTGTCCCTATGGATTTATTCTATTCTGGTAAACATTAATATCAATGACAAGGGAAGGTTGACATTCATTTTGACATGAATGCAATTTGTATTATGAAGTTCTGTCCTCGTCAATCTGTGATTATATTAAACCTAGAAATTGAATTTACGATGTCACTTGTAATGCAGACAACAGAAGGCAAACTAATGCATTTTCTAAATAGCACTGCAACGCACGCTTAATTCTCCGAAACGTTTTAATATAGAAAAAGGCAAGTTTTTCCTACGACTTTTAAGGATTAACTACCATGTTTCAGCTGTATGATAAGGACCATGACAATATCATGTTGACAAATAGCTTATCCAGGGAACAAACTGCACACCTGGTAAATAACGATGGCCTGGGATGCAGTGTTTCCCAGGTCAAATGTGCTCCCCATTCCTATTTAGCATCTCAGAATGGGGGATAACGCTCTAGTCAGTTGGGCAACTTGATTACTGTTATGGATTTTCATTTAACTAACACGTGTGTCAAAGGTATTTTAGTACTGGTTCACGTTAACTTTTCCACTTGTAAAAAGCACATCAGTACATTGTGAAGACAAAGCCCAGAACTAGAAATAATGGGTCCATAGTGGCATGGGAAATATGACTGCCCAAGCCATTGTGGGTCTGTGTATATGATTCATTATCACTAGCCTGTTCCATCAATATTGAAAGAGAACGTGCATTCGAAAGTCTGGTATTACCCACAAATATTTCCAACATTAATCCATGCAGATGCCCACATCCCAGGTTGCAATGAGCTTTATCTGGTGAAGCAATGGCTAGCTTGAAGTTCTGTGCAATCAAAGAATATCTAATTAGGTTTTTTTTGTAGTATTAAACACTGTAGAGCATACAGCAGACACAGCTGAGCAACTATGCTTGAAAGTTGCAATAGCAGCTTGTTATATCCTGTGGTCTCCTAGTTCCTTGCTGCTCAGCCTGTGTGAATGTGATGGAATAGAATGTTTATGAGTGCATGGTTTGGATTAGTGGCCGGTTGGGAATAAATGGGGCTGAGCGGGGGGGAACAGTGCTTACCATCTCACTTGTAGCTGAATAAACCTACTTATATAATCTACACTACCGGCTACCGGACTGATTACCTACAAGGGCCGTACAGTGTTTACAAAACAGCTCACGATCAAATCACTTGTGAACTGGGTTGAAGTACAATATCCACAGTGATGTCTTTGGAGACCAGAGCACTAGGAAAACTCAATGATTCCAGCAATATCTTATACTTTGCTTCTTTTCCTCCCCAGTATGCACTTTATAAAAAGATGACGCAGGCTGCCATCCTCATCCAGAGCAAGTTTCGCAGCTACTACGAGCAAAAGAAGTTTCAACAGAGCCGGCGTGCGGCTGTGCTGATCCAGCAGTACTATCGGAGCTACAAAGAATGCGGCAGGATGAGGCAAAGGCGTCGGACAGTCTCCATCGTGCAGCACAGAATTAGGTGCGTTCCATGAGCAGCAGGGCTCTATGATCAGTAACTGCATAACTTCAGCAGTGGCCAACTGGCCTACAGCAATTCCTCGATGGGTTGGCACAACTGCTAGTTCCTTAAGACTAACTCTGTGCCAGTACCTAGTGGACTTTCTGGTCTGCGATCCTTTTAGGAAACCTCCAAAAGTCATTTTAGCCTAAACTACCTCTGCCCTGCCTCTGCATAACCATGAAGGAACGCCGAGATCCAACACAGTCTTCATTTTTATTGCGGGTTAAAATCTCATTGTGGCAGGTAAGCTGTGCTCTGCTGTGTATAGCTAAAATCTGGTTTTTGGTCTCAGCCTCTCCGGTCTGGATAAATTTGTCACACTTTTCTGGTGATATCTTGGTAATGCAAGTAGCCCACATGCACAGCACATGCACCATTATTTCCAACTATTGTATTACATTTTTCTACTGTATTGTAGAATTTAAGAGCTCAAGACTGTCGAGGACACCCGAAAGGCAACATACATACAATCACTTTGTAGAGGATTCATAAAGACTTCTAAAGCTACTGATTTGAACAGTTGTGATATGGGCCACCACACTCAGAATCGTTCCCGAAAAAAATGAGTGCTCTACTCCCTGGATTAACCGCTCTAAAAAGCCTTAAAAATATCAAACAGAGAGAAGTGGGATGGGGACAACCAAGAGTTAACAGAAATTTAATTGGTCATCTGTGTTAATTGATTTTCAAGTATTTCTAATGAGCCAAATTGAAAACTCAGCAGTTTCATAAATCTTGTGTAGTAAAAAAAAAATCTTATTTCATTTTACTGTATTGTGGGTAATACAGTCAATTTATTTCATCCCAGAAAACAATGGGGCTTTTTCAAGGCTAGGCTAACTTTCTCAGATTTGATAAATATTCATCATTCTAGAAATAAGAGTGGCGTTTCTCAAATTCAACGGTTTCCTGTTTCAATTTAGGACAACACATAACGTAATTCTCTCCTAATCTGAGATAATCATTGCCACGCTATATCGATGTGATGCCATGTTGTGTTCGATATCGGTTACAGGCACATACAAGAGCGTAAGCATCACAAAGTGGTACCTACATTTCACATTATGAGAGAACGACTGTGTTTTTTTCTGCTGCCATGCGGCTGTCCTTCAAGCAGTTCTCTGTCACTAATCTTCCTTCCAAACCCCTGCTTTGCTCTGTTTAGAAGCAGTCTACTGACGAAGAAGCAGGACCAAGCTGCTCGGAAGATAATGAGGTTTCTGCGTCGCTGTCGTCACAGGTATGCAACCACTGGGGCATTTTGAAGTATTTTTGCTAATCAGGTCTGTTGCATTATACAGTGTGCCCTATAAGAGTTCACAATTCAATACTCATGGTTATTTGTATGTGTGATGCTCCTTTTACATTATCTTGTGAAACACCCATATATATTCAAATGGCTAAAGGAATTGTTTTACACCATGATCCCTTGATGTGCTTCTACAGTGGCGATGCCTATTTTTTCCTATCATGGATCTATAGTGTGTGCACCCATTGGCACAAACAAAACAGTAAACATTGCCATCCTGGTTGTGGATTCATTAGGGCCGCATGTGTGCAAGCGGTGAGATAGGAGTCTATGTCCAACCTCCTTAAATAAACGTGATATTCTTTTTCTTGATTTGATCTCTGGGCTCTGTGTGCAATGTGCTGCTAGATTTACATTGTCTTTCTTCGCTTCCCCCGGAGCTCTCACTGATGCTGCATTTTGGTGTGGTGATGATTCAATTTAGTCGTAGAGTAGGAAAGACCACTCTTTCTACTGGAAAAAAGAGTTCAGAAAATATTGTGAGCCTTTGTTTACTACATACTTAAATAGCAAGGATCTACTTCTGTAAGAACATCACCACAAATGAGTGCACTCTAGGCCTATGTTACAGAACAGATCCAAGCAGAAAGGAAACAAACCTAATGTTAAGTGTTAGAATAACACTAAAAGCAAACAACTACTCCTGGAGCTTTATTAACTTAGGGGGGAAAACAAGGATGGGTAGAATTCTTTAAGTAATTTCAGACACTGGTAATTTAATTAGGACTGTTTTCCAATCCATCATTGTATTTGCCATTATGGTCCAGAATAGGCAATATGCAAATTAGTATTGGCCATGCTCCATTTGCAACATTCCATCTAAAACTGCCTGTCCCCTGTAGAGCGGATCACAAGCAACGCTAAACTGATTGGTCCTCACCAATATGGTGCAGCTTCAGCCCAATAGCAGAATGAACCCAGGACCCACGTCTTGGCATCCCTGCCACTTAGAGTGTCTATCTTAGAAGAATAAAAATTTGCAATAACGTTGTCCAGTGCAATTGTAATTCCACCCGACCTACGAAATACGTATAAGCTTACTCTTTTGTATGTGCATGCAAGTACCTCATTAAACCCCTCCCTATTTCTCTCTTAACCTCTCCCATTTTGTAGTTAGTATTCCCCATTTTCCAGACACACTCACATTTACTACTAAAACGTATACTTACGTTGCCGAGAGGCTATAGTCCGGATGAAGTTGTCTTCACAGAGAAAGATAGGAAAGGCAGAGGTAGAATCGCCGCACGCACTTTTGTGAATAGCATTTCGAAGTAGTACTACTGTTGAACTATTAAATACAGTACAAAATGCAGTTTGCGAATAGGTCCTGTCCTGCTTACACGGTTGCCCGGTACTCTGCACACCTCTGTGTCTTTACTCTTCCATTCCATACCTGTCCATTCTATTTGCTCCTGTCCTTCTCTGTATTTAGAACTCAGAGCACCTGCATCCTAATAGGACTGGAAGAAATTGAGTGATTGTGCAAACCAGGATCTGTTGTGAAATAGGGTGATTGTTAAAATTCAGGGCCAGTTCTGAGCAAAGCAGTGCCAAGCAGCCACCTAGGTCGCCACAAGCAGTCTGGGTCACTTTGCACATGCAGTAAATGTGGTCTCACTTTCAGGGGAGGACGGCGATTGCAAAATGTCATGTTGTGGAAAGTGGCTACAATTGTTACAGGGGCTTTAGGGTAATCTATTCTGCTGATAAATTCAGTGTGATTTCAGAACATTAAGTAGAAATACCACTAACAATTTTTAGTGGAATAGATTTAGGGTGGAATGAGTGGACTTTCTAATTTTATTTTACAGATGCTTGCGCTAAAGCCAGCATATGCTAATAACAGGCATGCCCCCGGTGGCGTGGAATACTGACCACAGAATTTGTGGGTATTTGGGCTTCTGGGTTAATTTTTTCAAAGGGAGAATCATGTTCCCTACCTCCAATTATAAGATAAGCTATCCTGTTCATTGATTATAAACTTGGTAAAGCTGTGCGTGCATGTTTATATGAAAGGACAACATTTCTATGGATTTTTTTCTATTTAATTTTAATTTTCAGATTTTATGTATCGCTGCTATGGCTCAGGGGTATCAGAGCACTTACAAGTGTATTGTTTGCATCACTCATCGGAAGAAATGATTTGAGTTACAGCGCAGGAAAAGGCAAAAACAGACATTCAAGAGTTCTTAAGCGATCAATAGCTCAAGTGTCTTTCAAAGAGAAGAGTCTATATTTCCATTTTACAGGTAGTATGATGTGGGGTCATATAGAGGGTCGTAGGAAAGGAGTTCCAGAATCTTGTGTGTGGTGCAGGCACTTTTAAATTGAGCTCTCGCCTCAATGGAAAGCCATTGGATGGATAGGTGTGATGGCTAGATAGGTGTGATGTTGTCAAATATTTAGTGTCCAGTAACAAAGCAGGCTGCAACTCTTAGAACTGTTTTGAGTGGAGGTAAGTGTGCGTTTCGGATCCAGAGCAGCCTTGGGTGAAACAGTGCACTCTTGGCCATGGCTGTGATTTGACTCTGGAAGTTGAGCCAATTGTGGAAGATGGAAGTAAGAGACTTGGCATTCGGAACAATGGTGGGTGGCACTCCACAGCGGAGAGTGGGTATATGCATTCTTGTACAGGTAGGTTGGATTTTTTCAGAGATATAAGAAGGAATTCTGTTTTCATAGGGTTGTTTAGTCATAGGTGTTTGGACACCACCAGACAGACTCGGGGGGGCTTTTGCATTTTAACCATACATCAAGCTTCCAGGTAGACAGAGTGCCGTTTGTGGAGAGAAGGGTTGCTCCAACAGAATCAATAGACATCCAGCCATTGGGCAGGCATGCTCAGGCAAATCAGTGTCTGATTGGATGAGGTGGGTGAAAATGGAGCATGAATGTTGATTGGAAAGATCTTTAGGATGATCCACTCAATTATTGGCTCCTGTGTGTATGCTTGATGAACGGTTCGCGAAGCATCTGAGGCTCTGACGTCACAGGAAGCCAGAGTTTGTGCAAAAAAAGGAAGAGGGAAGAAAAGGACTTAGGCACATTTCTCACAACCCTACTTCTCCCCGACAGGTGTGTACTCACTTATATCACAGGACTATTCAGTAGCATTGGAACTAGGGGTGCGGGAGGTGCTAGCACACCCCATTTAACCTCGAAGAACTTCACATGGGGAAAACTACATTAAAAAGACAAATGACATGTTTTTCTTCTGCAGCATTTTCTGTTTTCAAAGGCAAGTTAAAATGTCAGGAAAGTTTTCGGAGAAACTGTTGTTAAATATTTTAACATGAAACCACATATTTATATTTTCCTTTCTATGACTGCAAATAAGGAAACTGTCCTGGGTTCAGGCATGTATAAAAGGAGGATAGAGAATGGCAATTTTTTGTAATACAGAGGTAAATAAAATATGTTACCGAACTAGAAATTCATTTACAGGTATTTTCGATTATCCCAGAAGCATACTAAGCATATGATTCATAATTGTGAAGCGAGACAGTGTAAAAAGATTTTAGTAGGTTCAAAATAAAGCAAGAGATTTTATACAAGACTAAAATTGGGTTGATGTATTAGTTCTCCATTTTCATTATGCCTTTTCATTTAAAATTAACAGCAACTGCAAAACCAACATTTGCTGGGAGCATTTCAGGACATTTTCAGACTAAAACATAGGGTTCCCACTGAAATGTCTTTATTTACACCTGCCAGAAATGCCCAAAGGGAATCCTAACTATCATAAATCGGTTTACTCTGCAGCATAAACCCCACTCCTAAAATTGTTCCAACACAACTGAGAGTATCCACTTCAGAATCAGCATAATATGACTAATATCCTGATATTTACTCCCTTAATCTATAAGTGAGACTGTTCAGTTCAGATAGCAGGGAAATTCTAGACCATATCTGATAGCCACGATTTTTAATTATCTTCGTCTTGCCTTTTCATCTAAATAATTTTTAATTGAATACAAAGTTAGCCACAGGGAGGGAGTGTTTTTCCACGATTGCAATACGGATACAACCACAAAGGATTAATTAAACTAATAATTTTAGATGGGATTAAAATAATGTAACTGGACTGAAATTGTGTTTAATATGAGAATGCTTGTTCACTGAATGTGTTTTGTAATGCATAACAGCTCAATTCTATTGACTGTTTGTCTAAAAAAGGTATACCCACCATGTAACAAAGACTGATTATCCCTAATTTATTCCCAGAGAATGGGAACAATAATTATACTCTACAGTACATGCCTCAAGCTAAACTTTTATTTAGGGCCTGAATTGCTATTAGTATCAAACTCAATGATTCGATCTGTTAGTATACAAGTCAATGATAAACGATTTATCAACATCAGAAGGATGAAAGCCGAGTCTGCCCTTCTGTGATTTGATGCTATGTTCTGGAAGTTATCCATGTATCTCTTCAGGGGTTGCTTCAACCACTTAGTTGGTATATACAAGGGGGAAAAAGCTCTGATTGTTCTTGACAGTCTAGTGCAGTTATGAACCTCTTATGATTTATTGGTTACCCAGCTGCTTCACGCTGAAATTGAAAATTCATTTATACAACGCTTACTACACCCGAAAAGGCGTTGAAACTATATTCCATCCTATATTAAATGTGGTATCGAGATCCAGCTCCCTCCACATGCTTTTTGTTCGCCTGTTCAACAGTGACATTCAGCTGTGCCTTGGAGTGCCATTGGACAATGACATCCATTTTGTGAGAACGTGTCTTGCCACCATTCCATCCTAGAAGAAGGACGTTTGCAATAATCTCTAAAAGATATGGCCTGCAGAGTGAAACCTTCGAGAGGTTTCTCCACCTCTATTGTGATATGCCAAGTCCCTTGGTTTCTACATGGCCATAAACCAATCTTTAAAAGACTACGCCGCAAAATATGCTCATATGGCCCAGTGCCCGAGTTGCCTACTCCACAGAAACAAGCCCTGTCTTCCCGACAACATTTTTTAAGCCACTGGTCAAGCGCTTGTACTTTTTGACCTAGACAGTGGTAATACTCAGCTGACCAGCCTCTCTAGCCCCACCCTGGCACCCCTAAAAGTGGATGCCAGTCTGCTCTACCAGGAGAAATGTCGTCAGATCAACCACCGCCCTAAAACAGACCCACAGCCTTCCGTTCCCGACTGCCATCCTCATAATAATTATAACTACTCTTCCTGTATGGCAAACTCTGCCATTTGGTCTCTATGCCCTGACAGGATATATTAATTGCTATCTAGCTCCAAGGGGCTCATTTTATTGACCTCAGAATCAAAATGCCACCTGTGGCTTGTAACCTGTGACCTTCAGGTTACGCACAGATCTCTCTAAAGGATGTATATCTAACTTGTGTGTTCAACTTGCATATCATCCCAGAAGACCATTTACATATATATAATAAGATTCATTTCGGCAATTGCCATAAAAGCAAACAATCATTTAAACTGTAAAAAAGCATGAAATAAAAACACTTAAAAACATAATAAATAGATTTAGCTTCTTTGGAAGCTGAACTTACACAAACAGAATTGTTAAATGCTTTAACCCCTTGCATGCCCGCCCCTTTCCCCGCCCAGTGCCGCGCCTTTCATTAGCGGGCGGAGTTCATGACGAGCTGGACTCGTCATGGGCACAGCGCCACCGCAGCCCATGACGAGTCCAGCTCGTCATGGGCATTGAAGGGGTTAAAAACTCTTTAAAAAGACAAGGCCCCAGGCCCAGACGGCTTCTCAGTGGAATTTTATTTACATTTCGTTCATCTATTACTCCCACACTTACACACTCTTCTTTCTTCCTTTATCGCTTCCCGTAATTCCACTGGCTCTTTTTCCAACCGGTGATCTGTCTAATACCAAAAGCTGATAAGGATTTACGTTACTGTAACCTATATCCTTAGTCAACATAGATTATAACATTTTCTCGAAAGCTCTAGCCCTAAGATTAGAACCACATCTCCCCATGCTGCTTGGAAAAGAACAATCAGGTTTTGTCAAAGGTCGCAACATCACTGACAATACACGCTTATTCTTTGACATTTTATCTAAATCATCGCATTATCTGGACTCCTTGGCGGCAATTGCGTTAGATGCAGAAAAGGCCTTTGATAGGGTTTACTGGCCTTCTATCTTCCACGCTCTCAAGTGGTTTGGGTTTGGACCAAAAATCATTTCTTTAATAGTCCTACTTTACTCTGAGCCCAAGGCCGCCATATCTACCAATGGCCTCATCTCTCCCTACTTTAATCTTAAACGAGGAGTACGCCAAGGATGCCCCTTGTCCCCTATTCTTTTCAATTTGGCCTTAGAACCCTTTCTCTCAAGAATACGCCAGAATAACTCAATCACAGGTTTTGTTTCGGATCCTCAACAAATTAAGCTGGCAGCATATGCTGACGATAATTTTGTTTTTCTCTCCAAACCACAATCTTCACTTACAGCTTTCATGGGAGAGGTGGAGGCCTATGGATTGGTATCTGGCTATAAACTGAATAGAGGAAAATGTGAGATACTACCCTTAACCAAATACACCTTTAAGGATGATTTTAAGATCTCCAACTTTACTTGGAGCTCTAAACATATAAAATATCTTGGTATCTGGTTCTCTCCCTCTATAAAGACATCTATCTCTTTAAACTTAGACAAATGTTCTGCCAAACTTAAAACTTTGGTTGCAAGATGGCATCCCCTTCATCTTTCTTGGTGGGGTCGGTTGGACACAATCAAAATGATGTTGACTCCAATAGTTTTGTATATCCTTTCTAACATTCCACTTTCCATTCCATCTAAATTCTTTCAAAAGATTAATTTCTATTTTGACTTCTTTTTTATGGAATGCTAAAAAACCAAGAATGGCGTTACAGAAATTAACAAGACCAAAATCTGAAGGCGGTGTCAATTTCCCCCATTTCTCCAATTATCACAAAGCCTTTCAGTTACGACAACTATCAAATTGGACCACTAATCAATCTGAAGATAAACCTCTCTGGGTGGATCTTGAGACCTCATTTTTATCTCCCTTCTGATTTCAGGAATATCTCGCCTTTACTCGCAAACCACAAAAGCTCTCTACTCCCATAATTAAACAATCCTGTAAACTACTATCCACTGCACCCCACTTAGTAGTACATAATTTAGACACTTTTCTCAATTCCACAATTTGGCACAATAAACAAATCCTTCTTAATAGGAAACCTATATTTTGGAAGGCTTGGAGAAATAAAGGTCTACTCTGAGTTCATCAATTTTTAGATCAGGGCGCACCCATTCAATTTACGCGATTACAAATTCTTTATCATTTGCCTCCTTCCTTTAAACCTAAATGTTTGACCTTGCAGAAAGCAATACTTGATACTTCTGCTAAACTCAAATCTTCACCTTCCTCACCCTCCCACCCCCTTTTCCCATGGCATAACCTTTTGCACATAAACCCCAAAGCATCCACCATTTATTCCCGTTTAATGGTACCTCCTGAGATCCGAGACAAAACCAAAGTGGAACTCTCGTGGGAATCCGATCTGGGAACAAATTGGCCTATCTCTTTTTGGAACAGAATTTGGATGAAACTTGGGAAATCATCCAGAGCGGCCAGTACAACACAAACACTCTTCTTTATTTACAACAGATTGTTTCTTACCCCCACATACCTACATAAAATACACAACACAAATCTCAACACTTGCTGGACATGTTCCCAGGTTCACGCTGATCTCCATCATATGCTTTTCACATGTCCACATGTTTTTATATTCTGGAAACAGGTCTGGCACCAAATCAACACTATATTTCACACCACAATTCCACTCTCCCCTACAAACATTTTCCTAGGTTGTTTAACACCGGACTGGAAAACAAGTCAATCCCAGTTACCACTTATTGATTTGTTAATAGCTGTAGCTTTTCAGCAAATATAAAAAAACTGGAAAGATTCCTCTAAATTGTCCTATTTAGCTTGGTGGTATGCTGTATGTCACAATCATCACCTCGATACAGCACTCGTTCATCCTATCTCTCTTGCTACTAAACGTTCTCACCTTTGGGGCCCACTCACACAATTTCTAGAGGATACCGTGAAGAAAACTCCTTTACCTAGTCCCTCACAACATGAAGTGACCAAGCCTCCTTGACCTCCTATTGTTTATTTATAATTATGTTTAATTTATCATTTTCTATAATATATATATTTTTTTATTTTCATTTTATTTAATTGTGTATTTTTATCATGTACTGTTATTTATGATTTCTGTGAACCTTTGCTTGTATTCATATCATCTTCTATATTATCCTTGTACTATTTTAATGGATATTATATATCCTTATTGTTCTTTATTACACCTTCATGTATTTATGTATTAACAAATGACTGCATATATGAAGTATTGTTTTTATGATCATATTAATCTTTTCAATAAACCTTTTCTTGAACTTAAAAAGCATAATACAGAGAATATAGAATAATTAAGATGCTGAAATACCCACAGTTAAAAGTATTTATAGTACCCACAATTGAGACTAGTGGCATGGCGGGGGAGCATCACAACAAATTTGGGAAGCAGGAACTGGATTTCATCCAACAACTCCTTTAACGGTTATCTTCTATTACACAGTCTACACAACTAGGAAACACGAGGGTATTACCGCTATGTACTAGGCGACCATTTACACAAACAAATGTGGTTGCATGACAGGCAGGCTCTACACTCCTCAGCAGAGGGTGCCTCTCCTGTAGTGCCTTGCTCACCAGATTTCAAATTCAAAACACTCTAAAGAATGTACAGAGGCAGGCCTTCATCACATATGTCCCAAACTCTGGAATAAGTTACCCCTACACCTCACAATGTCCTCTTCACTGTGACACTTCAAAAACATCTGAAAAAGAGTCCGTTCACTATCTTCCAGCCTCCCTATGTCTGAGTGCCCTGCCCGTCTAACTGTCCCTTGGGATGTGAATTTGCTCTTCACCATATGTACATTCCTAACGAACCTAGAAACCACACTCTTGGGCTACTTAGCTATGCCAAGTGCGCTCCTACTATCTCAAGCTTGTCTATAATTGACTTCATTCAAAGAAATCGTATAAGAAAGGGAGTTTATTCAAAAACCTACTGATATTTCCTATCTGTGGGTAGCACCAGTTGGGCCTCTACCAGCAGAGGTAACCCCCAGTGGTTAATTTGTGCTCGTGGTTGCAGGTAAGGGGTACCACCATCCATTTATGTGGACCAGGCCATATTTTCCATCATCAGACTTTGCTTGATGGAAATATAGGCAGAAAAGGGAGAAATGAGGAGGCAGAGAAAGATGAGAAAACAATTATAAAGAAAGAAAGCAGGGATTAAAAAGAACTTGCAATGGTGAGATAAGGAGATGGAACATGTAGGGTGGTGGAAGAAAGCGACTTGTTATTGTCCAGCAACGCCGGCACTTAGCTGCACTGGTGGCGGGTTCTAAGAAAAAACATTAGGCTACTGCATATACATAAATATACATACACATACATATTACACAGTGATAGTGGCCTCTGGTCAGTTATTCGTGAGTCAGAGATTCCATTTATCGTTTGCTGAGAAATTTGCCGCCATTGGCACATTTTCATGAAACTTTCCAAAAAAACGTACATCCACCTTCATTCCTTCCTAGAAAGTTTTTGGGTGATCCATCAAGCGGGGTTCAAGTATAAGGGGGGTGTCGAAATACACTCTTTTCCTCATCAAAAAGATATGAAAAAATAGACAATGACATGGAGAAAATGCCTAAACAGAATTACACTTTATTTGGGAGAAAGCAAGATCTTTACTCATAACGCATGTTTTTTGTTATTTGGTGAAAATCTGTTCAGAGGTTTTTGAGAAACTACGGTTAAAAATGTATAGATATATTGACAGTTGGTCCCGGTGGAGTCCCAGAGGATCGCCAACTCAAAAAATAAAGCATTCACATTGACTGAGAAGGCTTTTTTCTCTTTGGCGGTCTTGCTTCCGTGGGAGAGAAATAGCCCAACTGAAACCTGAAAAAAGATGTTGCGGCCGTCATTACAGGTCTTGGGGGCTCTGTCCTTGTGTCTTGCAAATAAAAATAATAAAAGATAGGAGGGGCAGTTTGGAGTACCGCTGGATCTTGTGGTTGGGGGTCGCAGAAGGACAACCCCTGGGGTTGAATTTCTTTTTTTTGTGCGGGACAGACCACTATCCCACAGGAGTTTTGTGGGAACCAGCATGGCTACTGTGTACTCCAGCAGGAGGAGTCCTATGGGAGCCAGTGCAGCCTATGGCTCCCGTGGGAGTGGGTAAAGAATTTTTCAAAAGGAAGAATGTTGGGTGGAGTTCAGTCAGTGGATGCCCACTATTTGGGGCTTGGCTGCCTGTGGCAAGTTGCGCTGAGGGCCTGCGGGCAACCTGCAACGGTGCTCAACCGAAGACAACTGTGTGCAGGGGATTGGCTGCAGACGTGTCCTAATAATATATCACTTTATGTTAAAAAACTATATAAATTCACTGAAAATGGCAAAGGTTAAAAGGGAGTTAGACGTAAGTACGATAATCAGATTTTAACTGAAGTAAAAAAAAAAGCACTTAGAAATTCACAGAAAAAACAAAGGTTAAAATGGAGTTATACGTCAGTCTATTAATAACAAAACTAATATTTTAAAACAAAAAACACTGAAATTCACCAGTTATACATAAGTGACCAGTAGAACTTCCACTGCTATGATGCACTGCTTATGACTGCACATATAACATCATTGACGACATCTGAAATCTACAGTAGTGTAAGTTAAACTGATGTCACTTACATATAACTGGTGAATTTCATTGTTTTTTTTTTTATTTTTACAAATTAGGCACTGGCAAGATGTTGTGTTCCTTGTCACTGGGAGCTCTTCGTCCTCAGAGGATGTAAGTCAGTACTCGAGCAGCACTTTAAAACTCCAGAGTACAGTGATAGTCTGAGCTCCAGGCATCTTCCAAGAATTTGTTTCCCATGAGCATTTCCTGCGTGATCAGAGGCTTAATGAAATAAACATATTAGTGAGAATCACACGAACAGATGTGTTCAGCTCCTTGTTAACAACACTGGCTCATGGGAATCTCTAAGGTTCTCAGGTTTATTATTTGCATCTATATAAGTTAAACTTTGACCTCAGTACTGGCTTCACTGGTCCCCAAAGGATCCTCGTGTCTAAGCACCAAATATGCTTTGGGACAGATGAAGTTAAGACATCTATATGCAATACAATGCAGAAACAAGTATTAATCAAAAATTATCTGCATTTTTTTATTGAATCCGCACACTTTTAAATCTTTATTTCTAGTCAATGTTCCTCTACGCTCCAAGACCCAAAGAATCTACATTTATTTTTACACGTGCCTTCCATGTATAGATATATAGTAGCTCCACAATCCGAACATTCTCATATATTCACATAAATTATGTATACAACATACAAATAAAAATTGTGACCCATACAATCGAGTGAATTTTCTGTTAGGAAATATGATAATTGCTTTTTCACTCAATGTAAGTGTGAAAAAAAATCAATTACAATTAATGAAAAATAATTTAATTTATATGGCATATGCGTTTTCAAAAAATGTATAAGTCTATAATTGCATAGGGAGATTTGTGTGCAATTTTATTTGTTTCACTAAGTCTGTACTTTAGATAAAAGTACAAATCAAATTGCTATTCTAGATGTACGCCTGTTTAACGCTTTGAAAAAATGTGGGGTATTGTTTCAATTTGCAAGACTTTCTGCACAACTTGCACCTAGTTCAGGCAGGTGTAACTTTAGTACTGAAAATAACACTTCTGAATGAATTGAATATGTTTGTGAATCCTCCCAAACGTGTAGTTAGATTAATTTCCATTTCACTGTTCACCCCTTGACCACACACAACTACTCTTGCAGGAGGCAATAATAAATATAAACAAAGAGCAAAGATAGCAACGTTAATGCTACATAAGTTAAAGTTCACACTTGCAAAACTAGCTTTTTGAATCCCTATGCAAGGAGAGGTTGCATTATTTGTGTGCAGTTCAGACTTAGATATGATAATATATTTGTACGTCAGCCTAAAATGTTGTAGGACAAAGTAGAGAGCAAGTAATAATATACATAGGAAGTAAGATTACAGGATAAGAATGAGGAGGAAGAGCACATGGAGAAAGGAAAATAAGAGAAAGTAAAAAAGTAAAAGATCAACAAATAGCAGAACGGAAAAAAAGTTAAAGAAAAGAATACAAGTATACACCATTGTGAATATAACAAAGAATAGAGTGAAACAGGAAAATGAATTAAAAGTATGGTGAGAAATGCCAAAATTGATGAATTGTAATTGAAGGTAGGTAAGTGGCCGAGGAAGGAGTTGTCATGAATATCTGTGCAGAGAACACACAACTACTCCCCATGACCAGCAGCCCAGGCAATGCTGTAATAATCCAGCTCATGGGGCAGACATTTTTCCTATTGATTATATGTGTGTACAAATTGCGGTATCCTTCCGAGACCATAAAAAGAAGTACCATCGAGAAATATCTGTTCAGAGCTTGGAGATTTCAAGGCTTACAGACATGTTATACATACATTATTTCCATTAATATCTATAGTTCTAAGAATAATTCAATTTTAAGTGTTACAGATTGTTTACCAAACAGATCATTCATTCACATATAATGTTTTTGCCTGACAAGTGCAGCTTCAGAGAAGAAGTCCCCGGAGCTCTAGCTGTGGGAAAATATTCTAACATTCTCCAGGAGTGTTGTTTATAAACCTACAACATAACATTTCGTTAGCCAGAGAAGGGAAGATGGTGGTGGGTGTTGTTTTCCTGACAAGGTGCTCACCAGGTGAGGTCCCACTGCGTTAAATACCCAGCATGAACGCTTGAGAGGCGTGTCTGACAAGGGTAGGGAGGGGAGACCTAGGAAAGGGAAGAGTAGGAAATAAAACATAAGCAGCGACGAAGAAAGCCGGGAGGTTAGAAGACTTCCGAAAAAAACAGTTATCAATGAAAGCGTAATCAAATAAAAAAAAAACCAATTTTTTCCTTTTATCATTCCTATCTTCTGCTGACTCAAGTTTATAATTATTCAATCTATAATTGCTGATGTCAATCTGAGTTGCATTATTCCATCTGGGCTTTCCATAACACAGTTTTTGTTGTACTATTCCGTAAAGAAATGTGTGTAGCTCTCAGTCAAACAATTGTAAGATAACCTTGCAACGCTCATCGCATTATTTCTTCCTTTCGCTTTCCTCACTGTGTCAAAGTCTCATGATAAAATAAATAAATCCTTGTTCCCAAAAATGAGTGCCTGCAACCACAGACAAAAATAAAGCTCTGACATCACGGAAGTCCAGCTTCCAGCAGGGTCGGATCCATACCAAGTTTTCAGAACTACCACTGACTCCCAACAATTCGTTTTTTAGAATAATTGAGGTAAATTTATTTAAAGGGGGAAATCTTCAAAATTTGAAATGGATTAAGATTTCATTAAGCAACGCTAGACAACCCTACCAATCAGAGTAACTAGGTGTGAAAACTATCCCATATCCCCCTTCTCTTTAACATCTTTTCTGACATTTTTCGGCTCATTTGATTTTCTTTCTGCATTTGCCACATCATATGGGATTGATTCAGCAGCCGATGCTCCGCATTCCCAGCCGGGGAAACACATCAGTTTTCTGTTCTGTGTATTAATTTGATACAATGCAAGATTTATACAATGCCACCTCTTTGCTAATAGATGTTTGATGTTGTTTTGCTGTCTGAAGCCCCCTTGTGGACCATAGGCTGTACAAAAGGGTGAGTTTAGCTGCTGCTAGTCAGTATAATCTCTTTATTTATTATATACATAAGTTGCTTGGTGCCTGCTTGCATGGGGCTGCGGCCCATGGACGCCCACGAGCATCATTTTCCTGAATGATGGCGATAGTAAAACTTAACTAACATTTATGTCATACAAATACTAACCCTACTGTTCCTCAATAAGGGACAGCAGAGTGCAGTAGTTTGAAATAATGCATGTTAGAGAGCGACATCCAAGGCTACAGATGCCGCCACTGGGCATGCTCTGAAAGTGGTGGAAGGAACTGTCTTGGCCTATAAAAACACAGCTTCGCTCCGGAAGCTCTTTGCAACTTGAATGGGTCAGTTCTGATAGCAACAGCTCAGGTTCTCTTGCATTAGTGGACATCACACAGTTTCTCTCTGCTTCAGTACAAACTAATTCAAATGTACATCAAATCTTGCTTGAAGACTGAGCATTAGTCAGAATAGATCTATTTTGTGGTATAGTGTAAATCTGTCAGCAGTTATAAATAAATTTAAAATGAAATGCTAGCTCAGCAAATCCAAGAGTAATTTACTGTCACTTTGTTCAAGCTAGCATTTGGATACCATTTGGAGGTCAAAATCGTATTTTATTGGTTGTATGCCTCGCAGTGTTACCTCATCCATGACCTTTGAATTTGCTGAAATTTGATTGGCAGAAAGTCTGCGGCACTCTCAGGGCCTTCTACTGAGTCTGTCATCCGCAAAGGGGATACGAGCACATTTCAAATCGATGGCAAATACAATAGTTTCTCCCAAAAATACACCACAAAGTGGCTGTAAGGTTTTCTACATGCCTTCATTTTCTGCAAGTGTTGTCTAGAACACTATTATAGGGATTACAATCATATGTAGTCCACAAACGTTTTCCCCCACAAGTGTGATCACAACTAGGCTTTGTTACCAAATTATTTCCAAACCTCCAAAAAGTAAATAAAATTATATGGTTGAATATTGTAATAGTCTTATACTGCAGCGGACTGTAATTAAGAGTTATGTTTGCACCTGTAAGTAGTAAGGGCTGTAATTGATTAACACAAGTAGAGAAATAGTAGAATCAGGTGCAGGAACACAAACAAATATTGGCATCAGGAAGACAATGGGCTGCCCGTGCCACCTGATTGCTACTATGCTCTGTGCAAGACTACATCCAACAAGTCAACAAAAAAATTGGTGAAGCCATGACAAGTTAATTGAAGGCAAAACAGTAAAACTGCAGAAAAAACAATCAGTAGAGGCACAGTAACCAACACAATCAGTTACCTTTGCCTAAGAAACGATTAGCGTTTTAGAACAAAATACTCCCAGATGAAGACTGTGAGGATGTGTAATTTAGGATGGTGTCTAAGTGCGCCAAAAAGGGATAAACTCCAGACTTCCCATTCAAGAGTAGGGCTTTGAGGAAACCTATGCATGCTACAGCACCAAAGACCCGGGGAATGATACCATCATACCTTGCATGGTGTATGCACTTCCAGAAAAGCTTGCTGAGAGGAATCGTCATTGGATATATTTGCTTATGCAATATGAATGTTTGCTCGATTTTCTATAAGAGATGATAACCTTGAATGTGCAAGAATTGCCAATGCTGTGGACTGCAATGTATATGATAAATTGTGGACTGTTTGTAAATGCATGAAAAGTCTACATTTTCAGGGTGTTCCGCTGAAGGCCTACTGCAAAGTGTGGATAGAGTACTGAGTTGAACTCAATGCGTAGAAGTCTTGACAACTTCGTTCTGCGTCTGTTTGGCTTTGCTTTCCATGAGTGTGAGCTCATAAACTACTTCAGAGAATATCTTGACAATTTGCATTCAATTCTAAGCACTCACAGTAAGAATCCAGCATTACCGAATATCATGGAGCAGGCCTTGTGTGAAGCCATCCAATGCAAGAAGTAGATTTCTAGCTTCGGGCTAGTTTCCATGGATGTCTAATGGCCATTTCAGTTATGCGAAAATGGACGATTGCTGTTTACGATGACATTGCTGCAAATTATTGTCATGAGTGTACCTAAAGCTAACAAATACATGAGTACAGAGATTGTGATTTTGGGTCACTATGCTGTAAAAGTAATTGGGCTGTTTTCACAAAGCTTTTTCCAATATGCCACGGAAAGAGGTCCCACATTGCACACCTCACATCAAAAGTAAAGTAAATATAATGTTATCTCTAAATTTACTGCATACAGCTCATGCAATCATTACACACAAATCGTTTTGAACTAGTTCAGTAAGTGAACCATATTATCACGGTTAGAATATCGTCCAAGGTGAATGTCAATGGTGTGGCTAGGTAAATCCACTGTAAAAAAATATAAATAAAAAAAGTGTTCACAAATATATATTCTAAAGAATATGTTAGCAAAAGAAAATCCCAAATCCACATTTTTGTAAAAAATGTATGCCTCTGCATACATTGTAAAATTTTAAAAAAAGAACCAACTTTTTGTTGGCACTGCGCTGCTGCAGGGCCAATTAAAGGAGGCTGAACAGCAGGCAAAAAAGATGTGTCCGATGACCCCACTCCACACTCTCGTGTCACCTCTGCTCCGCCCCCTGCTCTGTCTGTCCCTCCTCACATCTACTCTGGCCACCTTCCCCATTGCCCTGTGTCTCTCTAGCTCTCTCCCTCCTGTAGCGCTGTGCCTCCAGTAATCTCTGCCGCCATGCCTCCTCCACCCCTCTGGAACAACCTACCCTCTACCTCCTTTGCCCTTTCTCACTTGCCTCCTGTGCAACCCTCATAGCCACATATCTCTGGAGCCACTCGCTGCCCCCTGACACCAGTGCCCCCTCGGTCCTAGATGTCCCTCATGTGACCCATTCTCCAAGTAGCCCTGTGACTCCTGTGTCTCTACCCCACTGCCTAGTTAGTCTAGTGTGCCCTCCCATGTGTCTCCAGTGGCAAAACAATTGACAACCAGCGTTGACACGAGGCAGCCAAATTGAGTGCCAGGGGAAATGCAGGGGTGCACCGTATTATTGTAAATACGGCGCATCTCTGCAATTTCAGAATGTCGGATGCATCGTTATCAATTGTGGTTTAACACAGCGCTCCGGCATTCTGTTGTAAATATGCCCCTTAGTGTGGACCAGCAGAGGTAGAAATGTGACAAGTAGCAGAATACTGACTATCACCAGGGCAGGGGTGGGCATGGGCAGGGAAAGGTGCTCGAAGAGAGAAGCAGTTGGTTGAAACAACTCACTGTTTATATACCTCTCACCTCATCAGGTGCAGAAACAAATCAATTAGCTTCTAAGAGAACTGAGAACAATCATAACATAAATAGAGGTTTTACTGCAAGAAGAAAAAAATAGAGCTATGATAATAGTTATGGTGCACCTACAAAAGAACCCAAATAAAAGTAAAGCAACTCAGTTCACGTTAGATGCTGACCCTTCAACATGTGTGCACCATTATGCAAAATATGATTTTTTCAAAATATTACAAAAATGTAGAACAATTGACACGTATAATCTGAAATTTCCACATACATTGAGTTCTGCTGTGAGGAGTATTTGGATTTTAAAATCATTTGGTAGGTTCTCCTTAATTTAAAATTTGCTCTTCTCTTTGTAATAAAGTATGTAAATAATATTTTCTGTGCTAACATTGCTTTGGATGAGTGGGTACTATATACATCTAGTTAAAAAAAGGAATACTTCAAATAAGATAACGTTTGATATGTTTGAGTTAATACATATGTATGTAATGCCTGTAGTCATGAGAGAGACTTCCATTTTGTCAAACAAATTCCATTATTGTCAAGGATTCCATATAAAGTTCTTTTCACAAGTAATGTATTGCCTTATATTGATGCGTTCAGAGTTTACTCCCTGAGTAATTAGTCACTCACAGGTCGCACTGACTCATAATTTTGAGTCCCTGCCTATAGTTGTAACTCCAGGGTGGAAATTAAGACGTAAGCCAAGAATTTGGTGTCTCTTTGGATGGCCATTTTGGGGTAAGGTCCCGAAAGAAGCAACAGTTATCTCTGATTTTTTTATCATTTTAAGTTGTTAAAGACAATTCTGCCCATTTTTCCAGCAAGTACCATACTTCTCCTTGATAGCACTCATCAATGCACAATTTACATAGGAAAAAGCGTAAACTGGGATGCAGGGGTATAAAATAAAAATTCTGTACATATAGAAACTCAGTTGGGCTTGTAATTGGTAAGTTGTGCCAGTCTGACTTCGTTGCTCCTCTCCTTCCTTGTATTGAATCGTATTACCATTTTTGATAGCATTATCCATATTCTTTGCAAGACCTAAAGTGCTCTCCGAGGACTCAAGTAAGTGACCCTTTCACTTGCTAGGTATGGTGGCAGAGTGTTGTTTCCTTGTGGTCATCTATGTGAGAACATTATCGGTGTGTTTCCTGTGTCTCAGAAGTGTGCTTCAAACTGTTTGTAGCAAACTTGTAATTGTGCTAAAGCGTGGCGTGTAGCAGAGACATGGTGGAGGGATAAGATTGATTTTGCCTATAGCTGCCACTATTACCTTGTTCAATTGACATCTTTAGTCTAGTTTATATGTTAATATGAAGAAAAAATGATGGATCCTCCTAGGATCGTCAGGAGGGCACGCCAAGCATAACTGTACATCCCAGAGTAAGGGGTTCACCCAGAAGCAGACATGATGCAATTCGGGGATAGACCCAGATAGTGTGTTTAAGGGGTCCACTCAGAAGCAGGGATCGCACAACTCAGAACCTCTACAGTAGTAGATCTGTGTGTAACTTTATGTAATTTATTCCACTTCTGATGCAGAACCATGTGTAAGCTCATGTGCTTGGTGTTAAGTGATATCTTTTCTGGTTCCCAAATATGTGCACGAGACAACTCAGCACTACTATCTGGAGTAAAAGCTGAGTTCAATGGGAGGTGATTAGTTAAGAGTCAGTCATCTAGGTATTTGATATGGGGACTGACTATTGCCGTGCTCTGTCCAAGGACTTCGAACATGAGAAAGTCTGAAACTTGTACGCTATTTCAAACAGTTTTAAGAACATGACTTCGTTTAAGATGAATGAATATGTACAGGGGAATGATTATAATTGAATTTGTACCAAGGCCGATATATTGTTTTTATGTGCTTCCATAGTGTGACGCCTGCTAAGCACTAATTGATTTTACAGTGTGCGTTTTATAATTGCAATTAACAGTCAAATCAATCTTTATTCGGATTATACAGTGAATCTATAAAAGAATAAAAGTAATTAAACATCAACACGAAAAATACATTAATAGCAACTCTCTCATATGGGACCATAGTCTTAAACAAATAATTCGATAAAAACACTCAGTAAATTGCATCAGACATTACATCACAGGCATGATTTTTAACACTTAGAATCAAAGGGTAACCAAGTAGTCACCACAGATAAAATCAAAAAGAGGCACAAATATAAAAAATAAAGGCACTTCTGCTGAGGTGTCTCTTGTGCAAACAGATGCAAAGAGTAGCAATCCAAATCTTATTTTATACTTCTTCATGGCGTAGTATTTCAAAATGAGTGATTGATTTCTGTCTCCTAATTGCGGACTTGGGGCTAAATGTACGACCAATTAATTTTGCGACTCGCAAATTGCGACAAATTGCGAGTTGCTATTTGCGAGTCACAAAATTTAATGGTCAACAGTGTCTTAGACACTGTTTTCGATTTCCAATGGGGTCGCAAATTGTATGCCTCATGAATATTAAAGAGGCTATCGCAATTTGCAACCCCATTGGGAAAGGCTAGCTCTCCTAAGGATGGTGGCCTGCTGGGGTCAACAGACCAACATGTCTGGGACTGCTTTGTCGATAAAGCATTTTTTTTCTTATGCAGCCTGTTTTCCCTGGAGGAAAACGGGCTGCACTTAAGAAACAAAAATTAAACTTTTCAGTTTCATTTTTTAAGGGCAGGCAGTGGTCCCTAGGACCACTGCCTGGTCTTGAAAAATATTTGCGCACCCATTCACAAACAGGAAGGGGTCCCCTGGGGAATGGTTTACCACCTAACTGAATTGGTGGTAAACTGAGAGTTTTGTGCGACCGCAAATACGGTCGCAAAACACTCATACATGGCATTTGCACTCGCTATTAGGAAGGGACTCCCCTGGCACGGCCCTTCCTAATAGTGAGTGGCTAACCCTATTTTGCAAGTCTCCAATAGATTAGCGACTCGCAAAATAGGGTTAGTACATTGTGCATTCGCTTTTTGTGCGGTTGTAAATGGGCCAAATGGCCCTTTGCACCCGCAAAAAACAGTCGTACACCTGGCCTTTAATGTAGGTCAAGATTGCACAGCAAATATAAGTCTCATTCAAATTACATAAAAATGTAAAAGCCTCTTGGAAATGAATGAGTCTCTTCGATAAGAATAATAAACGTAAAACACGTGATCTAATGTCTCTTTAAAATTGACAAAATAACATAAAATATTGTGGATATATTGACTTTCCCGTCACATGAACACTTAAGTAACTTTTCTAACTATGCTTCTAATTTTGGGAATGCCACTAAGTAATGAAGCGTCACTAAACGTAGTCAGAATAAATAAAATCTGTCCTGACATTAATTACATTAATCAGGTACCCTTGCATTCCCCGTTGCAAGGGTCCTAGGAAGTATCTATCTACAGTTGGCTTCACTCTGCATCGCAGTTGTCATTCAGCCTCTCTTTTTCTTTTTTGCTATATTGCAGTACGCTGATGGGGGCTGTGATGCTAATATTATCGTCAATTTCCTGCAATAAGTTGTTCACATACAGCAACCATGTGATTTTGTTATAGTGTTCGATCCTTAATTATGTCTCTGGTAAAAATGGTGCCCATATTACTCCAGATACTAGGCAATTTGGCCACTGTGCTGAAATGGATATAATCTTCTATGTAAAGTATATCCAGTTTTTTATGGGTAATATAGGTTGGGGGTCGAACATGGGACTGCCAAAAACCTATGTAGAAAGAGTTCTCCTGAATCTGCAATGCAGTACTGTTAGCTCTGCCAAGTACCACGCATTAGGCGTTAGACTATTGCATTTCAGTGTGGTGATCCGCATCACCGCACTGAAATGCAAAGTCAGGCATTATAGTGCCGCAGCTGTCAAGCCGGGAGCGCAGCAATAATTATAAACACAGCGTGTGCTGCTGCCGGCAGGCTTGGGGCTCCTTGGCTCAGCTATAGCTCAGTTCAGCTGCACAGAGAGTGGTGTGCTATAATGTTACAAGTGCACCCGACAGTGCCGAGAGGACGGGTCAGAGCCCATCAGCACCATCATGGCTACATGTGTGCAATAAAGGCTGAGCTACTGAATCATTGCCTTGGGACTGAGACAGTCAGTCCGCGATGGTACTCAGCACAGTTGTTGCTTGCGGCCAGCGGGGTCCAAAAATTTCCCTTGTCCGTGTTCCGAGTCAGGTCAGTGTTTATTGTAGATTGCTATCACCTCATGGCCTGTGTTCCGCTGCATCTCAGGTGTCTCTCTGTGGAGCCTCGGGACAGCGGGTCTGAAGCATCTTGTGACCTGTTTTATTTATTGTGAAGGAGCCCCCCCCCACCCCCCCCCCTGTTTCTTCACAGCAAAAGGTCTCTCTTCCTCACAAGCAGAGGGGAAAAAAGTCCGAAGCCGCACATGAAGGTGGATCCTTCACTTACTCAATTCAGAAACCCTCAGTCTGCCCGGCCAGATCAGCTAGCACAACACAACAAACCCCCTGCCATGGGGAACGCATATTTATTAGAGCGTCTTGTTAAATAGCGTAGGCTGTGTCCAGTTTATTCAAGGCGTCAAATTAAATGGCACAAATTATTTTCGATTTATTAGTGCGTCTTCTTAAAATGCAAAGATGTCGACCTTTTAAACTAATGGAAACGGACAGTGCAAACATAGGTGAACTGCTCAGCCAGTTGTATGTGTAAAATGTGGATCATGTCAATCACAGTGCCTTCCCTTAAATTACAGCTGCCTGCCTAGCTGTATCCTAAATGTGTGTCTCCCACTCTTAGCTTTCCAATGCATCCGTCCTTACTGCTCATGTCGCTGTGAGTCCATCAATCAATCAATCAAGACAAGCTTTATTCGAATTCGCAAATAATTCATAAAAGCTATAGAACAACATTTGTATAAAAACAATTAAAAATCAATATAAAAATAGAATAGATTAAAAAGATAAAATCAGCGATACATAGCTACAGTCAAATACACAGTCAATATCAGTTTTAGTTTAAGTTGCAGACTACAAATGCTTTCTGCAAATAATAACTGCCAGCAAAAATCGAGACATTACAGAACAAGTATGAATGTTCTGTAGCATTTGCAGGTACAAAAAAGCTGTGCGACATTGAACAAAGCCAAGCTGCGATAATGGAGGGACAATATGTGTCTTCCTCGTCCTGGAAAAATGTTTACAGAACAAAACAGTGTGCATTGTAGACTGCAAAGAGATATCGTCACAAGTGCATTTCCCCATGTCAGATGACCAGTTGTTAATAGTGGGGCAGCTGATTGAGTGATGAAAGATGTTCAGACGAAACTGAGTCAGCACAAACCTATGGTGAGCATTAAACACATTAGCTAAATAAAATTGCATGTTAAAGCTAGTCAATATCGTCTGATTCCTCAGTACAGAAGGTTTTAAAATTTCAGATGCTAGTCTTGTTTCCTCTAAAAGAGATAAGCATTTCATTTTGAGTACTTTTCTTTGGACAGAAACCAAGCTATCGGGATGTTCAAAGTACTCAGAGTGACCGATATCAGACAGAAAGTTATGCACGTATTTAAGCCAGGGAATTTTAAGGGCCGACATCGATCTGAGGCAATCGGTTATAATGGCTTGGTTAAGTGTAGTATGTGCCAATGACTAAATTTTATGCCATAGTAGTACTGGCTGTATCTTAATCAGGTCTGCAATATACGGGACTCCCAGTTCTGTATGGCAGACGTAAGTTGCACTACTTTTCGGAACGGCAAGAAGGTTCCGTAAGAATGCATTTTTTTCCAGTTGGAGGCTGTCTATCTGCCCATTGCCCCATAGTTCAGGCCCATACATGGTAGTGGGTCTGCATTTGGCCTTGTATATAGTCAACAATTCACTTGGGTGTTTAATTCCATGAGATCTAGCAAATTGCAGCAGGGCCCTTGTAGTTTTAACAAATTTAAGTTGCCTTAATTTTATAGCCTGTTGCCACTTCCCAGAGTGGCTAAATACAATCCCCAAATAGGAAAAAGTCGTGGTATACTGAATTTTAGTGCCCTCAATAAAAATGTCACGAGGTCGTGAGGTCGAATGCCCAATTTTCATAGCAAACGTTTTGCCAATGTTGATTTTTAGTCCGTGGACCTGCATAAAATTGTCAAACTCGTTGACTAGACTCTGTAAACCAAGAGAAGTACGAGCCATTAGCACAGCGTTGTCAGAGTAAAAAAATGCCGGAATTGGACGATGGCCTACTTGTGGTAAGTCGGCACACTTACTTGCCAGGATGTCACCTATGTTGTTAAGATAGAGACTGCGAGTCATTCCGCTGATTATCATTAAATTATGAAGGTCTTTCAGTCTGCTTTATCTATTGTCTGCAGTTTTGCCTAGGGTCTGATAAATGGAAGTTGTTTATATTTCTTACATTTTGCAGCAGTTAATTTCGTTTCTCGTTGCTCAAATGGGTGTAATTTCTGATATTTATGTTTCTCTCATCTTCATTGCTTGATTTTGCTTGCGAGACAGTGTCACTCATAGTCATTGAAATGTCACTTATAATAACTCTAAAATTATGAAAATGTCACACATGGCAATCTGAAACATTGGCAGCTATGGTTAGTCATACCACACTAGTGCCCCATATGTTGCGGCTGATAGACATATGCTCTTGTATAGTTTCAACATTTCTCTGATGGGTTTTGTACCTAGTTTTTGGGAAAATCTAAAAACTGCTTAAGAAACTCATGAATTTGAGGTTTGCAATTTTAAGGTGTGGTCCCCAATATCCTCCTTGTGAAAAAAATTTGCCCTGGTAGCTAAAGGTGTTTACTTGTTACAATTTCTTCCCTGCCATGTAATGCAATTTTCGTCTCTTTCTCCCCCTTCCACAGACCGTGGTAAAGGTTTGTTTTAGGTTAATTTTTAAATCTTCATCCTCCATATAGGCCACAAAGTTGTCAATCAGATGTTGTAGGCCATTTGGCGTCCTAGACAGCAACACTGTATCATCTGCGTAAAGTAGGATAGGCAGGAACTTGTGCCAGCTCTGGGTGCATCAGCTTTTACCCTTTGCAGGAGATCATCCACCTCATTTATGTAAAATGAAAAAAGAAAAACGGGGCGAGAACACATCCATGCCAGATCTCTCTTGTCAGTTGAAATCATGGTTAGCATTACCCATTTTTACTGTAGCGTACACGAGCTGTAATGGATGCATACATGTTTGAAAGATGACAGACTGTATCAGCTGGGGCTCCTATTTCTGCCAGGGTCTGGTACAGTTTTACATGACTAAGTCAAATGTGCTGTTCAAGTCAGCAAAGCAGAGATGAATGTGCCCTTGACGTGCTATGGTGTATTTACTGATTATCAGGTTTAAGTGCTATGATGCTGTCACTCCATGTAAGAGGGAAATGGCTTTGTGCTGCTGCGTTGCAGACTTGGGTTAAAATTGGCACCCAGAGGGCTGTTCGGGATTTAAAGGCATCAATTGGGCCCCTAACTGGGGCCAGGGCTTTGCCATCTTCAATTTCTGCTATAGCTGGGGTGATTTCTTCAATGGATACTGGCTTTAAAGGTGTAAAGACTGGTAGATGCAAATTATCCAGGGTTGAGAGTATATCTACATATTTTAGGTTAAAAATCCCACCAAAGTGGGCGCCTCCATTTGAGGTAGGGGATTGTCCTTGAGAAACGGGGAATTAACGATTTTCCAAAACATAGTGGAATCGCCATTTTCTGCCGCCTGCTCCAAGCTAGCCCATGCCTGTTCTTGTTTCTTTTTCCTTCTGGCTATGACTAGTTCATAGATCTGTCTTAACTCTTTGACCTTCTCACTATTTCTGGGAGTTGCCTGTTAAACCTTTCTTGGATTCTGGTTTCCCCTCATACAATGGTTATCAAAGGGAAGAGGTGTGGCGCCGCGGCCAGGGGGACTAACTCTGGAATCTGTGGATCACGTTGCGATCCCCGGTGCCGGTGGCAGATTAGCCCAGCACTATGTGACTCTGGGCAATAGCTTGCAAAAACTTCCCGACGGCCCCCAGCGCCTAGAGACCCTCACGGGTGATTGTTCGCGCTTTACAAATGTGAATTATTATTGTTATTATCAAACCACCCTCCAATCCTATTAGTTTTGCTTGGGTTTTTATATGAGGCTCTTAATTTGTCTACGATAGCCGTTGCAATATTGTGAAATGCCGCCAATAGCTTTTTGAAGTTCACATGCAAGTAATGAAGGCCTCAAAGTTTTCCTAAACTACTGCTTCTAACAGCATAATTCCATTTATATCTGCCCATTTCAGGCTTACACCATTACTGCTTACTGTTAAAATGAATGGTGCTAATTTACGCCCGTCTCTTTGATTGGTAATGAGATTAAGGGTGAGCTGTAGCAGAGTGATCACTGAAAATGGAAGGTTCTATCTTGAGGGATTTGAGCCTGTCCAATTTGTTTACTGAGATTATTATATGGTCAATTATGGAACAATGGCCATTGCCTTTAAATGTGGGCAACAGGGCACTGTTCTCCTTATCATGCTTAGTTGGTTCTAGGTTTAATTTATACATAACTTCATTTATGGACTCACCATATGTATCATGAGGAGAGTGCGGTTGGCCTCTCCCAAACAAATTCTATATAACCTCAAACCACACTGGATGTGTATTGACATTTACTAACTTCAAAACATCCCAACCGTATGTACACATTGTCATTGCCATTTTCCCTGGCAAATTGTTCTAATTCCTTTTCCAACTCCACGATAACAGAGCTTCTTGTGCTATTAAAAACATTATTATAAAAATTTATCAAAATTACCTTGTATTTCTGGCCAATTTTTTAAAATACCAGCTGGAAGTAGGGAGAAGGAGTGAATGATTTCATAAGAATAATGAGGGTTAAGGTTGACATAAACATCGCCAGACACCCATTTTCTCGCACAACTCGAGGGGTTGGCTGGAGTGAGTATAGACACATAACCATCAATATAAAAGCTTTCCATTTGCCAAATTTCCTGTAGACATATCAGTAGTGTGGAGTTAATGGTGTTTACTCAATCCACATTCTCTAATTTATCTTTTACTCCTGCAACATGCCAGGATTTAATAAGCATTCTATTTACAAGACTATTGGCGTTTACAGGTATAACCTCATCATATTGTTGCCGCTCCACAGGTGTCACATCGTTTGATATTGTATCTGTCCTTATGGGCACCTGTCGTCAATCTTGTTGATTTAGGTTAGACAGGGGGCAAATCTGTTGGGTAGAGAAGTAAAGTGATGGCAACTAGGTGTCTGGTGTGTTACGTGGTGGCAGATAAGTGTCTGGCAAGCTATTAGGTAGTCTGAAAGAATTCGATCTTCCAGGATACACAATGCCAGAGTCACAAACGTGGGGGATTTATAAGGTCTATAAAAATCCCCTAATGGAAATGCCCTGTAATTACTAATTGGTAATGTTCTCCTAGCAAGACACTGCAGCAGCAACTCGACAATAGGGGGGCTCTGAAAGTTAATTATTACATAGTCCCCTATAGTGTCTTTCAGATGAAGGCCCAGCCATGCGACCCTTCTCAGGTACACTACTTCCTGAGCTAGGTCCCCTGTCCATCCAGAATTTGTTTTATGCCAGAATATTGACTTATTTCTCAGAGCCGAGTAGTGTTCTCCATTCTGTGGTAGTAGCACCGGAACTCCCTTAAGAATTATTAGGTAAGGTGTACATTCCGTAGGCAATTGACGATAAGTGGCAGAAGAGCAACCAATAGTATTAGATGGTTTTCTAATTGGAGAGTCCTCTGTAATTTGTGCATTCCCAGGGCACAGAACTCGACCTACTAAATTTTCATTGGCTCATTTGGAGCTTGCGTTATGTGTGATGGATCTGATGGATTGATTAGCACCTTCATTACTTGAGGCTGCTGCACATGCTGTGCCTGTTCCAGGGTCACGTGAGGGGACTCTCTGCCAGGGGGATGCATTCTCCTAAGGTAGGTGACAGCGAGGTTCTTAGGGCCACAAGTAGAGACTCTACAGAGTCAAGGTGAGCAAGGAGGGGGAGATAGTTACAGCATTTTTAAATTCTGAATGCATTCAAAGCAATTTTCAAAGAAGAGATCCAGAGATCATTGGTCAGGAAATAAAGGGTCCATACTTCTTATGGGAGGTGGGGGAGAAGTGGAGATGTCTTAATGCGACCTCTGTGTTGCTGACTGAAGTTATTCTGCAATGTTTTGGGTGCCTTCTGTACATTACCTGTTAATTTGCTTCGGGTTGTCTTCATAACTCTTTTGTTGGGCATGGGGCTTGGGATAGGGGACAGGTTATCGATAACATCTACTGCAGTGGATACGCTGTTAAAGGCCTCTAGGGAGGTATTAAGGGTGGTAGTAAAGATTGGATCCATCTATGGGTAGTGGACAGCAGTAGATGTTAAAGAATCATTTAATGTCAAAGGCATATTTAGTAGGGCGAAGCCATGATTCAATGACAATCTCCTCTTAGAAAGTTCAATTTCAGTGCTGGTAACTCCTCTGGCCCTTTCCAGCATTCGATCAATTGCTGTCTTACTTTGCAGGTGAGGTTGGAATGGGATTACCCCAAGCCAATTTTCTCTTAACTATCTTGGAATAGGCAGGTAATACCACTGCGCTTCCAAAAATGAAGATAAGTAAGGTATTAAAAGAACTGACAACCCTCAGTCTCTCCTAAACAGAGTGTCCGGAGCAGATTTGTGAGGGGCCAAGAAAGGCGGCTCAGCCCAGCCTCCTCCGGGATATGACGGGTCATTATTGTCCCGGTCTTTGCCCAGGCACACGCCCGGTCACGTCTGCTCTGCAGGAAGCTGCTGATGCCTTTGTAGCACATCTGGCCCCTCTTGTGCGCCTGGTACGCTGGGGGACAAAGTCCCACCCCTGCTGAAGCTGCCAAAGTCAATGCGGTATAGTGCAGGCATGGGAAACCACTTTGATGTTCCTCTGCACTGCGGAAAGCTGCTGGCACCTTTGTAGCGCTTCTGGCCCCTCCTGTGCACCAGGTACACTGAGGGACGAGGTCCCACCCCAGCCCAAGCTGCCAAAGTCAATACAGTATAGTACGGGCAAGGAAAACAACCTCAATGTTCTCCCGCACTGCAGTAAGCTGCTGGTGCCTTTGCAGCACAATATAGGATTGCTATTACCTATCTGTCCAGTCAGTTCTCATTTCACAGGAGACCCTCCGGGATAAACACCAGTATCTGTAACACTGAAAAAAGCTGGAAACATCACCAATTTATAGCAGTTTTGCTAAGGGTTATGGTGTACCTTGGCCAACCTGCGGTTATGATGATAATTTAAATGTGATAGAGGGCACTTGCACCCCCTACATCTCTTGTCGCTATAAGTTGAATATTTAGAGCAGCAACTAACGTACGTAGAATTAAGGTAGATGTTGTTCAAACACAAATTAACTTCTGTTGCTTAAAAATGGCCAGTAGTCAATTCCAAATGGGTAGGACCTGAACAGAAATAAAGCATGATCACTCAGACTGCTCTGTGAAATCCCAGGTTCCAAAACTATCCCTGACTTACAGAGTGCTAAGATCTTGAAGGATCGTTCCTAATGAGACCTAAGTACTGTACCATAGGTGGAATTGTGCACAATGGATAACACTTTAAACATGATTGGGACACATATAGGAAGGCAGTGAGTGTTTTCAAAAGAGGACTACAGGGGCTGAGCGGGGACGTAAGGGGAAACATTTAGGACTAGATGGACCGCTTGATTTTGGACATTTTGAGGAATGTGTGCGGTTCATTGCATGATCCTTGTCCCTTATGATGAAGATACATATTTGTTGTTTCAACACTAGATGCTATCAAAGATTGATATTTACAGAAAGCATGGTGACTACTGTAGAACAGATATTTCTCCACTTGCTCTCCAAATGAGCGCCCCAGTTGGTATATTATTCTTTTACAGATTGCTTCTTCATTGGTTATCTCCACACATTCAGAAGTCCCTCCGTGATTATAGTACTCACTGTTAGATTGGAGAATGGGAGTACACCCTTTCTGGTGGCAGAGTATTCTTACTTTTTCACCTACATAGCATTAATTACCTTTAGAACCAGGTAATGCAAAGGTTCCTCTGTCGGTTACTAAGCAGTCGCAAATTGAACAGTGCAATCGTCCCTCACCGAAGTGCCCAAGCTGATGCCGACCAGCTCATCATCATTAATGATGAACCAACTAAGACACCTGAGCTTATTGTAAGGAACTCTTATACATGGTTATCAAATAGGAAAATATTAATGCATGCCCTGATCACAAATGATATGGCTAACTGCTCAATGGCAAAGTTCACCCTATGTACGCTGGCATATACAACGTGTCAAATCACATTTATCACAAAACAAAGGAACAGTGGGTGCCATTGTGTGCTACTGCAGTTACCCTAAATTCATACATTGAAAAACTGAACATATTATTTTTAAAGAAGTGAATTGCTTGACTGATTCACCTACCACAAATTCGATCAGATAGTTGAAGGCTGACTGTGGAATATGAAATTACAAATGTACAGGAGGTTTCAAAATAGATTAACATATCAGTGAGTGACCACTGAGACTTTAAGTGAACTGCTATTCAATGTGGATATCTTTAATCAGCTAGATCTGTTTCACTTGGGTCTTTAGTCGCAAACTGACTGTTTCTTGTTGTAATGGGCCATATCAAGTAAGCAGGTTTGTGTGTACGTTATTGAAATGTGGCTGCAGTGTCCACATTATTCAAATAGACTTGAGTCAAAGGCACATGAATTTCTTTATGGTAAAAGCTTTCGGTGATATTTTAATATTCCTGCAGTAAAATTCACAATGCCTGAAGGCATAAAATAAGACCACATCATGTATCTCCTATTATTGTCGTATTATTTCAATTAGGGTGACCCCCGCTCACTCTAGCTCATTACAGACAATGCCTACTTTCCTGAACTCTTTCGTACGCATTACATTGATTTCAGGTATCTTAGTATAACTAGTTGAATGGGAGAAAAACAAGATGACAACACCCAGAAAGCATTAGGATATCACAGCAAAAGCCTTGGTCTTGAAACAGTGTCCATAATTACGTGGAGGGAGGTTGCCACCTTAATTTAATTATTGACATTTTGCACAAAAAATAAAATGACCCCCATCAGCTTTTCTACCATGGGCACAACCCTGTTTCTGTGATACAGCCAATACTGCTGGCCAGTTCAATTGCTTATATGAGACAGACCCATGTGGCTACCAGAAAGTGAGTAAAATAACATAGATCACGGGGGTACTGCAAATATCTAACTGTCTCGATCTATATTTGCCTGGTTGTGGATATTCATGCACTTTATGTGAAATACTTTCAATTATGTTACATCAAACATAGAAGCGGTGTCCCTTGCCTGCACTATCCTGCATTGACTTTGGCAACTTGGGCTAGTGTGGGACTTCATTCCCCAGCGTACCTAGTGCCCTCCCTGGAAAAATGTTTGACTAAAACTTGACAGATCAAATAGCATTCCCTTGGCTCTTGCAATTGCAGTGGGACTTATTACTTCTGTTACTGGCATCATCGATCTTACAGGAGCACTCAAGATTGAGGAACTTACACACAGGCCAAGCAAAGAGGACTGGAGAAGAGGCAGAGTTACCACCTTTAAGCTGAACAGGACAGAAAAGGTGCTGGCTTCCTTACTACATAAGTTTAACTAATATGTTATGAGTGGGCTCAGAGAAGCCACATATCCCTACACATCTGCTGCACTTATATTTCTAACACATTTTTGACATACTTCAAAGAGAATGTAAACGGTCATTAACTGTACCCCTGAATAGAAAAAAGCCATGAACTTTGCACACTTAATCAAGCTCTCACCAGGTAGATCTAAAGCTATGGACTAGAAGATGGAGCTAGCATTACATTGCTGTGGATCAGAGGTACTGTGCCAATAATGGTGTTGCTCGAATATGAATTTACCTTAAACAATGAAAGATGGGAGGCGTTTGGCAAAACAAGAACAATTGGTGTAATTAAACGCTGTGCCCGGGAGAACAGACTATAGAGTCGGGGTCTGAAAACTGTCTCAAAGCACATTTGTTTCAGCCGTCTTTTTATACATTACATGAAGGGCCATAAAACACTTTGTACATTCCTTTGGATATCAGAAATCTGGGCCTAGTCATGGGCAATAAAGCTGGTTATTTGATAAGCGCAGGTGGGCCTCGGCCTTGCGTGGACACAATGTAGGACCAGTGGGTACGTGTCCAGATGAACGGCATGAGGAGCATCTGATCACTGTGTGTAGTGTGCATGCGGTGTTCTGATTGTCTGAGTGTTCCTAACTTAGTGTGGCATCTATCTTTGTGGTGTTTTTGGAATGCGCGACCCTCCAGCTAAATGTGTTTTTCTGGGGCCAATCTCCTAAGACCTTTGTGGTGTCACTGTCTATCTGTGGGATTGGTCTGAGTTTTTCTGTTCTCCCCTTTATCTAAGGGTTACGTGTCACCCCACCTGTGATCTGTCAATCAGTTGCTTCAGGCCAAGGTCGCAAGGCCTGCCTGACCCCATGTGTTTTACTCGGGTTCATGAGGAGGTCATATTGGGTGGATTCGGCAAGAGCGATGCGAGTTTGTTGTTATACGTACATATACCATGGCATACATCATATTTATCAATATTAACATTCCCACTTCTGGTTGAAATTTCAACTACATCACTTGCCCCACTCTTCAAAACAGTCACATTATTTGTGGTTTGGTGTGTTTCTGTTGTGTCTGTTACTACCTCCCTAGTTACTTGCATTCTACCTAATTTGAGGACTGTGTTTTTACAGCAGGAACCCCAAAAATGACAATCAGGAGCTATAACACGCACAATCTGGTCCCCCACCAGTGGAGCCAGAAAAACAAACCAGTCCTGCTCAGGGGCACTTTCCTCCTTCTTCATGTCAGCTTGTAGGCAATGCAATGCTTGGATGGCAAGAGTTAGCGTTCCATTGTCCATGTCATTTTCAGGGATGAAAATGCAGCAGGACACACCGAACTTGGCACACACCCCACCCTCCATTGTGGTCATCAAGTCGAGCACATACCGATGTTGCATCACCATGAAGCTGATGAGTTTTAGTTCTTCCTCGATAGCATTTAGGCTAAGCTCAGTCTTGTTGATCATCCTCAGTAATTCCCACCTGGTTATTTGTAACTAGCGGGCATTCGCCTTTGTTTGCAGGGTGAAGAAGGGTATGGACCCTCCAGTGTTTACTTGAATGTCAGAAAACAGTCCAAATTCTTACTGAATGTCCTTCTAATAAGCCCAGCCAAAATAATCAGCAGTTCTTTTTTCTCGATCCTGACTCAATCGAGTTGTTTTCTTCTATAGTGGATGTTTGAACAACTCGGACAGGTCTTCTCCTGGGATGACCAGGGTTGGGTGTGCATGGTTACGAGGGCGCAGAGGCCCCACCATTCGGGGAAGAGCTGAGCGTAGGCAAACTCCCCACATTGCCAGTAGGTAGTGCGTAGGTGCCCCATTGCATGTCTGCTTCCATGTAGTATTGCTCCACAATTTTTATTTTTGCCAAGCGGGATTGTTCATTTGCCTCTAAAGCACAAGGAATACAGTGTAAGTTTCCATACAAATAGAAGTTGCCCCCTCCCTTTCTAGCCATGTTTACCTATCTATCTCAGTGTCCCAGATTTCCTGACTTGAGGTATCTATGCTGGCATTCAACCCTTCCCTTCTAGATTCATATCCCCTTGTATCATTATGGCCCTGCACTGGAACTCCATGCCTGGGGTCCATTTGTTATCAAAGAAGACACACTAAGGGCCAGCCTGGGACCAGAGGCGGAGGTGGGAACAGAGTTGTTTGTGCAATGGTGCTTTGGTTTTGCTGCTTCGAAGAACCGCTATTCTGGAAAGTCTCGGGACCAAACAGTGATCTCCACTAAGGTGTCCCGTCTGCACAGCCTGTCTGAATATTGCTGGGATCGGTGAGAATGCACAGTGCCATGTGGTTTGTCTCATACCAGGTGACTTTTACTACTACTCTATTGGGTTCTACTCTACTAGGTTGTATCTTGGCACTAATCCTACATAGATACAGGTGGATTAGACATTTTGCTTTTTCGGGGGCTATTTCTTGAGATAAGGAAATTCTGTCTGTACCCACAGCATGGCGTATCAGTGAGCAGACATAGCACAACCTAGCCAATGTCTGGGTGCCCGCGTGGTCATGTGCTGATACCATGTCTTGTGTAAGAGTGCGCTCTGTAGTATGTGTGGAATAGTAGTGTTCGGTTCAGTGTAAGTGAGGTAGGTGAGGTCCCTATGCAAGCGCTGTAGAAATGTTGAGGTATGCTCCATGTGACTAGGCAGATTTCTTGCTATGGCTGGATGTGGCCACACCCATGCTAAGCAGATGTTGTACAAAGGTGCAATAATACATAACTTTCGGATAATTGCAGGTCTTGGGATGGTGTCTGGTGGGCTCATCTGCAGATTTCTGGTGTCCAGGGGTGTCTTTGCTTGGCACAGTGTAAAGAGTCTGTAAAAAATGTCTGTAAAAAATAGTCTGTGATCTTTTTGGCTTGAATCCTCGGACCGCGTTGAGACTTCACAGGTTGCCACTGAAGAGGTGGTGGGCCGCAGTAAAGGTGGTGCACATAAGGCTTGATTGCAGACCTGTTGGATAAGAGCTGTGGGTTGTGAGTTAGCTTTTAGAAAAACATACATCATTATTCAGTCTCGGAAATTCCTGTGCCTGTCCTTTTTGGGGCATTTCTGTGCATTGATTTTGTGCAATCTTTGGTGAGGTACTGGATGGGGGGGCCCCAGTGTGGGCATAATTTTAGGAATCAGTGAGTTTTTGGTCATGGGTCAACTGAGTTTTATTTTCTGGGTCGTTTGGTCCTCCCCCCTCGCCGTGACCGAGGTGAGCATTTTAGTGGGGTGATCTTCTTGGGTCTGTGGATGGCTCTTTATACTTAACTATCGTTTTATGGGCGTTGTCGAACCTCTAATACTCTACTTTTTCTAGCCTGTATGTGTGTGTGTGTGTGCGCATGTATAGTTTTATCAATGCGGATGGTACCTTTTGACGTACACATGCACGATGCACTGTAAAAGGAAAGGGGCTTGTCGCAATCCAGGGGTTGTGGGTAATTGTAACGTGTCTTGAGGACACGTGTATGCCCCTCTGGTCCCTGCACGTGGCATGTAACAAGGTTTTCTCTAATGGAGTTGGGGGGTTTGACTATGTGCTTTTTCTGGAAGCTTCATTTTTGGGCTACTTCTGGGCTACTTCCTGCCGGACATTGGGCGCCTTCCTAATGTCTCATGAAGTGTTGGTTTTCTTGTGGCTTACAGGTGGGTTTGAGAAGCTGATCTGTGGCCCCAATGTGATTCGAATGTGGCATTGACTGGGATCGGGCCTATTGCTCCTATGGACGATGCTCGTGAGGACCTGCGTTATTTGATTTGACAAGCTGGGTGCGGTTGGTGAGCGTATCCATGTACCCTGTGTGGTAGCTGCAATAGTCATTTGCAGAACCCCTTTCCCTCCCGGCGCACCTCTCTCCCTCAGATGCAGTATGTTTTGGGTCTTCCGCCCTCGGTAGGGGTCAGGGACTGCCTATCCGGTGACACTCTACTCTCGTGGTTTTGGTAGGACATGATCTGATGAGCAGACTTTGGATGTTTGGAAGCGTTAGGAGAGAGGAGGAGACAAAATATCTTGCCGGCGACGAGAGTCAGGTACACAGCTGGGACTTGTCATACTGTGAGTAACAAACTCAGATGGCTGATTTCCCTGGCAAATTTCCCTACTGACTTGGTGACACATTGTGGCTTATTTGGGCATGGGCGATGGAGTTCTATGGGGGACACCATTATCCCAAGTGCATGGAAAACTTGGATTTCAGCATCGGAGCGTTGCCTCGTCTTGGAACTGAAAGGGTGGCAGCCACTGGCTGGAGGCCATAATGTGGTCCTTTCGATCTCCTAATAGGAACCCTTCCCAATTGGACTTGGGCGAACGGACCTGGGGGCCTGTTTTTATTCACTGGTCAGAGGCCGCCTTACCCTCCATATCAGGCTGCCCTCCCCCCGGGGTGAGACCAGCCAAACCCGCCCTGGTAGACTAGCACCAGAGTGTGGCCTAAGCCCCCGTGGGCACCCAAGTGGTGGATTTTAGCACAGATTCCCAACCGAACATATGGCAGCCCTGAGTTCTTTCTGACGGCAAGTAAAGGCTTGAGTTTTCTCCTAATGCTGTGTCACCTGTCTTTATTGTTGTGGTGAGTTTTCTGATGTTGGTGTGAAGTGGATGTGTCATATTGGGGGTTTGGATTTACTGCATATTTGAACATGAGCGGTTGCATGAAAGCATTGGCTATGGCCCCAGTTTCTCCTGGGCTGGGTTTCCTGCCTGCTGCTGTTGTCATGTGTTTGGCAACCGTCTGGTCTTTGTTGCGGTAGTGTGTTTAAATACGGATTTCCATGTGGCTGAATGTGCTGTGCGCTCTGGTTGATCTGGGCTTGGTTTTGTGGATGGGGATTTTGCAGTGACTGGCCCAGGTCTATCAATCTTAGGTCATAGTACTCCTTTAGGTGACATTGGTCGGCCACGTGGCCCATTTGGTGACAGTAGTAGCACTCTCTGAAGTTTGGCTGCTGCCAGCACCCCTGAACTCTGCCGCTCAGACTGGGTGGAAAACCACTGGGGTTTAGCGGCAGAGCTTCCTTCAAGACATGCATTGTTGCGGTCAACGCAGTCCCCTCGAGGGCGGCCTTTTAAAATTTATGTTGGACCAGCTTAGTAGTGTCTCTTTGGGGTAGCTCTTGTTTTTTCCTATTTCTTCCTGTGGTAATGTAATATGTGGGCCTGTATTTCTTGCCAATGTTTGGTGTCTAATCCTATTATGCTGTCCAGCCCACTCTGTATTTCAGTGGACATTTCCTTTTTGAGGATGTTGTAGAAGAATGCAACCTGGGGTCCCATGTTGGTCTATTGCTGCCCTGTCTCGTGTCCCCATCATTCCCTCCTTCCGTCTAGATAGTCTGTCATGCTTTCCCCAGGCTTCATACTCTCTTCCCTCAATCCTCCTACGTCTGGGAGGTCAGGGAACCTTTCCCTCAGGGCCATACATATCTGGTGTTTAAATGAATTGAATGCGGCCCGGTCATAATTGCGTGCCATCAGCGTGACAAGTGGAATGCGGACTCAGGAAACCACTGTGTTAGTCTGCTCTCTGATGAACAGACTCTGGCCATGGCATATCGCTAGGTTTATCCCTTGGGTGTTTTTCTTTAAACAGGAGATCCATTTTTCCGCCTCGTCCATCAATGGGGGCAGTTTGGTCCTGAGCCCTTCTTTGTCCATCCGAGAACTTGGTACATAGTTTTCCCTGACGTGCCTTTCTGTAACGAGAATATTTTGGCTTGGAGCCGTTCCACTGGCTTTTCTCCAACGTAGCGCTCCAATCTAATCAGGCATTCCTGCTGGCAGGGGAAGTTCCACCTGGGATCTCCCCCTGGCCAGAGTTGGGATCCTTTGAAGCAGATGATATGGCCATCATGAAAGACTGCATCCGGTGATGCAGTCTTTCATGATGGCCATATCATCTGCTTCAAAGGATCCCAACTCTGGCCAGGGTCTATCATACTGGCCCTCCTTTTCGATCCAGAGGGCTAGCAGGTGGCAAATGGTCACGCAAAGACCTCACCCTCTTCTCTAGATACTATCTCTTTAGGGGTCAGCTTGTTCGACCCGGCATGTAAGGGGGAGTGGCAGACGTCCTTGTCGCTGCTCTCCACATGCGCGCATAGAGGTGCGATTCTGCTTCTCATATGTCTTAATTGAGTTCAGGCTACCCTGATCTCTTAGTTCTTGGTCAGCCCCTCTCCTACGCTTACAATCTGGTTGTGTTTGTGTTCCCTTTAGGGTCCTCCCTTCAGGTCTTACCTCGGGCTCCACTCACTACTGGGCCCAGGACATAGTTCCACTCTGCTCCAGGGGAGGGTGCGTGGTTCTGCTCTCCCTTTGCACCTCCCATGTGAAAGCTCTCTCTCTCTCTCTCTATACTCTCAACCCGCGCCTCTCTTCTAACTTCCACCTAGGCTGCCTCCTTTGCCTGTGCTGCATACGGTTCTCCTTTGTAGGAACTTCTCCTCCGGCTTACTTCCTGTTGTTTCTTCTGCTGCCTGGGTAAGTGTACCCTGCGGCACGCCCTCAGTGTCGGACCCCAGAGGGCCTGGATCTCATTCCTTCCCCACCAGTGGTGGTATCACTATCCAGTATGGCTACAAACCTCCCAGTTACCTGAGAGTTCTCCACCGGATGGGTTGGAGTGCAGGCTCCCCTTGTCGTTGAGGCTTGGTGGGTTGCATACGATGGATAGGGGTTGAACTTTTGGAAATCCTAGCACCAAACTGGGATGAGGATGGAATTGTCTGGGTTTGCCGATCTGGCAACCTTCCTGTACTAGATCTAGTGGTTTGCTGCCCGGTGGGAGGTACCTCAGCCCCCTCGACTGGTGGTTTGGTGTAACCCAGTGCAGTAACAGCAGGGATGACATGCACTAGAGAGAGCACCTCTGTGCCTGTGTATGGTGGGGGAAGCGCAACGCTTTGTTTGCAGGATCTGGGACAGAATTGTAGGTCGGGCCACCTCGAGCATGGCCCACAATTCTAACCGTGCCTCTCTTCTAGTCTTTTTCTGTCCTGGGTATTTGATCCAAATGTGCGCCCTCGTGTGTTCTATTATGCTGGTGTTTAATTTTTCCCCGTCTTGCCAGGGGAACGCATGCAACTTAGTGTGTGTGTGCCATTCACACCAAAATTTATTTAGCTATTTAGCCTGTATGAGGGATCTAGTTTTCATGTGGTTCAAGGCTACTCCATGAAAGGGATTTAGTGCACTTTTAACTTCTCAACGCTTTTAGATAATCCTAAATTCGACTCTGATCGTGGGAAAGATATGTACAAGGGATTATGCTGGCAATAACTACTTTACTACAAGCTCAGCTTTAAGACAAAGATGCATCAAACAATCTTTCACAGTACATAAAACAAAGTACATAAAGGGTAACAACCTGTAAGAAAGTGCAGTGATTAATCCAAAACATTGTGAATTGTACTTTTAGCAGTGGAATAGCAAATCTGAAAGGTGGCAATCTCTTCACATGCACATAGAAACATTAACAAGACATAACATTCAGTATGAAACACAGTTGCAATAATTTATCAGCACAACAACATCAAGAAAAATTGCATCAACTGAAAGCCACAATGAAAATAGAAGACAAAAAAGTGGCAGAGGAAACTAATATGACTTTGGCCAACAAACTTTCGATCCCTCCTAGTGCATGCCGCTCAATGACAAAGGGAGGCTTTGCGCGGAAATAAGTGAGCCTGATAGGCTGTCAATATTGGTGCAGGGACAAAGATAGCAACAATTTAAGAGGACAATAAAGGGCTGACAACTGTGTGCCCTCCTTGGCCAAGCACAGGCAGTACTTACTCTCCAAGGCCCGACTTTTTCCAGAATGTCCGAATTACACCCTATTTCACACCTAGGGGTCATGCGTACCAGCAGTGTCACACCCAGTGGTCCAAGTGAATTTCAGATACTACCAGTGTGAATAAACAGATAGCACTAAGAAAACTCCTTGAGAATAAAAAATTATGATCAAGATGATGGCTCTATATCACACCCAGAGCCTATGCATACCATCTATGTCATGCCCAGTGGTCCAAGCATTGATGCCCCACCCCTGTATCACACCCACGGATCGAGCATACCATCTGTATTTCACCCAGGGGTCCAAGCGATCCCTGTATCACACCCAGAGACAAGCGTACCCTCTCTGTCACTCCCGGTGGTCCAAGCAACTAAACAGCCCTCAGCTTTCCAAGCGTGATGACTGTTGAAGAGAGGGGACCTCCGCAGCATTGCATCCAAGGCTGCCTTGCCATTACTCAGCTTGGACACATAAAATAGGCAATATGTCAGATTTCTGTTAGTGGCAGGGTGCTCAGGTTAGATTTTTACACTTCTTCCTAGTTTGCCATACACCAAATGCTGGGACTAAGAATCAGATGTAGTCTCTTACCCATTGACAGTGGCTTTAGGACAGATTTCCTCTCCATGCATTCAGCAGATCTTCCAATCAAATCAATTGCGGCGTCTTCTCACCATTCATACTGTGCAGATGTGAATCCGTATGGGCGGGGTCCTGTTCCTTCGCCTGCAGTCGGGCTTGCAGAGCCAATTTCTCCTAACTGGCTCGCCAAAATGTTACTCTAATATGAATTTACCTTAAAAAATTAAGGACAGGCGTTTGGCAAAATGGGCAACGGATGTGTTAATTAAACGCAGCAGCCGGGAGAACATGCAACAGAGTCGGGCTCTGAAGACTGTCTCAAAGCACATTGGTTTTGGCCGTCTTTTTATACATCTTTTTATACATTACATGAAGCGTCATAAAATAATTTGTACAATCCTTTGGAGACAGAAAGCTAGGATTGGTCATGGGGCCATAAATCTGGTCATTTAATAAGACTTGACCTTGCGTGGACACAAGGTGGAGGCAGTGGGTAGGTGGCCAGATATCTGTCATGGGGAGTGCATTATCTCTGCGTGTACTGTGCATGCTGTGTTCTGATTGGCTAAGTGATCCTAACTTAGTGTGGCATCTGCCTTAATGGTGTTTTGGGAAAGCACGCCCCTCCAGCCAAAATTGCTAAATTGGGGCCAATCTCCTAAGACTATTGTGGTGTTGCTGCCTATCTGTAAGATCGATCTGGGTTTTCCTGTTCACACGTTTGTATAAGGTGATCTGTCAATCATTTGCTCAGGCTTAAGTTGCAAGTCTTGCCTGACCAAGTATTTCTGACTCATGGTTGATGGGTAGGTCACATCGGGTGGATTCGACAACAGCAATATGAGTTTGTTCTTATACGTAGATATATCATGGTGTATATCAACATTGTATTTATTAGAATTACCAATGGCACTAATCAAAAGCCATTTGAGCACCTTGTAATCTCTTTGCAACCCTGTGATTTTTTGCTGACCCTCTACTTGTAGCAAACAGGCTTCTAGATCTGACCGCCTTTCTTTACACAGTCGATTGAATGTGACTGTATGTGATATAAGTTCTCCCTACATTACCACTTTTCCCGCATTCCATATGATGTTTACGGTGACCTCGCTGTTATTATTGCCTTCAAAGTAGTGCTCTAGGGACATTTTTATTGAACCTTTTAGTGATGGATCCTTGAACCGCACTTCATTTGTATGCCACATACAGTCTATAGTCTGAAAAAAGCATTAAAGACTAACGTGAGCGTAACTGGAACATGAGCATATAACAGCTGGGGGTTACAATAGTGCCTACTGTTGCTATCATCAGGGCTCTGGATATTACAAAAAAAAATGTCTAGTATGTATTTGATGTACATTAAAAAAAGTAAAGTACCTCTCTCCTATATGTATATGTATCTCCAGATATTAATTAGATTCAAGTCAACTCATTGGTGAATCAGTGATGTTGGATAAGTATTGACTAATGCAATCAATCTCTCTATGCTTGAGTGTAGTACATTAATACAATCTTCCCTTACAATAATCACTCCTTTTGCAAAGTATCCTTGTATAGGGAAGAGTGTAGTGTGGCATTCTACTTTATTTTCGGTTGGCTCATAAATTGAGAACATAGTGATTGTGTGTGTGCCGAGTCTACCCCAGAGCCCAACTATTATTGCAGTAGTTCTGATCTACCATGAGTGCAACACCACATATAATCAGTGTCATACCTGTTGTCTTTTTGTGGCCTAGCAGTAGAACTGTAATGGGTACCAGTAAGATTGGGGTCTGTCTGAATCTCATACGGCTTCTTTCATACAGAGCAACAACTGGTCTTAATAGATTTCCTTGTCTGCTTAAATTCAGCTTCTTTAGTAACTATGCATCACCACCTACTAATGTCTTATAATATATACACTGTTTCCTTACATGTGGAATTGATTGTTTATTACTACATTGGTTCTATGATTCATGTCCCTTTGTCCATCAGCTGTAAAATTTTGCAGCTCATTTAGCAGCTATATTTTTATGGATGGTTTATCGTGGAAGTGGACCACCATTAAAATGAAAATAATTTTGTTAAAAACAATTAGGTATGTAAAGAATACCAAACATAATCGGTGCATTAGCATTTCATTGTTGTTAGAAATTGGGTTGTTGTTTGAGTGGGGTATGAACCTTAGTCAAAAAGGAACCACAATTCTTGTCAGGGTAAGTGCCAGGGAAACCCTAAATTAACCTTTGCTCACACTCTGGTAGGCTTGGTACAGAGCAGCCAGGCTTACCTTAGAGGCAGTGTGTAAAGTATTTGTACAACATTTCAAGCAGTAAAACAGTGAAAAAACAACACAAAAAGACTCCACACCAGTTTAGAGAAATAGAGCTTAATTTTGTAAATAAACCAAAACCAAAATGACAAAAATCCATTAAGTAGGATTTGAGATATTTCCTTGCATTTTTCTTCAGAGCACCTGGGCAAGACTTCAAAATATCAAGGCACAACATGAACACTCTTCAAAATAAGACTCTAGACACTTTAGGGTACCAAAATACCATGTGAACAAAGCATTTGCAGAGTAATGGGGAATATTTATTGCAGCAAGTTCCCATATATCATATAGCAATAATATACTTGTAAAATAAATGCATGCAGTGAATGTATATACACAAGAATAATTAATTAGAACTTGAAATATTTCACTGGTATGACTGGGGAACCTGTTGACAGTCTCGGGCAGAAGATCTCCACCGGGCACACAAAGAAGGCCCAGGGCAGTGCGTCCACTCTGCAGGAGAGTTCCTGTCAAAGCCCCAAGAGGTCTCCGTCTTTATACTTTCTACTAACGCGAAGAAAGACTTCTAGAATCTCCCAGTCCCTTCATCTGCGCTGTACATGCTAGCTACACTCTCTGCGTCAAGGCCACTCAACTGAGCTGGCCAGGCTCCAATGAGAGTTCTTAGGCGGAATTCTTTACATTCTTATTCTTGGATACTGTATACATCCCACAACGTATGTTCTAGCAGCTTATCACTCTCAGTGAAGTAAGAAACATAAACCAATCAGTGTACGCAAGTAACTTGGGTCTGCCTGCATTCGCAGCTGCAAAGCATGGTCAGAAGGACACAAGGTGAAACTCTGCTCACAAAATGGAGTTAAATCAAAATGGAGTCAATGGTTAATACACAATCACACAATGTAGCGTTACAGATTTAAATTTTTTAAGAAGAACCTGTAAAATAGCACTAAGAAGCAACTATTGCTTATTTGGGATATGGTATCTAGTTGGCTGGACTGGGACAAAGTCAAAAGTTCAGGCCGACCATGATGGAGCGCAGGCCGGATACAGGAACCCAGTGAGGCCCACTAAACAAACGTACCTTAATCCTGGTTGCATCGACAAAGATGCGGGGTGAAGCCTTGCGATACATTGATATTGCCCATGCACTAGGGGAGATTGGTCAATTTTCTCCCAGCAGGAGCGCTGATGTGGTGGTTCTGAAGATGATGCACCGGTTCCGAAATGCGACGCTTCCAAAGGCGATGCATTGGGTTTCTTCGGGCAGTAGATGTGATGCATCGGCTTTGTTCTTGCAGTTGCAGGGATGAGTTAGTTTCACAGTGCCTGTTCTGAAGGCGATGGGCTGGTTCCGATGATGTGCAGGTCCTGTTTCTCAACAACACTGGTGCGACGATTCTGCTTATGCAGCAGATGATGTGTCGATTCCGCTGCAGCAAACACCTTAGGCCCACTTCCAAGGGTCCAGGACTAGGATGGCGCTACTTTGCAGGGAAGATTGCTGAGTCCAGGTGTAAGAGCAGGATGAATGGAAGCCTTGTATTTTCCTGAGACTTCAAATCAGGAGCCAAGACAGCAAGCCCTTGAAGACACTTTGGGTTCAAGTGATGCAGGTCCAGTCCTTCTCACCAAGGCAGGGGAACAGCAGGGCAGCACTTCAAGGCAGGAGTCCCCCAAAGCAGCAGTCCTGCAAAGGGGCAGTCCTTCAGCAGCACAGCAGTCTTTCTTCCTGGCAGAGTCTTCACACGTCCAGAAGTGTACTGAAGTCATGGTGTCAGAGGTCCGGCACTTATACCCAGTTGTGGCTTTGAAGTGGGGGAGGCTTCAAAAAAGGGTCTATGGAGTGTACAGAGGTCCCCCCTTCCTGCCCAGCTCCAGACTCACTACAGGGGGTATGAAGCCCTTTGTGTTTGGACAGGACACAGCCTATTCAGGTGTAAGTGTGAGGCTGCACCCAGCCCCTCCTTCAAGTCACACCTAAGCTCCCTTTGTGTATGGCTGTCTAGAGATAATATACAAAGCTTAGCCGTTACCCAACCCACACTGAACAGAGACAGACAGCAGGCACCAAATGGCTAAAGTAAGAAATGCCAGCTTTCTAAAAGTGTTTTTTAAACACGGGTGGTTGGGCCTAAGACTGCACCCAAGCTATGCCTCAGCAAAAGTTTTAAACAACAGGGTGTTTAGATGTGTAACTCAAATTTATGCCATATATGCAAAAACCACCTTGACAACTAAAAGTGTTCTGTGTAAAATTGAAGGACTGGTCATTCTTTGCCTTTTTATGTGCTGTCAGTTTATTGGTTTGTAATTGTCTAAATGTCTACGTGCACAGTCATGAATGTTTTGTTTAATCTGTCTATTTGATTGTTCTTCCCTGTTTTGACATGATTTAAATGTTGAATGTGTATGTCAAAAAATGAACACATTTTCAAGGTGTAATAAAAACACCAAAGCACTTTTAGTTGTCAAGGTGGTTTTTGCATATGTGGGATTAATTTGAGTTACGCACCCAAACACCCTGTTGTTTAAAGCTTTCTAAAAGTGTTTTTTTTAGAATTACACCATAAGTTGTGATTTTAAATTGTGATTCCAGAGACACCAGACTTGGAGGTCTCATCTCTTCTCAATTGGGAACTACACTTATAAAATGTAATAAGGTAACCCCAATTTTATCCCATGGGAAAGATCGGCCTTGAATTGTGAGAAACGTATGTAAGAGTTTTTCACTACCAGGACATGTAAAACTGAAAAGTAGATGTCCTACTTTTTAAATACACTGCACCCTGCCCATAGGCTGTCCAGAAGCTACCATAGGGGTGACTTATAAGTATTAAAAAGGAAGGGTGAGACCGGACAAGAGGTATTACTTGCCTGCTCAACATGGCATTTTAAAACTGCACACACAGGCAGGTATGAAACATGGTTAAGGGGTTACTTAAGTGGGTGGCACAATCAGTGCTGCAGGCCCACTATTAACATTTGATTTACAGGCCCTGGGCACATGTAGTGACTTATAAGTACATTAAATATGGCAATTGGATATGAGCCAATGTCACCATTTTTAGAGCACTGAATAGCTGTGGTAAAGTGCACAGAGTCCTAAAGCCAACACAAATGAGGTTATAAAAATAGGAGGAGCAAGGCAACAAGTTTGGGATGACCCTGTAGAGAGGGCCATTTTCCAACAAATGTCATATAAAACATACTTTGCATGTTTTCCAATGTGAATGCCAAAAACAGATGCCATATGGCAAAACTTTTCTCATGCCTTTGTAAACAAGCATTGGCAAAGGGAAACAGTCTGGTGTTGCCTGCCACCTTGTTGTCAATTCTTGTTTTGATATGTCATGGTTTCTGCAGTAAAGAAAGAAAGAATGAAAGAGGGAAAAAAGAAAAAATGGAAGAAGATTAAAATTCAGAAGGAAAGAAAAAGGCAACAAAGAAAGAAGGAAATAAATAAACAAAGAACCAAAAAGAAGGCATGCAGACAATTCAATTCAATATTTTATTAAAGATTTGGAACTCCTAAGAGGTCCACATAAAAATACATGCATATTATTACAAGAATAAAACATGACAAAACTCATTCTACGGACCATCATACAATTATCAGAGGCCTGCATTGGCAAGGCTAGAATTCCTTCAGATAACATCAGTCAATATTATCAATTATCCCAATACGCAAAATTATTAAGATTTTCAACAATAAAACCCTTTAGCTCACGACTCAAACGGTGGCCCAAGACCTCTACTGTATAAGATAACGTTTGTTTAGGACCGTATTAGACAATAGCAGGTACATTTAAGTAAAAAACAATATGCATAACCTCAGTGCGTATCGAAAATTTTCAATCATTTGGGCAGCATCACATAGCCATTTCAACAGAAAATTGCATGTAGAATTAGCAGCATAGGGATTGAAGTAACAGAGTATATCCTAAAATGTGCAAAGGACAATAAGTAGCAGCCAGTTCATATACAAAATAAAGTCCAAAGTTCAACTTCGGCTAAAAGTTCAGTTTAGAATAGCGGCAAGAAGGAAGGAATAGCAGAGCATACCCAAGAATGTGAAAAGGATAGTAAATAGCAACCAGTTGATATGCAAAATGGAGTCTAAAATTCAGCTTCGTTTAAAATTCAATTTGGAATTAGAAACAAGAAAAAGGAATAACAGAGCATATCCTAACATGTGCAAAGAATTCCAGTTCAATTAAGTTTTGAAATTAGCAACAAGAACATAGTGGAAAACTAACGGAACATATCCCTATGGTGCAAATAGCAGTAAATAGCAACCAATCAATGTGCAAAATACAGTCTGACAAAAGAGAAAATACTAATATTTCGTAAGAAGATGACAGACAAGGGGGTTAACCGCCCAGTTAAAAGAATGTGTAAAAGATTTAAAATATATACATGAACTCCTGAAAGTAATTTAAAAGTTTTACACACACTGCTTTGTTTTTGGGACAAAAAAGATAATCTCTGGCTGAAGCTACATTTTTAACACAATTTTGTAAAAACATCGGCCGAAGCCAACGATGACGTCTCAAAGTCAATGCTGGACAGGAAAACAAGACATGGTCCAGGGTCTGAATGCTCAGTTTACACATATTACAAGTTTTTCCATTTTTCAAATTCTGGGGCCAGTTTGCTGTTAAGTCGTTTAGAGGTAAAAGATTCATACGACATAAAGTGAGCAGACGTCGAGTTCTGTGTTCTGTGTTCTAAATTCCAAAATAAATATTTTTGTGAAATTCTCGGTGAGTTTGTCCTGGCTATTATCTTTAATCTCTCTTTAGAAGTACAGAATTTAGTATCTCTATCAAAGCTAACTTTGCCACTTAAAGTTTTTAAGAGAGATTTAAATACTAATGGTGGAAGGGTAATCACTGATTCTTCTTGTATACAATTTTTTTTAGTGCCAATGAAAAATCACGATTAAAAGAGTAATTACCTGCCGTTAACACCGAAGATTTCATGGGCCATGAAGCCTCTTAATGAATTGGGCTCGCTATTTTTTAGCTGATATCCCCAGCGTAAAACCCTGGATAAACCTTGGATATAGGAACTTATCAAGCCAAATTCCAGTCTAATTGCTGCCGTTGGAACTAACATGTTAAAATTACATATTTTACGTAGTATCTGACCTTCAATCCTATCTAAAAAATCAGGTATTGATTCAATCGCATAGAGCAGGGTTGGAGGAATTTTTGCCTTAAAAACATCAGTAGATGTAACAAATGTCTTCTGCCCATAGCACTGTAAAAAATATGCACACCATTAGCGTGGGATGTAGCTTTACAAGTCCAAAGTCCTATGTCCAATATGAAGTTAATTCTTCGTACTACCTGGTAAAAGTTTCCCTAAATAAAGGTATGAGTCTATCACTTCCAGCTTTTCAGGACCAATTTGCCACTTAAAATTACATGATTTTCTACTTTTGTTACTTTTCAAATTAAGATTTTACTTTTAGAAACATTTATTTTCAAAAAATTGCCCACTGTAAAATTCTGCAGTGATATCAGCTTTCTTTTCAACCCAATAGGGGTTAGGTCCATTACTACTATATCATCTGCATATAAAAGACATGCAAAAGGCTGGCTACTTATCTTTGGCGCATGCCCATCTGCTTGAGCAAAGCAATCGGGTAAATCCGCTATATATAAAGAAACAAGCAACCTTGTTTCAAACCATTTTCTGTAGGGATTACGTCAGATAAACCTTGATTTCCATCCATTAGTATCTGGCACCAAGTTTGTGAATGTAGTGCAATAATTAAGGATAGCATGGGTGAGGGCAATCCCATTTTTTGCAATTTTCTCCTCAGTAGTGGTCGATCCACCTTATCGAAGGCTGTTGAGAAATCTATGAAAGCCATGTATTCATTTGAGTTACGAGAAATTGTGTATTTCTCTTCAATTAGTTTCAGCATGGAGATATTATCAAGAGTGGAATGATTTTTTCTAAAACCTGCTTGTTCTATGGGGAGGACCTTCTTCTCCGTCACTCATTCCGTAAGATGATCGAGGATACTACATGCAAATATTTTCCCCGCCACATCCAATAAGGCTATTTGCTGATAATTACCTGGGTGTGTTCAAGGGCCCTTTTTGTACAGAGGAATTAAAATACTTCCAGACCAAGATGGTGGTGTCTTACCCTGAGAGTAGCAAAATTAAACAGTGGAGCTAGATAAGTGGCCCACAAAAGTGGCTTCTTTTTAATTACCGTCATGGGAATTTCATCAGGGCCCATTGTTCTTGAAGATCTCATTTTTTTAATAGCTCCAGCCACTTCACTGATTGATTGAATGTACATAGTTGGATACAGGGGTTTTAAACTGATCGGGTGCCGCAATGGTTAATCTGGTGGAATTAAAATTCGCAGAATACAGTTCTAACAAATGAAGTTTCCATTCCTCTTCTTTTATGGTTATAGGGAGAGATTTCACTCTAGTGCCACAGCAATCGGCGATTATTTCCCAGTACTTTTTGGAATTATTTTTTGAGACTGCCTCATTTAGCTGCATTCATGCACCATCTTCCTTTAATTGTGTTAGGGAGCGTTTTTTCCTCTGTCTTTTCCTCTTTAGAAGGTTTATTAAATTACTTCACTCAGACGAAAAATTCAGAAACTGGGCCCTCACTAATTTATTTATTTCCCTATTTATAGTAAGCAATGGGTTACAATATGATCTCCGCTTAACTGGAGCATGTGTTACTTTACGGGATTTAGCCAGGAGACCTATATTATGGGAAAAGGCTTTGAGTAGATCACACTCGACCGATATTAAGTGCTGCTGATCTCTTATTAGTGCCGTTAAGTACGCTTTTAATTTAGCAGTCGCTTGAGTATTCCAGTGAATCCTACCATATGTTGCATTGAACCCTACTAAGTCGCCTTTCAAGTTCCAGGGGCCTACTTCAGCACAAGTGAATTCAAATTTAAAGCAAATCAACATATGGTCACTGAAAACATTTCCCAGGACTTCCCTATTTGTAAGTTTACAGAAAAAATTTGCAGAAACAATTAAATAATCTATAATAGATCTCCCAGTTGGCGCCTTGTGAGTGTGATTTGATGGAATATCCTTTTCTAGCCTCCCATTAGTGATTATGAGATCTATACTTCTCAAACCCTTTGTTTTTTTCGTTGTTGGAAAATACCCTTATACTATGAGATGAGACTTTAGAGTTCAAATCACCAACTAATAATAGGGACCTGCAGTCTTCACTTTCCAAGGTATAGGAGATAAAAATGAAAAATGAAAAGATCTTTTAATAAATAAGAATAAGATGCATCAGGAGGTCAATATGCATTTATGATCAACAAGGAATCCAAATGATCCTGGCCATCCTTATGATCTAACTTAATCGCCTGAATTAAGATAGAAGCATGCAAAATTTCTGTATATGACCAGCTAAGGCTTGTACTTAGCAAAATAGCAATACCTCCTTTAGCGTGACCTCTATTCACAGGGAGCGCAGACCAGCTCAGCACAATGTCATCTTCAGTGGACCAGTTCTTTGTGATTCAAGTCTCTGGTAGACTAATTATATCGTCATTTTGCTCTTTCAAGAAGAAGAGTTTGTTTTTATTAGTGCTTAAGCCGGCTGCGTTCCAGGATACCACATTAATATCCTTGCTAAGAAGAGTTCCCGCATTTTAGGCCTAGGGGTCTATTTGAATTAGGAACGTTTATCGCTGTTTGTCATTATCAGGTGGGAGATAGCTTTGGATGCAAATGTTACTCTTGCACCCCTAGGATTATTATATTTTTGAACCTCAACTAAAGCAATATCATTGCTTTCGATCATCTGAAGGCCTGAAATTTCAGCAAAGCAGCCCAACAGAAAGTCCGATTCATAAATAATTCATGGTCAAAAATAAACAAAAAATCCAGGCTATAAGGGGCAGGATGTGAGTTATTAACTAGACCGGATACCTCAGAAATATTTTCATTCGGCTTATAAATGACATTATTACCTGAAGAAGAAGCAAATAGCGAAGCATTGGGGTTCAAAATACACTAAGTGGTAGGGGGAACAATTATATCTAAAATCATTGCATCTTGGGTAGATTTAATTAGTGCACTTGAGTTCAGAAGAGAGGAACAAAGGACCCGATAGATTGAACTCTGTTTGTCCATCTTCTAAGATTCAGAACATTTGATTCCAGATTTGATGGTATATTATGGATGAGGTTATGGTCGAAGCGTAACTGCTTTGCCATTTTTTTGATTTATCCTTCAGCGTTTTTCCCTTTTTTCCTTCTTCTTTTTCTTACAGACGTTGTTACTTTTGTTCTTGATAGCCTTTTCTTTAATAGGAGGGGATCCGACTTTTAGTCCTTCCTCTTTAGGCTGCTTAGAAGAATTTACACCTGTCTTTTGGAAAATAGGGAAAACCTTTCGAATTGTACTGGAGTTTGTATTTTCCGTCTTGGCTTGCGGGCGGGACATAGGTACAACCACTGTAGCTAAAGACTCAGAATCGAAGAGCTGCTGTAAAGTAGAGAGTATATATATGTTTGCTTTCATTTTGGTTTTATTTTTTCTACTAAATAAAGGCTTACCAGCCTGGATGCCAAAGTCACGCCCTTTAACATGTGCAAGAGAGTCTGTTTGAGTAGTATATAGCTTGTCGGATTCTTCCTCCAAAAGAAGGGGAATGGGAAATCCCCTCCCTAGATTTGGGATACTGAGGGAAAGTACACCAGCTTTGCCTGGCAATAATTTTTGTTCAGAGGCCATAAACTTTGTCAGGGCCATAACAGAGCCCAAGATAGAGTTGGAGTTACTTACTGATTTCTTCATTAAGGCTAAGATCGAAGTCAACACTCTTTCCAAGCAAAGTAATGATTCCATCATCAGCATTTTTGACTCTGGATTATTAATGAAGGGAAGAAAGTTTGGGGTTAGTTCAGAAGTTAATGAGTCCCGTGAATCTAATAAGCTTGTTCCACTGGGAGTACTACTGAACAGTTGCATTTTAACAGTATGATCCTTGGAGGAAAGTGAAGTGGCTGGAATAAGAATCCTGGACGATTCTAGATTAAGAACGCGAGACATTTTAGGAGACTGATCTAGATGAATGTCAGGTAGCGTGAAATCTTCCATTATGTGTTCTCCCACTTTTGGCACTAGTTGAGATACTCTTTCGGGTTCAAAAACTCCATTTACAAGAGAGTAAGTGGTTAAGTTTGCCAGCAAAGAGTCAGCCAACCAAGATTCCGAGTGTTGGCGATCTGTAGACCATGATCCCCCGATTTTGGGCGGAAGTGTGGAGGGTAGTACTGGCAATGGTTTTCAGGGAATTACTTTAGCCTCTACATGATCTTCATGTTCTTTTTGGGAAGACTCCAACATCCCTACTGATTTTAAACTTGTTTCTTTTTTTGGAAAGAAGGAAGGGATGTGTGGCATCTTGCATTTCCATTTCTGTACACACATCTTGCATTTCCATTTCTTTATTGGTTGCTATGTATGTCATAGTGGTTGCGTTGTCAAGAATGACATACTGAGGTTCTGAGAAGGTTGGGGAAAGTGGAGTGTTGTGAGTTGGAGGGCGGTTGGAGAGCTGTTTGGATCTATTGACATGTTGCTGGATAGGATCTTCTTGTGAAGAATAAGTTACTTTCTTCAACTTATCTTCGTGTTGGAACCGTGATTTGAAATATTACACGATGGTATTGAAATTCTTCAAAATGTTTATTTGCAGTGAGCTGTTCCTTAGAGGATTAGATCTAGTTTTTTTACAAGCTCTTGTGTACACCAATCTACCAGAGCGTAATTGTTTTGCGGTCCTATCTTAATTCTTATATTACAAATCCCTTAGCCAGGCAGGCCTGCACAGCCAGAGAGGTATAGCTCTAATGTGCTAGTGCGCCGATACGCCGATGCGCCGCTCATGCAACACCGAACGCCGAGCACCGAGTTTCCACTCTCCAACGCATAGCTCGTAATCTCGCAGTCTCATGAGCTCGGGCGGGAGATTGACTTACTGTCTGCCAGCATGAGGCTCTAGGGGCATGGCACCTTCTGTCTCATGCACCTTTGGCACCTTCTATTTCCAATACATTTCCAACAGGTCCAACGAGGCCGACAGGTCTTTTCTCAGAGGACGGTTTGCAGTTACGATTTTAATTTTAACAGAGTTTTTTACCAAATCCAGACAAAATCCAGAAACTTAGCAAAGTTGTGGTGGGGGTGGGGGATTAGGCGGGGAACAGACAGGATCCCAATCAGGATCTAAACTTGGCAGGATCTTAATGGTTTTGGTTGTTTTGCTGGTTTTGTGGTTTGGTAGTGGTTCAGTAGCTTGAAGGATTAACATGGGGCAGGCCAGAGCGAAGCCGACCTGCTAGATTGGAACAAGGAGGGTCGGAGGGAGCTCCAGAAGACCATAAGACCTTCTTAGTTCTTCCTTTGTCCTGTGCTTGCTTGAGCCCAAGCCCGTCACCCCCCCCCCCTCCTCCTCACCGCTCAGCTTCTGTTTTGCCTGCGATCTTTCCGCATACAGACAAAAAAGAAAGAAACAATGAATGAAGGAAAGAAAGACATGAAAAAAGTGTTACAGGTTAAAGGTGGATTTTCTTCCAGTGCAAAGTGCAATAAAGAACCATTTGTGAAACAGTCCAGAATGAGCCTGCTCTCAAGAATTGTCTGCATATGAATCCACATGTATAAATTGAAGCTTTCGTTTGTTTACTGCATGCTTAGTAAAATGAGGATACCTTAATCCAGAAAAGTTTCAAATGGATGCAATCTGTTATGCTGTGAAATACCAGCAGTCAAATAAACAAAGGACATTCCAAAAGGAATTTACAACAGTATTGGCAGGAGACCAGAACCTATAAACCGTGGAATGGGGCCTGTGCTCACATCTGATAGAAAAGTCCTGCTTTCACCTCAGCATCTAAATACAAAGGCAAAAGTATTTATAAAGTAAAAATAAAAACACTGGCACTGAGGGCAACTACCTTTGTGCGGATGTGTTCATTGTGAAAGAGCAAAATGCAGTCACTGAAAGTGAGGATAGTGGCTGAAGCAGGCTGACACATTGCACATTCTTCCTTTTGCTACCGTCAATAACTCTGATGAATGCTTACCTCTAGGAAACAGAATGGGGTCTCAAATCTTGGAGGTGTACAATGATAATAGACAGTATGTACTACATGTCCTAATTCAGTATTGGCAGACTTTCTGTTGATCTTTGATTCTGTAGACTTTCGATGAGAAAAGGGTGGCTTTTTAGATGCCTGTGATTAGCCAAAAAATGCCTTTTGCTTCAATTGCACAATTGTGTTGACGTGTTTGTCCCTTTCAGATTTCTGGACCATTATTATCCTCATTGTACAGAAGGCCTAAGTGTACATTGGCCAGCCAATTAGAGTCCTTGAAATGCTGGCAGTAACTGAAGGTGTGTGCCTAGGTTTGGATTTCAGTGAATGCTTTAAGAAGTGACAGTTGGCTTGAGATTGAGAGGAGAGATCCTAATAGCCTTCATACTGTCCGCATGACATCAGAAAGTCACCCACTTTTCATAGCACTTTACTCTTATTACTCAACTTTGTCTTCTGCACCAGGCCATTATTGCGGGCTGACAATTAAGAGTTCTTAATCCGGTTATCGGCTATTTACGCCATAAGAATGGATAACTTTAATCTATTCTGGACAGTCTCTCTGATGTTCTCCAGAATGGAAACCTTATTTAAACACTCCTGTTTGGCACTTCCTTAAGTTCCGGTGTTTGCATTCATTGGCACTGTCTTTAACTGATGCACAAAAGTAAACTACCCAATAGAGACGTTGGGAGGTGTCACAACAGGCTTGTCCTTCTAAAAAGTGAATAGTGCTCTCCTATGCTGCTTAATATGCCCTAGGTCTTTTGGCCATTGAGAGTCACTGTATATATTTAGTCCTCTGATTTCCCAGTTAGCATTCAGACTCATCTTATATATTACCAGTCTTATTTTAAAATCAAGATACCTGAATGTAGCAGCACAGAATGACTCTGGGGTTTTCAAAAAAATGTTCACTTCTTTAACTTATTTGAATTTATTGCAGCACTGACACAGTGCATTGTAAGGAAAGTGAGTGGTACAGAAATATGTGATACAATAGAACATTCATGAAGCAAACCATGAGATGTTCATTAAAGATATCCAATGAGCAAGAGAACTATGTATATCTTGGGGACTCCTGTCGCACTTTACAGGGTAAAAGAATAGAAGAGTGAATCCTGCAGGCAACACACATAGAACAAGATGAAGAGAAAATGGTAGGTGATTCAGGTACAGAGACATGTGAGGAATATGCAAGTACACACAAGTGTATACTTACATTTTGGACAATCAATCTGCTGTGCAGTAGGTACACATTTAGTTAAATCAACATAAAGTGAGTAGCAACAGACATTGAAGGGATAAGATCTAAAGAAGCTGTTTCAAAGAAGAAAATTATACTATTGAGCATATTTGATATCTTTAATAATTGAAGCTATTTCTTCAATTATTAAAGATATTATTAGAATAATACTGTTGGAGGCTTTTTGGTTAGGTTTACTTTGAACATATTAACTGTCAGCCCTTTCTAGAAACTGGTGATATATTGAAATAAGTTATTTTTCATGGTCTTTAGATTCTCTTATCTCTGATTGCCGACAGTAAAATGAAACACCTCTACTAATTTACTGTTTAGTTTTCAAATTGTTGTGAACACAATTTATATTATTTTTCTCTTAGTGTACTGTCGGGTAGCATATTAACTTTAGAGAACTTCATTGGGGAACCTAACAAACTTTTGTTGTTATTCCTTTAATTTAACATTAAAATACTGCTTCCTTCCATATATACATGTTTAATATATAATAAGGTTACATACCCCGTTCAAGAGCTTCTGAAAACGTATTGAGACATATTATTGTAACAATTCTTTTTCATTCGTTAGTAAATATTTCTCTATAGGTTTGTCAGAATATTTTAATTTTACAAAATGATTGTATGAGGAGATGTTTATCCACAGTATTATACGGTTAACCAATTCTGTTTGTAGGCCGAGAGTGTCTCTCCTCCTGGTATCCAGCTGAACTCAGTAGCTTTCTTTGTTGGAATACAATGGACATCAGTGAAGTGGACTGCATGATATAATTGCCTCTTCTCTGTTTTGCTTTAGTGCATCTTCTGTTAATGTTAGGAATCCTAAAGGGTATTAAGAGAATTAATAACTCATCAGCAGGTAATACAAAGGAAAGCAGCTTAAACTCATCTCCAAAATTCTCTGGGGCTATAATGCAACAGTTATCTAAGTGCTCTACTAGACACATTTTTGTGGGCTGTAATGGAAATGGTTCTCTATAGTGAGCCAGAGGCCTGGATCCCAGTTCATGCCTATTCCTGAACATGATCAGGTTAAACATGTCGATCAGAAGATCTACATTTAATAGGACACACATCTGGGACCACTTCTCCAACGTCTAAGGATAAAGAAGTTGTCCCGGTTCTACAGTATTGCTCTGCTTGGGTATATTATACTGTTTCTTTGAGGGCTAAGGGAAAGAAGCACCCCCAAAATATCTGTGTTCAAGTTTCAGAAGGTGAGTTAGCATAAAAATGCCAATAAAGTTTGCTCTTATCTTGTCACATTTGCTGTGATTCCAAGGAGAGAGGTCAAATGTCAGGCTAAGCCTACTGACAAGCTCCTGATTATAAATTGACATGAGATTGGCGTTTATTTTTCATTCTCTGGCTGCAAAGTTAGATAATTGTTTTTTAAGTGAAGTATCTGACAATCTAGCTGGGTTCACATAAAGTTGGAAAGGAAATGCCTAACACAGCATTTAAAAACCTGTAAATGAAATGTACAAATATTTCAATCTATGTCAACGGTTAACAAAGCACAATAGTAGCAATTTGTTTTTTGATTCTAAAATGCAATGGAAAGAAAGATTTTAAGAGGGTTAAAACAAATCAAGACGTATTCTTGGTGATGTGCAAATTATAAATATTTCCGGAAACCCAATTTCCCTACATTATCTTTTGTGTGCTATGCAGTTTTATCAGTGAAAGGGCATGTCAGTGAGAATTCTGTGCCCATTTCAATGGGAACATGTGCTGTCTATAAATCACAGTGTGCTTCCACGCATGTTTTAGTAATATATTTGCAACAGGGTACTCTATAATGCGCACCTAGCTACATACTACACCTTTACCTACACCTACCTACCCTTTACCACTCTACTGCCGAATGGGCAGGGCTTATTGGCTATACTTGTTTTTGGTGAATCGCTTGGATTTTACGCAGTTCCCTATGATTTCAGTGCTAAGACATTGATGGCAGCACCTCCACTCTGTGAATTGTTGTAGGACCACTGATATAGTAAACTAAATATAATATACTTGAGTCTTGATAACCATTGTTCATGGTGTGCAAGCTCATGCCAGACAACAATACCACAGTCTAACTAAAATCCAGTGGGTGTCAGCATTCACACAATGGTCTCTAAAATGGCGGACTGCATGCAATGAAAGGGAAAATAGTTAATTTTTCAAATTGGTCCTTCCCATTTTTTCCTTTAGGAACACATTTTAAAAGCCTACTACTTTTCTTCAGGATATCAGCTTCTTAATTGATTTTCAATGATGGTGATCTTCTGTAAATTAAATATTCTTATGGTGCCTGGATGAGACAGTAGTTAAATATTCATGAATGATTCAGACCTATGTGCAGTTTAAACTCTTGCATTTTCATACAGTGTAACGTGGTACTCTTATTAGTCTCTTTGTTATGCTTCCCAAAAAAGTGCATGTCTGGTAGATTGTAGACACTAGCCAAGCATGCAAATTGGTTTTCATTTACACTGTTTTCTCATGCATTAAGCAACTCACGAACAAGACTTGACTAGTCACTTGCTGGATTTAAATATTATACTGGAGTATGGAGACATATATTCAGGCAAGAAGAATGCCCTATGTTTAATCTCACTTATCAAATCACTAGAAAAAATGATGTTCATATTGTTATCAAAGTCTATAGAGGTCACAATAAATAAATGTAAATATTGATCTTACAGAAGCATAGGAGGTTCCATGGCAGCAAGTGATTTAGTTGACAGGAGAGACTCGCTGAAGAAATGCACTCAGCATTTATAGGCAATATTTGTTTGCAGAAATATATTGCAGTTTTGTTGGTTTCTAGCCCATGATTCCTTTCAATTATTTAGTGGAGTGACCTTTCAAAAAAAACGAAGCCCATCATGTTTTCACGGTGCACTTTATTGATACAAACACTGCCAGTTTTTGGTATTCTTCCTCCATGTTTCACATTAAGATGGCTTGATAATTTAGGATTAGACACGTTAGCGACCTGGCAAGTGATACCACATAATCCTGATTTGATGGTTTGCCTTAAAGATGACAGAAACTCCTTCTCTTCCTCTCACATGGACTGAAAGTTATTCAGACAGAAGTAGACAACATACGGATAAAACCACTAATCTGGTGGTGCACCCAGAAAATATTTGTGTGAATCATCCAATTTTGTGTGTTCTCTTTATTTTTCTTCTGACATCCTTCATTTCTACTGATAAAAGCATATACAACCATAGCCAATGTGTTTCATTCTAAAACATGTACTTCTTCAGGGCTGTAATGTACAATAAAAACAACATATAAAACTATGACACCTCAACCAAGTGATAACATCAATATAACACTTTCTCAATAACCCACACACCCACATACTACTAGTGATGTAAAAGTAAAAACAAAAACAAAGAGCACATATAAAGCAAAACAAGGATCGATATAAGTACACACAACATCATCACTTTGGAAACATGAAAGCCTCTTATTTCATATCCATGTAATATACCCAATGATATCAGTACCACTCATCAGGAGAGATGTACAACCCTCATGTCATTAGAATTCCACATGGAAAATGTCAAGGCACCATTAACTGTTGCCCATTTCTCACACCCACATGGACCATATAAGTAAAAAATGCAGCAACATATTGAACACCCACATACCTTCATTCCAATATTTCCATAATGTTATGTTGTTGCCCATTTGGGTCCTCCACTTATACCGGGTCAGACATATCTCATATAGACACCTGATAAAAATTAATTCATAACAGGGACTACAATAAAATTTAAAAATCACATTGTGTCTACCAATTTTTACAGTCATACCGCCAGTTCAACTATATATGTAATAAATTCACCCAGACTCATGTGGACACTTGTTTCTGTGCATAATATATTCCCTCGATCAACTTACGTCATAGGAGGGTCGACGCCACGGGTGACCCTACATTTCTTGTGAGAATTAACAAATCCTATACTTGCAGCAGGTGACGATTAACGGGCCAAGCCACAAGTATCTCTATATTCCTTACAAAGATAAAATAGCCCTACTGGAAAAGTTTAGAAGAAGGCATCCGACTAATAGCCAATTGGCGTTATGACTGTAAAAATTCAGACACACAGTTCTCAGAGGGAAAGTGGCTTCAATAAGTTCAATCTAATCTTACTCTTGGTAGCTATCCCGAGTGACACAACCGTCCTCAGCAAAGTGCATGTAGATGTTTGTATGACCAAACTTTACAGCAGTATAATAAATCCCGAACCACCATTTTATAAGAAAAATACAGAAGCATAAAAATGCGTTATCGTTGTAAAGTTAGGAATATTACACCTACAGAAATTCATTGGAAAAGGTTTTTATTTGAAGTGAATGGATAACTATAAAAAATACACAATACTATCAGGCAACAATAAATGATGAAAAGTGTTGCATGAAATTCCAATGAAAAACAAAAAAAAAGAATAGTCAGAAATGTCACCATTGAAAAGTAATTGTCAAGATGCAACAATCAAAATTATAAACTATTGACAAATACTGCCTACCATATAATTTGAAAATCCAGATATTTGACAAAATAGTAAAACAACATCTAAGTGTTTGTTCTGCATAACAAGGACATTTGCACCACCCACCTCTGACAGTTGATTTTAGAGCACTGACAGTCACATTCTATGTGGGACTATTGACCAGTAGTCAATGTTACCTTTATAAATATAAACATTTCTGGACTAGTTTCGAGGCAGTATGAGATTTGAGTCAACAAGGGCATACACCTCTGTAAAGTCATCATGCTAATATGGATCTTCAGTCCAAAACTGTAGAACAGAATAAAGTTATTGTGGCTACAATTCTTTGTAGGACCACCAGCAATTATGTCATGCCGCCTTAGACTTAAAAATAGTTAACTGATTTGAATTTTACATTTTGGGTAAAACAGGTTTTCCTTTTACTAACCTAAATGAAGTCTTCTGGGCAAGTCTTCAAAGTCCCTATCTACCTAGGCAGAAAGTTGCAGGTACATCACAATGCAGAACAATGGCCGCACAAGTCTAGCTTACTGATAATGGATTCTATCTACACGTCAGAAGTCCACCACTTATGTTTACTGGCTGCCTCACACAGGTCAGTGGTATCCCTTGGATTGAGAGGACAAGAGCAAGACATTGCACTATACAGAGACGTGTGTAAGATAGGAATCAACCAAGTCGCCAACTGTTTGCCGTGCCTTCCTTTGGCACCACCTCATTATTTGTTGTACTTATAACCAGGTTCTTCTATATTTACTGGTTCTCCCTATATGCATCAATAAGAAAACAACTTGGCAGCCCTTGTGCAAATTCAAGCAGCCAGACAGGCTACCAAAGGCTTTCACAAGTCAATCAAACCTTCTAGGTTGTGAGAAGATGATCCCCCTACAGCTAAGCCTGGGCTTAGTTCGCGGAGTTTTGCTATGCGTAACTCTGCAAAGTTACAAAGAAACTCTGCAAAGTTCCGCATGTGGCAGAGAGTAGTGCGAACTGCTGTTCGTGCTGGTCTTCATGCCGCTCGGGTAGAAATTGTACCCGAGGAGCAGCTCGCGCTCACTAACTTAGCGTTCGCAAGCGTGAGCGGTGAAAAAACTCAGCTGCACTACACGAAGCGGAGTTTTTTGCCCTCCGCAAGCTGCGTGGAGTGCAGAAAATTCCGCGAACAGAGCGGAGTTCACCGCCCAGGCCTACCCACAACTTAATGGCTCTTCTGACTTTTGCTGGATGAGGCCTTTGTTTTTCAAATTGCCAGGAGAGGTCAGCGGTAGCCATTAGCACAAGCTAACTGGAATTACCTTAGTGCTAAACCCAGTTTCCTATAAAAAGCAGTGTTAGCCAATGCATCTGACATGTAACACTTAAAACCATATTAAATCTCAAATATACGGTGGCTTATGGCTTATCCTAAAACACATTACAAGACATTTCTAAAATGTTTCTTAAAGTGCTCATTTACATATCTCCTAATAAGGACCCAGGCTCAGTCTGCTGCAGACCATTCATTCAATTTATAAGATGGTTTTGATAAATCAATCACAAAAGGCCTGTTAGCACCAACATCCACTTTTTTCACAGGTTATTTTTAGAGCGCTAGAGTACACCAAAGTTTCATGGCACTATCGGAGATAACAAAACTACAAAAGCTGAAATAGTTCAGCAAGGAAGAGCCAGAGTAAATGTTTAGGCATAAGAAGCTTTAAGACTTATTTTAAAAATAAAGATTGTTAATGTTTTCTGAAACATCACGAGGGACGTAAGGAAGAGCAGTTCAAACCTGAGTTTATCTAATTGCTTAACTGCTACCACAGACAAAGCCCAGACTCTTTTGTTTATGTGAATCAAAACTGCCCAGCAAGTGCATAACATTGTGGTGTGTGAAAATGGAACGTAGAGATCAGGAACGGAGGAGCAGGGCCTTGGATGGCACGGTGTACAATGATTAGTGATTTAATAGGCAGCTAGTATAACTGAGGGAAAATATGATCCCTGTCTGAGAAGCCAGTAATCAGGCGATCTGCAGACTTCTGTGTAGGAGGTCCCATAAATTTGCACTAGTCCAGTTGAGTTTATATTGAGGTAAGTTCAATGGATTGTTTAGTCACCCTGATGGGCAGTCTCACCGTTATCTCCCTGAGCGTGCTTGCTGCCGCAACAGTTATATAACATTCGTACTTGATTAGAAAAACGCCACAATAAGTGTGGATATAAACACACCATCAGGGTGACTAAATTAATTAAACCTATTTCTTACTCAGTCCAGCTCTACCAACAGATTCTGAATTATATAGGGGTCAAACATGTCTCTGTTCAATACACTCCTTAGTATGGTCTAGCATATTTAGTGCAATAAGAGACTGAAACGTTGACAACAATTGCACTTTTTAAAATGTTGATGATCAATGAGGAAAGGATCTATTATTGTGAGATTTGCTCTAAGAACTCTCTCCCTTTCATACATTTGTTATACTGTTTTCATAAGTTATACCAATAACAATTGGAAAAGAGAAATGTATGATCCTTGCTGGTTGTTTACCATATGGATATTTATTCATTTTCATCATAAACTAAATCTTTGAAATTAATTTACTGATTTCATATCTGTACACCTATTGCTTCTTTTGTTGTTGTTGTTCTTTTCTTTTGTTTTGTTCCGGTCTACAAAATGTATCTTTATTAGCCTCTTATGGTTGATTCTATGTATCTCATTTGATTAGACAGACAAATGATTTAATGGTAACTGTAGGATAATTGATGTAAATGGTCCCCTTGTTTGAAATTTACCCCAGTTAGTCTGATAACCAAGCTCACAAGGGGTTATTAGGTTGGCCTTCTTTCTTCCTAGTCATGCTGTTTCAGGAAATTGCCTTACATTTGAACTCATGCTAACCAGATAGTGGAATTCTGTTGGCTTTAGAAAAAGCTGCAGTTGGGTTTCTGTTATTTATTTCTCATAAGTCACAGTATTGAATTAATTTGCAGGAGATATAGCTTCCCTAAACAAATAAAAGGTATATGGAAGGATAACAATGCATATCTACTTTCTGACAAAGATGGTAAAAAGAGCACTTTTGCAACGACAGCAAACCTGCAAAACTCACCTTTGTTGGCCCATCCTTGATGTTAGCATCTAGTACTGAATCCTCCCCAGTATGTGAAAAAGGCATTGAAAACGCAAAGCAAAACGTTTATTTCATTATACGTCTTGTTAAGCCTACTATAATATGAAGTAAAGAAAAGAAAATTTTAGAATAAATGAGTTTTAATTTCCTTACTGTGCACTTTGCATTTGAAATTTGATTTACATTAATTCACATTAGTGCATTAAACTCATTTTAAATATTAGTACATTTCTCAAAACATTGACAGACATAGCTATAAAAACATGAGCACTAATCCTATAAATCACAAATGCTCAATATATTTGTAAAGATTCCTAAAATGAAACATTAAACCAAGTAATGTAAAAATATGTAATGGGTAGCATACTTGGGAGTTATCAAGATAAATGTAGTGGTTCAGTGATTGCACCATACTTCATATCTGAAGCCCATGAGAGCCTGGTTATGTAAGAAGAAACATCAATAGGACCCGACAACATAAAAGGTCATTTGAAATAGCGGCGACTTCTCCGTCGAGGCGGAGGAGCATCGCCCTGCCTGCTGCGAGCGCAGCAGGTACACACAGAATAAGAAAATGGTCATTACCTTACCATTTTCTGTGTGCCGCTGACCACGCTAGCATAAGTGTGATGGTGGGAGCGGGGCAGACAGATTCCTGCGTATTGCAGGATGACTGCTTCAAGTGACCATACCATGTCAGACTGGCCGGCTTTCTACAACTGGTCAATGCGTCATGCTCACTTTAGAGCCTGCAAACCCAGTGCGATGGTGTGATGGTAGTGGTGAGGCAGACAGATTCCTGCGTATTGCAGGGTGACTGCTTCAAGTGTACATGACGAATTGGCCGGCTTTTTACAGCAGGTCAATCTTTCATGCGGACTTCAGAGCCTTCAAACCAAGTGCTGTAAAACAGCCGTTTTGTAGGCACAGGCCCCCAGCCAGGGGAGTAGCCAGAAAATGTAAATACCCATCCCCACTTTGAACCCAAGCTGTGATGGCACCAAGCAATCGAGGCATGTGAGCCAGAATCTCCATAGAAAAGCTCCCTTGTGTCTTCCATTCAGAAATTGATCCGGTCATCCTTTCACCCTTCCATCCACCCGCTGATGTCTACTATTTCACCTTTATATTTTCTCATCCATTCTTCCATTCATCCATCATTCAATCATTGGCCATCCATTCATAACAGACATCCATACTTGCATCATCTATTCACCCATCCATCTACACATCCATCATTTGACTTATTCATCAATTTGGCCTTTCATACATCAATTGATTTTTTTTGCCTATTCAGTCATTTCTCATGCATCCACTCATCCATCCTCCTTTCTGATCAGCCTTTCTTTCTTTATTTTAGCGATAATTATAAGCTTTTATCTGACAAGTCGCAGCTAAAAGAGTCACATAAAAAACCCTACCTCCGCTGTAGCTGGAAAAGTGGGGGCTTCACAATGCCCCTGCCACCAGCCTCAAAATGAGCGCTGGGTTACCCTGTTCCAACCAATCATGGAGCTATTAAGTAGCTCCAGGATTGGCTTGATTTGCAAGTAGGAAGTAAATGGCCTTTCTTTCCTGCTCGTCATCTTCAGGAAGGGCAACAGACCACATATTGGTGAGTTTTACGGGGCTGCGCACCTCACCGGTTTTAAAAGTTGCTAGCCGCCCCTGATTTGAAACTAATAACAGACTTAAAACCAAAATCAGAAGTCAATAAAATGTTCAAAGCAGCCATGCCCTGCAGGAAGATGTTATCTCATTAAGGAGTGGGGGCTCTCTTGAGTCATGGCAACCCACAGTGCTCTTAAAGCAGCCCACTAACCTGAAGCCCACCCGGAAAATTATACTGGCCAGACTAGCTCTAGTTGAAAACCTTGAAGCTCAGGTTCCTCCAGTTAGTAAAAATGGTTTATTGGAATAGGAAAGTGGTGCTTTGTAATGGCCCAAACATTTCTCATGTTAATATTTACTATATACCCCAAGAGCACGACAATGTCAGAAAGGTGATATATAGTTGTCACAAGATAATTTACAAGTGGTCATGATCAAAGGATGAAAATGGATAAATTCATGAAAATTCTGAAATATAAAAATGAGGAGTGTGCCTGCAAATGTGTTCCAGAACAGTGGTTTGCTAATACTGAAACTCAACACAAGATTTACTGAGACCCTACATTTTGGCCAAGTGAGTGTTACAAGCACTTAGAAACAACCTATGATCAAAATTCAAACCCAGTCATATATTCCAGGGGCCTCACACATAGCTGAGGTCTTTTCAGCTGAATATTACCAAAGCATTGAGCTGTGTGCCCATCACTTAAAGAACATTCTTGTTTTGTAGATAGTTGGTAATACATCTTTTACGTATGTTCATATTCAGTATGTGTGCCTTACAGATACCTGTATATTAAGGTGAGAATAGTGCCAAATTATTTTTATCAAAGCAAGGCACAACCTCACTTCTACCACTGTTGATAAGGAAAAGCCCCATGTGTCTCAATAAGAGATTGTCTAAGCTGTAATTAAATGGTTTATGTAAATAGATAACATTAAAAATTCATTTACCACTTTCAAATTGTAACAATTAGGACAAAATATATCAACGGACTTGTAGTCTCTTGCAGAAATAATTGTAAAGGAAAAAAAACAAGAAATTACACTTAATAGTCACAATGCTACTTATTCTTAAAGCTCCAAAATATTGTCTATCATGTTCATGTGTTCTGCAGGTTTATAAAACACATTTGAAATAATGCAATACATATGTTAGACATCATATAATAATAGAGTAACTTATTCATGGGTATGTCACTTTATGCATAGGTAAAAACTATGCAGTACTTTCGGGCTTTGACTCTATTCTTGTACTCAGTTCATATTGGATGATGTTTCAACACCACTTCAGTTCTCAAGTCTCTGGACGTTGTAACACCTGAGGAGCTTTGAGCAATGGGTATTTACTGAACACATGTGTAAAATTATCCTATCATGCTATGAAGTCTAATATATGTATTGCATGGTTTCTAGCCCAGAGGAAGTCTGTTAAAAGACGAAACACGTGTTGGCTAGGGGCAGAGAAATCATTAAATAAACAAATGTTAACACTAATCAAGGCTTGGACTATTGTTTTTTGGCACTTGAGTGGTTTTTATTGCAAGTTTGGAAGACTTCCTGTTGTGGATTGTTTGATGGCCATTCCACCCCTCTGGGAGAACTGGATAATTTCTTGAAGACTGCAATACAGATTGACACATAAATTAAAAGAGATGTGCGCCTGCAGATAAGTTTCCTAGCCATCACAATTCTATGATTGTTTTTAAAATAATGGTCTGTATAATGAGACTTAAATGTTTGTCAAGTATCAGTTTCAGTTTTACAACTAATTTTGGGGGGGGGGGGGGGGGAAATCATCAGGATTACACTACGACAGCAGAAAGAAATTGCATTTTTTATGTAGGACTCCGGATGTAAATATGTGGGTAAGGCCGAAGTAGGATCACTCTTTTTTTGTAGAACTTGCATGATTGAAACTGCATCCTGAGCGATGAAGTCTGGCTCATGAATTCAATTCAGCATGCAGATGTTGCGTCCTCGCCAATGGTCTAAGACTTTTGTAGAGCTTAAGTAGTATTCAGTCCTTTTTTTTTCTTTTCAGAGTGAAAGAATTGAAAAAGGACAAGGAACTTGAAGACATACAGCAGCATCCCTTAGCAATGTGACATTGCTCGAAAAGACTGTTTTCATTTTCTGTTTTTAGCAGAGACATGCAACTACAACAAAAACAAAAAACAAAAAATCTGCAGTTTTCAGAAGATCATCTGCAGGATTTTAACAGTAATCCTTTTGGTCATTGCATTTGCACTTTCATGGACTACTTTAATTTGTTCAGCAAGACATCTTGGAACTCAAATCTTCTGTTGAATGGAATGGGCACAGGGAAAGATGGTGCCTGGAGGATTTCATGAGCGGCTTCTTTCTTCCTGAAAAATAGCAGTCTATTTGAATTAGGGCTGGATTCAAACACCATGTGGATCTGTACAAATATACCAAAAATACCAAGAAAAAAGTAGGGATAACCAAGCGATGCAAGAATGCCAGTCCTGCAGCTGCCAACCTGTTCCAAGAAGCAGTGCCATTGGGATTCCACAAGAGTGAGGAGAGGTGGTGGGCTCTGATAATCTATGTACTTTATTGGGGAGGGGGAGAGATATAAGAGGGATCAATGTAGTATTTGTTTTTTTATTTGCATCACTGTTCTTTCATTCATTACCTCTTCTCTGCCGTTTTAATGCAACGTTTTAAAGAGTCAAACTGGTGTTTTTTTAAACAATTCTTCATGAAATACAATGCTCAATTCGTCAGGCGTTGAAACAGTAGTTGCATGGGAAGAGTAGAGACATAGCAACTTTTTTAATAGTGTCATATTTTTTTTTCTAGGTACTAAACAAATGTGTCGAATATCATATAAAATTTTGCTCATATCATGCACTTTAATTTCTTTAAATGTGTATTTATTATTTATGTTCACATCTAAAAAAATTATTTTCATAAATACTGTTCAAACTTTTTTATTATGAAAGTTATGTATGTTGGTCCCAGCATTAGCTGAACTCAGTGAGCTACTAAAACAGAAGGAAGCATGCTTTGCTGCCTGTACAGTCATTTTTGATTGGTTGAGTCTATGCCTATTTCCTGAGTCAACCAATTCAAATGGATGATGCATGCTTGCTGGTGTTACAGTAGATAACTGGTCGAGCCCACTGTGTAACAAATATGGCGTTTCTCAGTGTGTGATTAAACAAGTCTTAATACAAATCTAATGTAGTGGATTTTAAAATGCAAGGCAAAATCGCATGCCTTCAACCTCATGTAAAGTCCAATAAGAATTGTATTACCACATTCTGGCAAGGCCATATTTTACTTTTTAAATAGTTTGTCTGACTCAAACAATACTAGTTTTAATGTCCACATATGTGTGTCTGTGTAGGTAATCTCTGATGAACGTGCAGTAAGAGTTATAACCATTTAATGACGATTGCCCAGTCACAGAGGCTAACTTCCCAATATTGTTTTATATTCCACCTAAGGATGGTGTGGTGCTGATTACTAGCTGATGGGTTCCCTGGTTTGGCTTCCTCCTTGAAATGAGAGGTTTCTGTAAATATAAAGAGTGGACAAGGAAAACGCGAAACAGTATTTTAAAGATGGTATATTGATTGACAACTAAATATTTTATTCACACAAGGGTCAATAACTAGGCGAGCTAGAATTAATATTTGTATAGTTTTGTCTGAATGAGCCAGAGAAGTATGGATGTATTGTTTGTAAATAATGTATATATTAAAAAATAAAAGAGATATGTGCATGAATTCAAGAAAAAAGAACTGAAAAAAGCAGAGCATTAGTGGCTACGGTCTATAAAAAACAAAAGTTTATTTCACTATAAGAGTACTTTATTTTAAATGTTCTTTAGAAGAACATTTTGCTAAAGCATGACTAAACTGCGAAAAACGAGCTACTGTATTTAGACTAGGAAAAAAAGCAGAGTAACATTACTAAAAAGAATATGTTTACATTTAATTTTTGGCTACCAGAAGTTTTTTTTTTCAATTTTATTTAACATTTTATTTTTTTGCCAATGGTGCCAAGTAATGTGAATGCTATAATGCTTAAGAAAATTAAGTTACATTTGCAAAGCAGATAATCATAGGAAAGAGAATATATAGCGTAAACACCATACATTCAGTCCAATAAATTACACGTAGAATGAGACTAGAACAGAAAAAGAAGGAAAGTAGGAAAGCAGAAAATATGTTTTGCATTTTCGAATCTACTTACTGGAAGTCAGAAAATGTTATGAAAATTGCACACATAAAAAGAAGTGTGAATTAAACCGTTCTTGTAGGGGTGCCATGGTATATTGATATTTCTGCATACAAATGAGCCAAAGAAAAGTATTCCTTTTTTATTTTAATAGAAACTTATTTTAAGTGGCGCACTTAATCTTTATAGAGTAATTACTTTCCAGATGCTGGTATCAACTGAAATTATGAGGTTGAATTATGCACCTATATGAACAGATAACTATTGTTTGGATGAGTTCTCCTGAAAATGTCACGCACTAGTTTAAGAACAGATGGAGTTTATTCATATTTTATACACATGATTGATGCTAAGCCCAGAGTATGCTAATGCAGGAGATATATGTAAACTAATCTCCTCCTGCTATGTATAGGTAAACACAACATTCACTTTAAACACTGAGCTCGGTACTCTTGTTGCCTTTTCTGTATTTATACCTGTTTTTATTTCCTTTGGTCACACATGTACAGTTTAGAAGTAAGCCCTGAAGTCTTTTCTTACTGTTTATCTTCAGATCTCGCACAATGCCAGTATTACAGACTGTACATTTGAAAACTGATTGCATAATGATCTTTTAGATGGGACATTGAATGTTCCGAAACAGAATGTATTTTAATATTAACTTACAGAGAAGGGGAAAAAGAAACATATCAAATTCCTTTTTTTGGGATAAGTGAACATTGCTCTGTATTATGAACACTGCAAGAACTTATGAAATTTTGTTAGCTTGAAAATGTAAATGTTTTTTCCATTTTTCATGATCAATGTATCTACTTTGTTTCGCTAACAAGAGTAATGAACTCAGTTGTGTCCACTGTATATTTGTACTAACAGAGTTTTTTGTTGTGCATTATGTTGACATATTATCAGGTTCACTAATGTGCTGAGCCACTTCACGTTGCTTTACCGTTTCGCATTCCTTTTTCTGTGAAGCTAGCATATTTCAGGATCTACAGTGCTACCAGAGTAGTACACCAGTATATCACTGCCCATTGGTGAGTTGCAGTCTGCGCTCCCACTGAACTTGAGCTGTACCGATAGATCTTTCTGCAAATGTGGATCTTGCTTATGAATGTAAGATACTTAAACACCGCTTTATTTTTTGGAAAAACATAAAATTTACTTCCCAAGTGCCAGGAGCCGGTCTAGCATCAAAGTGAACAGCTGACATTATTCTGTCTCTTTAAATGTCCAATTCCTTCATATGTGAGTTCATTGGAAATAGTCTATGCTGTGTGAAAGAAATAGAGGATATAACGTGGAACCCCTACTTGGTTGCACGATAAAGGCGGTTCCACACAGAAGTCAGTGCCCAAATGGGGAGGGGTCCCCAAGTCTTGCATGTAAAACTAGTGTAGATGTCTCTTTTTTTGTAAGTTTTATTTTTGTAATTGTGCATGACAAGCATCACTGAATCAATGGATCTGTCAAAGAGCTCAGCTGCTGGAACCATGCAAAATGTTTTGAATTGCCCTTAACATATGGAAAATGTTTTCTGAATGCTTTATATTCTTTCTGCTGTAAATTAAAAACAAAGAAAACGTCTCCATATTAGGTGTCATTTTTTTGAAGTGTTATATTTTGTAAGTTTTACTTAAAAACCTAATCATTTTACATCTATCATGAATAAAAGACTCTGGATTAAGAAATTTTAGGAATATAAACATGTTATATAGATATTTTTCCAAGTAGTGTATTCACAAGAAGCTTAGAGTGCAAAAATCAAGGGTGTGAACATCTGCCGTTATGATGCAGAAGAAAATGGAACATAGTGGGTAAAATGGAAATTTTCATGTGAACAAAATCAAGAGACTTGTGTTCTAGTGGACAAAAGACATATGTTTGCATAGTAATGAGAATATACTAACATGACGTAAATGTTATATCATGTAGGCTATCAGCAGTAAATTGACGGGAGAGATGTATGTTTGCATAAACATGAAAATATGCCAAAATATGCAAAATTATTCAAGCAATCATTTTATAAGGCAATAAATAATGTATATGTTTTGATCAACTGTTACTTTGATCGAAATATAGCACATGGCAAAATTAGGATTCCCTACAGTTATGAACGTAATAATGTGATAATTTCATCACTAACCTTTGTAATATCAGATTGCCTGATAGACTGCTAACCTACCTCTTGGAAAAATGGACATTCATCAGCAACATAGACCATGCACAAAAACACTTGTAATAGGACCTACTAGTAATGTGATACCCACTGATTAATGTGGTTGTAACCCTTATCACATAAACGTGGAAATGTTCCAGGGAAACTGTCAGTAAACACATTAGGCAATAGTTGCAGGCCTTATATCTAAGAAGTCATTTATAAATTGTGTGTTATATTATGAAATAAAATCTCTCTTTTTTTATGTGAAAGGGAGTACAAACATAACAGATGGTTAATGATCTTACGTGGTGAGTCATAATAGGGGTATTGGTGCCTGTATCAGACCAGTTTAACATCTGGCATGACATAAATCCACCGTTACTATTTTTGTTACTAGTACTATACGTAAACCACATATCGTGCACTATAATCAAAAAAAGAAAACACTTAGGGGCCTATTAGGTTGGCGGTACATCACCGCCCACCGCAATGTTAAAAATGCAGGATGCGCCTGCCAGTGTGGCTGCGCATCTTAATTCGTATGGCGGGACCCCCGCAACAATGGCGGGCAGTCCCGTTTCCCGGTATGGTGGCGGGCATCATCGTAATAGGCCCCTTAGTCTGTCATGAGACTGCCTGTAAACCACATTTCTTTGATAGAAAGGTTCATTTGGCTGTCCGCTGCCAACCAACAATGCCTATGTACTTGCCCTATCTTAAATGTACAATTCATCAGTTTAGAAAATATTCATCCATTTTTCCAGGAAACTCTCCCAATAAGCTCTGCAGCAAGTATGTAGCCCGATAGAGTTCTATGAGAAAAAAGGGCCTGTTCAGCACAAAAGGTGACTTCATGTGCAAGGCAGGGTTACCCTGAATCTCTTTCTTATTTACAGGACACAGTCACTTGTTCTGATCTTCGCCCCTCGTATATATCTCTGCCCTGTGTGAACCTGTATAGGGTTGATGTTTTATTCTACTCTATGAAACTCGAAAAGTGTTCGGTTTCTTCTATTCTAGGCCTGCTAGAAAGGTATCAATACTGCCATTTCCTGAGAATCTTGAAAAAAAAATGTTTGCTGTCTCTCTGGCTTTTTCTTGGAAAGGAGGCTTTGATCTCAACTGAAGATCTAGTATCTATCTGACACATTTACCAATAATGTGAATCCTACAGATTCAGTTTGTAGGGTTAAAAAATGTATTGTTCATTTGGGAGACATTTTCAGCTGATTAAACATTTTCCTTACATGACTTAAACACAATTAAGGGAAATAACACTTATGGTTTTGAGATACCTCTTTACCCTGCATGGTATATTAACCCAGATATTCATCTATATAGTGGATGGCAACTATTGCAAATGTCCCTTAAATTACCCCCTTTTCGCTGTAATGACTTTAGAGAAACATATGTTCCCTGTTATTGAGATAACCAATTTTTTCTACAACTTTACCTTTTAAATAGCTGCATCCTTTATCAGAACCCTAATTTAAGCTGTTGCTTATTCAATGGTTTGTAAAATACAATGCCTTTTTGGATATTCTGAAACTCCTTTATTGATAATATCAGTAGTTCAGGAAACTCGTCATACCATTTAATTCATGCCCCAGCCCTGTACAACTTTGTAGTTATTTGTCATTAAACTGAAACAAACATGACTTTTGAATATTATCTAGGTAGGCATACTCTTCAGATACAGACAATTTACACCTATCATTTTTAAGGGAGACTGATTTTAAATCAATATATTGTAATACGTATTAAACTACTTGAATTTGATACATTATTTTCATGTTTGGCAACTTCATAGATCCCGAAAACATTTTCAGCACTCTTAGTGTCATCTTCATGGCTGTCCTACCTTGAAGGTGGGGCATCACCAAGCCATGCAAGCCTCATTGATAGAATATAGACCTGGTTGACCATGCGCTGCCGTAGGGGGGTGCTACCTGGATCCCCTAGAAAGCACTTCTTGAAATTGACAAGATAGATTTATTATCTTGGTTACTAGCACCAACCAGAACACGCATCATGTACTATCCCCAATAAACAAGAGAATGCCTTCAGTCTCCCAATATTCTGCCTGATATTTCTGTGATGGAAGCCTTCAGTTAGTTGTCAACTGCCAACAAAGAACACCTTGGAGTTGGAGAACTTAAAGGTGCTGTTCAAAAATTTAGAATGCATGACTTCATTAGTCTGGGACATTTTTCTAGCATATTGTGCAGGATGCAGGGCTCCAGTGAAAAGCCAGAGCATTAGAAATAATGAATCTGTGTTGCATAGGAAGGTTACACTGAACCCCTATCAATTTCCTAGGTTTCTCGCTGGAAGAATGTGATAACAAAGATGTGTTCCTTCATAGCTTAACTGCAGTCTGCTCTCCATAACGTCACTGAAGATATTCAAAATGTTACTTGTAGGCAGAGATTCTGTGTCCCAGTAAACACGCTGCCATTTCATCCATGCATTTTTTCAGTGTGAGCCCAGCTTCTGATAAATGCTATAACTATAAGACATCCTGCCAACATACAGCTTTCAGCATCTTCATGAGTGAGCATAAGGTGTACACATTTGTTTACTAATGATCTTCCAACAAGTTCATGCACCTCCTTCTCAACCATAGACCAATCATAGGTTGATTTTTTTGGTGGCATGTGGAAGGTGTCATAAATGCCAAGTTCTCAGTAGCCAAAATTTCCAGGATTAGGACTGACATCTTCTAGCGAAAGGAGAGTGAAACCTTGCGTTATGTCTGGCTTCATCCCTCAGTCTCCTGACAGACATATCCCCTTCTCTGACAATTGCCTTCCATCTGCCCTCAATGATTACACAAATCTGTGCCTTGTTTTTCTATGTTAGTTTCTTTCACAGTACTTTATGACCCCTTATGTCAACTTCTGCACAGGAACAAGAAATATGTAGGCTGAAAATGTGTGAGGAAAAGAGGCAACAAGGAGGAAATTAGGCGATAACCTTGAGAATCTTCAACCCCAATATGCTTTTATCTCATCAGATCGAGCAGTCTGGTGTGCTAATAGGGTAGAAGGAAGCAAGATGGGCAAGAAGGGAACACATGAGAATAGACAACAGCGAGAGAGGCAAATAAATAGCAGAAGAGGTAAATAAGGAGCAAACAAAGATACATTTAGAAGTAATTTGACAATGTGTGAAACCCAAGCCATTCGGTGAGTTAAACATGCTGTAGACTGCTAGAGATATACCTGGGAACACTGAGAAAGCACTGGGAAGCTGTATACTATGGGAAATGGCATTTACAATGCGGGCTTAACCATACTTGCAGTTTCAATGCTAGTGGAACAACGCTAGCCTTAACCACGCATATGCCTTAACCACTCAACACTCTAGCTTGCCTAAACAGCTTTCCAAATAAAGCATCACTGCTTTTGCACTTATGAGGGCCTAAACTTTAGTTTAGAAATATGTGATACCCCGCAAACAATTCATCACTTGTTATCCCACAAGCATCGTGTTTCTTGTAGTTGCATGTACTTCAAACAGACAGCCTTTTCTGTTTTTATTTTTTGCCATTGTAGTGTTCCTGATTTACAGTTCCACACTTATCCATTTAAGTAAATTGCACTTCATGGGGTCTTCAGAACATTATTGTTTTTAATGTTTTCAAGCCAACTTGCTTGCAGCTACACTTAAGTGGTCAGGATTTAATTTAGAGCCCATCGCAAAAACTGGGCACAATACCGTGGCACAAATATTATTTGCTCAAGGGTATAAGGTGTGTTTTTGCTAATACATTTCAATGCTAAACTACAAGCTTGAAACCCCAGTGAGTGCAGTTTGTGAATAGCTTTAAATCGGCGATAGCACTATAACAGGTGTAAGTCTGATTTGCACATGTTTTTGTTCGACAACCAGTGCCTCAATTGCACCGTTTGTACCAGAGGTACCCATTGGTTCACGTGCCCACCTTGCCATGGGAATGTCTTCCTGGTACTCTCTCGCATGGATCCTACAAATTCTAAGCAAATTTGCAAAGAAAGAAAAGGAGGTGACACTTAGGGGTCGATTCCGATCCTGTTTTTTTTTCCCGTACGACTCGTATCCGTATATTTTTACGTACGAATCGTACAAGTCCTGTACAAACGGCAAAGCACGATTCGTACGTGAAAAATACATACGAATCGCCTTGGGAAAAGATTACGAGACGTCCCCGGACAGTTTTACATACAAATCGTAAAACTGAAGTCCGAGCGCGCAAGTACGATCCGTACCGCCCGTCCGAAAACACAAGCGCATGGAAAAGGCTCCGTACGGAGCGAACTTTGTACGAGCCCTACCCCGAGTACACTTGTGCCCGGGGTACGAGTCGTACGGCCCCCCCCAGCCTCCCACCCCTCCCACGTACGTCCGCACTGTACCCCCAGCCCCCGTATGTAAGGCGCGTACCCCCGACCCCCCGTATGTACGGCGCATACCCCCAACCCCCGTATGTATGGCGCCGTACATACGGGGGGTTGGGGGTACACGCCTTACATATGGGAGCTGGGGGTACGGTGCGGATGTATGCGGGAGGGGTGGGAGGCTTGGGGGGGGCGTACGACTGGGGGGGTATGCACCGTACATACGGGGGTGGGGTGTACATGCCATACATACGGGGGTGGGGGGTACGGTCCGTACATATGCAATGTTGGGGTACGCACCGTACATAATGACACGTACGATGTGGGTGATGGCGTGTACCTCGCGTAGCGGGCCCCCTTTTCTTCGTGCATCGCAGCGTACTTAGCTTTTCCGGCGCTCTTTGGCTCCCGTAAAAATATAGCCGTGCGGAGTGCTGTAGGTACGAATCGTACTTGCTGCTCCGTAAAACGCTGCCTGACTCTGTTCGGACGTCGCGTACGCGCTGTCCAGGATCGGAATTGTATGTATTTTTTAGCCGTACGGTGTTTTTTACGATTCGTACGGAAATGGTATTTCTGTACGAATCGTACTTGCTGGTTTGTACGGTGGAATTCCCGGGTACGAGTCGTACGGAGAAAACGCTCCATACTACCATTTGTACCCGGGTTTTACAGGATCGGAATCGGCACCTTAATGTTCAAATGTTGGCCTACCATTGGGAAAGATGGTGGGAAGTACCTCATTCTTCATTCTATCCCAGATATCATAGTCCTTACAGTTTCCATCAGCTTCATTAAACATCTTTCATTTTTATGTTAGGCCTTGAGACTTGTTTAGCTATCTCACAAGCCTCATGCTTTCCAAACTAATCATAACAATTCTTAATTAAAAAACATACATTCGTGCCTAATAGTGCAATGGATCGACACACGTTAGCCATTGGCTTTCTTTACTGTGAATGATATAGTTTTGCTTGTGCACATCCATCTAAAATGCAGTGCAATTAACAACGAACCCAAATACCTCAATGACAGAATCAACTTCCACGTACCCAAAAGAAACTTCCGGTCGGCCAACCTCGCACTGGCCGAAACCCTGGGCATCCACAGAGCCAGAGCAGGCAGAAGATCCTTCTCTCACATTGCAGCCAAGACCTGGAACAAGCTACCGGCAGACATCAGACGTGCCCCCTCCCTGAACACCATCAGGAAGACCCTCAAGACCTAGCTTTTCAGCTAAACAGTTCTGCTGACCCCCCCCCCAGCACATTGAGACCCTCACGGGTGAGTAGCGTGCTTACAATTCCCCTGATTGATTGATTAACTGACAGGGCTGGTGGGCTAATGTTTTTTGTGAGATTAAGTCTATCCAGAATTTCCTTTATTACCATATTGATCTTTAGAGAATGAGCTCCATGTGAACACTTTTCTCAAGCTATAAACTTTATACCCAAGTTCACATGGACATATGGGTTGTGCTCTTATGATTGTAAATTTACCAGATAATACTGCATCTCCTCATCTGTATTAGCATGCTCTTCTCCTGCCCTCGGTGACTTGGGTCATGACTGGTTGTCCCCGAATACACAGGAGTAAGTAAAAAACCCATGCAACATCAGGATGGTAGTGAGATTCAAGTATTCAAGTGATATTAGGGGGTAACACAAGAAATAGGCATAGGCTGGGTTGGTGCGTTTTTCCTTTAAAGCAACATTTTCTTGTCGTAGTAAACAGGTATACAAAAGTAGCACTGGTGAAGACTGCATGTAGTGTACGGAGTGCCAGCATATACTCCTCTGTAATCCATGGTTGCGGTATGTCAGGGTGATTGATAGGGGGGAGAAGAACATAGTCCAAGGGATGCAACCAGCAATAAGAGAATGGTCTACATAATCATCCACAGTTCTCTATAGTAAAGTGAGATTGTTTCTTTTTAGATGGGGTTCTCTGTGATGAAAGAGGCATTTTCTGCATCCAAGGTTTATCTGTATTAAAAGTATGTCTGACTCTGTTTCATTTAATTCAGTTTAATTGAGCCAAGGACCTTACTTGGATTGTCTACATATTCCGGGGAGATTGGCTAAAAATAGCTGTAGCTGAAAAATATTGCTTTTGCTTTTGCAAGAGGGTAGAAAGGCACCCCTGCTATAACCCATTTTGAATTGAAGTTCATTAGGCCCTTCAACATTAATGAACACCCAATTATCAGAGTGCAGTAATAGTATAATAATCAATAGCCCTGGGGGAAGAGTCCAACATCTAAGTTTAAATCAAAGGCTGCAAGGGTCCGCAGCATCAATGGTTTCCTGGAAAGCACAGAACAAGGATACAAAACTCTTTTAGCATCCAACAATCTCCAGTCAGCCTTGCACAACACAAAGCAGTGGTCAATAGGTATTTGAGCTTTTTGAAAAGCCTGTCTACTCAATTGAGATAAAAAAAATTCCATAGATCCATCTTTAAAACTCAGTAATGCAAATTTAGCAAATATCCCCAAAGCTGTGTCCATCAGAGTTGAATCGGAAACAAGCAGGATTTTTCTCGGAGCACAAAGAGTTTTGGAGGAGGCTGTGAGGAGTATGTCAAATGTCACGGATAGTCGTTGCTGTGGTGCGAAGAGCAGGTTGTGCATCACCGATGGGCGTCGGTGTCATGCAAGAGTTGATTGGTTCATGGATGGTTGTAGCTATAACTTAGCATTGGCGGTTGTTGCGGTTTGTTGTTGCTGTATCGCGAAGAGCAGTTCTCGCATTGCCGCTTGTCACCGAATGTCATTTTTGACGCAAAGAGCAGGTGTCCACGGATCTTCACATTGCCAGTCATCACAGATGGCAGAGTCTTGCTGTGAACGGGCCAGCTCGCGGTAGCAAGGAGCCCAGACTTAAGGATTTTCACCTTTACTGTGAGGAGTAGCTTCCACTGATGCCAGCCAAGGTTTCAGGACATGGGGGCACCTCTTTGAATTCAGGACTCCCTTCAGCATAGGCCAGCAGGAGGGCTCAAGCAGGTCCAGTTGCCGGTCCAGACTGGTTCAGTTGCATTAGGTCACCTGGGCAGTTTCAGGGAGGTCTTGCACGTCCAAACTTCCATCTGTTATCAAGGCAGTCCCTCAAGCAGCAGAGCAATCTACTGGCAGCAGGGCAGTCCTTCTTCAGAATCTTTGACAGGTTCAGGAGTGTTCTGATGAGTGATTCTGGAGGTCCAATATTTCTACATGGCATCAGCCTTTGTGTAGGGAGACTCCCTGTCCAACCCTCACATCTGGGTCTTGAAAGTTCTTCCCCTGGAGCAGGGCTTCAATAAAAGGCAGGGCAGAACTGGTGACAGATTTGTTTGCGTGTACTGTAGGCAAAGCCAAATGAAGCACAAGTGAGGAGAGAGACACCTCCTCCTAAGTCATCCTCTCATGTTGGCCCATCCTTTCCACATCTGAGCCACCTTTGTTGTTCTGTGTGGAAGAAATACACGAACCCCAACAGTAGAGCCATTCACAGTCATGGGACCCAGGACACCGGCAGAAGATCCAGTTGGTTGGGACAGGAAAATGCCAATTTTCTAAAAGTGACATTTTCAGAATTCTAACTTAAAATTCGACTTAACCATTAAAGAGGATTTAAAATTATAAATCATTGTAAACTGCCTCTCTCGGCTTGCTGATAGTCTACATTTACCTCATATTAAATGAAATATGGTAACTCAGTGTTAGTCAATGGGAGAGGTAGGCCTTGCAACAGTGAAAAAGTAATGGCAGCTTAAAACTGCACTACAGGCGGCAGTGGCAGGCCTTAAACATGTTTTAAAAGGCTCATTGATTGCTGCCGCCCACTAGTAGCATTTAATTTACAAGCCCTGGGACACATAGTACCATATACTAGGGACTTACATGGAAATTAAATGTACCAATCGGGTGTAAACTAATTTTACCATGTTTGAAGGAAACAGCACAAGCACTTTAGCACTCGTTAGAAGGTGTAACATGCTTGGAGTCTTAAAGCCAACCACAACAAATTCAGCAAGCAGGAGGTGTGAAGGCAAAATGTTTGGGGGAATACCACACAAAAGATGTCAGGCTTAACACACCTTCTGAGAAAAGACCCATTAATAAGTAAACTGCTTTAATAAGACTGCCATTGCGTGAGCAGCCATGCTTTTAATTGGATGTTACATATCAAAGCTATCCTTTTCTTGCTTCTGTGTCTCAAAGGCATCTAGGTTGGTTGTCCTCAAATACTCCATATCAGCACCTCATTGAATGCATTTTGCTGCTCAGAAAATGCCAACGAATAGCGCCTCAGTAATATATGGTCTTTATCTCCAACTCACCTTCCAACTTATTCAGTATACTTTATAGAAGTACTAACTTAAAACCCACCTCTTCACCTTCACAACCTGTCACTCTGTTCTTCCATTTTTCAATCTCACTTTCTCCTCTCATGTCTGAGAGCTTTACCTAAATCTGAGATATAATGTCCTCTTTTTGTTCCCATTATCCCTTATAATGGGAATTGTGCAGCCTTCCACAGGCTTTGGTAAGATACTCAAAACTATTTACATATCCTCACCTAATGCTGCATTTTACAAGTCAACACCCCCTTTAAATGTGTGCTTCCTAATGCACAGTAAGCTAAACCCATACTGCTGAAATTGCTGATTGCTTTCATACTTTCTGAAACTTTTTTGGTTGTTCCCCTTCATTTCACATCCTCATTCCTGATGTCTGTAGCTTAATACAAAGTTAGCATTAACAAATCTGGACATGTGCATGTTGTAATCCATCAAAGTTGTGATGTCTCCATGACAGACAACTCCTGAACATAATGCTGCTTTGAATTTCTCTGAATCCCCTACATTTTAAATCTGTGAAGTAGCCGATCACCGGTCACTCCATCATTACTTCCTACCTTCACAAAATACTTCACTTATCTCATTATAGCCCGAATTCTACATTCACCAGAGACAACTAAACAGATTTTTCAGCTTATTTAATCCCAGGAACTGTTCTTCATTGTTCAGTGACCAAAATACTTTGCCCTCACTAAAAAGAAAAACTGCGTAACCAAAAGAAAAAGTGCATTGTTATATTTCTGGGCTGATCTTTTAAGGGTTTTATTGGGACATCTAGAACGCTACCGAAAAAGGTAAAACATCACTAGCACTAGAAAATAACCAGAACCCAAAGACCATTGGTCAATCTTTGATCATGACACACAAAGATCACTACTTTCTACAGAAATTAGATTTGTTACAAATTAACCCACTGTGTACTTCTCCCCATTCAAGCATTCAATTAGTCTTGCAAGCTACTTCACTCAAATATGATTGTTAGTACAATTGTTATGTTCTATTGAGCAGTACACATATATCCCAATTGCCAGAAGATATTCATGTAATGTCTCCAGACATCTCTACCCATCATCTACTCTTGAAACATACTGACTTTGTTCACTATGCTGACCCTAGACACCAAATCTATTTTGCCCAAAATATCAATTACAATTTTTCACAGATGAAGATGACACAATTGTTTCTCTGCTAAATAAATGTTGTAGCTCTAAAGTGACTGTTTATCTTAAGGGGAATTTGCTTCCATCCCTAAACTCCCTGTTCCTAAAGAGATCGAACTTAGTCTCCAAAAAATCCTTTACCTTTAAACCCTTTTCCAAACTTTCAGTAGGAAAACATTGAAAAGGTGTTGCCATAGAATTAGCTGTTCAAACCACAACAGTTCTTTTCAGTCTGTCTCCAGACGAGGTGCAGCACTCTTCCGGTGCTTGATGATGCTTTGGCTGATTTCAATTAATGAAAATTAATTAAAATCAGACAAGATATACTGCACTTTTCCACCACTGCCATGTATTCTAGGCTTCCATATTGCCACCTGTTTTATTTAGTGCCGTCCCTAGAACTTTTGCGATGTAATAGTAGAATCTCACAGCATCAATAGGCAGAAGACCCTCAAATGTACTTGACATACGTTCCTCTTCTGACATCACATTCTTGCAAGTCTTTCTCGCTGACAACTTGGATGGCCTTCTTCTCATTTAAAGGAAACCCATGAAGATGGAGCCCTTTATCTTCACATCCACACGCCTTTCTCTTTGCCATCAGAGTGGGTGTACACCTGTTGGCTAACACACAACAATTATGTTTCACTCTAGACTATCGCAAAAAGAACAAATGATGGACGGAATGCTGACCAATGTCAAACACTCACACCCGGTACTAAAATCTGGGCCTAAATTCATCATTATTGTGAACACTAAGCCATTCCAGTTTGGATACAGCCATATACAAATCAGTCTTGACCCTTCTCCCCATTGGGACAGTCCAGACCGAACTACCAGACCAGGTCCTCCCCTTACCAGAAACAAGCATCCTAGGACCAGTTTCAGAGAACCACACCTCTTAAGCCAGGATAGCTTGACTCCTGTGACATGGTGAGCATGGCATGCACATCTAGGGATACCCGTTGCACTTAGGGCAACAGATGCAAAAAGAACAAATGATGGACGGAATGTTTAGCAATGTCAAACACTCACCCCCATTATAGAGATCTGGGCCTGAATCCATCGTTTTTTGTCTCACCATGACTTTCAAGTTGACACTGCTCCCCATGGGAGCAGTCCAGTCCGAACTGCCAAGCCAGATTCTCCCTAGACCGGAAACAAGCATCCTAGCACCAATTTCAAGTTATCACCTCTCATCAGCCTGAATACCTTGACTCTGGTGGCATAGTGAGCACATGCTATTAGAGTGGGTTTACAGCCTCTCTACGTTGGCTAAAACACCAATGATGTTACACTCTGGACTATCACCATAAATCAGAAAAATGTGCTGCCCTGACTATTATCACATATGTAGAAACTCAAGGTTTCATTTCTCAAGAAGTCTTTAAACATGCTGTGCTAGCATTAATCATAGAACAAAGCTGTTCTTGACTGTCTTACATAGTAATTCCGAACTCTAATAAAGGCACAGCTCCTGTAAAGGATGGACATTTGATTACTTTAGTTGCCCCACTTTCAAATGCATTAGTATGTTTTCTTCTGCCTACCTCTAAAAAGTGGGTTTTTTGCTACCTTCCCACTGGCAAGCTGACAAGCAAAGATCGGCATATCCTGACACCTCCTTGCTTTAAACATAGCCAAATTGGGAGCACTTTTTCATTCTAGTTGATCCTTTTTCAGAACTTATTGATTTAGAACCTCTTAAAACCTCCTCCTTGACCGCCTTTCAGAAGGCTCCAAAGTCTAACCAGTAGTTTGAAAAGACCCATGGCACGGGACGTTTTGTGAGAAAGAAAGATGGAAACAGAGAGAAAAGAAAATTGCCTGACAAGGCAGGATTAGCCATACTGGGCATCTGGCAATTCCTCCGGAGGCTAGAAGGGTGGGGGTCGGTTTTGTTAGTGGCGGGCGGGTTTTAGAATTGCATCAGTTTAAAAAAAAAACTGCAAAGTTTTGGGATATCCAGCAGTTTTTGGGCAGCAATAAAAGCGTCAAGATTAATGTATTTTTTTAAGAGAGATGGGGTTTTTGTCTAGTGGCATTTTTGAGTCATCTAAGGGAGCGCACAGGTTCAATGTGCCTGTTGCAAAGAACATGTACCATGCATATTAAAGAACAGTATTTTATGTGCATAGCTCGGTGGGTTACTGCTTTTGTCTCAGAGGTTATTTTGTTACTGTGCAGTTCATAAATTCCAATTGTAATCTAGCACAGTGAGCTATGAGCTGGCATCAAAGAACTGCATGCAACCTGCATGGTACAAGTTAGAAAGTTTTGTTTTTTCTTGGTGTTTCCTTATCCTGATGTTGCTAAAAAAAGGTTTGTTTGGGTAGAAATAAGTTCTTATTATTAAAGCCAACCCTAATCAGTATGAAAGTTCTAAATGCCTAATTGTATGGATGTAAAAGAAACAATTGATAGACAGAATGCTGGACGATGCAAACATTCACCCCCAGTCACAAGGATCTGAGTTAAATCTATCATTCTGTTGCTCACCACAGCACCCCAGTTTGGACCCAGCGATATGCAAATCAGTGTTGACCCTGTTCTTTGTGGGAACAGACCTGTCCGAACTGTCAAGCCAGGTCCTCCCTGGACCGGAAATAAGCATCCTAGGACCGGTTTCAGGGCATCACCCTTCATCAGCCAGGTTAGCTTGAATCCAGTGGTGTAGTGAGCACGGGACCCATGTCTGGGCATACCCTTCCCTCTTAGGGTGACATATGCAAAAGAAACAATTGATGGACGGAATGCTGGACGATGCAAACATTCACCCCCAGTCACAAGGATCTGGGTTAAATCCACATTTCCTTTGCTCACCACACCACCCCAGTTTGGACCCAGCCATATGCAAATCAGTCTTGACCCTGTTTCTTGTGGGAACAGTCCAGTCCGAACTGCCAAGCCAGGTCCTCCCTGGACCGGAAACAAGCATCCTGGGACCTGTTTCAGGGCATCACCCTTCATCAGCCAGGCTAGCTTAAATCCAGCGGTGTAGTGAGCACGGGACCCACGTCTGGGCATACCCTTCCCACTTAGGGTGACATATGCAAAAAAAACAATTGATGGACGAAATGCTAGATGGTGCAAACATTCATCTTCAGTCACAAGGATCTGGGTTAAATCCATCATTCTTTTATTCACCACACCACCCCAGTTTGGACCTACCCATATGCAAATCAGTCTTGACCCTGTCCACTGTGGGAACAGTCCTATGTAACATTTTCTATGCACTCATTTTCACACGTATTATACATTGTCTCTGTATGTGTGTGTGTGATGTAAAGTGATCCAACACCCTACAATGGTACGAGAGGTGCTATAAAACAAATGAACTACATGTGATGCACTTGTTTTTCTGCCCTCTGTTTTGCCTGTTCTGCCCTATATGTTGGCTTTTTGGATGTTTCTTCCTGCCGTTTCCTCAAGACCTGACTTTTTGATTGAAACCTCACACCTCAGTGCCCAGGTACCCCTACGGATGACAGTGGCTTGCTCTACAAATGCTGATTGATTGATTGAGAGAGTGGCTATGGAGGGTGATAGTGAGGGAATAGTTGAAGATCCCCAACAGTGATTGTCATATCCTGGTGCACAGTAAGCTCATCATTTACTATGCTTTAAAAGCAAATGCAATTGAATAAATATTGACATGTGTTGTAGAATCCACAATTTTCCCCAAAGATTCCATAGGGGTGAACCACTCAAAGCCTCCCTTTGTAGTGGTCATGCTTGCTCACTGCACTCGCTATGCACCATATGGGGGCTGGTCTGACAAAATTTCCCAGGGCTGCTTTCCCAGCTCGGCCCTGTTGCCGGATCACATTACACTTCTTCTGCTCAAACTTTACTACCTACCTCTATTAGTCTATATCTCTCTCAAGCCCTGCTTTCCAGTTTCAAAGGCCATCAAACTAAGCTGGATTCCTGACTTGATGGAGAAACTTAGCACTGCAGGCTGACATTGAAGAACACCCCAGATTTGAAATGTATGAAATTAGGGAAAACTAAACTCTGAACCACTTGTTCTCTCCAGGATGTGAAATTCCCTTCCTGTAGCAACTGAATCAATGAAAAGCTCTTGGTTGTATGCTGCGCTATTCACTTGCTATCCTCTATGATGTTGTTGCAATATATGTAACTTTGTATTCTTCATTAAGCACTCAGCTACCCACTTGCCAGAACCTTGCTATAAAAGTCTGTTAAATAAATAAAATAAAACCGTGGAATGTGGTGTGGCATACCTGCCTGCCCTGAGCTTCAACAAGCAAGAAAGCAACGCAAATGCACCAATTTCGTCCAGAGGCGTCCAGGAAGTTACCACCAGCCACCGAAAATGAGAGGTAGATGTTTTTTGATTTTTTTTGTCAACAGAATTGTATTGCATTGTCACAACAACCATGTTATACAACAAAATGAGAGCTAGATATTCAACTCTACTGCACAATTGCCATCTATGTAGTGAGATTTTTTAAAACCTTCATGGCGCCAGCCAAGCATTAATCATCACCTGTATGAAGAAGCTTCACTTTCCACAGGAAGAGTTTTAAAATGATATGGTAAAAGAGTGTATTTTGAAGCATAATTTCCATAACAAATTACCACAGACCTATGCATATGATACGCAGTGTTACACAAATCTATTGTCAGGCTTTTGTTCTGAAGCTGCAGGGGCTACCAAATGCTGCAAGATGGCTTCAATAAGCCCTAGCGCTCCAGGTATGTGTGAAGAAGTAGTCATGGCTATGGCAAAGGTATGGGTATTTACAAGTACAGTACAGCACAATTTTCAAAGTCGAAATTAAAATGCCAATTTCCAGTGTGAGTTGAGGTTACACAAAACTGTAATGATAATTAAGAACACATAAGTATATTTGCCATATATAAATGTAGATCAAACATTAGAAAGTTAACATTTCGCTATACAATTCACAATATAGGAATTGTGTAAAAGTCTCTGGCTATGCACACTATATGATGCTTGTCATCAAAAGATGATTGTGAACATTAACATAATCCCACAACAAAAAAGCATAATACCACAACATCGATTCAGTACTATTGAAAATACTGTTATCACAGTCACTGGCTGACTATAAACAACAGACTACAAAATGGTGGTTTCAAAATCCTGTCACAAAAATGAAGGTATTGTGTTGCAAGTAATGTTTACTATTGTAACACCGGAATTTGCAAGCACTTGAAACAACTCAAAAAAGATACAAATAAAGTGGAAAACAATTGACAGAGTTCCAGGCAACCTGCAAAGGAAGAGGATAGTGTCTCAAAGTTTGAAGAGTGCTTGAACTGTCAACAGGAAGGTGAGCCTACTGCTTGGTTTTAGGCTACAACTGTTGGTCGCCGAAAATGGGGATGTCCTGGTAACTAGAGGCCTTAGAGGCTCCTGTTCAGCTGCACCACATTCATGCGTACCCGAACTGCACGTTGACGGAGGCGTGCCTCTCTATGGTACAAGGAACAGATATCAACCCACAAAAAGAAAATGTCTCTCACAGACCTATCATGATCTGAGTGGTTGGCGAGGTGAGTGATCACAGACCTACCTTGGGTCTTTTCTCCTGGTGGGAAGCTAAGTCCCTGCACCCAAAATATATCCACAACAGGAACAAGCGGAAGTTGTCATGACTAATTTGGCAGCTTCCAGTTGGTCTTGCCAGGTCCACAAGCCTAGTGTGCTTACACACTGAGAACCTGCCCAATCTGAAGCTGAGATAGTGCTGTAGGTAGACCCGCCTCTCCTCAGGCCAGCACCAACTACCCTTGCTTCTCATAGGAGAGGAAGATGGACAAGCCCCACTCATGTTTATTTGGATAATATGTGGTACTGCCTGAGACATGAGTCGCATGTCGTGTATGTATTTTGCCGTTTGAGGGATGCACTACAGAGAACAACCTTCACAAATGAGCAATATAAAGCCGAGCCAATGGAGCCCTACTCCACTGCTGACATGAGCAGTGCATATGTGTACAATTTGAAGATGTCATTAGTTTCATATACCAACATGCTGAGCAGGCTGGTGGATGTATTGATGAGCCAATGCCTTGGATCCCCTAATGAAGGAATAATGAAGAAGAGCTCTATCAGAGATGGGCATTCAATTATTTTTTGTATGTTTTTTTCGTGCAGTGTATGAAACACATACCAGCATTTCAACACAGTGCGACTCCCCACACTCAAGGTTGTCTTACGAAGGCAAAATTCTTATTGCTTTTAACACATCACTCAAGATATCACATTCAAATTATACTTAGGAGTATTATCAATGGAATCAAAGAACATGGCGTCAAATTAGGTTGCACCTCATATGCACACATTCTACATTAGCTACACTGTGTCACTACAAATTTTGTTCATTGTCAACATCTTGTGCAGCTTTTTTAAAGTTGACAGTAGAAAGTGGCCCAAGGGAAAATTAGATGTGTTCAGAACCACATTCCAAATATACAGTCCTGAGTATCCTCTTCGTTGCGCTGGCCTTTGTTGTTTCCTCTGACCAATTTCAGCTAGAATCCACATGCAGATCCAAAGTCATGAGGTGCAATTTAGGATTCCCCTCAGAGACCTCCAACTTATATCCATGTATCTTCAACTAATATCATACCCAACGACACTCGTCTGGTTGTAAGTTTAATTTTTAGAGTGTAAGAATGCTTATAGTTCAGGAGAAGACAGTCAAAAACCAACCAGACAAGCATTAGTTTAGTTTCAAAAGTATGAATCACTGCTCATGGGCACAACATCTTTAAAAAATCCACCACATTTGGCACCACTTTCATTGAATTCCAGATTCATTTTGGGCGTTTATGAGGGGCAGGCCCTGTGTTCGAATTTCTTATGTTTACGTTTAAATGTTGCTGTCCTAGAAACTGTTCTGCAAAAACTACATCTGTATGTGTTCTGGTGGTGTCACTTAATCAAGCCCTCATTTCTATCTCAATGTGTTAATTGTTTTGCCATCATGGGGGTGAACACTATGGGGCTCATTAGTATGGCGGGTGGACTTTGTCCGCCCGCTATAGGCCCAGGAAATGGTACCGCCCGCTATGTATGCGGCGGTCCCGCATTAGGATGCCCCCGCCATACTGGCAGGCGCATCCCGCATTCCTGACATTGCGGCGGGCGGTGCTTTCAGCAGCACCCTCCGCAATGTCAGAAATGCATGTTGTACATTTGCATGCACAAGGTGGCAGGCACCGCGCAGTGCCTGCCACCTTGTGCATGCAAATGCAGGGGGTACCATAGGTACCCCCCCATGTGAAACCCCCACCCCCCCAACAGCCTGGGGGCCCGCAACGGGCCCCCAAATAAAAAACCACATGCCTTTCCATGGCGGAGTCTCCGCCATGGAAAGGCACATCTCCGCCATTATAGTAATATGGATGGCGGTGCCTTCAAGGCACCGCCACCATATTGCTGTGCTTTTCCGCCCGGTAGGCAATTGCCTACCGGCGGAAAACCGGCGGACGGTCCTCCCGTCCGCCGTGGTGGTTGCGGGCGGATCGCCACTGCCATATGGGCGGTGGCCATCCGCCCGCTATAGTAATCACCCCCCCTATGTACCGTTCTGGCGTAAGTGCCCACGCAGTGCTTCATTACCTGCGTGTTTTCTAGTTATTTATGGAAAGCTGACTATGTGTTGCGGATTCTAACGTCGATGTAAAAAAATAATTCAGAAAATGTGTTTCGCATAGGAGTAAACAAAAGTGATAAAATGCTATAAGCTTCCCGGCTTAAATATACATGCAAAGGGCCCAGGCCGCACTTACCTGTGATCAGTCCTCCGACCAGTCAAGGCCCTTTTGGACCTGGCTCTCTCACCTTCAGGCTCCAGCCTTACTCCTGCAGCTCTTGCCCTTTCACCTCTCTCACTCTCTCTCTCTCTTGCCCCTTCCTCTAGGTCAGTCGACTTCTCTCACACCTTTCTTCTGCATTCTTGGCACTTGCTTTTTATTTTTTGCTTTGTCTCTGGCCGTTTTGCTCCTGTTCGAGCCCACTTACTCTGCTTTTCACCCCGGCTTTGCCTCTTTTGCTGCACCTTTTGCTGTTTTTCACCTCGCTTTCGCCTTTTGCCTCTTTCATAGCATCTCTCTCTGTTTTTCACCATGCTTTTGACTTATGCCTTTTGGCTCTGTTGTAGCATCATTTCCCATTTCTCACCCTACTTTTGCCTTCTCCGTTTCTGTAGCACCTTTCTTTGTTTTTAACCCCGATTTTTGTTTTTCTGTATGACCTGTCTTATTTTTCACCCTGTTTTGGCCTTCAGCTCTCCTCTGTTGCAATCCCCTCAGCCCCCCTTGCCCCTACCTGCCCATTCACCCACCTCCCCCTTCCCCTAACCTGCTTCTTCCTCTCACATCTTCTTTCTGCGTTCATGTAGCCCCGCCCACAGCCCCTGCATGCCTCCCCCTTCCCAGGAACTACTTATTGGCAACTGCTGTGCGTCCGCACAAGGGACACGTGCTGCATACCCCTCAAAGGAAAGTCTATCTGCTCCCATCCACGCCTGGACTGCGTCCAGCTCCTCGAACCCTGGTCCAATCTCCCCTAGCGATACACAGCAGCAGTCGCTCAACAAGAAACACCTCTCTTCCCACTGCTGCCACGCCAGGAGGTAGAAGCCTTCACCTGCACCCACTGCTGCTTCACTTGCAGCACTCTACCAACACAAGCACTAGCACTAGCAACAACATCAACATCCCCACAAAACACCACATGCTACAGCAAATCCGCACCTCGTCGCTCACTCACATGCATGCTACTCAACACAGCTCACAAAGCAAACACGCAACCAAAAACTGGGACCAGCTAAGCAGCGACATACCAGAGCTCCTCTTCCTCATGAAAACCTGCCTCAACTTCACGTCTGCAACCAACATCACCACTGCAATCCCAGTGGGATACAAGATTGCACAATATGACCTCCTTTCCAGGCCAATATGATGATTTACAGTCATTTACAAAGACTCCATCAAATGCTCAACGACCACGTCACCCCATTCATGGAACTATCTATCCTTCAAGCTGCAAATCTCTGAAAACCTCACCCTAAACAAAACCTTCACCTCCGAGTTACCTTCCCCAGCCTCATCACTGACTTTATCGCCCCTCTCACCATCAACTCCAAAGTCTTCATACCCCTCAGCAACTTCAACTTCCATCTAGATGAGAGAACTGACCCCTGCTACACAGCCCTCTTCGAAAGGCTGAACAACATTTGATTAACTCAGCTTGAACCAACACACACGCTGAACCCCATCACCACTACCAGTGACAGCATCAAGTACAACTCCACCTCACATGGACTGACCACTCCATAATCAACTTCCAAATCAACACAGTGCAAACCAACACACCCACCAATGTCCACCTACCCAACCGCTGCTCGGGCAAAATTTCAGAAGTAAACTAGCTCAATGACTTCAGCACGAATCAACCTATTCCCACGGACAACCTCAATGAGTACATCATCAACTTCAACAACTGGATCATGAACTGCACAGACTCGCACACCTATCAAGCAAAGAAGCATGGCAGTTAGTATACAAAGGACCTTCAGGACCCCAAACAACCCTGCAAACAGCTAGAAAGAAAATGGAGAGTCAGCCACAAAACCACCTACTAATGGCACTCAGACGCTACCACCAGCAACTGAGAGACCTAAGTAGCAGCAACTTTATGCATAGCAACAGCTGCAAGGAATTCTTCACGATTATCAAGGACTTCACCATTCTCGCTGCCTTTGTCAACAGCATCACCCCCTCCCTAGAAATCTGTGATGACCTATCCAACTTATTTCACAGCACAAAACGAACATCTACAGCAACTTCGATCACCAACCAGACCCTAGCAATTGCTTGCCAAACTGCCCATCACTATATGGAAAACACTCACCAGAGAAGAAACCACTATCATGCAGACCATCCACTCAAGAGCCCCATCAGATCCATGCTCCCACCACGTCTACAACATTGGTGCATCACCATCAGCAATGCCCTCAACCACATTATCAACACCTCCACCACCTTCCTGGAAGACTTAAAGTATGCAGTGATTAACCCTTCCTCGAGAAACCATTGACCGACTCAATCCAACAGAGCAACTTCTGTCCTATTTCCCTGCTCCCCAAACCCAGCCAAAGTGATATAGAAAGCCATCTACTCACGAGCCACATCGACCTACGCCACCTACTGGACAACACCCAATCAGGATTAAGGAAGAACCACCACACCGAAACGGCACTCATCGGCGACATCAGGAACAATCTGGACTGGGGAGAAACAGAAGTCCTCATGCTGCTCAACATCTCTCCAGCATTTGACACAGTTTCCCACAACACATTTATCAGAAGACTCCAAAAGATCGGCGTCCAAGGACCTGCACTCAACTAGATCTGCTCCTTCCTCATGGGAAGAACCCCAAGTGTCAGTCTGCCACCATTCACAGCGAAGACCAGAATTCTGTTCTGCGGAGTCCCTCAGAGATTATCCCTTAGCCCAACCCTGTTCAACATCTACATGACACTGTTCAACAACATTGTTCAACCCTACAACATCCCCATCAACTCCTATGCAGATGACACCCAATTCATCCTCATCCTGACAAACAAGACAACCACCACTAGAACCATCCTCACCAACTGCATGACCATGGTAGCAGATTGGATGAGATCCAACTTCCTGAAGCTCAAATCCTACAAGACAGAAGTGCCGGTCATCAGAAACAATCTCTGCCGATGAGGCACAACCTGGTGACAGAACTCCTTGTGTTTGCTTTGTTCACCCTAAGGTGGCAGGGTAAGCCCAGACGGTGAGCAGTCTACATATCGACTTTTTAATATCGAGGGACATAAATATCGAGTTAAAAATATCTAAAGTACAAAATATCGAAATAGATAATATCGATGTGAAAAATATCGTATTTGTTTTTAATAATATGTCGATGTAAGTGATATCGTTAGTAATAATATCGACATGTTAAAATATCGTTATTGTATGGTTAGTAAATATTTCGAAGTTGTTTGTATAAATTGTTAAAATGTATATAATATGAGAAATATTTATATTGTTTTAGGGGCGGGATGTTGGGTTATAGGGGATAAGGGTGGGGAGTGTTTTAAAAATATTTATTAATTTTGTAATATATTTTTAAATTTACTTAGAAAATTTGAAATAAATTTGGCATTTTATGTTTAATTTTAGGAGCGGAATGTTGGGTTATAGGGGATAAGGGTGGGGAGTGTTTTTAAAATGTTAAATTTTTTCTAATATATTGTAAAATTTAATTAGTACATTTTATTTCAAATTTGAAATTTATATTTAATTTTAGGAGCGGGATGTTGGGTTACAGGGGATAAGGGTGGGAAGTGTTTTAAAAATGTTTATATATTTTTGAATTTTTTAAAATATTTATTTATAAATTTTAAATTTAATTTAGAATTTTATATTTAATTTTAGGAGAGGGATGTTGGGTTATAGGGGATAAGGTGGGAAGTGTTTTAAAAATGTTTATATATTTTAGAATTTTGTTAAAAATTTATTTATAAATTTTAAATGTAATTTAGAATTTTATATTTAATTTTAGGAGTGGGATGTTGGGTTACAGGGGATAAGGGTGGGAAGTGTTGTAAAATTTTGTTTTTAATTTGGAATATTAAATAAAATGTATTTCGAAATTTGGAATAAAAATGTGTTTTTTATATTTTCTTTTAGGAGTGGGATGTTGGGTTATAGGGGATGAGGGTGGGGAGTGTTTTAAAAAAGTTGATTAATTTAGGAATAATTTGTAAAAAATATTTAGAAATTTAGAATAAAATTTAGAATGTTATATTTAATTTTAGGAGCGGGATGTTGTGTTATGGGGATAAGGGTGTGGAGTTTTATAAAATTGTGTAAAATGTTGGTAATATTGTATACAAATTATTTATAAATTTTGATTTAGATTGTAAAATTTAAAATTATTTTTAGGAGTGGGATGTTGGGTTATAGGGGATAAGGGTGGGGAGTGTTTTAAAAACATATTTTAAATTTGTAATATTGAGTAATTTATAATAAAAAAAATATATTATAATATAATTTTTTGGGATAAATTTTAGATTGGGGAGTTGGATTTGTAGAGGATAAGTGTGGGTATTGTTTTATGTAAAATTTTGAATAATCATTAAAACTAATATTTTTTTATATATTAATATTTATATATTTGTATTGCAATTACTGTCATTAAATACATATTGGAGTGGGAATATAAAATTAATTAAGATCAGTATACATGATCTAGTGTAATTAAATATATTTAGGAGTGGGAATAGTAAATTAATTAAGTTTAGTGTTTTGCACCTACCCTAATTAAATATAGATTGGAGTGGGAATAGTAAATGTATTAAGTTCAGTGTCCAGCACTTATCTTAATTAAATATAGACTGGAGTGGGAATAGTACATTAATTAAGTTCAGTGTCCAGCACCTACCCTAATTAAATATAGATTGGAGTGAGAATAGTAAGGTGCCGATCACAATCCGGTAAAAAATTCCCCCGTGCGACTCGTATCGGGTCTTTTTACCGTACGAATCGTACAAGTGCCGTACGAACTGGCAATCACGATTCGCATGGTAAAAAGTCCATACGAACCGCACTGGGAATCATTCCCCACACGTCCTCGGGTCGGAAAATGTGTCCGACACGTCCTCGGACGATTTACCTTACAAACGTGAAAAGCCAAGTCCGACCGAGGAATCACGATCCATCCCGTGCGTCCGAGCGTACAACCGTATGGAAAAAACACCGTCCGCACCGAACACCCATAGCAACCATGGAGACATGTGCCCGCATACGCGCCCAACACTCCCCCCAGCCCCCGTACGTCCGACACGTACCCCCCGTGTATGTATACCCCCACCCGTCTAGGTACACCCCAGTACGTTCCAGTCGAACCCCCACCCCAGTACGTGTCATACCCCCGTCAATGTACACCCCCCCACCCCTGTACGTGTCGTACCCCCGTGTACCCCCACCCCAGTACGTTCCAGTCGTACCCCCACCCCTGGACGTGTCGTACCCCCCGTGTACCTACACCCAAGTACGTTCCAGTCGTACCCCCACCCCAGGACGTGTCGTACCACCGTCAATGTACACCCCCCCACCCCTGTACGTGTCGTACCACCGTCTATGTACACCCCAGTACATTCCAGTCGTACCCCCACCCCAGTACGTGTCATACCCCCCGTGTACCTACACCCCAGTACGTTCCAGTCGTACCCCCACCCCAGTACGTGTCGTACCACCGTCAATGTGCACCCCCCACCCCTGTACGTGTCGTACCCCCCGTGTACCTACACCCCAGTACGTTCCAGTCGTACCCCCACCCCAGTACGTGTCGTACCACCGTCAATGTACACCCCCCCACCCCTGTACGTGTCGTACCCCCGTGTACCCCCACCCCAGTACGTTCGAGTCGTACCCTCACCCCAGGACGTGTCGTACCCCCCCGTGTACCTACACCCAAGTACGTTCCAGTCGTACCCCCACCCCAGGACGTGTCGTACCACCGTCAATGTACACCCCCCACCCCAGTACGTGTCGTACCCCCCGTGTACCTACACCCCAGTACGTTCCAGTCGTACCCCCACCCCAGTACGTGTCGTACCCCCCGTGTACCTACACCCCAGTACGTTCCAGTCGTACCCCCACCCCAGTACGTGTCGTACCACCGTCAATGTACACCCCCCCACCCCAGTACGTGTCGTACCCCCCGTGTACCTACACCCAAGTACGTTCGAGTCGTACCCCCACCCCAGGACGTGTCGTACCCCCCCGTGTACCTACACCCAAGTACGTTCCAGTCGTACCCCCACCCCTGGACGTGTCGTACCCCCCGTGTACCTACACCCAAGTACGTTCGAGTCGTACCCCCACCCCAGGACGTGTCATACCCCCGTGTACCTACACCCCAGTACGTTCCAGTCGTACCCCCACCCCAGTACGTGTCGTACCCCCCGTGTACCTACACCCCAGTACGTTCCAGTCGTACCCCCACCCCAGTACGTGTCGTACCACCGTCAATGTACACCCCCCCACCCCAGTACGTGTCGTACCCCCCGTGTACCTACACCCGAGTACGTTCGAGTCGTACCCCCACCCCAGGACGTGTCGTACCCCCCCGTGTACCTACACCCAAGTACGTTCCAGTCGTACCCCCACCCCTGGACGTGTCGTACCCCCCGTGTACCTACACCCAAGTACGTTCGAGTCGTACCCCCACCCCAGGACGTGTCGTACCCCCCGTGTACCTACACCCCAGTACGTTCCAGTCGTACCCCCACCCCAGTACGTTCCTGGCGCACCCCCAACACAACCTCCTAAGTACGGAGCGCACCCCATGCCCCAACATCACAACCGCATGTACGAGTCTTACAAAGCCACACACAAGGACAAAATCGTACAACCAAATGGCCCATGTACACACCGTACACACGCTCAAAACGCACGTACACAACCAGGACAAAATAAAACAACACAAGAATACACCAGTCGAAAGGCACACAGCCACTAAACATGGCCAACAACCACTTAAATAACACAATCACTGACCTGCAACTGCCAAAAACAAACAGAGGCCCAATACACCACCACTCCTTATAACACACCCACCCAAAATTCAAAAACTGCCACACCCACCCATGGACCAATAAAAAGGGCCCACACACACAAACCATGAGCCTTTCCAACAGACTCACTGCTGCCAGACACCACAGAACCAGACTACAAGCTACACCACACCTTACACTTGCACACCTTCAAACGACCACCCTCACAAACACCCTCTCATCACATTCACACACACACACAACCATCCACACCCCCCCCCAACATCCACACCCCCCCCCACACCCACACCATCCCCACCCACACCCCTCACCATGCCCACTACCAAGAATCCAAAGTTCAGTCACCGAGAGTTGGAGGTCCTTGTTGATCAAATCCTCAGAGTCGAGCCACAGATCTTTGGAACATTGGTCAGAAGCACCAGCCAGGCAGCCAAAACAGCCATGTGGCAGACCATCGTCGATGCTGTGAATGCTGTTGCGGACACCAGGAGGACCAAGCAGGATTGCCAGAACAGGTGGTACGATCTGCGGAGGAGGGTCAGAGCCAAGAGGCAGGAGGAACACGACCAGGCCAACGCCACCGGAGGAGGGCCCTCCCGCAGAGCCGTACAGTACCATCCCTGGGAGGAGAGGGTGATGGCCATACTGCCGGTGGAGGCAGTTGAAGGAGTAGAAGGACTCCGAGACCCGGGTGAGTACACAAACAACGCACCTCACATGGGGGGAACTGCAACCACAACCAAAATCAATAACAGGCACGCAACCACCACAAGCCATCGCATTACTCAACCACACTCCATGAGCAGGCACATGCCACTGCTGCCACCATGCCCCATGCACCCAGCTGGACAATGTCAAGTCACAGGCCACAGAAGACAACAACACATGACACGGTAACCCGGATGGCGGGAGGCTGGGCACCAAGAATCACATAGTGCGACTCCAAAGCAGACAACAATGCCCTCTGCCCATATGGCCTAGGTCACAGCCAGACAAACACTGTGTCCCAACACAGGAATGACTTGCCAGCAAATGGCGGACGCCTTGCATCAACACATGGGGGTGAAGGCACTGTTTTGCACATGCCAGCAGCTAATGAACAGCCAACAGTGTGAAAGAGTGGCAGCACACACCACCACAGCAGCAGCGCACAGACACACAGCAGACAAAATGGGTGCCTGGAGATCAGAAACAAACTCACATCAACAGGCCAAGGGCCACTCAAAGATCTGCTAACAGTGTGTGCCCAGGAAGCTGGGCCAAGGTGACAGAGGGTGACACACGGAGGGAGGGAGAGGGGGACACAGAGGGAGGGAGAGGGGGACAGAGAGGGAGGGAGAGGGGGACTGAGAGGGAGGGAGACGGACAGAGGGAGGAGGCTGACACACGGAGGGAGGGAGAGGGGGACACAGAGGGTGGGAGAGGGGGACTGAGAGGGAGGGAGAGGGGGACAGAGGGAGGAGGCTGACACACGGAGGGAGGGAGAGGGGGACACAGAGGGAGGGAGAGGGGGACAGAGAGGGAGGGAGAGGGGGACAGAGAGGGAGGGAGAGGGGGACAGAGAGGGAGGGAGACGGACAGAGGGAGGAGGCTGACACACGGAGGGAGGGAGAGGGGGACAGAGAGGGAGGGAGAGGGGGACAGAGAAGGAGGGAGACACAGGGAGAGCAAATCAGTCCTTTGGTGTGTGGGAATGTCTGCTCGTCAGCAGGTGGACTGCGTGCATGTAGACAAGGGTGCCCAGTGCCAGAACCCCCCCTCTTCATCATGGCAAAACGCAGGGCCATGTTACAACCTGTACACGAGCACAAGGACAGCCACCTGCATCATATGAGTGTGTGGATCCACTCCATGTGCACATGTACAGTGCTACAAGGAAGGCGCAAACGCATAGCTCGGCACACATGCACACTCCACTGCTGACTGCAGTCACACTTGACGCAGCAAGTAAGACTGTGCCACACATAGTTAAAGGGGCCAAATTGGTGCCCAAGGGACACACACATGCACAAGTGCACTGTGAGTGGAATGCAAGACAGATCCTAATTCCAAGAGGAAATGTGCCAACTTTGTAACGGATGAAACATGGATGTTGCATGGATCAAAATTAACATTGTCTCTCTCACACACAGGTCAACGTCGTGCTGCACCCCCCAACACTGGGGGGGAACACTCACAGGACCCGGATCTGCAGGAGACCGATCCCACCGGCAGCGACCACTCTCACCACTCTGCGGACGACCCCGACCGACCTGGCCCCTCTGGTGTCCAACCACCTGCAGCACCTGCGTCAGGTACAACCGTGCCAACCACCACCCCCACTCCTGCCACATCCCAGGAGACACCCAGGATCCCTGCCCCAACACCACAATGCAGCCAGGCTCGCCAGGAGGGACACGGTGTCCCGGGCACCCAGGAGGAGGCAGGCGACAACGCCAATGCCACCCCTCAGGGGTCCCGGAGACCCCATGTGCCCACAAGTGCAGGCCAGACACAAGTGGGCAGGGGTGGTGGGAGTGGAGAGCGGCGGAGGCGCGAGCCTGACCAGTTGGCTGGGGATCCGGTATTTTCCCATGTCCGTAACATCCTGGACTCATACCGGCAGGACACCACGGGCATAGCCCAGGTTGTGTCCGTCCTCGAGGGGATCAAGGTCCAGCAGGCCCAGCAACATGCGGAGCTAATAGCCTGTCTACAGCTACACCAACGGAGGATGGAGGACAGACAGGCTCAGCAAGTGACGGCGTCCCAGGGGATTCACGCTGAACTCCGTCGGATGGCCGACACCATGGCCGACCCTCCCTGTGCCAGAAGGCGGAGAACATCACCACCCACAGGGAGGGATCATGAGGAGGAGGAGGAAACATCCGACGGAGCATCCCAGACGTCGTCACGGCCTGCTGCTGAGGTTCCCCGCAGGAAGCCGGGTCGTCCACGGAAAGGACCGTGAGGGTGGCTGCTACATCACCATCTCCCAGGACACCTGGCCTGGCACCTGGCCCACTGGAGCAACAGCATCACAGCATCAAGAGACATTCTCTGCCACATGGCCCTGCTGGTCACTGGCTGACCAATGTTGACAAAGACTGTGGCATGGACTCTGAGGATTTCCAATGGCAAGGACACCAACTCCCCTACTGAACTTTGGATTCCCTAATCCCGGAAAGGCCCTCACTTGGCCCCCCCCCCCCAATAATAAATCACACTATTAAGAGTAGATGCCTGCTGGTAGCATTATTACCTAACATGTGTCTTGTACAGTCTAAACATGCCTGAGTCATCTGTTCACTTCAACCATCCACACCCTGGGGCCTGAGTCTGGCACAGGACACATGGGTCACAGTTTTCTAGGCAAGACAGACATGGAGCACCATACACACCCGTGATGGTCAGAACCAGCTGAGGGGGTGGCCGAACAACCGTGCTGACAGACACATTGAGTACAGCAACACTCATGCGCAGAGGTCAGGGATCCTGGCCCGTGTCCTGGGGGGCACCCAGGTACGTGTAGACAGGTGGCAGAACCATGTCCTGCAAGCTTGAGTCCGGTGGATGCAGAGAATGGGGTCATGGACAACGTTGGATGCATGGGGATGGCACATGTCACAATACCCACACAGTCATGGACATCATGCCCATTACACAGTCTCAGCACACACACACAGCTTGCATCTTGCCACTCGACACATTGACACATAGCCACAATCAGGGAATACCATGCCAGACATGCAGGATGCACCGTGCCAACACACCAGCATTGACTGAGAAGAGGCACCTTGGAGGCATAGGGACACCTTTAATAGTCATGTGTTTGGGATTGCAGAGGCAACTTGAAGTACACATGAACACATCATGTGGAGTAACATGTGGCTCCAACACTGGCACCCCCCTTCTGCAGCACAAATGCGTGATAGCCATGGAACTGGCACACAAGTGTCGGATAATAGCTAAATACCCACAGCTGCTCACGGAGAGCCTGCCATACACCATACATCCGCTGATGTGGAAGTCCCACGCCATGTCAAGACAATGTTAACCGTATGTGTCCGAGGGCAGTGTCACACACATTGATGCCTTCATCACAATCCACCATCCCATCACTGATGACTGACAACCAGGCAGCCCATCTATTCAGGTGTACCCAGCTGCATGTCGTGTCCCATGGGGATGCCACATGTCTGCAGAGGACCCAAACCCCGACCGGGGCAGTGTGCACACATCGTGAACAACTGCCACACCCAATACACCCCAGATGCATCCCTTACCCCATGGAGACTTCCAAACGTGTCCGTGCCTGTAACGCTGAGTCAGCCCATGATGCCATGTCCATGAGGAATAGCAGTGCCACAACAATGCAACCAGCAAACAGCATGCGCAGGTACCTGGGGAAGAGAGACACACAAGAAGTCAGCCACAAGAAGCACAGCCACTTGCATGTGCATTTACTCGACACATGTATGTATGACAACATGCTAGGTCACAATTATGCCTGGGGAAATACTACCATCACTGCCACCATCACTCCAGTGACACACCCACACACACCTCTGACCCACGTGCCATACATGCAGGTGGAGACACACATCACAACGCATGCCACACGGGGACCAATGCGTGCACACTCAGACCCTGGTACTCACCACTAAGCAAAGAAGTCGCGTATGAGCCGAGTCCGGATGTCCTCTTGCGGCTCCACATCCTCCACATCACTAGCCCCATTGCCAAGCCCTTCGTCCTCCACGGGTGGATGGTCCTCGTCATCTTGATCCAGGATGAGGGGCACAGCTCTTTCAACTGCCATGTTGTGCAGCATGCAGCAGACCATGAAGATCTTGCAGACCTTCGCCGGGGCATATGGGAGTGCGCCGCCGGTCTTGTGGAGGCACCGGAATCGGCTCTTCAGCATGCCAAACGTCCTCTCTATCACTCGCCTTGTCCGGCCATGGGCGGTGTTGTAGCGGAGCTGGGCCGGCGTGATGGGGTTGCGGAGAGGTGTCAGCAGCCAAGGCATGTTGGGATAGCCAGCGTCCCCTAAATGGAAAGCACATGGATATCGTTAGAACTGGCGAAGCGGTAGTGCTGCTCGGCCAAACAGAATACAGGACAGACAGACTGTACCCACCAACAACACATGCACGTTCGTTGCGCAGCTGCATCATCATATCAGGCATCCCGCTACGCCTCATGATGTAGGCATCGTGTGCTGATCCTGGAAAACGAGCACAGACATGTGAAATCACCATGTTGGACAGACACACCACAAGGGCATTGATGGAGTGGTAGTGCTTCCGATTGCGGTACGCCACCTCCCGTGCGTGTGGTGGTACCAAACCTACATGTGTCCCATCTATGGACCCAATGACATGGGGCATCCCTCCCAGGGCATAGAAACCACGCTTGACCTCAGTCATCTGTTCAGGGGTTGGGAACTTGATGAAGTCATCCAGGTGAATCAACATGGCCTCCAAGAAATCATGCAGCACACCGCTGAACATGCTCTGGGACATGCCACCAACATGAGCTATGGTATATTGGAAGGTACCCGTGGCAAGGAAATGTAGGGCAGCCATTACCTTCAGCTGGGGTGTCAGTGCCGTAGGATACCTGTGCTGCGGTTGCAGGTGTGGTGCCAGTCTCGCCGTCAGCTCCAGAATCAACGGTTGGGTGAAGCGGTAGAGCCGGATCCTGTCATTCTCCTGCATGGTGGCCAAGTCTGGAATTCTTCGGGCAACAGGAGGCGCTCTGCAGTAATTTGGAAGTGACAAGGAAGAGTGAGTGCACTACGAGAACAACTCATGTCTACTGAGCACATGTAAATCTGCCAATACACACATGCCACATAGGGAGTCAGGCATGTGCTACATGCCCAGGACACGTATGGATGCAAGGTGACACTCCTTCCAAGACCCAGCTACACACGGTGATTGAGAACCTCCCCATGCCACGCCATGGGAATAGCTGTGTCCCAGTGCAAGTGCACTGCCCGACGCAAGACAGGAGTGACATACACCCACACATCAGCAGAAGTGTGATGCTGATTGCAGAGACTGGCAGCGGAACACTTGAGCCACAGGTCACATGACATTACACTAGTCCAGCCCACACACCTTGCCATGAAGGTGCACATGTCATGACTCCCCACACATTCCTTGTGAGTTTGCTGACAAGGCCTTGTCACGCTACTCCGTGTCCCTTGCATACATGTGCACCTCACATCCGGTAACACATGTGGCATGGTGTTGGGAACAGTGTGCAATGACAATCTACACACAGCCACATGTTGGTTGCTGCAACGGCTGCAGCTTTTGAGGGTGCAACAACATCAACCCGATGTAAATCCCGGACACATATATGGCATAGTCACATTGTGCACTGTGGGTAGTGATGAGTCATGTGTCATGACCCCTGTACCGGGCATCATGGGACACTTCCGTGTGTGTGTCCGTGCCATGCCAGTGACGCTCACCCCAAGTGCGCAGTCCCACATGCACACATGTCAAAGGAGTCAAGGGCATGCCTGGCACACATTGCACCCTCACACAGTACACATGTACACATCTCATCATACATCTGGTGCCTTCTCCACTCAGGAGGCATGTTCCACATCACAGCCTGTGACACCTGTGCCCAACACATGTGGTAATGCACAGACGATGCCTTGGTGTCCATTCCTGGACAAGTATGTCCATCCATGGACAAGTATGTCCGCCCTATTCCGACATGTGTGTCGCCTATCACCACAGTGATGTGTAAAATCCGCCGTACTGCTGCTGAGAGGGCCTGTGCATGTTCCCAAATCACTGTGGGAGTGCTGCCGTATGTGTACCCATCGTGATGGCGAGCGTAGATGCGAGTGTACGGTCCGTACCACTACGGGTACGCATACGCGTGCAGACCCATAGTGATAGTGAGCGTAGATGCGAGTGTACGGTCCGTACCACTACGGGTACGCATACGCGTGCAGACCCATAGTGATAGTGAGCGTAGATGCGAGTGTACGGTCCGTACCACTACGGGTACGCATACGCGTGCAGACCCATAGTGATAGTGAGCGTAGATGCGAGTGTACGGTCCGTACCACTACGAGTACGCATACGCGTGCAGACCAAAAGTGATGGAGAGCGTAGGCATGCATGTACGGGCCGTTGCCATGCATTTGGGGTGCCCTAGGGCCCCCACACGCACCGTACCTGTGTGTGATGCTCCAAATTACATGGGGGACAAGTATTAAGGCCTACATGCATGCTGGTTGTCATGGAGACCAAGTTCAAAATTGGAAATTGTTCTGGAAGGTGCACAGCAGAAGTCAGTTGGGATTTGTCTACTTTGTTGCAATGTGTTTGTGGGGCTGACATCATGCAGGAGAATGAAACCGATAGAGAACCCACAGACTGCTAGGTTTGAAGGGATTGGTGGAAACATAGGATGCAAATGTGAGTGACCAATCTCTCTGTACTCCTGTGCATGAGACTGGGCAGAAGGGCACATATAAGGCAGCCAGGTCCCATGAGGGAGCACTTGCCTGCACATCTTTGCATTCGTCGACCCAGCTGCTGCTACTGATTCCCTGGAACCATGTCAAGGGCTGTGGAGAGGACACAGCCATTCACCCTGGAGGAGAACATGGCTCTGCTGGATGTGATCCTCCCACAGTACTCCATGCTGTATGGGCGACCAGGTTATCAGGTGAGTGCATAGGCCACTGCCACAGACTGTCCCTATGTGGTGACTGTGACTTCTGCCATTGCGTCCAGGTGTAACACACATGCCATGTACTGTCGGGGGGGTCCCAGGGGGGGGGGTGCCTGATGTCTCCCAGCAGTGCCCTGAGACAGGAGGGGTGGGGGCCTATCACTCACAGCAGTGCCCTGAGACAGGAGGGGTGTGTGCAGAGTCCTCCCAGCAGTGCCCTGAGACAGGAGGGGTGGGTGCAGAGTCCTCCCAGCAGTGCCCTGAGACAGGAGGGGTGGGTGTGGAGTCCTCACAGCAGTGCCCTGAGCCAGGAGGGGTGGGTGTGATGCACAGTGTGAGCCTAGATCATTGATTGTGACATTGCCATCATTCCACCTGTGTACCCACTGTGGCACGTACTGCTTTTTCCCTCACCAGGGGATGATGTCCCTATGACAAAGGTGCAATGCGTTGGCTGCATGACATGCCTTGTTGTTACCAGCTAATTTGTACCCATATGTCTCTCTGTGACATGTGGCTGGTGTATTGATGTGGTGTCACTTGTTCCTCCTCACAGGTAGGCGCCACTGCCAAGGAGCAGATCTGGCTGACCGCCGTCAGTGCCGTGAGGGGTGTGGATGGTCGGAGGCGGCGCCTGGCCCAGGTGAGGAAACGCTGGCAGGATATCCGGTGCTGGACGCGGAGGATTGCACGGCTCCTGCTGGGGGACTCACCTGAGAGCCACAAGAACCGCGGCCGCCGCCGTCTGAGCCACCTCCACAGGCGTGTGCTGCCGGTGGTCTTTCCAGACCTGGAGAGGCGCTTACAGGCGATGCAGCAGCCGGAAGGGGGTAGGTACATGTGTGTTTGTTGTGTGTCACCGGCATTTGTAAGGGCACAGTAGCATGAATCCACTGGCAGGGTTTAAAGGTGCTGTGCAGATCCTGTTTGGCCCAGTATAGCGCTGTGCCCCTGCCACCCTTCCCCTCCTTGCAATGTGTTCCCTGGTCTGTGTGTAGTCACTCCTTCCCAGGGTAATGTAGGCTGGCGCTTTGTCCACGGGAACAATGTCTGTAGCATCATGTGTGGGGGTGGTGTGTAACAGGTTGTGGGACCTTGCCTGTGCACTGTCAAGTTCACTGCATGTGGGTTCCATGTCAGTTGGCACTGATGCTGACTCCAGACATGGGAGTTGGTCTCTCATGTGTCATGCCTTACAGCGCGCATGTCCTATGTAGTGGCCTGTGACATGATGTGCATGACTGTGCGATACACATAGTGCAGGGATGGTGACGTGTGTTGCTGTCATTACCATTCAGTAGCATGTAGTTGCGTGCCCACTACTGTCCCCTGGGGCACCTTTTCCTCAGTGGTGTATGTGTCATCATGAACGTGGCCACTGTCAGTGTCTACAGCGTAAGTTGTGCTCTGTGCCATTGTCCCCTGTCACCATGTATATAGACGTGCTAATTTGTACAGGTGTCCACTGTGCAGCCTGACCTGATTGTCCTTCTTCATACTCACAGTTGCCAGTGCCTGTGTGTCTTGTTATACTCATCTGAGGATGGGCACTGGTACCTCATTATTTGTACAGGCGCACCTTGGCTGTTTGGCGTCCAATCTTGCTTTTTGCCTGCCCCTATGTGTATCACCCAGACCATGAGATGTTGGTGCCACCTGTGTCTCCACAATTTGCCTCGTGTAGGGTCTTGTTGGGGCGGGCAATGCCTATGTGTTAAATCCTGATTACCACTTGCTGGGTCTGGGCAGTGTGTGATGTGCCTGGACACACACGCAATGTGCAGTGACCGAGTCATGTTGTGCATGTATTCAGCATTACCTATGCAGCATGTGTCTCAAGTTCATGGATATGGTCCCTGGTCATCGGTATTTTCGCAAACGCTGTGTGGTGCAGATGCAGTGCTGGATTGTCCCCAGGACCTGGGTGCTATGTCAGACTCCTTTTCCTGTGTTTAGCTATTGTCTCATGCTCTCCATGGTATTTCAGTGGCATGGTGGCTCAACCAACTGTGTGTTGCATGCCCTACATCGGTACCCTGTTCAGTAGATGTTAGGGATCTTCCTTTTCAGGCCATGCAATGTTACCTATGTAGATTGGACTCATGTGACAGATGTGTACAGGTGTCTGAATAATTTCTGTCTCTCCACCCTGCCCACAGCATCGTCGGGGGACACAGAGGGAGACATGGACACAGACCAGGCGGAGGGACCGAGCACCAGTGCCAGCCGTGACATCGGGGCTGGCACATCGAGTGGGACAGAGGCGGAGGAGAGTGTGGCCGAGGACCTGTCGACTGGCACATCAGACTACGAAGCTGACAGGTCCGGGGACGATGTCTCCGAGTGGGCGGAGGCTGCACCAGCAGCTGACAGCGGAACAACACCTCGCACCGCCCCCTCAGTTTCCACCAGCCGCCTCCCACTTGCTCGTGTCCCTTCCCAGCGTGCCCGGTCACAGCATGTCTCCTTCCTGCCAGGCACCGCGCCCCCTGCCCCTGTCTCCACTGCTGCCGCCAATGCAGAGTCTGTGGACATCCAGCGGCAACTGCAGGTTGGTCAGGCTGCGATCCTTAATGTCCTCCATGCCCACGGCAAAACCCTCACCAACATCGAGGCTTTCTTGGAGGGCATTCATTCATCGCAGGCTGACCAACGCAACTTGCTGAGGTCCATCGACTCCACACTGACTGCAGCAGTGGGTCTCCTGCAGCGCGACCTCCCCCCACCTACCCCTGCCCCATCCACACTTCCCACTCCCATGCCTGTCACACGTACACCCAGACGTCGGCATGCACCCACATCAACGGACACGGGCACCACACCAGCAGGGAAGGTCCACCGCACTCCTCCTGACACGCACACACAGGGTGAGGTAGGCACACCCACTGGGTCGGGGGGCAAACGTGTGACACGCAGCCATAGTGGGAGTCCGCATTCCACCCAGTCCACTCCCTCCAAATCCCCTCCCCTCAGCTCTCCTGGCCACATCTCCCCCAAGGACTCCTTCATGGCCGCTCTGTCCCTGAGCCCCACAGTTACACCACCACGCAAGCGGTCACGGAGGTCCCCGGTCAGGGTGGTTGAGTCTCCCCCCCTGTCTCCACCCTCCCCCGGTGGCGCTGCGACCCATCCCTCTGACCCCCCCCCCTCCTTGGGGCCTGAGGTCCCTTCGGGTGCAGGGGACTCCCTGGATGACCTTGCAAAGGTGTGTAGTGCCATCCTGGCCTCCGCCTTTGGCACTGACCCACCCCCTGTGGTGGACTCCTCCATCCCTGCACCCACAACGCCGCCCCTTTGCCCTGATGTCCCTGCGGTGCCTGTTGCTCCCCCCCCCCCTGATGCCCTCACCAGTGTGGAAGACGATGCCATTTGACTGTGCAGGCAAGGTAGGGGACACGCATCCCACTGTGTCCCCCATCCAGCTGAGAATCATTGACTGCCCTATGGGCTTTGTGAAGATTGAACTGCCTGCGATCCACGGACATTGTGCTCCTGCAGAATAAAGCTTAATTTTGTTTTCATTATCACACTACTGCTATGCTGGTATTGGTGTTGGTGGGGCTGCTACATGGTTTTGGGTGGTGTGTAAGGGTTTGGGTGTGTGGGATATGTAGTAGTGTACTGCTCATTGGTGGGACCCTGTGATCTGTGTGCCATCACAAGGTGTTGGCTAACTTTCTTTGTTCATGTAGGCAGTTACTGCATGGTGCACTTGTCCAAGGGTGTATTCCTTCCTCTGTGTACCCAGCTTTCTTCCCTGCAGGGTGTTCCCAATGTTTAGCGCAGAGCTGTGTCTACATGAGCTGTGTGTGTGACGGAGCCCTTCTACTTTGGCCATGCATGCAGGGCCATGTCTCCACCTGCGACAATCGTGGCATCCTTGGTGATCACTGTACTTGTGTGTGGAGTCTGTTGACATGAGTTCATGGGGACATGTTCCCTTGTAGCCAGTATGCATGTGGATAATTCTGGCCTCACACACATGTGTTACACCCCTCCAGTCTCAGGGCACTGCTGGGAGGACTCTGCACCCACCCCTCCTGTCTCAGGGCACTGCTGGGAGGACTCCACACCCACCCCTCCTGTGTCAGGGCACTGCTGGGAGGACTCTGCACCCACCCCTCCTGTGTCAGGGCACTGCTGGGAGGACTCTGCACCCACCCCTCCTGTGTCAGGGCACTGCTGGGAGGACTCTGCACCCACCCCTCCTGTGTCAGGGCACTGCTGGGAGGACTCTGCACCCACCCCTCCTGTGTCAGGGCACTGCTGGGAGGACTCCACACCCACCCCTCCTGTCTCAGGGCACTGCTGGGAGGACTCCACACCCACCCCTCCTGTGTCAGGGCACTGCTGGGAGGACTCTGCACCCACCCCTCCTGTGTCAGGGCACTGCTGGGAGGACTCCACACCCACCCCTCCTGTCTCAGGGCACTGCTGGGAGGACTCCACACCCACCCCTCCTGTGTCTGGGCACTGCTGGGAGGACTCTGCACCCACCCCTCCTGTGTCAGGGCACTGCTGGGAGGACTCTGCACCCACCCCTCCTGTGTCAGGGCACTGCTGGGAGGACTCTGCACCCACCCCTCCTGTGTCAGGGCACTGCTGGGAGGACTCTGCACCCACCCCTCCTGTGTCAGGGCACTGCTGGGAGGACTCTGCACCCACCCCTCCTGTGTCAGGGCACTGCTGGGAGGACTCCACACCCACCCCTCCTGTCTCAGGGCACTGCTGGGAGGACTCCACACCCACCCCTCCTGTGTCAGGGCACTGCTGGGAGGACTCTGCACACACCCCTCCTGTCTCTGGGCACTGCTGGGAGGACTCTGCACACACCCCTCCTGTCTCTGGGCACTGCTGGGAGTGATGGGCACCCACCCCTCCTGTCTCAGGGCACTGCTGGGAGGACTCCACACCCACCCCTCCTGTGTCAGGGCACTGCTGGGAGGACTCTGCACACACCCCTCCTGTCTCTGGGCACTGCTGGGAGGACTCTGCACACACCCCTCCTGTCTCTGGGCACTGCTGGGAGTGATGGGCACCCACCCCTCCTGTCTCAGGGCACTGCTGGGAGGGCTCTGCACCCACCCCTCCTGTCTCAGGGCACTGCTGGGAGGACTCTGCACACACCCCTCCTGTCTCTGGGCACTGCTGGGAGTGATGGGCACCCACCCCTCCTGTCTCAGGGCACTGCTGGGAGGACTCCACACCCACCACTCCTGTCTCAGGGCACTGCTGGGTGGACTCTGCACACACACCTCCGATTTCTGGATATGTGCGCTTGGCACATACACGGTGGGGTTACGCACACTGCATTAGAGGTGAGGGTACGAGTCTACTGACACTGGTGTGGTGGGGGTACGCTCCGTACGTCCGCGGGTGTGGGTACGGGTCGTACTTACACTGTTGGGGTGGGGGGTACGCTCCTTGCATTCGTCGGTGGGGGTACGGGTCGTACTTACACTGTTGGGCAGGGGGGTACGCTCCTTGCATTCGCGGGTGGGGGTACGGGTCGTACTTACACTGTTGGGCTGGGGGTACGCTCCGTACGTCCGCGGGTGGGGGTACGGGTCGTACTTACACTGTTGGGCTGGGGGTACGCTACGTACGTCCGCGGGTGGGGGTACGGGTCGTACTTACACTGTTGGGCTGGGGGTACGCTCCGTACGTCCGCGGGTGTGGGTACGGGTCGTACTTACACTGTTGGGCAGGGGGGTACGCTCCTTGCATTCGCGGGTGGGGGTACGGGTCGTACTTACACTGTTGGGGTGGGGGGTACGCTCCTTGCATTCGTGGGTGGGGGTACGGGTCGTACTTACACTGTTGGGCTGGGGGGTACGCTCCTTGCATTCGTGGGTGGGGGTTCGAGTCGTACTTACACTGTTGGCATGGGGGGTACGCTCCATGCATTCGTGGGTGGGGGTACGGGTCGTACTTACACTGTTGGGCAGGGGGGTACGCTCCTTGCATACGCGGGTGGGGGTACGGGTCGTACTTTCACTGTTGGGGTGGGGGGTACGCTCCTTGCATACGGGGTGGGGGTAGGGTCCGTACATATCCGTCCCCACGCTATGTGATGTTTGTGCGGCCCGTACCCAGGCCTTTGCCACGTGGGTGCGATCCGTCCCGCCATTGTTGGGGTGACGTGTGTGGGCGTGGTCCGACTCGTACCCACGCTCTTCAGGCGTGGGTACGGGACGTACCTGTCTGGTTGTGTTGCCGGTTCGCGTGGTGACGGACTTCCGTTGTGGCGGTCGCTGGATTATCAGGACACGCCCCCACCCCCTCGTGGTGACCAGGGCATGGGAGTCAGGTATGTCCAGGCCATGTGTAGTGTGTCACTCATGTGGTTGTTTTGTGGCCTGCCCTGGTAGTGCCACCCCCACCCCACCCCACTTTCCCCCCTCCCTTAGTTATTCTGACCTTCTGCGGCGTCTGCGTCGTAACCTGTAGAGGAGGTGGACTGCTATGAGGGCAGGGATGACTCGTAGGTTCGGGTCCATGTCTGTCCGTCACGTACTGGTCCTCCTTGTTCGCGTCGTCGTCTGTCCGTCGCGTACTGGTGGTCCTTGTTCGCGTCGTCCTGATTTCCCGGCAGTTTTTGGCTGCCGCAAAATATTCACCGTGCGGGGTGACGTCGGTGCGAATCGTGATTCCTGGGTCGTGAATGGCTGGCTGCGTGCGTCCCGACGTCAGGTCGGCGCTTTCCCGGATCGCATTGGTAGGTGTTTTTTGTTCGGTCGGTCTTTTTTACGATTCGTACGGTAATGGTGTACCCGTGCGAATCGTAATTCCATGTTTGTATATTTTGACGACCGGGTACGCGTCGGACGGAGAATATGCTCCGTCCGACGGTTCGTACCCGGTTTTTACCGGATTGTGATCGGCACCTAAATGTATTAAGTTCTGTGTCCAGCACTTATCTAAATTAAATATAGACTGGAGTGAGAATATTAAATTAATTCAGTTCAGTGTCCAGCACGTACTATAATTAAATATAGATTGGAGTGAGAATAGTAAATTTATTAAGTTCAGTGTCCAGCACTTATGTTAATTAAATATAGACTGGAGTGAGAATAGTAAATTAATTCAGATCAGTGTCCAGCACCTACTCTAATTAAATATAGATTGGAGTGAGAATAGTAAATTAATTAAGTTCAGTGTCCAGCACCTACTGTAATTCAATATAGATTGGAGTGAGAATAGTAAATTAATTAAGTTCAGTGTCCAGCATTTATCTTAATTAAATATAGACTGGAGTGGGAATAGTAAATTAATTAAGTTCAGTGTCCAGCACCTACTCTAATTAAATATAGATTGGAGTGAGAATAGTAAATTTATTAAGTTCAGTGTCCAGCACGTATCTTAATTAATTATAGACTGGAGTGGGAATAGTAAATTAATTAAGTTCAGTGTCCAGCACATACTCTAATTAAATATAGGTTGGAGTGAGAATAGTAAATTAATTAAGTTCAGTGTCCAGCACTTATCTTAATTAAATATAGACTGGAGTGGGAATAGTAAATTAATTAAGTTCAGTGTCCAGCACCTACTCTAATTAAATATAGGTTGGAGTGAGAATAGTAAATTAATTAAGTTCAGTGTCCAGCACTTATCTTGATTAAATATAGACTGGAGTGGGAATAGTAAATTAATTAAGTTCAGTGTCCAGCACCTACTCTAATTAAATATAGGTTGGAGAGAGAATAGTAAATTAATTAAGTTCAGTGTCCAGCACTTATCTTAATTAAATATAGACTGGAGTGGGAATAGTAAATTAAGTAAGGTCAGTGTCCAGCACCTACTCTAATTTAATATAGGTTGGAGTGAGAATAGTAAATTAATTAAGTTCAGTGTCCAGCACTTATCTTAATTAAATATAGACCGGAGTGGGAATAGTAAATTAATTAAGTTCAGTGTCCAGCACCTACCCTAATTAAATATAGATTGGAGTGAGAATAGTAAATTTATTAAGTTCAGTGTCCAGCACTTATCTTAATTAAATATAGACTGGAGTGGGAATAGTAAATTAATTAAGTTCAGTGTCCAGCACCTACTCTAATTAAATATAGGTTGGAGTGAGAATAGTAAATTAATTAAGTTCAGTGTCCAGCACTTATCTTAATTAAATATAGACTGGAGTGGGAATAGTAAATTAATTAAGTTCAGTGTCCAGCACCTACTCTAATTAAATATAGGTTGGAGTGAGAATAGTAAATTAATTAAGTTCAGTGTCCAGCACTTATCTTAATTAAATATAGACTGGAGTGGGAATAGTAAATTAATTAAGTTAAGTGTCCAGCACCTACCCTAATTAAATATAGATTGGAGTGGGAATAGTAGATTAATTAAGTTCAGTGTCCAGCACCTACCCTAATTAAATATATTTAGGAGTGAGAATAGTAAATTAATTAAGTTCAGTCTGTAGTGGGAGTAGTACATTAATTACGTTTGTTAAATAGCAATTATTATAATTAAATATAGAGTTGAATAGGAACAGTTAAATTACTTTGTTTTAATTTACAATAATTCTGTAGATTTTAGTTTTTGTTGGATAAAACATAGAAGTTATATCAGAATGCAAATTGCAATTTTTTGTATTGAATAGTACAAAGGAAAATAATATTTATTTTATAGTTGTTGGAATGTATATTAATTACAGAGAAAATATTGTTTATTATTACGCATATTATAATAATTAAATCATTGAAATAAACATGTAATAAAATAATTACTATTTAACATTTGTATTATTGTAATAATGTTTTTATAATGGATATATATTTTTGTAATGTATATTTTGGACATTAATATATGAACAGACAAAATAATTAAAATATTTTTTTTCAGATTTTTATAGCTGTTTAATATTTTTTAATTTATATTGTGTACTCTCAATATTTTTACACTTTATTTGAATTTATAAGAAATTGTATGTTTTGAAATATATGATTAATATATTTTAATTATTAATATTAATATTAGATAATTAATATTGAAAATGTTTACATTTTGGAATAGTTCTTTTTATTTTTAGTTCTGGTATGTTGTAGATACAATATATTAATTATATCATGTTCATACATTTTTTTTGGTGATATATACATTTTTATTATTATATTAGTAAATATATTTCTTTTATTATATTTATTATTATAAGTTAAATAATTTTCACATATATAAAAAAGGTATTATTTTTGAGTATTTTATTCTAATGTTTTACTAATTTTTAAAGTAATGTGTAATGTTAAATAAATAGTTAGGACATTTATTGTTATTTTTTTAGTTGTTATGTTTGTTTGGGTCTTTTATTTTGTCGGTCGGGAGCTGTTTCTCGTTTGAGAAGGTAAGAGTTATTTTCTTTATTATTAAATAGTTTTAAGTGTTTTGTGGAAGTAGTAATGTTGTAATAAGTGTGTATGGAGTGATGTTTTAGAAGTTAGGGTGTTAGTAATAGTTTGTATACAGTTTTATAATTTACGTTTTGTTCCGTGTTTGCGGCTTTGTTAGTGGTTTGTTATTTAGGTGTGTTAAAGCTTTATAGTGTTTGAATAATGTTTGTAGTGATGTTTTTAGGTGCATTATGTGTGTTTGTGTGTGGGTGGGAATGTTTGTTTCTCTTTTGTAGGTTTTACGGAGAAGATATTTTCGTCTCTTTCAAACACCGTTTTTTTTTTAAAGGAAGTGTGTATTAGTTGTGTTTACTAATATTTATTTTACACTTCCTTTATTGTTCGGGTTTCCAGGAGCGGTTATTTATCTTTTTAATATTTTTCAGGATTTTTATGGTTATTGGATTGTCGTTTTTTGGCCTAGACGATTTTTTAGAAGTTAGGGTGTTAGTAATAGTTTGTATACAGTTTTATAATTTACGTTGTGTTCCGTGTTTGCGGCTTTGTTAGTGTTTTGTTATTTAGGTGTGTTAAAGCTTTATAGTGTTTGAATAATGTTTGTAGTGATGTTTTTAGGTGCATTATGTGTGTTTGTGTGTGGGTGGGAATGTTTGTTTCTCTTTTGTAGGTTTTACGGAGAAGATATTTTCGTCTCTTTCAAACACCGTTTTTTTTTTAAGGAAGTGTGTATTAGTTGTGTTTACTAATATTTATTTTACACTTCCTTTATTGTTCGGGTTTCCAGGAGCGGTTATTTATCTTTTTAATATTTTTCAGGATTTTTATGGTTATTGGATTGTCGTTTTTTGGCCTAGACGATTTTTTCGAAAAACAGTTGTATTTTTCCATTTTATGTGGATTCATTTTTGATACCTATGGATTTTGAACTACCTGGATTTATTTGGAAGGAATGTTATTATCCTATTGGAGCAACTAGACAGGTAAGTTCATTTAAATATTTTAATTGTGGGTGGGAAAATATTATATTTTTATTATTGTTGTTGTGTACTTGTTTTGTTTAATTATGTTGTCTAAATATATGTAGATATAAATTATTTATATATTTTAGACCACATAATTAAATATGTGATATAATAAAGTGGTTTCTTTATGTTGTGATATTTGTTTTAGTAGAATTGTGGGTTAATATTTTTGAAAGGGTTTAGAAGAGAGTTTGAGCTATTATATTTAAGTACTCAAGTCCTCTTGTGGATGGGTATAGCTGTACCTGTTGTTGTAGGTAATTATACATATGAGTAGTTTGTCTAGATTGTTTTGGTTTTAATTGTAGGACAGATTGTTGCATTCTTAATTCTTGGAAACTTTGTTCCTTTTGTATGGCAATTAGTAGTTTTTGTAGTGTTGGAGTTGTTCTCCCAGTAGAAGTTAGGAATGCATTATGCCAGCCCTCGACTGCGTTGTTAGTTTGGGATTGTTGGTTGAGTGTACTTACATATACATTCCACCAAGGTATTTGGAACTTTGGCTGACGTCTATGGCCTGATCTGTGTAGTCTCCCCACCCAGGTATCCTCAAAATAATCTAAGAGGGGAGATAACTTTAGTTCATTTTGCTTGTAGAATGGACTTTCTAATAAAAGATTGTAATGTTCTGCAACATCTGTGGTTGGTACATAAGCTAGGGCTGTTAGAAGTTTTATTTGATGTGCAAAAGTTATGTTTGTGGCATATTCTACACTTAGTGAAGATTTTTGTAAATGTCTCCATATACATTGGTTTAGATGGAAGTAACATCCTTGGATAGATGTATGGGGGTACAGTTTTAGAATGGAATTTATCATGGCCTGCACAAAGTCTATGATAATTCTTTGAGGGGAAAAATCATTTGATTCTTGTTTTAGTTTTCCTAGCATTTCATTATATGTTGTGTTTTGTTTGTTAGGTAATAGTGCATAGATTAAAGGTATGGAAGTGTTGTGATATTGACAGTGTATTGTGTAAAGCTGGTAGAATGGTTTTGGGCATATTGTAAAGGTGCCATCCATCATCCATGTTTGGCATTGTTGGAGTTTAGTTATATTGTTTGCAGTATCAAACATTATGATTCTTTTTTCTGTACTTTTGTTATCAAAAAAAATAAAAGGTTCATTATTGTGGGTGATAGTTAATGCTGGTGGAATGATGATATCTTGAAAAGTTTTAGGGGATGGTATTGTTGTTGTGGTTGATTTTTTGGTCCTAGCAATTGTTCTTTTTATAGAAGCAATTGATGGTAATTGGCCTCTTGATTCTTTGGGCACTCTAGGTAATAGTTCTTTTAGGATTACACTTGTAGCAGTTTGTGATTCAGTGCTTAATTCTTTTATATTTTCAAGGGTTGATCTGACTTCTATTTCAGAGAGATTGGGTGGATGGTTATGCTCTCTAGTATATAGTACAGTTGTTTCTCTTGTTGTTGCTCGTCCATAGCATTTGTTTGAATAATATTTAGAACACTTCCAGTTCACTTTTCGTTCCGTCTGCTTTTCTTGGGTGTATGTGTAACCCATGTAACACAATAGGAATTTTCCTTTCTGCGATGTTATAAATTGGGCTTCTTCTGTCATTGTGATGTGTTAGAAATCTGGAAAAAATGTATATGAAAATATATGCAATAGTACTTTACATATTTAAATGAAAATAGCAACAAAAAAAAAATTTTTTATATATACTTACCAAGTGTTTTTGGTTGTATTTGAATTAAGATGTTCTTTGTAGACAAAATGCTGTTTAGTTGATGTAGTCTCTGAAAGTTAAAGAACAGATATTGTTTTGGTTGTTTTAGTTTTTTTAAGTGGGGTGGTATTGCTGTTTGGTATAGACTATAGGTGTTAATTTATACAGGTTTTTAAAAACTTAAAAAAGAGAACATGGATTTGTTTTGGGGTTTAGGGTGTTTTGGGGTTTGAGTAGGATTTAATTAATATTTTAGAAAGTATTTTGATAGTATACTTACTTTTTTAGTGAGTCCTTTCTGGCAATGTTCAATCTTTTCTTTAGCTGTTTAGAGTAATATCTGTAGTGGAAACATAAAGAGATGGAATATATAAGTTAGTTATTTTTTTGAGTAAAGATAAATTAGTGTTTTAGTTTAATTTGGCAGTTTAGTCAGAAAAGGTAATTTACTTACGTTTTTAGAATAGTAGTAGGATGTAGGTTTCTCCTGTTTAGCAGAGTTTCTTCTTCGTTCAATGCTTTGGTTTAAGGCACAGTAGAAGACTTGTTTTAATTGGTTTATATAGTGGTTTTAAATTGTTTCTTGAATGTTATTGGTTGCTTTCTGTATGTGGCCTTTCTATTGGATGTTTTGAATTTTTTTTATTTAATTGGTTTCCTTTTATGGAAAATGCTAAGTAAGAGTATATTTAGTTTTAAAGGAGGAGAGTTTTAAATAATTATATAGAAAAAGATTGTTTATAATGTGTCTTAATTTTTTTGAATGTGTTCAAAATGCCTATGTGATAATTATTTCTGTGTTTTTTATTATGTTGTTAAATATTTATATAGTTATAAATGTTATGTTTATGTTTAAGTAGAATATAATTGGAAAATGTATGTTTTAGGAAAATATTGTATTTATGTTGTTTAAAGTATTGGTTTTATTAGTATTAGAATTGTCGATATATGTAAAAAAAAAACGATATTCTTGATGTCTATATTTTGGTTATCGATATTTGTTACATGTGTTATATTTATTTATTTATGTCGATATTCAGTATTGCGATATTGATGTGTGCGATTTTTGTGTGATCGATATAATTGTATTACGATATTGTAGTGTCGATATTAGTGTAGTTTTTTAATTAAGTATACAATGTCGATAATTTTGATGTCGATATTTTTGTTGCGATATTTGTGTAGTTCGATAATGTGTCTTTCGATAATATGTCAGAGATCCAGCCCAGACGTGGGTCCCTTGCTCACTTTGCCACTGGAATCAGCTAACCTGGCTGATGAAGGGTGTTACCCCGAAGCCGGTCCCAGGATGCTTGTTTCCAGTCCAAGGAAGACCTGACTTGGCAATTCGAACTGGACTGTTCCCATGCGGTACAGGGTCAAGACTGATTTGCATATTGCTGGGTCTAAACTAGGGTGGCGAAGTGAGCTAAAGAACCATGATTGATTCAACCCAGATCTGTGACTGGTGTGAGTGTCTGAAAAGTTTCAGCGCTCCGTCCATCATCTCCTTGTGTTGACTGACAGAACTGGGACCAACACCCATCTACCGCACCAGAAATCTTGCGATCGTTCTGGACAACAAACTCAACATGATGGGATAAGTCATGCCGTGATCTATGCCTGCTTCCACATCCTACGTATGCTGCTAAAAATCTTCAAGTGGCTGCCACAGACCCCCAGACAAACTGTCACGCAAGCGCTCATCATAAGCAGACTGGACTTCGCAACACACTCTACACTGGAATCTCCAAGCACCTCCTGCACCCTTCCATGTCGCACCCACATCTCAACTCACCTCAGAGACCTCACTGGTTCCCCATTCACACAGCCATTTCAAACTCCTCACACACACCCACAAAGCCCATCACAACACTGGACCAGCATTCATGAACTGCTGCATACACTTTTACCAAACTTCCAGACACTCACGCTCAGCCTACCTGTCACTCGCTCATACACCCCCCATTCATAAAAACAGAGCAGGTGGTAGCTTGCTCTCCCACATCGCACCCAAAACATGAAATGACTTCCTGCAACACATCAGAGCCTCCTCCCCACTTCTTGCGTTCCAGAAGAAGCTGAAGACCTGGCTCTTCAAATAACTCTTTCGGGGCCACACTCCGACATTCCAGCTCAAGTGCCTGGATACCCTCACGGGTGATTAGTGCATGCTACAAATCGACATAACATTACAAGGGCACTCATAAATGTCCCTTACTAGATGTGCCATACATCCGTAATGATGAGAGTGCAGAGGTGTTTCCAAGGAGAAGAATGTGATGCATAAAGTTAACAGTGTCCTTATGTAGGTTGTTTTCATTCCTAGTGTGTGGATCAACTTTCATAGAGTATGGTATTGCTACAAGAGGTGCTGGTGCCCTGGGGCAGGCATTTTGACCTTCTAAGATACCTTATGATGTCACAGACGTGTGACCAGAAATTGCACACATACTTCAAAATTCCACATTGGGAATGTAAGTGCTTTACCGTGAGCAAATAAGCACTAGAACTAAGCAGTATCAGATGAATCAAAGTTCATATATGAGACGGGTCAACAAATACAAATCAATACATTCAATAAACATGACGCACATTAGGCTTCACAAAGGAGACAGAGAATGATCCAGTTTTCAAGCCATCAAGGTTTATTAAAGGTTTACAGAAAGCAAAATCAAGTTATTATCTATCAATAATCAATATATGAATGTATCAATTATTATGAAGTTCACATATATTAAGTCATACAAGTAAGAGTTCAAATTAGCATGGGTCGCCTCAAGGGGAAGTACTGTGGAAAGCCCTTTCTCCCATAAAAAGAGTACTCTAAATCTTCTACTCCCATCTAAGCTGCATTTAAAAACAGACTGACTCATAGTCAATGAGTCAATCTAAATGTGAATATAACACAGTTAATAACATTTTCATTTTTAGGTTTTAATGGTGCTTTGATCAAAAAACAGTTCATATAAAAAAAACCTTCAAAGAGACAGATGGAGTTTATGACGCATTTCAGGAAGATTGCACAACCGAGGACCTGGAAATGATGTGTGCTGGCTTTTGATGGTGGTGACTGTTTCTCCAGCAACTTCTACAAAATTAACCATGCCATGATGACATTTAGGTGCCGATCACGATCCGGTAAAAAATTTCCCCGTGCGACTCGTATCGGGTCTTATTACCGTACGAATCGTACAAGTGCCGTACGAACTGGCAATCACGATGCGCATGGTAAAAAGTCCATACGAACCGCACTGGGAATCATTCCCCACACGTCCTCGGGTCGGAAAATGTGTCCGACACGTCCTCGGACGATTTACCTTACAAACGTGAAAATCCAAGTCCGACCGAGGAATCACGATCCATCCCGTGCGTCCGAGCGTACAACCGTATGGAAAAAACACCGTCCGCACCGAACACCTATAGCAACCATGGAGACATGTGCCCGCATACGCGCCCAACACTCCCCCCAGCCCCCGTACGTCCGACACGTACCCCCCGTATATGTATACCCCCACCCGTCTAGGTACACCCCAGTACGTTCCAGTCGTACCCCCACCCCAGTACGTGTCGTACCACCGTCAATGTACACCCCCCCACCCCTGTACGTGTCGTACCACCGTCTATGTACACCCCAGTACGTTCCAGTCGCACCCCCACCCCAGTACGTGTCGTACCCCCCGTGTACCTACACCCCAGTACGTTCGAGCCCCACCCCCACCCCAGTACGTGTCATAGCCCCGTCTACCCACACCCCAGTACGTTCCAGTCGTACCCCCACCCCAGTACGTGTCATACCCCCCCGTGTACCTACACCCCAGTATGTTCCAGTCGTACCCCCACCCCAGTACGTGTCATACCCCCCGTGTACCTACACCCCAGTACGTTCGAGTCCTACCCCCACCCCTGTACGTGTCGTACCACCGTCCATGTACACCCCCCCACCCCTGTACGTGTCGTACCACCGTCTATGTACACCCCAGTACGTTCCAGTCGTACCCCCACCCCAGTACGTGTCGTACCACCGTGAACCTACACCCCAGTACGTTCGAGCCCCACCCCCACCCCAGTACGTGTCATACCCCCCGTGTACCTACACCCCAGTACGTTCCAGTCGTACCCCCACCCCAGTACGTGTCGTACCACCGTGAACCTACACCCCAGTACGTTCGAGCCCCACCCCCACCCCAGTACGTGTCATACCCCCCGTGTACCTACACCCCAGTACGTTCCAGTTGTACCCCCACCCCTGGACGTGTCGTACCACCGTGAACCTACACCCCAGTACGTTCGAGTCCTACCCCCACCCCAGTACGTGTCGTACCACCGTCAATGTACACCCCCCCACCCCTGTACGTGTCGTACCACCGTCAATGTACACCCCCCCACCCCTGTACGTGTCGTACCACCGTCTATGTACACCCCAGTACGTTCCAGTCGTACCCCCACCCCAGTACGTGTCGTACCACCGTGAACCTACACCCCAGTACGTTCGAGCCCCACCCCCACCCCAGTACGTGTCATACCCCCGTGTACCTACACCCCAGTACGTTCCAGTCGTACCCCCACCCCAGTACGTGTCGTACCACCGTGAACCTACACCCCAGTACGTTCGAGCCCCACCCCCACCCCAGTACGTGTCATACCCCCGTGTACCTACACCCCAGTACGTTCCAGTCGTACCCCCACCCCAGTACGTGTCGTACCACCGTCAATGTACACCCCCCCACCCCTGTACGTGTCGTACCACCGTCAATGTACACCCCCCCACCCCTGTACGTGTCGTACCACCGTCTATGTACACTCCAGTACGTTCCAGTCGTACCCCCACCCCAGTACGTGTCGTACCACCGTGAACCTACACCCCAGTACGTTCGAGCCCCACCCCCACCCCAGTACGTGTCATACCCCCGTGTACCTACACCCCAGTACGTTCCAGTCGTACCCCCACCCCAGTACGTGTCGTACCACCGTGAACCTACACCCCAGTACGTTCGAGCCCCACCCCCACCCCAGTACGTGTCATACCCCCCGTGTACCTACACCCCAGTACGTTCCAGTCGTACCCCCACCCCAGTACGTGTCGTACCACCGTGAACCTACAACCCAGTACGTTCGAGCCCCACCCCCACCCCAGTACGTGTCATACCCCCGTGTACCTACACCCCAGTACGTTCCAGTCGTACCCCCACCCCAGTACGTGTCGTACCACCGTCAATGTACACCCCCCCACCCCTGTACGTGTCGTACCACCGTCAATGTACACCCCCCCACCCCTGTACGTGTCGTACCACCGTCTATGTACACCCCAGTACGTTCCAGTCGTACCCCCACCCCAGTACGTGTCGTACCACCGTGAACCTACACCCCAGTACGTTCGAGCCCCACCCCAGTACGTGTCATACCCCCCGTGTACCTACACCCCAGTACGTTCCAGTCGTACCCCCACCCCAGTACGTGTCGTACCAACGTCAATGTACACCCCCCCACCCCTGTACGTGTCGTACCACCGTCCATGTACACCCCAGTAGTTCCTGGCGCACCCCCAACACAACCTCCTAAGTACGGAGCGCACCCCATGCCCCAACATCACAACCGCATGTACGAGTCGTACAAAGCCACACACAAGGACATAATCGTACAACCAAATGGCCCATGTACACACCGTACACACGCTCAAAACGCACGTACACAACCAGGACAAAACAAAACAACACAAGAATACTCCATTCGAAAGGCACAAAGCCAATAAACATGGCCAACAACCACTAAAATAACACAATCACTGACCTGCAACTGCCAAAAACAAACAGAGGCCCAATACACCACCACTCCTTATAACACACCCACCCAAAATTCAAACACTGCCACACCCACCCATGGACCAATAAAAAGGGCCCACACACACAAACCATGAGCCTTTGCAACAGACTCACTGCTGCCAGACACCACAGAACCAGACTACAAGCTACACCACACCTTACACTTGCACACCTTCACACGACCACCCTCACAAACACCCTCTCATCACATTCACACACACACACAACCATCCACACCCCCCCCAACATCCACACACCCCCCACACCCACACCATCCCCACCCACACCCCTCACCATGCCCACTACCAAGAATCCAAAGTTCAGTCACCGAGAGTTGGAGGTCCTTGTTGATCAAATCCTCAGAGTCGAGCCACAGATCTTTGGAACATTGGTCAGAAGCACCAGCCAGGCAGCCAAAACAGCCATGTGGCAGACCATCGTCGATGCTGTGAATGCCGTTGCGGACACCAGGAGGACCAAGCAGGATTGCCAGAACAGGTGGTATGATCTGCGGAGGAGGGTCAGAGCCAAGAGGCAGGAGGAACACGACCAGGCCAACGCCACCGGAGGAGGGCCCTCCCGCAGAGCCGTACAGTACCATCCCTGGGAGGAGAGGGTGATGGCCATACTGCCGGTGGAGGCAGTTGAAGGAGTAGAAGGACTCCGAGACCCGGGTGAGTCCACAAACAACGCACCTCACATGGGGGGAACTGCAACCACAACCAAAATTACTAACAGGCACGCAACCACCACAAGCCATCGCATGACTCAACCACACTCCATGAGCAGGCACATGCCACTGCTGCCACCATGCCCCATGCACCCAGCTGGACAATGTCAAGTCACAGGCCACAGAAGACAACAACACATGACACGGTAACCCGGATGGCGGGAGGCTGGGCACCAAAAATCACATAGTGCGACTCCAAAGCAGACAACAATGCCCTCTGCCCATATGGCCTAGGTCACAGCCAGACAAACAGTGTGTCCCAACACAGGAATGACTTGCCAGCAAATGGCGGACGCCTTGCATCAACACATGGGGGTGAAGGCACTGTTTTGCACATGACAGCAGCTAATGAACAGCCAACATTGTGAAAGAGTGGCAGCACACACCACCACAGCAGCAGCGCACAGACACACAGCAGACAAAATGGGTGCCTGGAGATCAGAAACGAACTCACATCAACAGGCCAAGGGCCACTCAAAGATCTGCTAACAGTGTGTGCCCAGGAAGCTGGGCCAAGGTGACAGAGGGTGACACACGGAGGGAGGGAGAGGGGGACACAGAGGGAGGGAGAGGGGGACTGAGAGGGAGGGAGACGGACAGAGGGAGGAGGCTGACACACGGAGGGAGGGAGGAGGCTGACACACAGAGGGAGGGAGAGGGGGACAGAGAGGGAGGGAGACACAGGAAGACGGACAGAGGGAGGAGGCTGACACACAGAGGGAGGGAGAGGGGGACAGAGAGGGAGGGAGAGGGGGACAGAGAGGGAGGGAGACACAGGAAGACGGACAGAGGGAGGAGGCTGACACACAGAGGGAGGGAGAGGGGGACAGAGAGGGAGGGAGAGGGGGACAGAGAGGGAGGGAGAGGGGGACAGAGAGGGAGGGAGAGGGGGACAGAGAGGGAGGGAGAGGGGGACAGAGAGGGAGGGAGAGGGGGACAGAGAAGGAGGGAGACACAGGGAGAGCAAATCAGTCCTTTGGTGTGTGGGAATGTCTGCTCGTCAGCAGGTGGACTGCGTGCATGTAGACAAGGGTGGCCAGTGCCAGAACCCCCCCTCTTCATCATGGCAAAACGCAGGGCCATGTCACAACCTGTACACGAGCACAAGGACAGCTACCTGCATCATATAAGTGTGTGGATCCACTCCATGTGCACATGTACAGTGCTACAAGGAAGGCGCAAATGCATGGCTCGCCACACCTGCACACTCCACTGCTGACTGCAGTCACACTTGACGCAGCAAGTAAGACTGTGCCACACATAGTTAAAGGGGCCAAATTGGTGCCCAAGGGACACACCCATGCACAAGTGCACTGTGAGTGGAATGCAAGACAGATCCTAATTCCAAGAGGAAATGTGCCAACTTTGAAACGGATGAAACATGGATGTTGCATGGACCAAAATTAACATTTTCTCTCTCACACACAGGTCAACGTCGTGCTGCACCCCCCAACACTGGGGGGGAACACTCACAGGACCCGGATCTGCAGGAGACCGATCCCACCGGCAGCGACCACTCTCACCACTCTGCGGACGACCCCGACCGACCTGGCCCCTCTGGTGTCCAACCACCTACAGCACCTGCGTCAGGTACAACCGTGCCAACCACCACCCCCACTCCTGCCACATCCCAGGAGACACCCAGGATCCCTGCCCCAACACCACAATGCAGCCAGGCTCGCCAGGAGGGACACGGTGTCCCGGGCACCCAGGAGGAGGCAGGCGACAACGCCAATGCCACCCCTCAGGGGTCCCGGAGACCCGATGTGCCCACAAGTGCAGGCCAGACGCAAGTGGGCAGGGGTGGTGGGAGTGGAGGACGGCGGAGGCGCGAGCCTGACCAGTTGGCTGGGGATCCGGTATTTTCCCATGTCCGTAACATCCTGGACTCATACCGGGAGGACACCACGGGCATGGCCCAGGTTGTGTCCGTCCTCGAGGGGATCAAGGTCCAGCAGGCCCAGCAACATGCGGAGCTAATAGCCTGTCTACTGGTACACCAACGGAGGATGGAGGACAGACAGGCTGAGCAAGTGACGGCGTTCCAGGGGATTCACGCTACACTCCGTCAGATGGCCGACACCATGGCCGACCCTCCCTGTGCCAGAAGGCGGAGAACATCACCACCCACAGGGAGGGATCAGGAGGAGGAGGAGGAAACATCCGACGGAGCATCCCAGACGTCGTCACGGCCTGCTGCTGAGGTTCCCAGCAGGAAGCCGGGTCGTCCACGGAAAGGACCGTGAGGGTGGCTGCTACATCACCATCTCCCAGGACACCTGGCCTGGCACCTGGCCCACTGGAGCAACAGCATCACAGCATCAAGAGACATTCTCTGCCACATGGCCCTGCTGGTCACTGGCTGACCAATGTTGACAAAGACTGTGGCATGGACTCTGAGGATTTCCAATGGCTAGGACACCAACTCCCCTACTGAACTTTGGATTCCCTAATCCCGGAAAGCCCCTCACTTTGTCCCCCCCCCCCCAATAATAAATCACACTATTAAGAGTAGATGCCTGCTGGTAGCATTATTACCTAACATGTGTCTTGTACAGTCTAAACATGCCTGAGTCATCTGTTCACTTCAACCATCCACACCCTGGGGCCTGAGTCTGGCACAGGACACATGGGTCACAGTTTATTAGGCAAGACAGACATGGAGCACCATACACACCCGTGATGGGCAGAACCAGCTGAGGGGGTGGCCGAACAACCGTGCTGACAGACACATTGAGTACAGCAACAGTCATGCGCAGAGGTCAGGGATCCTGGCCAGTGTCCTGGGGGGCACCCAGGTATGTGTAGACAGGTGGCAGAACCATGTCCTGCAAGCTTGAGTCCGGTGGATGCAGAGAATGGGGTCATGGACAACGTTGGATGCATGGGGATGGCACATGTCACAATACCCACACAGTCATGGACATCATGCCCAATACACAGTCTCAGCACACACACACAGCTTGCATCTTGCCACTCGACACATTGACACATAGCCACAATCAGGGAATACCATGCCAGACATGCAGGATGCACCGTGCCAACACACCAGCATTGACTGAGAAGAGGCACCTTGGAGGCATAGGGACACCTTTATTAGTCATGTTTTTGGGATTGCAGAGGCAACTTGAAGTACACATGAACACATCATGTGGAGTAACATGTGGGTCCAACACTGGCACCCCCCTTCTGCAGCACAAATGCGTGATAGCCATGGAACTGGCACACAAGTGTCGGCTAACAGCTAAATACCCACAGCTGCACACGGAGAGCCTGACATACACCATAGATCCGCTGATGTGGAAGTCCCACGCCATGTCAAGACAATGTTAACCGTATGTGTCCTAGGGCAGTGTCACACACATTGATGCCATCATCACAATCCACTATCCCATCACTGATGACTGACAACCAGGCAGCCCATCTATTCAGGTGTACCCAGCTGCATGTCGTGTCCCATGGGGATGCCACATGTCTGCAGAGGAACCAAACCCCGACCGGGGCAGTGTGCACACATCGTGAACAACTGCCACACCCAATACACCCCAGATGCATCCCTTACCCCATGGAGACTTCCAAACGTGTCCGTGCCTGTAACGCTGAGTCAGCCCACGATGTCATGTCCATAAGGAATAGCAGTGCCACAACAATGCAACCAGCAAACGGCATGCGCAGGTACCTGGGGAAGAGAGACACACAAGAAGTCAGCCACAAAAAGCACAGCCACTTGCATGTGCATTTACTCGACACATGTATGGATGACAAAATGCTAGGTCACAATTATGACTGGGGAAATACTACCATCACTGCCACCATCACTCCAGTGACACACCCACACACACCTCTGACCCACGTGCCATACATGCAGGTGGAGACACACATCACAACGCATGCCACACGGGGACCAATGCGTGCACACTCAGACACTGGTACTCACCACTAAGCAAAGAAGTCGCGTATGAGCTGAGTCCGGATGTCCTCTTGCGGCTCCACATCCTCCACATCACTAGCCCCATTGCCAAGCCCTTCGTCCTCCACGGGTGGATGGTCCTCGTCATGTTGATTCAGGATGAGTGGCACAGCTCTTTCAACTGCCATGTTGTGCAGCATGCAGCAGACCATGAAGATCTTGCAGACCTTCGCCGGGGCATAAGGGAGTGCACCGCCGGTCTTGTGGAGGCACCGGAATCGGCTCTTCAGCATGCCAAACGTCCTCTCTATCACTCGCCTTGTCCGGCCATGGGCGGTGTTATAGCGGAGCTGGGCCGGCGTGATGGGGTTGCGGAGAGGTGTCAGCAGCCAAGGCATGTTGGGATAGCCAGCGTCCCCTACATGGGAAGCACATGGACATCGTTAGAACTGGTGAAGCGGTCGTGCTGGTCGGCTATACAGAATACAGGACAGACAGACTGTACCCACCAACAACACATGCCCGTTCGTTGCGCAGCTGCATCATCATATCAGGCATCCCGCTACGCCTCATGATGTAGGCATCGTGTGCTGATCCTGGGAAACGAGCACAGACATGTGAAATCACCATATTGGACAGACACACCACAAGGGCATTGATGGAGTGGTAGTGCTTCCGATTGCGGTACGCCACCTCCCGTGCGTGTGGTGGTACCAAACCTACATGTGTCCCATCTATGGACCCAATGACATGGGGCATCCCTCCCAGGGCATAGAATCCACGCTTGACCTCAGTCATCTGTTCAGGGGTTGGGAACTTGATGAAGTCATCCAGGTGAATCAACATGGCCTCCAAGAAATCATGCAGCACACCGCTGAACATGCTCTGGGACATGCCACCAACATGAGCTATGGTATTTTGGAAGGTACCCGTGGCAAGAAAATGTAGGGCAGCCATTACCTTCAGCTGGGGTGTCAGTGCCGTAGGATACCTGTGCTGCGGTTGCAGGTGTGGTGCCAGTCTCGCCGTCAGCTCCAGAATCAACGGTTGGGTGAAGCGGTAGAGCCGGATCCTGTCATTCTCCTGCATGGTAGCCAAGTCTGGAATTCTTCGGGCAAGAGGCGGCGCTCTGCAGTAATTTGGAAGTGACAAGGAAGAGTGAGTGCACTACGAGAACAACTCATGTCTACTGAGCACATGTAAATCTGGCAATACACACATGCTACATAGGGAGTCAGGTATGTGCTACATGCCCAGGACACGTATGGATGCAAGGTGACACTCCTTCCAAGACCCAGCTACACACGGTGATTGAGAACCTCCCCATGCCACGCCATGGAAATAGCTGTGTCCCAGTGCAAGTGCACAGCCCGACGCAAGACAGGAGTGACATACACACACACATCAGCAGAAGTGGGATGCCGATTGCAGAGACTGGTAGCGGAACACTGGAGCCACAGGTCACATGACATTACACTAGTCCAGCCCCCACACCTTGCCATGAAGGTGCACATGTCATGACTCACCACACATTCCTTGTGAGGATGCTGACATGGCCTTGTCACGCTACTCCGTGTCCCATGCATACATGTGCACCTCACATCTGATAACACATGTGGCATGGTGTGCGGAACAGTGTGCAATGACAATCTACACACAGCCACATGTTGGTTGCTGCAACGGCTGCAGCTTTTGAGGGTGCTACAACATCAACCTGATGTAAATCCCGGACACATATATGACATAGTCACATTGTGCACTGTGGGTAGTGACAAGTCATGTGTCATGACCCCTGTACCGGGCATCATGGGACACTTCCGTGTGTTGGTGTCCGTGCCATGCCAGTGACGCTCACCCCAAGTGCGCAGTCCCACATGCACACATGTCAAAGGAGTCAAGGGCATGCCTGGCACACATTGCACCCTCACACAGTACACCTGTACACATCTCATCATACATCTGGTGCCTTCTCCACTCAGGAGGCATGTTCCACATCACAGCCTGTGACACCTGTGCCCCACACATGTAGTAATGCACAGACGATGCCTTGATGTCCATTCCTGGACAAGTATGTCCATCCATGGACAAGTATGTCCGCCCTATTCCTACCTGTGTGTCGCCTATCAACACAGTGATGTGTAAAAACCGCCGTACTGCTGCTGAGAGGGCCTGTGTATGTTCCCAAATCACTGTGGGAGTGCTGCCGTATGTGTACCCATCGTGATGGCGAGCGTACAGGCATTTGTACGGTCCGTAGCACTACGAGTACGCATACGCGTGCAGACCCATAGTGATAGGGCCGTACACACGCATGTACGCTCACTATCACTATGGGTCTGCACGCGTATGCGTACCCGTAGTGGTACGGACCGTACACACGCATCTACGCTCACTATCACTATGGGTCTGCACGCGTATGCGTACCCGTAGTGGTACGGACCGTACACTCGCATGTACGCTCACTATCACTACGAGTACGCATACGCGTGCACACCCATAGTGATAGTGAGCGTAGATGCGTGTGTACGGCCCTATCACTATGGGTCTGCACGCGTATGCGTACCCGTAGTGGTACGGACCGTACACTCGCATGTACGCTCACTATCACTACGAGTACGCATACGCGTGCAGACCCATAGTGATAGTGAGCGTAGATGCGTGTGTACGGTCCGTACCACTACGGGTACGCATACGCGTGCAGACCCATAGTGATAGTGAGCGTAGATGCGTGTGTACGGCCCTATCACTATGGGTCTGCACGCGTATGCGTACCCGTAGTGGTACGGACCGTACACTCGCATGTACGCTCACTATCACTATGGGTCTGCACGCGTATGCGTACTCGTAGTGGTACGGACCGTACACACGCATCTACGCTCACTATCACTATGGGTCTGCACGCGTATGCGTACCCGTAGTGGTACGGACCGTACACACGCATCTACGCTCACTATCACTATGGGTCTGCACGCGTATGCGTACTCGTAGTGATAGTGAGCGTACATGCGAGTGTACGGTCCGTACCACTACGGGTACGCATACGCGTGCAGACCCATAGTGATAGTGAGCGTAGATGCGTGTGTACGGTCCGTACCACTACGGGTACGCATACGCGTGCAGACCCATAGTGATAGTGAGCGTAGATGCGTGTGTACGGCCCTATCACTATGGGTCTGCACGCGTATGCGTACCCGTAGTGGTACGGACCGTACACTCGCATGTACGCTCACTATCACTATGGGTCTGCACGCGTATGCGTACTCGTAGTGGTACGGACCGTACACACGCATCTACGCTCACTATCACTATGAGTCTGCACGCGTATGCGTACTCGTAGTGATAGTGAGCGTACATGCGAGTGTACGGCCCGTACCACTACGAGTACGCATACGCGTGCAGACCCATAGTTATAGTGAACGTAGGCATGCATGTACGGGCCGTTGCCATGCATTTGGGGTGCCCTAGGGCCCCGAAACGCACCGTACCTGTGTGTGATGCTCCAAATTACATAGGGGACAAGTATTAAGGCCTACATGCATGCTGGTTGTCATGGAGACCAAGTTCAAATTTCGAAATTGTTCTGGAAGGTGCACAGCAGAAGTCAGTTGGAATTCTTCTACTTTGTTGCAATGTGTTTGTGGGGCTGACATCATGCAGGAGAATGAAACCGATAGAGAACCCACAGACTGCTAGGTTTGAAGGGATTGGTGGAAACATAGGATGCAAATGTGAGTGACCAATCACTCTGTACTCCTGTGTATGAGACTGGGCAGAAGGGCACATATAAGGCAGCCAGGTCCCATGAGGGAGCACTTGCCTGCACATCTTTGCATTCGTCGACCCAGCTGCTGCTACTGATTCCCTGGAACCATGTCAAGGGCTGTGGAGAGGACACAGCCATTCACCCTGGAGGAGAACATGGCTCTGCTGGATGTGATCCTCCCACAGTACTCCATGCTGTATGGGTGACCAGGGTATCAGGTGAGTGCATAGGCCACTGCCACAGACTGTCCCTATGTTGTGACTTCTGCCATTGTGTCCAGGTGTAACACACATGCCATGTACTGTCGGGGGGTCCCAGGGGGGGGTGCCTGATGTCTCCCAGCAGTGCCCTGAGACAGGAGGGGTGGGGGCCTATCACTCACAGCAGTGCCCTGAGCCAGGAGGGGTGTGTGCAGAGTCCTCCCAGCAGTGCCCTGAGACAGGAGGGGTGGGGGCCTATCACTCACAGCAGTGCCCTGAGACAGGAGGGGTGGGAGCCTATCACTCACAGCAGTGCCCTGAGACAGGAGGGGTGGGGGCCTATCACTCACAGCAGTGCCCTGAGACAGGAGGGGTGGGTGTGATGCACAGTGTGAGCCTTGATCATTGATTGTGACATTGCCATCATTCCACCTGTGTACCCACTGTGGCACGTACTGCTTTTTCCCTCACCAGGGGATGATGTCCCTATGACAAAGGTGCAATGCGTTGGCTGCATGACATGCCTTGTTGTAACCAGCTAATTTGTACCCATATGTCTCTCTGTGACATGTGGCTGGTGTATTGATGTGGTGTCACTTGTTCCTCCTCACAGGTAGGCGCCACTGCCAAGGAGCAGATCTGGCTGACCGCCGTCAGTGCCGTGAGGGGTGTGGATGGTCGGAGGCGGAGCCTGCCCCAGGTGAGGAAACGATGGCAGGATATTCGGTGCTGGACGCGGAGGATTGCACGGCTCCTGCTGGGGGACTCACCTGAGAGCCACAAGAACCGCGGCCGCCGCCGTCTGAGCCACCTCCACAGGCGTGTGCTGCCGGTGGTCTTTCCAGACCTGGAGAGGCGCTTACAGGCGATGCAGCAGCCGGAAGGGGGTAGGTACATGTGTGTTTGTTGTGTGTCACCGGCATTTGTAAGGGCACAGTAGCATGAATTCACTGGCAGGGTTTAAAGGTGCTGTGCAGATCCTGTTTGCCCCAGTATGGCGCTGCGCCCCTGCCACCCTTCCCCTCCTTGCAATGTGTTCCCTGGTCTGTGTGTAGTCACTCCTTCACAAGGTAATGTAGGCTGGCGCTTTGTCCACGAGAACAATGACTGTAGCATCATGTGTGGGGGTGGTGTGTAACAGGTTGTGGGACCTTGCCTGTGCACTGTCAAGTTCACTGCATGTGGGTTCCATGTCAGTTGGCACTTGTGCTGACTCCAGACATGGGAGTTGGTCTCTCATGTGTCATGCCTTACAGCGCGCATGTCCTATGTAGTGGCCTGTGACATGATGTGCATGAGTGTGCGATACACATAGTGCAGGGATGGTGACGTGTGTTGCAGTCATTACCATTCAGTAGCATGTAGTTGCGTGCCCACTACTGTCCCCTGGGGCACCTTTTCCTCAGTGGTGTATGTGTCATCATAAACGTGGCCAATCTCAGTGTCTACAGCGTAGGTTGTGCTCTGTGCCATTGTCCCCTGTCACCATGTATATAGACGTGCTTTTTGTACAGGTGTCCACTGTGCAGCCTGACCTGATTGTCCTTCTTCATACTCACAGTTGCCAGTGCCTGTGTGTCTTGTTATACTCATCTGAGGATGGGCACTGGTACCTCATTATTTGTACAGGCGCACCTTGGCTGTTTGGCGTCCAATCTTGCTTTTTGCCTGCCCCTGTGTGTATCACCCAGACTATGAGATGTTGGTGCCACCTGTGTCTCAACAATTTGCCTCGTGTAGGGTCTTGTTGGGGTGGGCAATGCCTATGTGTCAAATCCTGATTTCCACTTGCTGGGTCTGGGCAGTGTGTGATGTGTCTGGACACACACGCAATGTGCAGTGACCGAGTCATGTTGGGCATGTTTTCAGCATTACCTATGCAGCATGTGTCTCAAGTTCATGGATATGGTCCCTGGTCATCGGTATTTTCGCCAACGCTGTGTGGTGCAGATGCAGTGCTGGATTGTCCCCAGGGCCTGGGTGCTATGTCAGACTCCGTTTCCTGTGTTTAGCTATTGTCTCATGCTCTCCATGGTATTTCAGTGGCATGGTGGCTCAACCAACTGTGTGTTTTATGCCCTACATCGGTACCCTGTTCAGTAGATGTTAGGGATCTTCCTTTTCAGGCTATGCAATGTTACCTATGTAGATTGGACTCATGTGACAGATGTGTACAGGTGTCTGATTAATTTCTGTCTCTCCACCCTGCCCACAGCATCGTCGGGGGACACAGAGGGAGACATGGACACAGACCAGGCGGAGGGACCGAGCACCAGTGCCAGCCGTGACATCGGGTCTGGCACATCGAGTGGGACAGAGGTGGAGGAGAGTGTGGCCGAGGACCTGTCGACTGGCACATCAGATTACGAAGCTGACAGGTCTGAGGAGGATGTCTCCGAGTGGGCGGAGGCTGCACCAGCAGCTGACAGCGGAACAACACCTCGCACCGCCCCCTCAGTTTCCACCAGCCGCCTCCCACTTGCTCGTGTCCCTTCCCAGCGTGCCCGGTCACAGCATGTCTCCTTCCTGCCAGGCACCGCACCCCCTGCCCCTGTCTCCACTGCTGCCGTCAATGCAGAGTCTGTGGACATCCAGCGGCAACTGCAGGTTGGTCAGGCTGCGATCCTTAATGTCCTCCATGCCCACGGCAAAACCCTCACCAACATCGAGGCTTTCTTGGAGGGCATTCATTCATCGCAGGCTGACCAACGCAACTTGCTGAGGTCCATAGACTCCACACTGACTGCAGCAGTGGGTCTCCTGCAGCGCGACCTCCCCCCACCTACCCCTGCCCCATCCACACTTCCCACTCCCATGCCTGTCCCATGTACACCCAGACGTCGGCATGCACCCACATCAACGGACACGGGCACCACACCAGCAGGGAAGGTCCACCGCACTCCTCCTGACACGCACACACAGGGTGAGGTAGGCACACCCACTGGGTCGGGGGGCAAACGTGTGACACGCAGCCATAGTGGGAGTCCGCATTCCACCCAGTCCACTCCCTCCAAATCCCCTCCCCTCAGCTCTCCTGGCCACATCTCCCCCAAGGACTCCTTCATGGCCGCTCTGTCCCTGAGCCCCACAGTTACACCACCACGCAAGCGGTCAAGGAGGTCCCCGGTCAGGGTGGTTGAGTCTCCCCCCCTGTCTCCACCCTCCCCCGGTGGCGCTGCGACCCATCCCTCTGACCCCCCCCCCCCTCCTTGGGGCCTGAGGTCCCTTCGGGTGCAGGGGACTCCCTGGAGGACCTTGCAAAGGTGTGTAGTGCCATCCTGGCCTCCGCCTTTGGCACTGACCCACCCCCTGTGGTGGAGTCCTCCATCCCTGCACCCACAACGCCGCCCCTTTGCCCTGATGTCCCTGCGGTGCCTGTTGCTTCCCCCCCCCCCTGATGCCCTCACCAGTGTGGAAGACGATGCCATTTGACTGTGCAGGCAAGGTAGGGGACACGCATCCCACTGTGTCCCCCATCCAGCTGAGAATCATTGACTGCCCTATGGGCTTTGTGAAGATTGAACTGCCTGCGATCCACGGACATTGTGCTCATGCTGAATAAAGCTTAATTTTGTTTTCATTATCACACTACTGCTATGCTGGTATTGGTGTTGGTGGGGCTGCTACATGGTTTTGGGTGGTGTGTAAGGGTTTGGGTGTGTGGGATATGTAGTAGTGTACTGCACATTGGTGGGACCCTGGGATCTGTGTGCCATCACAAGGTGTTGGCTAACTTTCTTTGTTCATGTAAGCAGTTACTGCATGGTGCACTTGTCCCAGGGTGTATTCCTTCCTCTGTGTACCCAGCTTTCTTCCCTGCAGGGTGTTCCCAATGTTTAGTGCAGAGCTGTGTCTACATGAGCTGTGTGTGTGACGGAGCCCTTCTACTTTGGCCATGCATGCAGGGCCATGTCTCCACCTGCAACAATCGTGGCATCCTTGGTGATCACTGTACTTGTGTGTGGAGTCTGTTGACATGAGTTCATGGGGACATGTTCCCTTGTAGCCAGTATGCATGTGGATAATTCTGGCCTCACACACATGTGTTACACCCCTCCTGTCTCAGGGCACTGCTGGGAGGACTCCACACCCCCCCTCCTGTCTCAGGGCACTGCTGGGAGGACTCCACACCCACCCCTCCTGTCTCAGGGCACTGCTGGGAGGACTCCACACCCACCCCTCCTGTCTCAGGGCACTGCTGGGAGAACTCCACACCCACCCCTCCTGTCTCAGGGCACTGCTGGGAGGACTCTGCACACACCCCTCCTGTCTCAGGGCACTGCTGGGAGTGATAGGCACCCACCCCTCCTGTCTCAGGGCACTGCTGGGAGGACTCTGCACACACCCCTCCTGTCTCAGGGCACTGCTGGGAGGACTCCACACCCACCCCTCCTGTCTCTGGGCACTGCTGGGAGGACTCTGCACCCACCCCTCCTGTCTCAGGGCACTGCTGGGAGGACTCCACACCCACCCCTCCTGTCTCAGGGCCCTGCTGTTAGTGATAGGCACCCACCCCTCCTGTCTCAGGGCACTGCTGGGAGGACTCTGCACACACCCCTCCTGTCTCAGGGCACTGCTGGGAGGACTCCACACCCACCCCTCCTGTCTCTGGGCACTGCTGGGAGGACTCTGCACCCACCCCTCCTGTCTCAGGGCACTGCTGGGAGGACTCCACACCCACCCCTCCTGTCTCAGGGCACAGCTGGGAGGACTCCACACCCACCCCTCCTGTCTCAGGGCACTGCTGGGAGGACTCTGCACACACCCCTCCTGTCTCAGGGCACTGCTGGGAGTGATAGGCACCCACCCCTCCTGTCTCAGGGCACTGCTGGGAGGACTCTGCACACACCCCTCCTGTCTCAGGGCACTGCTGGGAGGACTCCACACCCACCCCTCCTGTCTCAGGGCACTGCAGGGAGGACTCCACACCCACCCCTCCTGTCTCAGGGCACAGCTGGGAGGACTCCACACCCACCCCTCCTGTCTCAGGGCACTGCTGGGAGGACTCTGCACACACCCCTCCTGTCTCAGGGCACTGCTGGGAGTGATAGGCACCCACCCCTCCTGTCTCAGGGCACTGCTGGGAGGACTCTGCACACACCCCTCCTGTCTCAGGGCACTGCTGGGAGGACTCCACACCCACCCCTCCTGTCTCAGGGCACTGCTGGGAGGACTCCACACCCACCCCTCCTGTCTCAGGGCACTGCTGGGAGGACTCCACACCCACCCCTCCTGTCTCAGGGCACTGCTGGGAGAACTCCACACCCACCCCTCCTGTCTCAGGGCACTGCTGGGAGGACTCTGCACACACCCCTCCTGTCTCAGGGCACTGCTGGGAGTGATAGGCACCCACCCCTCCTGTCTCAGGGCACTGCTGGGAGGACTCTGCACACACCCCTCCTGTCTCAGGGCACTGCTGGGAGGACTCCACACCCACCCCTCCTGTCTCAGGGCACTGCTGGGAGGACTCCACACCCACCCCTCCTGTCTCAGGGCACTGCTGGGAGAACTCCACACCCACCCCTCCTGTCTCAGGGCACTGCTGGGAGGACTCTGCACACACCCCTCCTGTCTCAGGGCACTGCTGGGAGTGATAGGCACCCACCCCTCCTGTCTCAGGGCACTGCTGGGAGGACTCTGCACACACCCCTCCTGTCTCAGGGCACTGCTGGGAGGACTCCACACCCACCCCTCCTGTCTCAGGGCACTGCTGGGAGGACTCCACACCCACCCCTCCTGTCTCAGGGCACTGCTGGGAAGACTCCACACCCACCCCTCCTGTCTCAGGGCACTGCTGGGAGGACTCCACACCCACCCCTTGTTGGACAGGCCTCACAGACGGCTTGCTCCCTCCCCGCTCGACAGGGCCCGGACTCCGGCCCACCTGGCATAACCCCGCGACAAGCACCTGTACTCCGTCTCCCGACGGACCCTTTGCCCTCGGACCCTTACTCATCACAGGGTCCAGCCCCACCGGCTTCCCCGGCCGGGTCAAGCCGCCATCTTGGGCCCTGCACCACGCGGCCGCCTGGCCTCCCCCCGACCCTAAACCCAGGCCTGGCCGGCCCCGACATCCCGGCACCACCATCCACCCAGGAGGTGAGCGGACCACTTGGCAGGTCAATGGGAGAACGAAGTGTCAAGGGCTCTCCCCCGCCAGGTGTCGATCGCCCCCAGCTCCCCCAGGCACTGGCTCCACCCCCTGCTGGGTGTCTGGACACCTTCATCCCGGACCCTCCGACCTCCAAGTGCGAGGGTCCGGACATCAAAGGGCACCAGCCCTATAACTGAGGCAGCTCCGGAGCAGGAAGGCAGTTGTATCCTGGAGTCGAGAGACACCGAGTGAACTCAACCTTGACGGTCTACTGGCGCTGCCGTAGCCCGCTCTTGTGAATCATCGTCCTGCCTGCTGGCGCTGCCGCGGCCCTCTGCAACAGTCATCTTCCTGGGACCTGCTGGCGCTGCCGCGGCCCGTTGTAACGACCATCCTCACCGGGACCTGCTGGCGCTGCCGCGGACCGTATATCTTCCGGGGACCTGCTGGCGCTGCCGCGGCCCGTTGTATCGACCATCCACACCGGGACCTGCTGGCGCTGCCGCGGCCCGTACCACCAAGCTCGAGGATTGTGAGCTCATCATCATCTCGTCCGAACTACCTGATTGGTAAATAGACTGTCCCGCTACCCCCTTCCCTACCTTGCGAGACTATAATCGAGGGGACCCCTGAGTCCAGACCTCCTTGTACCATCCAACCGTACCTTAAATAAGTGCTTATAAAGAACACTGAACCTTATCCGTGTGTGATATCTGTCTGTGGGGGGGAAGTTACTTGTCTGTACGATCACTGGAGACGGCTCTCCCCGGAGACCTCTCCTCCTGACCCCGGCCGACCCTCCCGGTCCGTCTACCGTTTCTAACATTGGTGGCCAGCGGCGCGATCCGAATCAACGCGTAATCGTACAGAGAGTAGCTCACCCCACGACAAAGCACGATGTCGACCAAAGATAGCAGCTCCACCGAGAAGTTCCAAATGGAGAAATTAGAAGAATACAACCACCGCGAACTGAGACAATTTTGCATAGAACTTGGCATTGCTACCACCGGCCTGAGTACCAAGGATGATCTAAAGCGCGCTCTTGAGTCATGGACAGAAACTGGGGTCGCAGGACCCTCCGACCAAAGCAGCGTCGCACCAGACCAAAACAGCATCACACCAGAGGGGAACGCCACGGCTCCCGAGGAGCGGGGAACGGGCCTCTCGCAGGAGGAGATACGAGAAAGAGACAGAGTCAGATTACACGAATTAGAGATGGCACGACTCAAGATGGATGGGGAACTCAAGTTAGCTGAACAGAAACTCAACCTCGAGCACATGCGGCTTCGAGAGGAACGAGAGGAAAAGCAGAGACAGAGAGAGCTGGAAGAGAAAAAAATAACGCTCGAGCACGAGCGCCGACTGGCGGAAATAGAACTGCGCAAACAGAATAAGGAACTGGGGGTGCCTGAGCGACCACACACCCCGGGGCCAATTGAGAAAAAAGTTCACATCCCCAAGGATGTGGTCCGCGAGTATGTCCGAGAAGACGACATACAACAGTGGTTTAAAGCCTATGAGATCGCAATGACCTCCCACCGGATCGACCGGAGTGATTGGGGAGCCGGCCTTTGGGGGAGATTTATCAACGAGGGTCGCGATGCCCTGCTGCAGCTCCCCGATCACCAAATGTCGTCCTACGACCACATGAAGGCTGCCCTCCTCACCCGCTACGGCCTCACGCCCGAGATGTACCGCCAGAGGTTCAGAGATTGCACCCGGATCCCAGGTACAACTTGGGTAGAGTACGTGAACTATTTCAGCCGGGCCTTCGAGGGTTGGATCAAGGGAAGTCAGGTCACCACCTACGAACAACTCTTCAACCTCATGGTATGGGAGCACCTGTCAAACAACTGTTTCGTCGAGCTCAGGCAGCACCTACTCGACAGTAAGCTGACTGACCCCCGGCAGCTCGCCGCCGAAGCTGACCGATGGGAAAGCACCCGAGTGGGCCGGAGGGGGCCACACGAACAGAACAGAAACAACCAAGGCCAGCACCGTCCTCGGGGAGGAGGAGGGGGCCCGGGGCAAGGGAGAGACGCCTTGCCCGCAACACCCGTGGCCAACACCCCGGCTCCGGCCGGCCGGGGCAACCCCCCGTTGCGGCCTGGGTACCGAGCCAACGTCACGTGCCACCGGTGCCAGCGACTAGGCCACTACGCCAATGATCCGAACTGCCCGCTAAACCAAACACCCAAGCCCCGCCAGGTAGCTGCCGCTGCCCTAGGGGAAGAGCAATCATCGGAGGGACCCGAAGAGTATGAGCCGGCCCAGCAAGGGTGGGAACCGGCCGCCATGGTCCTGGCATGCTTAGGGGGAAGAGACATGGTTCCGCGGGCCCCCCTACCCGCCAACACCAGAAAATACGGTCAGTGGGTGACCATTAATGGACAGAGAGCCGAGGCCTTGCGTGACACCGGCGCCAGCGTGACGGCCGTCCGCTGTCACCTGGTGAAGCCCGAGCAGATCCTACCGAACATTCTCTGCCCCGTCCGCTCGGCAGACAACTCTGAGAGCATGTGTAAGATGGCCTGCGTCCCGTTTGAATGGGGAGGGGTCTCCGGCCTACTGAAGGTGACGGTCCGGGACGATGCCCCCGTGGACTGCCTCCTGGGGAATGACCTCGAGAGTTCCCCGTGGGCCACCGTCGAGAGAAGAGAGCACTTGGGGATGCTGGGCCTCCCGGACTGGGCCTGCATAACCACCCGATCCATGGCCGCCCGTGCCGCCCCCCGATCAGAAGAAACCGAATGGCCAGCACCTCCGCCCACGGCATCGGAGCCGTCCTCTCTCAGTTGAACCCCGAAGGTCATGACCAGCCGGTGGCCTTCATCAGTCGACGTCTCCTGGCCCGAGAACAGCGCTGGAGCACCATCGAGAGGGAGGCCTTCGCAGTGGTGTGGGCCCTCAAAAAGCTCCGACCCTATCTCTTCGGTACCCACTTCCGGGTACAAACCGACCATCGACCCCTGCAATGGCTGATGCAGATGCGGGGGGAGAACCCAAAACTCTTGCGCTGGTCCATTTCCCTGCAGGGAATGGACTTCACCGTGGAGCACCGACCAGGCCAAGACCACGCCAACGCGGATGGCCTGTCCCGCTTTTTCCGCCTCGACGAAGAGAGTCCCCAAGGAGATGGGTGACTCTCCCCGCCTTCAGCTGGGGGGGACGCATGTTGGACAGGCCTCACAGACGGCTTGCTCCCTCCCCGCTCGACAGGGCCCGGACTCCGGCCCACCTGGCATAACCCCGCGACAAGCACCTGTACTCCGTCTCCCGACGGACCCTTTGCCCTCGGACCCTTACTCATCACAGGGTCCAGCCCCACCGGCTTCCCCGGCCGGGTCAAGCCGCCATCTTGGGCCCTGCACCACGCGGCCGCCTGGCCTCCCCCCGACCCTAAACCCAGGCCTGGCCGGCCCCGACATCCCGGCACCACCATCCACCCAGGAGGTGAGCGGACCACTTGGCAGGTCAATGGGAGAACGAAGTGTCAAGGGCTCTCCCCCGCCAGGTGTCGATCGCCCCCAGCTCCCCCAGGCACTGGCTCCACCCCCTGCTGGGTGTCTGGACACCTTCATCCCGGACCCTCCGACCTCCAAGTGCGAGGGTCCGGACATCAAAGGGCACCAGCCCTATAACTGAGGCAGCTCCGGAGCAGGAAGGCAGTTGTATCCTGGAGTCGAGAGACACCGAGTGAACTCAACCTTGACGGTCTACTGGCGCTGCCGTAGCCCGCTCTTGTGAATCATCGTCCTGCCTGCTGGCGCTGCCGCGGCCCTCTGCAACAGTCATCTTCCTGGGACCTGCTGGCGCTGCCGCGGCCCGTTGTAACGACCATCCTCACCGGGACCTGCTGGCGCTGCCGCGGACCGTATATCTTCCGGGGACCTGCTGGCGCTGCCGCGGCCCGTTGTATCGACCATCCACACCGGGACCTGCTGGCGCTGCCGCGGCCCGTACCACCAAGCTCGAGGATTGTGAGCTCATCATCATCTCGTCCGAACTACCTGATTGGTAAATAGACTGTCCCGCTACCCCCTTCCCTACCTTGCGAGACTATAATCGAGGGGACCCCTGAGTCCAGACCTCCTTGTACCATCCAACCGTACCTTAAATAAGTGCTTATAAAGAACACTGAACCTTATCCGTGTGTGATATCTGTCTGTGGGGGGGAAGTTACTTGTCTGTACGATCACTGGAGACGGCTCTCCCCGGAGACCTCTCCTCCTGACCCCGGCCGACCCTCCCGGTCCGTCTACCGTTTCTAACACCCCTCCTGTCTCAGGGCACTGCTGGGAGGACTCTGCACACACCCCTCCTGTCTCAGGGCACTGCTGGGAGTGATAGGCACCCACCCCTCCTGTCTCAGGGCACTGCTGGGAGGACTCTGCACACACCCCTCCTGTCTCAGGGCACTGCTGGGAGTGATAGGCACCCACCCCTCCTGTCTCAGGGCACTGCTGGGTGGACTCTGCACACACACCTCCGATTTCAGGATATGTACGCTTGGAACATACACGGTGGGGGTACACTCAATGCATTCGAGGTGAGGGTACGAGTCTACTTACACTGGTGTGGTGGGGGTACGCTCCATGCATACGCGGGTGAGGGTACGGGTCGAACTTACACTGTTGGGCCGGGGGGTGCGCTCCTTGCATACGCGGGTGGGGGCACGGGTCGTACTTACACTGTTGGGGTGGGGGTACGCTCCGTACGTCCGCGGGTGGGGGTACGGGTCGTACTTACACTGTTGGGCTGGGGGGTACGCTCCTTGCATTCGCGTGTGGGGGTACGGGTCGTACTTACACTGTTGGGGTGGGGGTACGGTCCGTGAGTCCGCGGGTGGGGGTAGGAGTCGTACTTACACTGGTGGGGGCGGGGGTACGCTCCGTACGTCTGCGGGTGGGGGTACGGGTCGTACTTACACTGTTGGGCTGGGGGGTACGCTCCATGCATACGCGGGTGGGGGTACGGGTCGTACTTACACTGTTGGCATGGGGGGTACGCTCCATGCATACGCGGGTGGGGGTACGGGTCGTACTTACACTGTTGGGCTGGGGGGTACGCTCCATGCATACGCGGGTGGGGGTACGGGTCGTACTTACACTGTTGGGCTGGGGGGTACGCTCCTTGCAGACGCGGGTGAGGGTTCGAGTCGTACTTACACTGTTGGCATGGGGGGTACGCTCCATGCATACGCGGGTGGGGGTACGGGTCGTACTTACACTGTTGGGCTGGGGGTACGCTCCTTGCATACGGGGTGGGGGTAGGGTCCGTACATATCCGTCCCCACGCTATGTGATGTTTGTGCGGCCCGTACCCAGGCCTTTGCCACGTGGGTGCGATCCGTCCCGCCATTGTTGGGGTGACGTGTGTGGGCGTGGTCCGACTCGTACCCACGCTCTTCAGGCGTGGGTACGGGACGTACCTGTCTGGTTGTGTTGCCGGTTCGCGTGGTGACGGACTTCCGTTGTGGCGGTCGCTGGCTTATCAGGACACGCCCCCACCCCCTCGTGGTGACCAGGGCATGGGAGTCAGGTATGTCCAGGCCATGTGTGGTGTGTGACTTATGTGGTTGTTTTGTGGCCTGCCCTGGTCCTGCCACCCCCACCCCACCCCACTTTCCCCCCTCCCTTAGTTATTCTGACCTTCTGCGGCGTCTGCGTCGTAACCTGTAGAGGAGGTGGACTGCTATGAGGGCAGGGATGACTCGTAGGTTCGGGTCCATGGCTGTCCGTCGCGTACTGGTACTCCTTGCTCGCGTCGTCCTGTCGCGTACGGGTCCTCCTTGATCGCGTCGTCCTGTCGCGTACGGGTCCTCCTTGGTGGCGTCGTCCTGTGTGTCCGTCACGTACTGGTCCTCCTTGTTCGCGTCGTCGTCTGACCGTCGCGTACTGGTGGTCCTTGTTCGCGTCGTCCTGATTTCCCGGCAGTTTTTGGCTGCCGCAAAATATTCACCGTGCGGGGTGACGTCGGTGCGAATCGTGATTCCTGGGTCGTGAATGGCTGGCTGCGAGCGTCCCGACGTCAGGTCGGCGCTTTCCCGGATCGCATTGGTAGGTGTTTTTTTGTTCGGTCGGGCTTTTTTACGATTCGTACGGTAATGGTGTACCCGTGCGAATCGTAATTCCTTGTTTGTAAAAATTGACGACCGGGTACGCGTCGGGCGGAGATTGTGCTCCGTCCGACGGTTCGTACCCGGTTTTTGCAGGATCGTGATCGGCACCTTAGAGTATAAAATCCCAAGGACACCTTTTGTCTGATGAAGGGAGTGCTTATCCCTGGAGAAGGCCGGAGGACCGGGAACATCTGAGAATATCTAGCACTGCGAGGAAGCAGATGACATATGCAATATTGGATTCTGGTATCGATTGCTCGGAGATACTTTGTGCGGACAGAGCCACTAGAGTTTGCTTGGAACTTTCTCCTAAAATGACCAGAAGCTAAGATGTGCCCACCATAGTAAATCGTGAAGAAAGCTGCAGGAGGCTGTTGGAGGCTGTAAAATGCCACGGTGAAAGCATCTTGTGGCATGGTTCCAAGGACAGTATAGTATTGGATTCTATCTGTCACTAAACCCAATTCGTAACTAGAATGTAAAGTGATAAGAGCAGTCTATGCACTTTAGCACTATAAGGCAGTTGACAACCACTACGAAGTGACTTAACCAATCTGTGTGAGCTGCGCTCTCTGAGTTACTGGTGATCATCATTTGTGGGGTACTGCTCTGTAGTATCTCTTATTTTTTTCTCAATATTTTTGGGGGGGTTTCTATGGGTTGATGCTTTAAGATATTTTCTTAATTTTTCTCATATTTCAGAATTAACATGTATCTTTTTATTTAAATTGTTTGATACTGTATGTTCTTTGTTTCTGCTGTTAAATGACTGTGTGGTGGCTCGTTGTACACACACCACCAACGTTTTCTTTTGGGACTTCCTTGACCTCGCACCTGCTACCAAAAGTGAGCAAAGTACCCTTCGTAAAACCTCTTTCACTTTGAAGATTACCCTCTTAGGGAGTCAGGGAGAGTGGTCATCACACACAACAAGACTGTGACATATCTCTTGCACATCTGGCCAGGAGCAATTTCCCAGACTAATAAAGTCAGACTGGTCTTCTTTGACTAGTTTTCCAATACCTATAGAGGGTGTACCTGCCAGGATCGTCCTAAATAGTATAAAGTCAACATTTATCACCAACAGCTGTCAGTATTAATTGCAATCCAGCGGGTTCTTCCAAGGTTAATCAAACATTTTAATTGTTGTCTCTCTTACAGAGCTGGGTAGTTCAGAACCTTTTAAGCATCAATGTACACTTCCAACAACATTAGAGCCGGCATATCCAAATAGGTCTTGTAGAATTTATCAGGTAAACCATCCATCTTTGTAGTCTAACTAATGCCCACTTGCTGCCGCCTTGCCCATTGGATATCTGACTTTGAGAGTGTGGGGAGCTTCACCTCTTCCAGTATATCAGCTACATGGTCAGGGTCCATTCGTACTTGTGGTGCATACAATCCCTCATTGAATTCTACCAATCAATGATTGGTAGTAGATTACTCAACTGACATGTTTGAGCCTCTGTCTCTGATAAACAGCCAAACTATCCTGTGCCCTACTTTGTCCTCCTCTTCGTGCTTCTTGGAGGCGTGGTGCCAGTGGTCTTATTTTTCTAGCCAGCTCATCCACTTTTTTATTCCATTTGAGAGTTGTTTTCCTACACCATATGTGGAGCTCCTGCATTGGCGCTAGGCCATTACATGGGAAGGCATACAGTAACATTTCAGTTAACAAAGTAAGCCTTCCTCTTAAGGTTGTCAATTTTGTATAATCTGATCTCCTCTCTGCTAGGTGAGTCTTACAGTGCACTGCCCCATGTCAGGGGACCACGTTATCTTTACCAGGGTATGGTCTGAGGGAGATATATTTAAATATTCAGCATTTTCAAATCTGCCAAAATATCCATTACTGGCCAAAGAGTGTACTTACTATATGGGAATATATTTTATGTGTGGGTGAATAAAAAATTCATTTGTATATCTCTATGCGGAGACTTGCACATTTCAATTGGGTTTAGTTTCTCCGTTTTTCTTTTAAAGGGCAGTGACTATGGTCTACTATTAATATTTAAGGTGTCTAACCTGGTGTCTTCCATGTAATTGAAGTCACCTTGTCAGATAACCACTTAATGCAGCTATTTCTGCAATGTATTTGGTAACCCTCAAAGACATTATTGGTATCTATATTAGGTTCATATAAGCAAAGCACATGGATCAATTTCCCATGTAGGGTACTTGCTACACCCACCTGTGTTGTTTATTGTGTAAATGACCTGTAGAAGGACTTTCCAGATAATGCTCTGCAATACACCCTGACCAATTATGTAAATTATGAATGCTTTATGTGCGCCCCCCACCAGTGATGTAATTTATCTTGGGCTTTGCTATTTACACGGGTTTTCTGGAGCATCTCCACTATTGTACATTGCTCACACAAGTATGACCACATTTATTGCCATTTAACTACACTCACGGGGGCATTATTGGGGTACAGCTTGGGCAGGACAGTGCCCTACTAAGATAGCCGGACAGGGCTTTAGGTAAAAAAATAGCACCTCACAAAAGCAGGTGCTGATAAGGAGCAATATATTAATTTCTTAAACAAACCCTCATATTTCCTTTTACTAACTCACCACTAATCCTTTTTGCGTTCTGGAGTCACGTGCTACTCGCTGAAAAGCGTTTTGACGCCTCGTCAGGGGTAGTAAGCGCTACATAAATACAATTACCATTACACTGCACATGTGCTGAAGTGCACAGCACACATCCACTACGTGAGATTCTTCTATGTTTGTCTAGACATAGGAATTTGTACTGGAAGGGTATTTCTCCAGTACAAATCCTATACTAGACAGTGCACCCTGACCTCTACGAGGCAGCCTTTTAGAGCACCAGCACAGGGAATGACAGCAGCTGTAATTCAATCTTAAAAGATATTGCTCTGTTCTCATGGGTTTATCTTAGTCAGTGACAATCGGGCTGTGAGTCTCAAATGGTATTTTGGCAAGATGTGTCTTTGAATCTTCTTTCAATCAGCTGATTAAAAAAATAAACAAGTGACATACAACTTATCTGCCCCACAAAAATACTGAGAAGCATTTTGGCAGGTTATACAGCTATTCTATCTTAACTTGTATGAATAACTCAATTTGATTTACCCTGCCTAATGATGTGTAATGTCCTAGGGAAGTGAAAAATTAAAGGTTAAGAGGGCATACATTTGAGCTGCCATCATTTCTCTCTCCCACTGAAACATGACACAGTCCGACAGACCCACTGGCAAATCCCAGGACCCGATTATAAACCTGGGGACAGATTTACTAGGGAAGCATGACACCCCAAACACACCCATGAAGCTACGTCTTATCTGGGCTGCGGTTTTACCTTCAGCAACACAGCGTAGTGCAGCAAATTTTGTTGCTGTGCAGAGTTGGGTGAAAATATCATAAAGATGGCCAACACTGTATGCAGCCACTAGGACATCTCAGCCATTTATTGCTCACCTTCAGTATTATATATAATTATTTTTGTATGTGGTTTATAGACCTTTATCATATAAGCTACATAATCTGTAAAGACAGCTGTTAGAAATGGGGTTTCTGGTTGATTAGGGTATGCTCCTAAGCCAGGTAGAGCCCCCACTCTAGTCAGGGTAAGGAATTTACATACCCAAGATAACCCCTGCTCACCCCCTTGGTAGCTTGGCAGAGCAAACAGGCTTATCTCAGTGGCAATATGTAAAGCTTTTGCGCAACACACGCACACCAGTGATACACTACACACACCACAAAAGAGACTCCACAAAAGTTTATATAAAAATATCTCATATATTGATATAACACGCATTTTAACCACAATCACATACATCACTTTGCCACAAGGCAATTATCATCACAATACACTTAGTTAAATTAAATATGCCAATCATGGATAACCAATTATAATCACAATTTACACAGAGACAGAAAACAGGGTCAGAAAAATAGAAGGCAAAAGGCAAAAGATTTGGGGATAAACCTGCATAAAGGGCCAGGTCCAACAACAGCTTTCTTCTCTGCTGCTCAATCATACCCACTATTGGCGAGGCCAATGTTGTTTGCAAGAAAGGGTTACTGTTACCCATTCCTTTTACTCACTGTTGCCCATTGTTACCCATTGCCAATACTAATGTAATGTAAAAAAAATTCTGTTAAGACAGCTCTCTTCCCTGCAGCTTAATTATACCCACTTTTGGCGAGGACAATTCGGTCTGCGAGGAAGGATTCCTGTTACCCGTTGCCCAACAATAATAATACCAGTGGGTAACAGGAACACGTATGATAAGAATAACAGGTAACTCAAGCCCTTACAATAAGAATATTGTTGCTTGTGAAGAAGGGTTCTGCTTACCCATTGCCAAATAATAACAGTAACAATGGGTAACAGAAACTCTTTCAAGCTAAAGTACAACTTGTCCAAAATGGTGGGTCGGATTTAGAGGTGCGTGTCACACTTAGCCACCCCTGCAGCCTCAGACACGATGTCGCAAATGAGAGAAGGTGGTGTCCTAAAGGGCAGTGTCACCACAGGCTCTGTACTGGGGAGGACCGTCCTAGTGGCCATGACGCCAGCTGAAAAGGTGTCCAGGTGGTTGTAGGCATTGGTATCTATTTTAACAATACTGTTCCATACCATTACCTCTAACGAGAAGCTATTGTTGGAAACGTTATTTAGGCCACAATGTTTCTGTTGGACAATATTGTGATGATTCTATCCTGGTACCATATCGTCAGGAGGATTTACATGTCATAATAGAGAGCCATGAGTGCGGGGTCACAGGACGGACACAGTCAGGCCACCCACCTCTGCTTTGGCTATGTGGGTCGTGATTCGAATCTAAATTTTGCGGCACAGCCTCAATGGTATGACATGAGGAGTGCCTCTGTTGTTTTAACAGCGGTATGCAAAACTGTAAATTATGGCCTGAGTATATTTTATTTGTTTCTATCATCCTTGGATTTCTATGTGTGGCAAGTCTTGGAGCTCCTTTATGGATGGCAAGAATGACAAATCTCTGATGATGATTACTGCTTCCAAAACACTTACCCAGTTGTCCCCAATGTGTTGCTTGTGAGAAACACCTTGCTCTCAGCAGCCTAGCACATTGCTTTCCAGTGATTCCATAGCTCAGTTTTCATTTGCTAGTTTTCTGTGTGAGCCTTTCAGATTCTGTCCTTTCTGTGGCTTCTCCGATAACTGATACTAAAAGGCTTGTTAATGCTGAAACACAATTTAATCAGGATACCAGGACTCTAGAGACAGTGCTTGCAATCTCTGCAGCGGTGGATTGTGATCAAAGGTAACCATAGGCTTCCGTCTCCATCAGAGTCAGCAAGATCCATGTTGTGGGAGACAATAAGACTGCACAGCGCTCTTTCAACTTTCTGTGTAAAGGAGAGCGGGAATATGTAACACAATAGCCAAAAGGATACTACTGCTACAGACTGATTGATGTAATTTTCAAGGCGTATTAATCTGTTTTGCTTTCTCTTTTTATTATCCACCACTTATATTATATCTAGGTCTGCTCCAGTAGAGCTTCATGTGAGCCTTGGCCTCCCAGCCAGAGAAACATCATGCTTTCTGTTAATTGAAGTACCATGACATTTTCACTGTTTGCCCGTCACATGCTTTGTGGAAAAGAGCAAAATGTGATAGCTGACATCTTTTAAAACTTAACAATGAGGTTTGAAGAGTATGTTGTCTTGAGAATTGTGGAAATTCGGTATTATAGAAAATGGCATAGTCTTCTATCTTGGGAAATCTAAAAAACCTAAAAAGTGTGCTTACAGCAGCCCTCGGAAGCTTGTAAAATGATTGTTATGCAGATGCAGTTGCAATGCAGCGCAATGTCCCACTTGGGACACTAGTAGGTTTTGCAAGTGTGTTTCCTAGGAGCATTATGGAATCTTGCAAGGAAGAGTATGCTAAAACATAGATCATAACAACCTGTAACTTGAATGATGTACCAGCATTCTAACCATCTGAACCATCTGAAAGTACCTATCCTATTTGTGCAGTAATGGGTTAGCTGTGCTTAATCCTAAATGCTCTGACTCTACAAAGGGTATACAATAATATTTTTACCTTTGGAGACCTATTGTCAATGCTCTGTTATATGTATCTGCTATTTACACTGTGATGACCTTTTTTGACTTATGTACTATTGGAAAAACATGGGTTTGTGGCACCCCTACCTGCCACTGTAGTCATACCTAGTATTTCGGCTAAGCTGTTGAATTTGTAACCTGCAGAGCTTGGTGAAAATCCCAGATACAGCTTTTGACTGGAAATAGTGTGATACTGCGCCAATCACTTAATCTTAATGTGCCTAAAATTTTAGAAATACCTAAAATGTAATTCATTAGAATAGTGAGCTGTAAAGACACTGTAAAAATGAAGAGAACTCTGCCTCTAGCTAGCTCTGTTTGTGCTATATTAGTACTTGTGCATACATACATTTAAACCCTATCAAGATTTTTTTATATTCGCTCAAAAAGAGCACCCATTGCTAATGAAGTTTCCGAAAATATATTGAAGGAAAACGTTCTTTGTGTACCAGAATTTATTGTCCACCAAGTTTTACCAATGTTAATGACAAAATGACACTTAAAAAGCATAATTTGTGGCTACATTTCTTAACAAAACCATTGGAGGATGCCACCATCCCCACGTGTTGAATGATCTTTACCTCCTTTCATTTTTTACCAACTTACTGATCTAATGTGCTTCAAAACACACATTGTGAAACTAATATGTTACAAAAGGCCTAGGGAGAAGAGCCCCAGATCATCAAAGCATACTAAAATGTTTCCCCCTTCTTGCTGGACACATGTGCCGTAAAATGTACAAATTTGAATATTTTTGAAAACACCTCCATATTAACAATCTTCAGCTGTTGTTAGATTGATCTTCAAGTAATCTTTCAACCTGTGCTACTGGCCTGTACTGTATTTTAAAAAAATAATTATGTACTGTATTTTAAAAAGATTGTTGGCACTGTTTCAATCGTTACCAATACATCTATTTCAATTAGTTTTATTGAGGTTCGAATGTTGCTCATCATTGCATTTCACACTCAAATGTTGTTCCTTGCCTACCAAAGATTGGGGACCACTGACTTATCCCATCATAAGCTTCATCTCTATCTGTGATTTCCTCCCTGTTTTGCACACCCATATTTTTCTGTAAGTGGTTACATGGTAGACTTTAGAACTCTAGAACAAATACAGTTTCAAAGACACTTCTTTATTGGGCTTCCTCTTAGTATGTGGAACAAGAAAGTCTTATCAAATCTCGTCTACTTAGAGAAAGCTTAATTGCCCTCCACCCTTCTTTGCTGTATTATGTTTAAAGTATATTTCCATATGACCAAACCTATGTGAATGTGCTGCTTATCAACCTTGAGCACCAATCCCTCTTACCGCCTTGTGGTCAATATTTGCTATGCCTTGCCTATGCTATTACGTTTGTAATTTCTCTCACCAATAAGGACAAAATCCAGTCTAAGGAAATTTCCCTTTTTGAGACCATACAGAATGAAAAGTATCCCATCTGAACAAAAAGTGTCACTATTTGCCAGATTTGTCAAGCTTTTTTATTAATAAGTGGAAAGTCATACATTTTTCATTCGTGAGGTGTGATTTACTTTTGGAAATTCAAGAATAGGTCACTCACTGAAACATCACCCAAACAGTGGCAGCTGCTATCAATGACAAGTGGTGGTGCGGGGGATGGGTGATGTGGAGGGGTGGGGGTAAATATATATATGTCAGTGTTCTTCTGCTCCAGTCCCAACTCCTGATTCCCCACAGGCTTGTGCACACTGTGCAGGCTCCCAGATGCTAGCATGACCCTGATCTCATGCTGCCAATACTATTTGCCAGCATGAGAGCAGCGCTGTGATTGTCCTGAGTGGGCTGGTTTAACGCCTGCTCAAGGTGCTAAGAGCCTGTGCCTCTTCTCTTCTCCACCTGGCTGTGTTGCAGAGCTCGGGTGGGGAGATCTAAGTGCACATGTCGGTTTGGCCATCCATAGACAGCTGGCCAAACCGACATGCGCACTTACAGTGTGTACTACTACTCCTCCCCCTGTTGTCATCTTGCACCTCCCTATACTTGGCTGGCTCTAGTGCCGTAAGAAAAATACAATGATAATAAAATGGTTTTATTATCACTTAATTTTTCACATTTCCCTCTGCTGGCTCTCAGCGGGAGGGGGTAAAGCTCCTCCACCACAACGGAGGAGCCGCCTCTGCTCCCAAATAATTGTGTCTCTTTTGTTTCAAGTTAGGTTATCCTTTGGGGTGGGGCCAAGCAAGGTGGTCAATAGCATATTTTGAGCTGAGGCTCTGTAAGCATCTCTAACATCCTTCAGGAACCTGCTACCTCACTGCCAGCTACAACATACGGACAGCTAATTGTTTGCGGCATACTTGGGCACATAAAGATTGACCGAGAGTGGATCCCTGAAGAGGCATTGCTCCCCTTTGCATTCCTGACAGCCGAGAGGCGCAGGCCCTGAACAAAATGGATGGCATCTCCAGACGCGGTGGAGAATAGCATCCAGAGCCCTGGTAGACTTATGAGGAATAAAGCAGGTGCCCTGCCGGACCAGTGCTGATGGTGCAAAGTGGACTGGCAGGAGTGAGGAGCGGTGCCTCGATTGCTCCAGTGGAGGCTGCGGTGCTCAGCGCTTGAAGTAGAAGGGTGCGGGGTTCTGCAGCATCCCCAACATAACCATACTGGAGGTCAGAAAGTGAATGAATAATAAAGAGGTCAGTAAGTTTTGTTTTAATCTTGACACATTTGGTGTGCATGCACAAAGAGAGGTGAAATGTAGGCTCTTTCTTCGGAAAACCTGCTGCTCATTCTCTTAACATGCAAATTGGTATTTTTTAATTTTCTTCTCTCTAACTGCAAAGTGAGAGGATTTTGTAAAAGGAACTATGTGACATTATTCATGGTGTGAAATGAAAGCTTCCAGGATGTCATTTGTTTCTAACACACAACAACATATAAATACCTATACACGAACTGTACACATATTTCAAAATATATCATCAGTTAAGATAGCACAAATGAAGCCTTTTTTGTAATTCTGAAGCGTGAAAAATATTTGCTACAATCCAATTTGCACATATTATATTTTGTGTGCCTTGTAATTCCAACAGTAAAGCTGTATGCCTTTGCAAGTTTGAGCTGGCATCTTAATTGAGAATGTGCTGACTGTAAACTACTGTGTGCTTCAGTAATCTATTTGCAGCATTGTGCACAAAGGTGCATCACCTGGTACATACTACACCCTTACTAATCTCTTACCGAATGGGTGTTGCTCACTTACTACACTTCTTTGTGTAACACTTTGATTGGTCACAATTCTTAAAATCACGGACAAGTAAGCAATCCGATAGTATTAAAATATAGATCTTTATCAGAGATATCTCCACGCTCTGCACGCTGAAGACTTTGGTTTTTTGAATGAAGCTTAGCATCTTGTTAATCTTAGGTAAGGGATGCCTGTCTATCCAGATGTTCAGATTCAAATCCCTAAGATCAACACAGAGGCGTACATTCTTTTCATTATCCTTAACTACTCTGTCTATGGGAGCCAACCACTCAGAACTTTCAATTTTCTCTATTACATCATTGGGCTCTAACTTATCTAGTTCCTTCATCAAAGGTTCTCTCATTTTTAACAGGACAGGCGTCCCTTGTGCACCACCAGTGTGGCATTGGATTTTACCTTGCTTTTGTGGGAGAACTCTTTCGGAAGCTCTAGCTAATCGGAGAATACTTCTGGGAAATACTTGCAAATTTCTAGTCATGTTACAGATCTATCTACCAAAGGAACCTGGTCAACATTGTTGGGATCCAGGTCGATTCATAGGTCTCTTTGGTGTCTCCACTCCAGGATGTTAGAACTCTCTTCATAATGTACACCTTGTTGACCATGGACCTATTCTTGAAATCAATATGCACGGTCAACATGCCTTCTAAAGGAATCAGTTATAACCACCTGGACTGACATCCGAAAGACCTAAACTGCAGTTCTCTCTTAATTTGCCAAAGAACATTTTCTTGTTAATGAAGGGACAGGGCTAGCATGAATCAGCATATACTTCAAAAGGAAATCCTTCTAGATAAATCTCACAAGTAGGATACTTTACATTATCTTTTACATTTTTAAATGAATCTGGAATACAAAATTCTTCTTTACCTCTTCATTCTCATCATGTATTATCAGTACTCACTTGTTTACTTGCCCCTTGCACACTTTAGCGAAATGTCCCTTCATATTACGTTTCCTGTACATTACTCCTCTCGCAGGACACTTCGCATTATTTGTTAAGTGATTGTGATTTCCGCATCTGTAGTAACTCAACTTCTCTTTATCCTTCTGACATTGTAAGGTTTTAACTTTATATACATCACTCATCTCTGCCTCCACATTTGTGCTAGCTTTGATTTTAAGAGCTTCCATTGACTGTTAAATCTCCTTAATGCACAGTTCAGTGTGCTCTATACTTGTAGCTATATTAATGGCTTCTCTGAGGTCTGGACTCTGGGACAAAAGCTCTTCCTACACTTTATGATCTATAGTGCATCTAACTAATTGGTCTCTTATTAAAGAGTCTGTGAGGACCCCAAAATCACATTTGGCTGACGCACCCCTTAACGTTGCTATGTAGCTGGCCACACATTCATTTTTACATTGAGACCTAGCGAAATATTTGTTCCTTTAAGTATTGATTTTCTCTGAAAAATGTATTTGCCAGTTTCTTGTGAGTAATTTGGTACACATCCAATGGAGTTTCTTCCTCATCACTAACCACAATACTAGGTTCAGGTAAATCCTCAAACACTTTCCTAGCATGTATGCCAATATTATGTAATTATATATGTTGTTTATGATTAGGGGAGACTTCGTCACTCCCAGTAGCTATCAAGTATGACTCTAAACAGCCTAATTCACCTCTTCCATGACAGGTTCTCCCTCTTCATTTCAAAATGGAGGAGGTTGGTTCATGTTGGTTGCTGCCAATGGACAATGTCAAGATTAAAGAGCACTGGGCAGGAAAGTGTTTGAAATTAATGCACTGAATACTTAGAAAGTGTATGGGTTATCACGAGACACGCAAATACAATACGGAATCCAAACAAGTACTAAGATAAAAGTATAACACTGTCTCAACTAAAGGAAACCACTATACCTATCTTTATTGGTATTACACATTTACTTATTGCAATGGGGATTAATGCAAAAATACATACACTAAAGTAACTTACTTGTGCTATACAATTCACGAGGACTATTGCATATAAATGAACAGTAATCACTACAACAAAGGTCTTCTGGGACAAGGCACGCTTGTTATCAAAATGTTCAATCGTGTATTGTCAAACAAGAATACTGCACCATAAGATTTTATTCGGTCTTATTGGTCCCACGTGGATTGCCAATCAAGAATACTGCACCTCAGTTTTTAATCAGTCTCCCTGATCCTTTAATTTGGATAACCTCACACGGCACCTTACCAGACCTGGCGACAAGCACAGTGACAAATGGTGAAGTCGTGAAGGAAGTTCAATGAGAAACTACTGACAAGTAGCTGTGCAACATCTTGGAGGCAGCTCCGATTTCTCCTCCTTGCTCTTGCCTAGTGTAGCTTGTAGTTGGGACCGCCTCGACTACTCCTCTACACTGCGGAACCGCCCAAGACAGGCTTGCCACTGCATCTCGGAATCTATTCAACTCCTCCTCCTCCCTTCAGCAAACCAAAAAGAGATGAAAGGACCGCCCAGGTAAGGCAAGTCAATATGGACAGAACTCCTCCTCTTGGCTTCTGGTATCGGTAATGCAACACATCTCAAATGCAGGGGAAATCCGGCTCGGTACGGCTTGGAAGCGGTGACAAAATCCCTGGATGAAAAGTGTCTGACGAACACAGATTCTCAGGGAGTAAACTTCACTACTAGAGAAGTTCAGGAAAGTGGAGAATGGCCGGCAGCAGATTGCAGTACAATAGGACACACCTGTGGCAGATGGCAGCTTCAATTGGGCACACAGAGAGTGAATCAGAAAATATCTGCTGTCCCCTCACAGCTATCCCGCATGTCACCAAAAGATGTTAAAATCACAAACAAGTAAGCGATCAGATGGTATTAAAATGTAGCTCTTTATTAACGATATCACCACATTCTGCTCAATGCCACAACACCAGACAACTGAACCCCTTCACCAACAATCTAACTTGAGCTTCAAGACAGTTGGAGAACATCATATTGAGAGAAGGGGTGGGGGAAGATACCAATAGGATTATTAATACATAAATTGGATATTAACAACTTATTCTCATTTGCATGAATATGCAGCAGGTAAATAACTAATGAAATGGGAGTTATAACAACAATCCCTGATGGCAGCAACCCCACTCTGAAAATTGCCCCAGCACCACTGCCACCCGGCGGATAGCACTGGAGGGCTGCAAAGCTGCTACCATTGAGGTTGGCTTGTCACAGGTATCGCAGAAGTTGGCTAATGCCCTATTTGGCTGGTGGTGCACCTACTGTACATCTGCCCCTTGGCCCGCCCATAGCATGAACATGCTGGGACTGTGCATTGGGCTGCGCTGGGGGGTGGTGCTGAGCCATATGAACTGGAGGGTGTGAGTCCTTTAACTTTAAGAATCAAGACTACCCCCATGCGAGCCTGGAGGACTTACAAGATTGCACAAGGGTTAAAGAGTGCACACATAACCTAGACGCTTTAAGGTGGGAGTGACTTTATTACAAGAAACTAAGCTAGTAAACACAGAAGCTGACAAATTAAAGAAAAAATGGAGGGGTAATTTCAATTCCTCATCTTACTCTATATATGTGGGAGGGATGGCCATCTGGGTGGTGCCTGGAATACCATTTCAGTTTTGTGAGGCTCACACAGATATAGATGGCAGATTCCTTCTGCTAGTTAGCTTATTGGATGAGAGGGAGATGGGTCTCCTTAATGTATTTACACCCAAAATTGACAATAAATCCTTTTTTTGGCCAGTCCTAGATTTCCTAGCAGCACATGTGGGGAATCTCTGATAGGGTAGGGGATTTCAATTGCAATCTGAATGGGTACCTGGATACATCACCCCCGAAGCATAACAATAAAGCAGGCAAGACAAGAGCATTAGTATAATGACCCTGGTGGATTGTAAAGACGCTTGGTGGGCTCTGCACACCATGTGTTCAGAATTTATTTTTTACTCACAACATGTGCAATAGGCTGGACTGGGTCTTGATATGGTGCTCACTGGCATCAATATGTTGTCTGTAGAAGATCCATGTACATTTCTGCCAGACCATGCACCAGTATAGCACTCCTACATTTGGGCTTGGGTCGCCTCGCCTATCCCTATCTATGGCCTAAGTCCTGAGGCACTGAAACACCCAGTGTTTCTTATTGAATTAGGAGCAACAGTGGACAGATACCTTGCACGAAAAGTGGGAGACATCCTTGACCAGGGCTAATCAGTGGGAGGCACTTAAAGTAGTTTTACCAGCGAAATGCCTAAATAAATCTTATGGTGTGAAACACCAGTTGGAAAGGGAGTTGCAGGACTAAGAGGAGAGACTGGTGCAGCTGCAGTGTGGGAGCCAGGAAGATCCCCACCTAGAAAGGGATATGCTGCTAGTAAAACACAGTATCAGTGCACTGCGGGATAAATTAGACAAATTCACCTTACGTGATTATTCGCAGTGACTACATAAGGAGGGAGATGGACCAGAGAGGCTCTTGGCCTGGCTTTTGAAGTGGCAAAGGCCAATATCTTTGATTATGTATTGTGAATGAGAAGGGTGAGGCAGTTGTGATCCAGGCTGCAATTAATAGCAGACACTACAGTGCTACCTAATTGTTTTATATAAACAACCTGAGAGTAAAGCTGCTACACCCTTCATGGGATTCCTAGACACATTGAGTCTCCCGAGGGTTAGCAATGGGCAAGTGGTGAATCTGGAGTGGGACCTAATGAAAGAGGAGCTTATGGAAGCTATTAAAACCATGTTGGGAAATATAGTGCCATGTACGGATGGCCTACCATCAGAACTCTACCTTTTATATGTAGAACTACTCTCTGATAAAGTACTGGAGGTCTTTAGAGAGGCTTGGGAACTAGGGGAATTTCCAAGGTCCCTGTGCGAAGCGCTTACAGTAATGTTGTTTAAGAAGGATCGACATGAAGATAGGTTCCTATCACCCACTATCCATGTTAAGGTGTTGTCCAAAATATTAGCCAATAGATTGCAAAGAATTATCATTGCCTTAGTGCATGATGATCAATGTAGTTTAATTCCCGCCAGTAGCACTCTCATGAATATTTATAGACTTACACACAGCATGCACCTCAGCACATTGTCCGGATACTGCAGCTGTATTTGTTGTCTTGGATATTGGAAAGGCGTTCAATACAATAGGCTGGGATTCTATTTTTACAGTACTCTCAAAAATTGAATTTGGCCCTAAATTCCTGAGTTTGGTCTCTCTGCTCTACTCGGACCCCATGGTCCGGATTATATCTGGAGGATATCTTTTGAGGAGGTGGGATATTGAAAGTGGAACCAGAGAAGGCTGATCCCTTTTTCAGCTTCTGTTTGCTCTAGCAATCTCAAGAAGTTGTTGGTGTTCCCTCTAGCAGGATTAGTAGGCAAACCTGTGGGGCTACTGCCCAGTGTGCGATTACGGTGGGAGTCAGACATGTTCTGATACTTGGGGATACAGGTAGTACATACAGCTGCAAATCACTATGATTACAACATGGGTAGGGTGCTGGTGGGCCTGCAGGCTTACGTTACCTTCTGCAACGAGCTGCTGTTGTCAGTCACTGGCAGTACTGCAATAGCGAAAATGGTGGTTTCTATGTCCTTCAAAATAGAGAGTTTCTAATAACTAAGAGTGCATTTAAATGGCTTGACAGCCCAACAGCCTGTTACTCTCACTGATATGGCCATGGATGAGAAATTGAGTGGGCTTGGGCATCCTGAAATTAGATACAGTGGAAGGGGGACTCTGACTCCCTGAACTATAGTTGTACTATCCGGCTGTCCAATTTCAGCATGCTACCAAATGGTGTGCTGACGGTGACAACTGGGAAACACGTCTGCTCATGGGGGCCCCGGAATGCAGGATCTGCCAACTTGTTTAATGGCCACCACACAACAAGACAAGCAATGTCCGTATATGGTGTGGCAAGAAGCACAAGTGTGGGAGACTACAGTTTTTTCTTTGTGGTGAACACATTTAGAGAAGCCCTTCCCCTCCAGCCTCCAGCAAATCTAGGGTAAATCCATCCCACTTTCTATCCTGGAATGGACATTACTCCAGCCGTGGATGGAGTAACTTTCCAAACATTTGCAGGGTGGGAAGGGGCTAGATTTCCGCTAGTGAATGCCCACAAAGGTACATGCAGGTGGGTTTTCACAATATTGAAAGGCCATGTAACGCTCACTTCCCACCCCTTACATGGGATTTAATACTGAGGATTTCCCTGCACTCATTGCAGAGAAATCCACAGCAGAAAATGCATTCAAGCCTGACATAAATGCATTTGTGAATTCCCGGCATACATAAATAAGGTATTTTCAGTCACAAACACACTTTAACAACCAAACAACCTTTGTGAACAGGGCCTAGAGGAACTGACATGCTAAATGGTTTATATACCATCTTTTTAAATGTGAAACAACTCTGCAGCAACACATATCTTAGAATAAATTCACCCCAAGGCCAGCTCTACTAGAAGCAGAAAAACTAAAAATTAAGTGATGATTAGTGCATTATGATTACCTGTTAGGATTTGATTTTGAAGTTAGGGCTGTTAGTATTTTGAAGTTCCATCCTCCATTTTTTGGGGGGGGGATTTTCTGAATGTATCTGAGCTGCAGACTTATCTAGCTCTTGCACTGTTAATAAGCTGCCTGCTTTGACTGATTAACCGTTCTGTAAGTAGAGATGAATCTACAAGTGTGATGTAATCAGGAAACGTGTTTGCTAAAATTAGAATGAATACAAATGTGTATGTATCATTTTTTCCCTAGTAGATTAACTGCCTGTGTACTGAGAAAGAGATTGCAAAAACTGCACACAAACTATTTGCAACCAGCCACTGATTTTGCGATGTTACCTATTGCTGGAATGGGACCTCTCTGCAGGGTACTTTGTTCCGGCTAATCAGCGGTAATGTGCTTGCGCTCTCCCTTGAAAACATGGTAAAATTGGCCTACACCTGATTGCACTGTATAATTTACATATAAGTCCCTAGTATATGGTAGTACTTGTACCCAGGGTCTGCTACTAGTGTGCTTTAGCACACATTGTGCCAGCCACTAAAGTAGCACTGTATACATGTCTTAGCCCTGCCACTGCAGCTGGTAGTGAAGTTATAAACATCCATTTCAACCTATCAAAATAAACCTATTTGACAGGCCTAAACTTTTCTTTTTCAATACAGTTAATTCACCCCGAAGGTAGGCCCTAACCACTCCAGGGCAGGGAGCATGGTATTTAAAAAGTAGGACATTTTTTAACGTTTTACATGTCCTGAAATTAAAAAGCTACTAAAGTCGTTTTTCACTGTTGTAAGGCTATCTCTCCCATAGACTAAGACTTGGTTACCTTATTAAACTTAATAAGTGATATCTTCAGTTTTGGAACAGATAGAAATGCTTCTTTCACTCAAATAAATTGTAATTTAAAGTACTCTTTAATAGTAAAGTTGGATTTTAAGTTGCTATCTGAAATTGCCACTTTCAGAAAGTTGGAATTTTTCTGTCGAAACCAAATATGCCTTTCTGCACTGTCCAGGATCATATGACTGTGAATGGCTCTCCTGTAGTTTTTTGTGTATTCTTGGCCTTCATGAGATTCAATGGGTAGTCTCAGGGTTATGCCCACTCCATCCTGACTTTTGAGGGCTTCCTGTCCTTGCACTGACAAATGCAACTCACACCTAGGCCTGTCTTTCATTTCTCATCGTAGACAGTTTTGAGCCAAACCCAGGGAAGGGGGAAGGTTAGACAAATGAGTCATCACCCATCCAGATGCTGGCATTGGGTATAAACATGGTACCTTCAAAGACTGTCATCGGAACACTCCCTGGACCTGTGGAAGATTCAGAAGAAGGACTGTCCTGCTGTCTGAAGAAGGAAGACTGACATGCTTGCCTGGAACCCAGACATCAGTTGGCTGACCTGTATGAGCTACACTGGCACACCAAGCTTCCAGAGGCTTCCCTGCCACTGCTCAGCTGACAAGCACCAACTAAACCTGCCTGCAACCTGCTTCTTGCCTCCTCTGGTGGAGTGACTCCTGATCCCCAAGAGGTGCCCCCTATGTGCTGCACCTTTGGTTGGTAACAGATAGTACTCCTCCTGCTTCACAACTACAAATCCTGAGCTCCAGGGGAACATCGAGGCATTCTGGGGCTCTTCGTGACCATGTAGGAACTCCTTGCTTTGCTCCACGAACATCGGCGATGCCATCAGACGTCTATGATGGCCCATCCTCTATCGTGGTCGCCTGAAGTTGTGACTTTTACCCAGTTCGGAGCGACCAGAAACCACAATTGACTATTTGTGCTTTTATGCACTGTTTTCACAAGAAACTTTAAAAATTCATAACTCTGGTTCTACTGATTGGGGTTTTTCTTGTGTTGTATTTTCACTTTATTATTGCTTGATTACTACACAAATAATTTATACATGGGGGTGTGTGGCTTGGAACCAACCAACATGGCTGCACACTAAGAGAGCTACAAGCTCCAACAGCTGTTAGCCTCGCCAATCCACACTAAAATCCATACCCGCTTGGACAAAATAGCACTGGAGGGTGCAAGAACTACGGTGCTACCGGGGCACGGAGAGGGCCTACTGCTCGATGTGCTCAGAAGCGACGATCGGCACTGCGACATGGGGCTGGGCCGAGAGCTGGAGAGGCCTGCGGCCCTGGGGACGTCAATGCTGGCGGGACCTCGGGTGGCCTTAGGAGGGACCCAGATTCGCTGGCACACCAAAGTTCGGCCGGGGACCTGCACTGCCTTGCCCCAGCAAGAGAAGTGAGCGTGGTGGGCGTGGCCGGTGGAGCGAACATCGCTGTCTGAACCTGGAGGTGCCCTACGCAGCACACTGATTAGCGGCAGTGGCGTGGCTGACTAAAGGCGGAAGGCTGAGCTCTGAGTGCACCCCGGAGACCAGCTGGGGACCCGAGAAGAGTGCGGAGACACGGCAAGCCAAAGGGCTGGAGGTGAGTAAGGAACGTGTCGGGTGCCGCGTGGAGTTATTTCAGTACAGTGGGCTTATTCCCTCAAGCCTGCAGTCCAAAAATCCGACCCAGCTCACCCTTGCACCAGAGGCAGCCTAGACAACAGAAGAGAATGGCTGAAAAGTAAGGGGAAACACAGCCCTAGACTGGGAAAAAGTACCCCCTGTACCTTGGCATCCAAAAAACAAACAGTGCATACAAGATACCATCATAGACTACTAGAGGTGGCTGGCTGGCAGGGCCAGCGTGGCGGCCTGCATTGTGCTTGGTGGGGGCCATGTGGCGTGGGAACCGGAGGTCGCCCTCTGTCCTTCGTGGCCTGGCAGACAACCCGCACCCGGACCCTGACACTATGGTGAAAGCCAAAAGCCTGCCCACTGCTCAAACTAACAAGATGGACAAGTATGCCATAACGAAGTAGTCCCCTGAGGCACCGGACTGGCCAACGGAGCACGTGGAAGTGGCAGAGCCCACATTCAAGGCCATTATGGTGGCCATCACAGACTTGAAGGGCACTTTGGAGCCGAAGTTGGATGCAGTCACCACAGATGTCAACCTCCTCAAAGCGGACTTTTGCAAAATCTCTGAGAAGGTCACCACAGGGTAACGAATATCAATCAGTTGTGCACAATGACCAAAAAGCTGGAAGGGCAATTGCAGCACCTTGTGTGGAAGCAGGGTGCCATGGAAGCGAAGCTGAAGGACCAGGAGGGGCTAGCACAAAGGAACAACATAAGGGTGGTGGGAGTCCACGTAGGGGCAGAGGGCTCTAGTCTGGACCCGTTTTTGGAAGCTCTCATCCTCCACCACCTGCTCCCCAAATGACTTTCGACCTTCTTCATGATTGAGCGGGCGCAGAGGGCACCCATCCTGAAGCCAAAACCTGGGGCTCCTCCACTCACAAATATAGCCAGAATCCTACATTTTAGAAACAGAGATAATATACTTTTGGTGGCCTGCATCCACGGAGATCTGCAGTACTAAAATGCCACGGTGCGCTTCTTCCTGGATTTTACGATGCAAGTACAGCGCCAAGGTGTTCGCGGCTGTAAAATGAGAAATGTGCAACAAGGATCTCAAATACATGATGCTCTACTGGGTCTGCCTCAGGGCATTTGAGGAGGGGAAATCGTGGCACTTCTTCACGCCAGAGGAGGCATGGGAATGGCTGTAGGGCTGGCATGTGGTGAGTCGCAGATCGGCACGGAACGTCTAGACGGAGTGAACCCCTGAACACTGAGGAGAGGACAGCGCTGGGGTTGCTGAACACATGGGTGGATGGTGGCTCTTGAGACCTGGGCAGACATCGATACACCAACTGAAGGGTGGCGCTACTGAAATGAAATGAAACGAAAACAGCATTTGTTAACCGCGTAGCTACGCAGGGGCATCCCAGCGCTATGGCAATAACAGAGAAGGACATCGCAGCACACTTAAGGGAAAAGCCAAGTCTTCAGTAGTTTCCGAAAGGCTAGATGGCTGGGATCCCTCTGTAGGTGGAGGGGGAGGGTGTTCTACAGCTTAGCGGCATTGTAAGCGAATTGGCGGCCGCCACTTCTGGCCCTCTTAATCCTGGGAACAGCGGCCAGGTATAGATCGTCTGAGCGCAGCCGTCTATCCGCCGCATAAGGCTGGACCATGGAGTGGTTCATCGCAGGACCATTCCCTATTAACATCTTGTGGGCAAGGCACATGGCCTTAAAGTTGACTCTCTCCCGAACAGGGAGCCAGTAAAGGGACTTTAAAGCGGGCTTTGCAGATTGCCGGTTCGAGATCCCCACCAGAATCCTCGCAGCGCATTTCTGCACCGTTTGGAGTTTTGTGAAGGTCGAGGCAGGAGCTCCGAGGTAAAGGGTATTCCCGTAGTCCAGGCAGGAAAGAATAAGGGCCTGTACCATAAGCTTTCTTGTCTGGAAGGGGAGGAGTGGAAGCACTTTATGGAGCATCCTGAGGATGCCATAGTAGGAAGCCGCAACCTTCCGTGCCTGGACCATAAAGCTGAGGTCTTGATCCAGCCAGGTACCCAGACTCTTCATCTGGGTCTTAGGGACAGGGACAAGGCCCATGCAAGGTGGCCATACAACATCTGCCTTGATAGGGATGGATTACCAAGGAGCATCAACTCGGTCTTGTCACCGTTTAGTTTTAAGTAGGATTGATTCTTCCATTTAACTACCGCTTCTAGACCGGGACAAAGCCCAATGGAGGCATTATAAGAGTGGTTCAGAGCTACGACCAGTTGGGTGTCATCAGCGTAAGTCACTATATGAAACGCAAATTGGAGCACGATCTCTGCAAGCGGAGTCATATAAACATTAAAAAGGGACTGACTAAGGGATGACCCCTGGGGGACTCCGCAATGGAGAGTCAGAGGTTTTGAGATGACATCACCCTCGAAAACCTGGAAGGATCTCTTTCCCAAAAATGATTGCAGCCATGTTAGGGCTACTCCGGTCACACCCAAACCTCTGAGTCGATGGATCAAAATTTGGTGGTTGAACGTGTCAAAGGCTGCGCTGAGGTCCAAGAGGATAATCGCTGTTGAACCTCCGGCGTCAAGAATCTTTTTAGATTATTCGACAACTGCCAACAGTGCAGTTTCTGTTCCTTGATGCGAGCGAAAGCCAACTTGGGAGGGATGGCGGAGATTGTGGGATTCCAGGTATATCGAAAGTTCCGCTTTAACATGTTTCTATGCTATTTTACTAATCCCAGGGAGGAGCGAGATAGGGCGGAAATTACTCAGTCGATGCAGATCCAGACTAGGTTTTCTCAAAAGATGCTTCACCATCGCTCTTTTCCACAGGGGTGGGACCCCTCCAGAGAAGAGAGAGGCATTGATCAAGTCAAGAATGATCGGGAAAACTATTTCGGATCATTGTTTCTGGATATTTGGTGGAGCAGGGTCTCTAGGCGACCCGCTCTTTACGAGTGCCGAGATGGTTTGGAATGATTCACAATCCATCAGGGAAAATGCCTCCAGGGAGCGGCCTCTGCTACGCAGATCCGTATCCTCTGGGTGGAAATTGTTTAGGCTGTCCACAGGGGAGAATGACTGTTTGGATCTTATTATGAAAGTAATCTGAGAGTTCACTACAACGTCGGCCAGTGGCATCAGGTCTATCCGCGGGTGAGGGGGCTTTAAGTAATGTTTTCACTATGCAAAAAGTTTCATGGGGGAATTGGCTGCCAGGGAAATTCTTTCCTCATAATATGAGGCCTGGGCCAAATTGATTTCAGCTTTATATGATCTTATGGCTTCCATGTATTCCGATTTCTTGATTAAAGAGAAATCCTTTCTCCAGGCTCTTTCAAGTTTCTTGCAAATCTGTTTTAGCTCCCGGAGCTATGGGGGAATACCAAGGTGTTCTGTTAGGCCCTCCTTTCAATTGGGAAAGTTTCTTCGGGAGAACCTGATCTAAAGTGCTCTCGATCCAGTTGTTGAATCTTTCATTGGCAATAATTGGATCAATATCAGTGGACGGCTTAGTGTTTTCAAGCTCCAATACCCACTTTTCTGAGGGGAGTTTGGGCCAGGGACGTGACAAGGTTCTTATTGGCCTGGATGAGTGGCTGACACAGGTGGTGGTCCAGAAAAAAGAGATAAAAAAATGATCGAACCAGGGTATTGGGATAGGTGGCATTCCAATGAATTCCTCTAGATTGGAGAAAATTGGATCTAAGAGGTTACCCCTCGCATGGGTTACATCAGTGACCTTTTGTTTAAGCTGATACGAGGCAATATCTTTAGTAGTCTCTGCCGCGGCCACATGTGATGGGTCTTCAAAATGCAGATTAAAATCACCTAACAAAGTAAAATTAGCAGGGGTACTGGTGAGGTTAGCTGCCATCTCAGGTCACATTTTACAAAATTGACTCAATGAACCAGGGGGGCGGTAGATTAGGATGCCTGAGAAAGAAAGCGTGGGGTAAAGCCTATTGTAAATAGGAGGTTCTCACAATATGGTAAAGGACTCCCAGAAATGCGGCAGCTAAGGTGGTCTTTGTAAATTATGGCAATCGTGCCGCCTTTGCCGAGACTCCGATCTATCCTCTGGACACTAATAGCGGTGATAATGGACATTGGCTATATCCTTTATTATTCATGTCCGTGGCTGGTTGGGGAGAGTAGTAGAACTGAGGTGAATATGACCAGTAGCACAGTTAATGACTGGTAAGAGGCTGGTATCATGCCATATTAACTGGCCTTGATGGTGGTTCTGGCTCACCCTAGCACAGCGCATGTTGAAATTGGGGCTGCAAGTTGGGGTGGTAGGTGTTTTTTAGCCCATGGCGCAGGGTAGCATTGAGTGGGGAATTAAAAAAGGGGAATTTTCATAGTCATGCTCGACTATGTTCAATTGATCAGTGTTATTACTTGTTCACGCTCAGTGATACCAAATGTATGGAATCTACACACTTTGCGGAGGGTGTCAGGGGAGTCCCTACCAGCATCTCGGTGCACAGGATTACACTTTGCGAGGCATCACCAAACTGAGATCCACACCAAACTTATCTGAGGCTGGGAGAACACTTAGAACTTGCACGATGGAACCCAGCTTAGGTGCGGCTCTAACGATTATGACATGGAATGTTAATGGGCTAGGCAGCAAGATTAAACGTAGGATAGTGCTACAATATCTCAAACAACAGGCTCCAGACATAGTTCTACTGCAGGATACACATTTGAAAGGTGACCACTACAAAGCACTTGACAGGTTTGGCTACACACTCCTGTCTCCTGCAGGATTAACATCAGGCTCCAGGGAGGCGGGTGTACTGGCCAAAACAGTCGGACTTGGTATGATCAATTTGGTAGATATGTTGCCCTCATGGGCATGTGGGAGGGTAGGGCACTGAATCTATGCTCAGTCTATGTACCACCGTGGCTCCACGCCGATGCGCTGCCGGCACTGGGAGCTCTTCTACTGAGTTGCTGCAGGGCACACTCATCCTGGCGGTTGGCCTAAATGCTTCCATGGATCCAGAGGTGGACAGGGCCTCGGGAACCCGCCACAGTGCTGGGCCGGAGCCTCTGGGTGGATTTGTGGAGGCAATGGGGCTAACAGACCTGTGGAGAGACTATAACCCCACACGACATCACTACACATACTACTCAGCGACGCACAGGAGTTACTCCCGACTAGATCATATCCTCACACACCATAAAAAGTTTTGTAGTGCTATGCAAAAAGCTTGGGGTATATTAGACCACTCCCCAGTGGAGGTGCAGCTACTGGGACCATTGAGAGACACCTCCTTACCTTCTAGAGGGGACCCATGGTATGTTAAAGACAAAGCATTGGTCCATAAGATTAGGGAACGAACTGACCAGTATTTCAGGGAGAATGATGGGTCGTGGAAACGGCAAGCACTCTGTGGGAGGCTTATAAGACTGTGATACGGGGGCTTGGCTCCGTCACGGAGCGTGATGGCCGCGATGTGAGGGAGCTCTGCTGAGAAGCCTCAATTACTTTATTAATCCGCCAAAACTATCCTGCCTCTTCTGCGCTGGGGGGACTGCAGCACTACCTACCCAACTTCCACTGGCAAGATCCGGGGCCCGAGTCCTCCTGGGGGGCGGCGCGGACTGCATCGCCGTGGGGCCTGCAGAGGAAGTGAAGCCGGGGCCTGACGCAGCGTAGGGGGCGGTGCAACGGCGCCCAGAAAATTTGTGGACTGAGCAGGTCACGATCCACGGCGTGGGGCTAGAGGGACCAGGCTTGGCTCACGCCTCGACGTTGTGAGTGTGGAGCCGCTGCCCGCTGCTGGACTCGTCGGCAGCCCGACCGCTCTGCGTGCCTGGAGGGAGAGAATGACATCCTTGTGGAGCCCGACCCTACCGTGAGTACTAAGGAATGGACCTGCGGCCGGTACAGAGGCGCGGTGCCTGAAATCCGCTGAGCTGCACCGCAGCGCTCCTCTCTGGGGCGCGTAGAGTTGGAGGCTGCAGCGGCGACCAGGGAGCAAACACCTGTGCAGGCGGGGAATGGCTGGGCCAGACCGGTGCCGCTCGTGACTCTTGTGGAGGTCGGTGGGCCGCTCAGGGACTATCCTGGACAAGGGGGGCCCCTTCCTCCCCCCAGCTTGCTGGTTTCAGAGATAGTGGGGACAAAAACATACCTGACAGCCATACCTGGGACCTGGCTGAGCGGCGCAGGAGGGGTGGACCGGGGTGGTGCCCTGAGGTTGGGGCCTGGTCACCCTCTGAGACACGAGGAACTGAGCAGCAGTTGCAGGCTAAAGGAAGTTGTGGACTGCGTTTTCCCCGCCTGGTGGCTTCCCTCCGCCCGACGCTGCATAGCTTTCCTGGACCTGTGGACTGCTGGACCGACTCCTATCTGGCCTGCTGTGGCCTGGTGGCCTGGGCGGCGGTGTTGCCCTCTGATCTTGCAGCCTTGTGATTGGTGGGGCTGGCGACCGGTGGCCCGCGGGGGATCGATTGTGAGGAACTGGGACTCCGGTGGTGCTCAGGAAGGCACCAGAGACCTGCCGGACTGTGCTTTCTGTCCCCCAGGCGGCACCCTGCACTTCTGTCTCTGTTCTTGGCAGCAGGTGGAGTAGGTGTGGACCAGACACCGGTAACAAACAGCGGCCATGTCAGGCCCCAGAGGTTTAAAGACGACGCAGCAGACCCGGTTGAACAAGTATACCATGCCAAAGACTGTGGCCCCTGAGCCCCACCAGAAGGGCGATGTGGAGGCTGGGACTGACCCTGGGCAACCTGAATTGACCCTACAGGATATGCTGGAAGCGATATCCAGAGTGCACACTTCTCTCGAGCAGCGAATGGACATGATCTCGTCTGATGTGACCCTAATCAGGACGGACATGTCCAAGATCAGCGAAAAGGTGAAACAAATGGAGATAGTCATCTCCAGCCTCTAAGGAGACACCGTACGACTGCAGCAGGATGTCAAGGCGCTCCAGGAGTTTCGGAAATACGCAGAGGACAAGCTCGATGACTACAAAGGTCGTTCAAGAAGGAACAATGTCCGGATAATTGGCGTGCCCGAAAAAACGGAGAGGCCGGCGACAGACCACTTTGTGGAAGATTTCATTCTGAATCACTTCCAGCCCAAGGGCCTTTCGAAGTTCTTTGTGGTGGAGAGGGCACATAGAGTTCCGGGGAGTCGGCCGCGTCCGGGGGCGCCGCCACGTCCCATCCTGGCTCGGTTACTTAACTTTAGGGACAGAGACCTCATCCTTCAGACCGCCAGGGTGGCCCCCCCTTTGCTATCAGAATACAGAAATCTCCCTCTTTCCAGACTTCACCCTGCGTGTGCAGAAACAACGGAGGACATTTCGTGAGGTGACCAGTGAGTTACGCGACAGAGGGATGATATATGCCATGCATTTTCCCGCCAAGCTGAGAGTGGAGGCGGAGGGGAAGGCATGGTTCCTTGAACGTCCAGAGGAGGCAGCGGACTGGCTTGAGGGCTGGCGAGGCGCAAAGGAACATAACGCCAGATGACTGATGTACGGAATTATATCTAAGGGTGGCTGACCCTGGGAGGTGGAAGTCCTTTACTGGGCCTGTTTAATACAAATGCATGCATGTCGTGGGCGGGGGAGGTGTATTTCCCGTGAGAGGGCTCTGCTGCAGTACGGATTACCCACTGATGGCCTTTATCTAAGCTGCCCCCCCCCCGCAGGGAGGGTTTAAGCGCTTAATTAATTGGGATCGAGGTGGCGGAACCTTTACCCCACAGTTTACTTCTTTTAGTTAAATGTTTGGGCGACAGGCACTCTGCATAGTTTGCTTACTGGGCAATTCCAGGCCCGGAGTGCAGGGAAGCAGGAAGGGGGGAATTTTGGGGTGGGGGGCGTTATTGGTTGTTCATTGTTCACAGATGGCGGCACTGACTCTAGGTAGACAGGTACATAGAATCACTGGATCACAGATATGTAGCAGACCATACACTGGGAGATGGGCCTCAGGCTACTAAGCTGGAACGTAAATGGTCTGGGGGATAAAGTGAAGCGTTGTATAGTCTTGCAAAATATTAAGAGGCATTCCGCAGACATAGTATTCCTGCAGGAGACACACCTCATTGGAAACTCTTGCCAGGCCTTGAATAGATGGGGGTACAGGCTGGTGGTGCACTCGGGGTTTACGTCTGGCTCTAGAGGGGTGGGGATCATGATTCAAAAATCTTTCCCACTCTCACTGCAACATACATGGACTGATGACCTGGGCAGGTACATAGCAGTGGGAGGGCAGGACTTTGTCGCTGATGACGGAATACGTCCCTCCGGGCCTGCAGAGCCGTACCTATAAGGACTTAGGGACAATACATTTATCGATCCCGGAAGGTCATCTTATAGCGGGGGAAGACTTTAACTCTGTAGTGTTGGGCAGGTCAGACCGTCACCCCCTGCGTGACATCGGTCTCTCGAGAAGGCTCCCGGAGTTTTTTGAAGCGATAGGCTTATCGGATGTCTGGCGGGCATTTCACCCCACCACTAGTCAATATACTTTCCATTCTGGGGCACACAGTAGTCTTTCCCGTATCGACTACCTTCTGGTACCGGCTCCCCAGATCAGCTGTACCAGAGAGGTGCGGCACTTAGCAAGGGGTATCTCGGATCATTCCCCCATCTGGGCTGAATTTTTCTTCAATGGGTGAGCTAGATTGCGCCCCATAACCTCTGGTATTTGCGAAATCCGACTGTAAGGGGAGCTCTCCTCCGGGCCATAGACCAATACTACTCAGAAAATATGGGGTCGGTTACATCTGCTCAAACTCTCTGGGAAGCCTTTAAGACAGTGCTGCCGGGCCAGGCCCAGAAAGAAAGGGTTAAAGACCTGGTCCAAGTGGAAACAGACATCCTTCGGTTGGAGGAAGAGGGGGAAGACGTGGCCACAGAATCCAAGCAGCATGAACTTAAACTATTGAGGGAGGAATACAGGGCCATAGCCACCAACATGGCCAAAACGCTAGGCAGGGAAAAGGAGGGCAGAATCTACGACTTAGGTGACAAAGCCGTCAATTTCTGATCTGGCTTGACAGAAGAGAATTAACTAGTTGCCTGGTTCCAGAACTTGTAGATGAGCAGGGCGGGATCTTATAAGATCCACAGGCAATCGCAAATTAATTCGCCGACCACTACCGCCAAGTGTACCGCTCAGGCACGGACCTGACAGAAACAGACCTGGAGGTGCTACTTGCAGACATACAGCTTCCTGTCCTTTCAGTCGAAGAATGGGAATCTTTAGACGATGCTTTCACGAATGACGAGATCGCGCAGGCGATACGCAACCTCCAATCTGGTAAGGCACTGGGCCCACACGGTTTGCCGATCGAACTCTACAAACTAAAGCCAGACGTCATCGCTCCACACTTGTGTTTGATGTTCGTGGAGAGCAGAGAGAAAGGGAGCCTCCCTTATGATCAGCAGATAGCCACCCTAGTGACCATCTACGAAGACGAGAAGCCAAGGGACAGATGCTAATCGTATAGACCAATCTCACTGCTAAACGCAGAACCTAAAATCTTGGCTAAACTATTGACAACACGGCTGACCCCGGTCCTTAGTACATTAGTCCACTCTGATTAGTCGGGCTTTATGCCTCAACGTAATACAGCCCTAAACCTGCGGTGCCTACACAGTGTAATGGGAAGGATCGATTCGCTCCGGGAAGCAGCGGTGGTAGTGTCTCTGGATGCCACAATGGCATTTGACACTGTCAAATGGGCTTATCTTTTTGTGTTCCTGAAAAAATTGGGCTTCGGACCCGAATTCATTGGATGGGTACGGCTATTGTATAGTGAGCCGCTGGCTCAAATAGTGGTTAATAATAAAAAGTCGGAAATGTTCGGCTTGGGCCATGGGACACGTCAGGGCTGCCCATTATCCCCACTGCTTTTTGCTCTTTCCCTCTTGCCACTTGCGTCTTGGATCCGGCGGGACCCGACAATCCGAGGCCTCAAATGGGCAGATACATGGGAGGACCGTATTTCTCTTTATGCGGACGACATCCTTCTTTATCTTGCCTCCCCGAGAGCCTCCCTTCTTAATGCCATCAACATTTGTACGAATTTTAGGAAGATCTCAGGATATAGGATCAACTGGGCCAAATTGGTTGTATACGTGCTCAGCAGTGAACCCCTAACTCCCCTAAGGGTATGTTTAATCCAGGTGGCCCGGAACGGCTTCAGATATCTGTTTTTTTTTATCTCTGCAGATCCAAAAACAAGATATGCCTGGAATCTGCTTCCGCCACTCCAGCGCCTGAAGCGGGACGTCACTCACTGGAGGGCACTTCCGCTCTCCCTACTAGGATGGGCAGCACTTTTTAAAATTATGGCTTTGCCCCGATTTCTGCACGCCCTGCAAAACCACCCAGACCCAGCCCCACCTTGCTATTTTAAAGAAATTGAGGGCCTCCAGAGTGAGCTCCTGTGGGAGGTAGGCCACGCATAGCGTTACAAGTGGCTCCTTCTGGGGGGTAACTTTAACAGAGCCATCTATTCCCTATCAGTGAAAACTCCACTCATGGGGCCTACCCAACATGCAGTACATGTCTGGAGGGCGGCGAACAAATGTTTGGGGTGGGATCGGCGACTAACACAAGCCACGCCACTGTGGGAAGCTGAGCAATTCCGTACACTATGCACCTCGAAAGGATTTGGTAACTGGGATTTGATCGGGATTTCACGAATCGGGTAACTTTGGCGGCAGGGGAAGGTGCTGTCCTTTGCCAACCTACAGAAAGAATATGAGTTAGCTGACTCAGAATATTTCCGGTATTTGCAGGTGCAACATGCACTAATGTCCAATCTGGCTAGCGGGGCATCTCTTCCGGAGGTGTCGCCGCTGGAGGACAGACTGTTGGATGGCTATATGCCTACAAAAGCGATATCCCTCACCTACAAAAAACTGGTCAATAACGCCTCAGATCCCCTTGTTCAGGTCAGGGGGTGGTGGAAAAGAGACGAGATAGAACTTGATGATGATGAATGGCAGGAGGTGCTGTCCTACCCTAAGGAGGTGGCAATCTCTTTCAGACTCCGCCTGGTTCAACTGAAGATCCTCCATAGAACTTACGTGTCAGGGGCCAGGCTCGTAAGCATGGAGAGAGCATCTGATGGGTTGTGCAGAAGGCAATGTGGTCAAGAGGGTACCTTCCTACACATAATGTGGGACTGCGTTATCATACAGAACTACTGGAAGGGGATACACCAATGTACAACTGAGGTGCTCGGGTGGGGCTCTGACCAGAAGCAAAACGGTGCTTACTAAATGTATGGGAACCCACTGATGTGAATAGTAGAGGGAAAACGTGGGTTACGCTGGGCCTGATGGTTGCCAAGAGGAACATTGCCCGGCATTGGCCTCATGGAAGACTGATATGGACTAGTGCATGCTGAGGGAAAAGACAGTGTATGTGGCACGGGGATGCCCCAGGAAATGGTCTGCTATCTGGTATAAATGGAATGTATATAGAGGAAATATTTGTGTCCCGCCCGTTGTACCATCTCTTGACGAACCTCTTACACCCTGAGGCTTTGCCCCTCCCTGGCCTGTTGTGTCGATTTGCCACAAAATTCTGTCTACTTGAAAGCATTTCTGTCATGTACAAAAGAATTGCCGTGTTCTTGATTAATAAAAAGATTTTTTTTTTTTTAAAAGACTATGATACGAGGACATACCAAGGCACTGATAGTTGGGTGGAGGAAGTCCCAAATTGTGCAATGTGAGGAACTAGAAAGGGATATCTGTCAACTAGAAGCCGGGGTAATACGCGAAGGGATACAAGACTCACGCTTGAAACACCAACTCCATCTCAAACAACAGGAATGGAAAGCCCTGGTCGAAAATAAGGCTAGGGCTCATGCGAAGGCAACTCAAAGAAGGATATACCACGTGTGTGGCAAAGCAAATAGAATGATAGCCTGGTGGGAAAGATGAGACAGGGAAAGAAAGTGGGTTCTAGAAATCCGCACACCTGAGGGAAGCTTACACTGAACAGGGAAGGCCATTGCAGAGACATTTGCCGGGTACTATGAGACTCTCTATACCTCCTCTACTAGAAGTGGGACTGACTGTGCTGAGTTTTTAAGAGACATAGCACTCACCTCCCTGTCAGCTCACGATAGAACAGCACTAGGCTTTGAACGGTGATTTCCACATTGGTCCATCCGGACCAATCGAACTTCATACCCCAAAGGAGCAATCACGAGGTTGGATCTGAGATGCCTAAACAGGGTACTACAGATGACTGGGGCTTGACATGGAGATGAGGAGGGGCTGCTCCCGCTAGACATACGAATGGCAATTGACAGTATACAGTGGCCCTACTTGCTCGCGGTCCTGCAACGAGTACGCTTCGGCCAAAACTTCTGTGCATGGGTCAAACTCCTTTATCAGGACCCATTGGTAAGAGTGCGAGTAAACGGGGCGGTGTCCCGGCCCATGGACCTACATAAAGGCATCGGGCAGGGGTGCCCGCTGTCACAGATGATCTCTGCACTGGCACTGGAACCTCTTGCCACCTGGATTTGATGGGACCAACTAATATTGAGCATCCCAGGGGATGGATACTCGAAAGAATGCATATCATTTTATGCGCACGATATACTACTCTATGCTACTCAGCCTTATCGCACAGTACATAGGCTACTCCACATATTTCAGTTATTTGGCAGATACTCAGGATACCAGATTAACTGAAACAAATCTCTTCACTTCCCCCTGGTCGGAGACGTCCCCTTGAGATTGATTGGGAAGACACTGCTGCTTGTTAAACACAAGCTTAAATATCTGGGTATACAAATATCCAGGAAGGCAGAGGACTTCTTGGTGGATAATTTTTTCCCGCAAGTCAAAAATCTAAAAAAAATGATGTGTCTCATTGGAGGACCCTGCCTATGTCCCTGATGGGTAGAGGAGTCCTATTTAAAATGATGGCCCTGCCCCGCCTGCTCTAAGTATTGGAAAATACCCCACACAATACCCATGGAATTTTTCCAGAGTGGACAGCGAGCTGCGGATGTTTCTTTGGGATGGGGCAGCTCTAGAATAGCGTTGCGTTTATTTGCAGACAGGGGTGTATGAGAGGGGGCTGTCAGTCCCTGGCATTAGAAAGTACTATTGGGCAGCCCAATTGATTACCATGAATGACAGGGTGTTCGTGGACAGGCAGGAACCAGCGTTCCGAGTGGATTGCCTGGCGATGGGCAATCATGGTTTCCAGGCAGCGCTTTTCCACAAGATGCAGGAGAAGCAGTTGCCACCCCACACACAGACCGTGGTACACACGTGGCGCGAGGCAACCAGGTTTCTTGGTTGAGAGGATACATTTTCTGGGAACAACCCCTGTGGGACAGCGACCTACTGAGAGAGGTGGGGCCCCTGTATGGATTCACTAAAATGGGGACTTCTGGGTATCGACTACCTAGGAGATATATGGAGGGATCAGGCCTTAATGACGTTTGAAGACCTGAAAACAGAATTCCAGATGGTAGACACTGAATGTTTTATTTACCTACAGTTGGGACATGAGCTATGCAGACATGTGCTTGAGGGGGAACAACTGTTGAAACACACACCCCTAGAGGATAGCCAATTGTTAGACCCAATGACAACCAAGGCCACGTCACTGACTCATGAACAACTCACAGGATCCTCTGGGGGCCCTGAGAGAGGCGTGGGAGACTGACGTGGAGCTCTAGAGAGGTGGCCATTCGAGCCCCTTTTCGTCTTATCCAGCGGCGGATCTTTCACAGGCCTCACTCCTCCAGAACACTCATGTGTCGAATGGGTAGATGTGACTCTGGGCAATGTGCCAAGGGGGTGTGGGGAGATGGGCTTGCTCTTCCATATCCTGTGGGCTTGTCTCATTATCCAGCAATATTGTCATGGGGTCACGGTAGTTATGAAGGAGGTCACGGGGCTCAACATCCCGGTGGAGCAGAGGTGACATATCCTGTGTGTGACGGGGAAGGAGGCATGGCCGAAATACCCAGGAATTTGGCTCAAAGTGGCAGCCATTACAGCAAAAAGGAACATAGCTAGGGCCTGGGGTGTGTGCCTTCCACCAGGGTTGTTAGAGAGGGAATGCGATCTGGACTGGTGCTGCAGTGCTGAAAAAGTGGTGTACACTTGTGCACTTGCCTGCACAAGTGGGAAGAGTTTGGGGAATATGGTTGGCATAAAGGGGATATTGAATGTACAGCCTATAGCACTTATGAGAATGTGGGTCTACCGGATCTGGGTGAAATGGGCGGACCATTGAGCAATATAAATAACCCCCATACGGTATTGTAACCTACCGAATATGCTGCAATGGGGTATACTCTAGCATTCTTGGTCGTCACACCCAATTTTTACAGAACGACCCAGTGTATTGGGCACGTTTCCAATAAAGACCAGTCTGTGTGGGGAAGGGAGTGGGAGGGGGAAGACCATTGCGAAGCCTAGGACTGTGGCTTGGGGACGCAGAGATTGATGAACGTTTAAACCCTTCCCTGCTCATGACGGAACCACTCCGTCATGAGCCACGGCAGCGCTGTGCTCATGACGGAGTGGTTCCGTCATGCTGCGGCCGTTGGCGGCCGCTCCGCCCACGCGGCACCTTTTCCCCGCCTGTGCGGGCGTGTAACGTAAGTGGGCGGCGCCGTGACGGAACCACTCCGTCATGAGCACAGCTCAACCGTGACTCATGACGGAGTGGCTCCGTCATGAGCACAGCGCCACCGCACTGCCCCCAAACCCCCCCCCCCAGCGCTGCGGCTGAATTCCTGCCGCAGCCAAGGGGTTAAACTGATCCATTGGCATTGATCAATACTGCAGTGTCTTGGCCTGCATGCTTGTTTACAATGTGTACTGACTGTATATATCGACCATTATATTTGATGTATGCTGAGCAATTTAAATAGATGTTTTTAAAAATTGCATATGTTACCCCTAAGTTAAGCCGACTGCTTTTGTGCCATGCTATCAGAGGTTTAAGCAGAGGTTTATTTAGTGAAATTTGTGGTTCACCTCGACAAAGATTGGGTTTATCATTTGAGTGGGGCTTCCACCACTCTAAACTAATAACTCAATTTCTTACACCTATATACTAATAGATAACGTTACAAAATCTCCATTTGCACGGGGGTCACAGAACAACCTAGCTAAATAATAGTAATTAGGCTGGCCACTGTTTGTAACTCTCTGCCATTGGCTGTGGACACAGGGCTCATGGGTTGCAAGAATAAACAGACCATCGTCCTTGTGTTGCATTTACAAACAGGATTGTGTTTTTAAACAGCCCATGTTTTCATAAAGGAACTGGTGCTTCATATACAAAGAAGGCTTTCTTTTTGGAAAATATCGGGTTGAGCAGACTTTAGTACTCTAGACACGGCCACCTACCCCAGGGGTCACCCGACACAATTCACAAAGGGGAATCAGTTACGACCTTTTTGATGTGGGTAACTGATCAATGCTTTGTGAACCCAAATACCGTACCAAACCATTGATTCATACAATTGCGACTTGCAGTTAGAAGGGGATGCTCATTACAAGCCTCCTCCTAATTGTGATTAGGAATGAATGGCAAAACCCATTTTGCAAGTCAGCAAGGCTTTTCAGACTCGATGAATTGGAGTAGTATATTGCATATTACAAAAGTGTTTACTACATTGAGCACTTAGTGTGTTTTTCCATGCACTGGCAAGGGAATTTGCACTTTTTTCACTGCTCTTCACTGCTCAAAGCGGTTTGCTAAATTGTGGAAGGTTAATAAACCTGTAATACACAAGGAGTCCTGCGTAATAACCTGAGCACCACATGAGCACTAATATGTGTCTATGCAAATTTCCTGTCTGAGAGATGCAAAAATGATGTAAAGAGCTATCTGTGGCATGACTGTAGAAAGCATGCGGATTTACAGAGGCATGAATAGCCCTCCTTCTCATGTCCTGAATTCTAACAGTTTCTGAGGTGATTAAACGCATGATTATAAACAGCGCTCAACAATCCCCTATGTGTTTTTTTTAATTCTGACTTTTGATAGCGTGGTTGTCTAACTGAAATGTTGCTTACAATATACATAGAGTAGACTTTGGATCCACCATCTTTCAACCAGTGACTTTCTTCGATCAGCCTCTTTCAGCCACTGACTTGAGACTTTGTCAATCAAGTTTTGGCTGACCCAGTGGCGCATTATTCTCTCTCTTAATGCAGTGGTTTGTTTGAGTGTATAACTCCCCCTCCCCTTCAAGTGTTTTCATTGAATTGCATGTGGGACCTATTTTACTAAAGCTCTCTCTGTCCACTTCTGTTGGCTTCATCCTACAGGCTGTGCTCTGTGACTAGTCTTTTCTCCTCTATGATCCCTTCCTCTGTCCCCTGTGAACTTGCTGTCCCTGCCCGCCACACTCTTGTAACTCCGTCCCATCTATCCCATGACTCCCCTGTGGTCTACTTGTTCCCCAGCCAGCCAACCTCTGGTATCTCCCTCCCCTTCCTCCTTCCACTCTGCACTCCTTAGTTCCATCTCCCTCCTACCCCTGCTGCCCACCCTTTCCTCCTGGTTCCATCTATTAAGTGATGCCGGCAGTAGGAATGTTCTTTTTGTTCCATAGAAAGGAAAGGTAGGCATATGGAAGGCTCTTGCCTTCAATACGGTCCTCGTGTTATTTTTGTGACAAGGGAGACTTCTTTAGAGTCCTTCCATTCTACGTCATAAAACCTACAGAAGGACTGTAATGAAGGCTCCTTTGGCATCTAAACTTTATTTGAAATAGAAATAAGTTGAAATAAAAACAGAGTTGTGTCAAAAGCAAGGGGCCTTCAATGCAATCTGCTTTGTAATTTTTCCCTGGATTTAATGTGCCTACGCTACATGAGTATCTTAAATCCAGGTATATTGACTTTTTCATTGCTTTTATGTTTTTTGCATGGGTGAATTCAGTCATTTGTAGCAAAGTATACACCTGAGGAGAGGAGGGCCGATGTTAGCTCAGGGCATAATAGGAGCAAGCAATTAAAATGGAGCAGCAATATTGCGCAACATTACATGTCTGTATTCCTTCCATGTATTTAGTGCATTTCTATACTGACCTCAACACTCACCCTCAATGCACTTCATGGATCTCTACCCAGAGACTGTGCCACTGTGTGAAACCAGAGAATGGAGGAGCGGACGGCAAGGGGCTATTGGTTTCTGAAGTTCAATCAGCGATTTGCGGGTCCAGTTGGATGTCCACCAACAGGATCTCTGTTCTTTAACTGCAGGATCCCTAGTCATCACTCCATCCATCCCCTTGATTCACAAGAATCAATCAATCAATCAATCAGAACATTTGTAAAGCGCACTACTCACCCGTGAGGGTCTCAAGGTGCTGGGGGAGGGGTGCTGCTACTGCTACTGCTCGAATAGCCAGGTCTTGAATAGCCTCCTAAAGGTTAGTGGGTCCTGGGTCTGCCGTAGGAGGATGAGGATGGTGTTCCATGTTTTGCCGGCGAGGTGGGAGAACGATCTGCTGCCGGTGGTCACTATTCGGATGCGGGGGTCGGTGGCGAGGGTGAGGTCGGTGGAGCGGAGCTGTCGGTTCGGGTGTGTAGAAGGTGAGTCGTCTGTTAAGGTATGCCGGTCCGGTGTTGTGGAGTGCCTTGTGTGCGTGGGTGAGGAGCTTGAAGGTGATCCTCTTGTTGATGGGAAACCAGTGAAGGTCTCTCAGGTGGGGTGTAATGTGGCTATGGCGAGGGATGTCGAGGATCAAGCATGCAGAGGCGTTCTGTATGCTTTGTAGTCGTTTCAGGAGTTTGGCCAAGGCTCCTGCGTGGAGGGTGTTTCCGTAGTCCAGCCTGCTGCTGACGAGGGCCTGGGTGACCGTTCTTCTTGTTTCGGTCGGGATCCACCTGTAGATCTTGCGGAGCATGCAGAGGGTGTTGAAGCAGGAGGATGAGACAGTGTTGACTTGCTTGGTCATGGAGAGTGTTGAGTCGAGGATGAACCCCATGTTGCGTGCGTGGTCGGTGGGTGTTGGTGCTGCTCCCAGTGCGGTCGGCCACCAGGAGTCGTCCCAGGCCGAGGTGGTGGAGCCGAGGATGAGGACCTCCGTCTTGTCCGAGTTCAGCTTTAGGTGGCTGTTCTTCATCCACTCGGCGACGGCTTTCATTCCTTCGTGGAGGATGGTTTTGGCAGTGAGGGGGTCCTTGATGAGGGAGAGGATCAGCTGGGTGTCATTGGAGTAAGAGATGATGTTGAGGTTGCGCAGTCGGGCGATGCGGGCGAGCGGTGCCATGCAGACGTTGAACAATGTCGGGCTGGGGGATGAACCCCAATCCGACAGAGAATGCAGGCTTGCGTGGGTCCAAGTTCATTCAATCAGTGTTCATATTAAAGTGAGCTCAATGGATTGATGCATCAGCTGCAGAAAGTGGCAAGAAGTAAGGGAAAAGACTCAGTCTATCATGCTTCTGTATAAATAGTGCTAGTACTATTCTTCAGTTAATGAGTAACAACTTTTTTTCAGTGCTATGTGTGTGGCCCGAGCTCTGTGTCAATCATGCCACATTCATGCCACATTTAAAAAGTGAGTCATTGTTCTGGCTCAAGTTGTTACAGGTGGCGCCATAACTCTCACCTCCCATCATGTGCCATGTTGTTCTCTTGATCCTCTTATGTGTTTGTTTCTGTAACTTTTCCAATATGGTGTTTTGAGCAGGGCACTGGCTTAAGCTATTTCATGTGTTGAGTGCAGTGCTAACCTTTACTGGCGCGGTTTAGTGGTTAGACAATTTTGAGCCAGAACCATAACTCACTTTTAAAATATGTTTTTTCAGTTAATTTTGCTTTTTAATGATTTACTTAATTGCCACCTCTCACTGTGCATGGCCGAATGCTGGGTGCAGCAGGGCTTGCAGCTAGGCCTGGTCCCAACCCAAATTTACTGCCAAACCCACACATTGCATAGACTTTGGCTCTGTGCCCAACTGGCGATGGCCAGCCATCCCCTCATGTGGCACAGCATGCCAGGTAACTATTCTGTACTGTGCCAGTCTTACATCAGGCCCTGTGGCCAATCACTTTCAGTTGTGAGTAGTAGTGGTATGTTGGAGGGCTTGCCTGCCAATGCACTGCGTTTAATTTGCCAGCTGCCAATTTTCTTGGAGAGCAATTAAAAAGCACAAAACTTATTAATGAATAAAACTCTGAGGGAGAGATTTACTAAGATTTTGGGCTGTGTTTGCGTCACAAAACGGACGCAAATTGGCGCAATTTTTTTTCCCCAATTTCCTTTCCAGCGCTAAACTTGTTTAGCACTGGAAACAACGGAAAAGTAATGCGAAGCAGCGCATAGCGCTGCTTCGCATTACTTTGCGCCATGGGGGCGTACCAAGGGTTGGGCATGGGCATTCCAATGCAACCACCCATGGGTTCTCACACTAAACCCAATTGACTAAATAAAGTAGATTGGGTTCAGCATGAGAAAACTGCGCCCTTTTCAAGTAGGCGCAAGGAAATTCCTTTTCCGACTTTGCCTGTGTGCTGCGCTTTACAGCACACATACAAAGTGGAAAAATGGTTAAAGTGAGTCTGTGCATAGTATTTTGTACTGGAAGTGTTCGCTCTAGTATAAAACCTATCCTAGACTCACGGAGACACCCTTGCACCATGGCGCAAAGGTGTCTCCGTAGCGCACAGCAGCTGATTTCAGCGCCGTTGCTAGAGCGAGGGGAGGAGAGTGCCTTATTTTAGTAAATAGGGCACACTCTCTTTTACACAGCGCAGCATTTGCAGCGGCTGTAGTGCACTACGTGAAAAATAGTAAATCTGCCCCAAATTGCCTTCTTATTTATTTTTGCACCCTCCCCAAAGGATCGGCTCTAAACTTGACATAATCAACAGTAAGCTAAATCCCCTAATTTTGTGTAGACCCTTCAAACAATGCCAAATGTCTTTGAAAATGAGCACTTCTTTCACCCAACCCTTTATATTTACCCCAGCCTAATGGGCCTGCATGAAATGCAGAAAACTAAGACTAGGCAACACATGCAAAACCCCTGCCAATCTTCACGTAGGTCCATTAGATGGTGCTAAAGATATTAATACATCAAAAACGGTTTGAACCCCTTTTTAACTCCATACTGGTTGTACCTTTCTACCTGCCTGCAACATTTGATATTTGATGAATATTCATCAAACGGTATTACTGAAAATCTTATTGCCCCCCCCCCCCCATTTAACTTTGGCCCATTCCTTGATGGACAATCACAAAATGTGCCATATCAATCAAAATTCAGACCATCCATGCGTCTGTCAAATTTTCTGCAGATTCACCACACAGTACAAATTGTATTAGCAACTGAAAACATTTTTGCCCACCCTTTTTCAACAACCCGCACCACCTCTTCGTGGATCTGCATGAATTTACAATTCAAGTTTATTGAAAGAGCAAATATAAAATTTAGCTGTCAGCACATAGTAGCAACCTTATAAAACGCATCATAAACTAAATAGAAAAAATAAACAAAAATAGATAAGAACCAAGAGTTTCAATAATTGAATACTGGACACATAAAAATCAATAAAATACTAGAAATTGCATTAAGACAAGTGCATAGATGATCCCAGAGAGGGGGCTGATCTTTGATAATCAAACAGACAATATGTGTCTAATAGACCATGCCGCAAAAAGAAATTTAGATACAGCGATCACTATCACGCTGATGGAATCACTTTTACAAATTCTAAGAGTGTTTGTTCGATTTGTCAATATCAAAAGATGGCATAAAGGCAAATCCATCTAGCTCTAGGTCTGGCATATCTTGGGCAAAAAAATAGTGTTTCTCAGTTTCATCAAAGAACATACATGACTGACACATAGTAGGTCTAGGCTTTGCAGAACTCCAAGAAGATGTGTACACAGTATTAGACCTGGCAGCCTTGGCGAGATCTCCCCTGTCTTTTTGCTTCTGCCTCCTGTGTTTTTATTGTATGCTGGATTTCGTTTTTGCTGGTTTAGATGCTTTGGGCACTTTGCCACTGCTGATCAGTGCCAAAGTGCAAGTGCTCCTGTTCGTAAATTGTACATACAGATTGGTGTTCCATGATTGGCTTATTAGACTTACTACTAAGTCCCTAGTACAGTGCACTGTGTGTGCCCAGGGCCTGTAAGTCAAATGCTGCTAGTGGGCCTGCAGCACTGATAGTGCCACCCACACAAGCAGCCTTTTAAAATGGGTCTCAGAATTTCTTTTTGCCATGGTGAGGATGTTGAAATGCCTAGTCAGAGAGACAAACACATAGAACCCAGTATCGCTTATCAGGACCGCCATGGTCGGTAGGTATAATACCAGTGCAAATATTATATAAATAAAATACTAGACCCCACAATTGATGGCAAACCTCAGATCACTGTGTGTATGGTGATCGCTGATTAGTAATTATCTCAAAGCGGAGTGTTCAACCCCTTAAAAGCAGGAAAAAGTCCTCATGAGAATCAGAATAATGACGGAGTTGATCTGGTGATGCCCTACATAGAGGTAGAGGACCAAGACATGAGGATAATGTTTAAGGTCATTTATATTATGGTGGACATTAACTTATGCCCAGTCCCAACCATATCAGTGTTCATTGGTGCATGTTTGGTGCATGTTGCTTTTGATGCACACATAGTGAGCGTAACAGTGATGCTCAGTTGTTGGTCAAAATTCAGAGTCTCCTAGTGTCCACCCTTCACATCCCAGGGATAACTCTAATCCTGATTATTGGTAGATAGTAATAGGAGGGAGAGAGAAGGTAGTAAAAGCAGTCTTAAAAGAGGTATCCGGATGTGCCAGGTCAGTGTGGAGATAGAACCATGCAGAGTCAAAGGACTTCTATCCAGGGGATCTCGTCATTGAGACCCCATATGTTCGTCTGCAGACGATAGACCCATCTCTGTTCTTTTCGGAATAGTGTCATCGTGTTCCATTGGGGGTCAGTCTCCATGATTGTCCAGTTGACCTGTTCAGGTGTGTGTCCCTTTCCTATGTAATGTGTTCTCATATTGGTTGGCCTGCGGCTGCAGTGAATGTTACCACTGTGTTCGTTTATACTCACCCTCATTGGTCATCCCTACATAAAGGAGATTGCAGGGACATCTGACAAGGTACACACAGTTCTTTAGTGTTGCAGTTGGTGTGTCTGCGTTGTGTCCATTATAAATCACAGAACTGCAGTGTTTTTGTGTGAGTGGTAAGATTGCATATATTGCAGTTGCCACAAGGGGAATGTCCTTTTACTGCTGGTAATCACCATAATATGGTTTGATCTTCTGTCTGTCTTCTGTGGGGTCTGGTATGGACTACTAAGTCATCCAGATTTTGTGTACGTCTAAAGGCAAACCTAGGGCGCTCCAAGTTCATGTCACCTGTATTGACAATGTGCCAGTGTTTCAGCAGTATGTTTTTAACTTTGTTAGATTGAGGCGTGAATGTGGTCACGCATGTGATGATATCCTCCTGAATTTTTGGATGGGTCTCCAGAAGGTCTTCGCAGTGGTTATTCCGTGCCTGTTTTCTCGCAGTTTTGATTATCTTTTTTTTTTTTAAGAGAATTTTTATTGTTTTCATGACAGTTAAAACAGTAAGACACTTAAATAGACCTTGCGCACATATCGTTTGACATACCAGCACCCCAATGAACAGTCCTGTAGCCAACCCCATTTCTTCATTGCCGATACAGCCAATGGCACCCCACCTCCCCACGGCCCCGCCGGCCACCTCAACAATCCGAATCAGAGGAGTCCTCATCTGAAAGCAGTGGCGGGTCGCATATTCCTCCCCTAAATGTGTTCCATGCCCCCCATACCTTGTCCCACTTGCGAGGGCATCCCCGCCTGGTAAATGCTGATCACTCAGCGAACATGGCTACATCCATATCTCTCCTCCATGCGGTCAGCAACGGCACCCCCATCGCTCCCCATTTTTGGGCTATGTTCCTTTTGGCCGTCATTATCCCCAGCGTTACCCAGCTCTGCGCCTGGCGACTGAGATCATTGGGTTCCCACACATTTAACAGACAACGCCGAGGCTCCGGCACCAAAGATATCCCGCACGCCTGCGACATTGTCCGCAACACTCGCTTCCAGAAGTCTTGGATGGCAGGGCACTCCCAAATAGTGTGATAAAAGGTTCTTTCCTCCCCACAACCGTGCAAGCAGAAGGGGTGTAGTGCTCTGCCCATCTTATGTAGTAAGCACCTGGTGTAGTATGAGCGATGCAAAATGCGAAGCTGCTCCAGCCGCAGCCTCGAAGGTATACCCGCCTCGCGCGGTGAGGCCAACGCCTCGCGCCATTCCGGGTCATCAAAGTCACCGACCTCATCGGCCCACCTCACCCGCAAGGGCCCCATAGGGTCTGGCAGGTTGTTGATAAGTTTGCGGTATGTGAAGGACGTGGTCTTCTTTGGCATGTATTCCGTCAACAACCTGTCCTCCAACGAGGACGCCTCCGGAACCTGCGCACCAGGAGCCAGCTGTGCAACTAGGGCATGTTTAATCTGGAGGTATCTGAACCACTCCGAAGGAGCCAGCTCATATTGCTGTTGCAAGCGTGCAAACTGGATGACCGCCCCCTTTTGCCACATATCGCCTATCACCGAAATTCCGATGTTGTCCCAAGCGTCGAAGCCCTTGCTATCCCTCAATCGTCCCAACTGCTTGGCATCCCAGAGAGGTGTAAGTTGAGTCAAGACCCCCGCCACCACAGCCTGGCCTGCGCCGCATGCCAGATAGACACAGTCTGTCTCAGAGGGCCGATCAACTTCGAGGCCAGTCGAGCATCATATAAAGGTGACAGCATACCCCTCTCGCCCAGTACATCTCTGTCCGCCTTAAATGCAGGGTCAGACTGTGGCGCATGGAGCCATTGGTTAACCACCTTCAGCTGCGCCGCCCAATAGTAGAGCTGGATATCCGGGAGCGCAAAAAAATTGCTACCTAGCCAGTAAGTGCAAGCACACTAATCTTCCATACTGGGGGGGCAGTCTAACTCATGGCTTGTCATCTTCTACTTAATAATTATCTCCAATTAAGTCTTTCAGGCCTTTTTTTCAAGATCCCGTTGGCTACACGCCATATCTCCCAGTTTCACATGAGAAGCTGCTAGCTTCATCTATTGAGGTGACATTCTAAGTACAAGGTTTGCAGTGGTCAAACAAGACTCTGTACCATCCTTTATTCTTCATTGGCAGCTTTGATTGAGTACTCGAGATGTAGCTCATGGGATGGCGGGTGTATAATGGTACCAGATGCAATGTAACATATTGATTGGAAACACATTCAATAATAGCTGTCAGTATCCACTCAGGTGTAATGCTTTTAACATCATTCAGTCACTCACGTTCCTCTCCCCCACCACTAGCAGGTCTACTAAACCAAAGAGAGACCAGTGTAAAGAGCAGAGACCACATTACTGAACCGGGCATAACTCCAGGGACAAACTTCATTAAAGAAAACTACATCACAATGGATTAACAATCCACAACCAAGCTAACTCCCCTACCACTCATTGACTTTATGCTTGTATTTCACTCTGTACAGCGCTCAGCTGCCTTTTGGCTTGGTTTGGGCTATAGATATACACCATACATACATACAACCTCTGCTTCTTGGAGAAATGGAAAAACGTGTTCTCTCATAGCTAGTGCATGCAATGGGAGCAGAGAAATAGAGACTGGCATGTTCAACCCTTTCCCCGTGTTTCTGTGCATGAGACCCCTCCATTCATCAGGAGTCCAGGGCCCTGAAAACCATTACAAGACCCTTTATGGCCAGGTTGAGTCGTCCCCTGCAGACACCATTCACAAGTTTCTAGATCGTGTACATATGCCTAAGTCCCCATTAGGCCTAACTGATGCCATAGAATTGTCCATCTCTGACCAGAAGCTGCGCTGGGCAATCTGGTATTTGGGGACTAGAAAGATTCCAGGCCTTGACTGCCTGCCATTAGATTTTTGTAGAACTTTCTCTCAACCCTTAGTCATAAGATTTAACAAACTCAACAATACTAGAGCTGAGTCCAGCCAGCCACCACAATCCTTATGAGAGGTACTGACTGTATCGCTTCTGAAGCAGGGAAGGGACCGTTTGGCAGTCCCTTCTTATAGAACCCTTGGAATACTCGATTAGGACTATAAAATACTTGGTAAAATCCTTGTGGGCCAGTTACTCACTTCCACACAAATTGGTTTGGTCTACTCACAGGAGGCTCTGCTCCCTTCGTCCTGCCAAGGTGAAATCCCTGATTGTCTATCGAATGGACCCCCCTAATCCCACAGCAGAGGTACTTCGCCTGTGCGTCTGGCCTATTCCATCTTGGGGAGGTAGGTGGGTGGTTGATCCTCCCCGGGCCTGAAAAACCCAGAGTACTTGGCTACATGCTGAGAGTGGCTGCCTGTGGCGTCCCACAGCTACCCCTGCACACCACTGCCGGTGCTGTTTTCTATGCTGGCCCCCACAGGTTTCATTCTCCAATCTGGTAAAGGGTGTGCTGCTGTTACTCCCCCCTCACCCACACCAGGCCAAATGAGGGTCCCCCCTTCTGCAACCCAGGGAATTGGTCCAGCTCCCCCATGCTTCGGCCTCAGACCACAACCTCAGAACAGACGTGGCGACCCACTGAATTTGACCATATTACTAAGCGGAGGAAAATAAACTAACCGTGAAACTAAAACAGTGAGTAAAGAGGGAAGAGCCCAGTACCAAATCACCGCCCACAGGGTAATTGTGGTGTACAGAAGATGAACTCCACAGAGTCACTCAGGGGGCCCAAATTATTTTAATTGAGTCTCACCCCACAGATTGCGTTAGGCTGGTAGAGGCCACTTGTGTGATGAGATCGGGTCTTCTTGAAGTTAGATTGCTTAAGAATTCAGCCAAAAGTGGGTGAGAACCTCCTTCTAAGGCTAAATACAGGTGGAAGACAGATGGCCAACAAGTACCATAAGGGGATGCGCTCACAAGAACTCTCTGTGCTTCACAAACTACATAGCTCAGGCCACTTTTCTCCTGATTCCTGTTAGATGGTGGAGGCTGGGCGGATCTTGCATTGTTCTTTATAAGGCATTCATTTTTCCCTCAGCATATCCGGGCAAAGATCAGGGCAAGAGTGGGCACACCTGCGCCCATCAGAGCCCAGAAGCGGCTACGTTGAAGCACCTCCCTTTTATCCTCATTTGAAATATTCTGCTCATCTTTTATTGGTAAGTGTAATTCTAGTGATAGTTTACGTGCTCCTTCGAAGGGAACAATAATCAATAGATTCTTGAGACTGTTATTTGGGTTAACTCAATCTTTGACTACTTTGTCTACTCTGCGCCTGCTGTTAAAGGATGCATCAATATAACTCATCAGTCATGTTCACTACTGCTATTTTTCCACCCATAGAACCTGTGGTGCTGCACAAAAAAGGGCACATTTGAAAATAAATGTGTGAATACCACTGCAGAAATATTTAAGCCTATAATTCCAGAAGCATTTTCATTGAGCCTTCTTTGCTGAAAGGCTGTAATGACAAAAGTGCCTACAACCTCTCCCTGACAGACTGGAACAGATTGAACTGAAGCCACTAAGCATAAAGATCGAAATTGTTGCACAACTCTTTTGTGGTTTAAGTGTACTTATGAGTGACATTCAATGACCAAATGTGTGACACTTTGAACGACACTTTCTCACAAGCAAAATCAAGCAATGAGATCCATGAAACAGACGCATTTGAAGAATTGCACCCATTTGAGCAATGAGAAACTCTAAAAAGATCTTGAAGCTGCCGCAAAGCTCCTAAACTATCCAGCAGACATATTAAACCCTCTGCATTATTTTATGGTGAGTCAAAACTACCACTAGATAAAACTCAATCTTTCTCCATTAATAACATTAATCAATTAACTATTACATTTTTATTGTTGCCTGAAAACTGTTGGACACGAAAGTAACTCTACAGCAGGACAGGTACTTTTAAATCCATAGGTTATTTCTAAGCAAGAACCCCAACCCAGCTCAGCACCAGGTACAGCAGTAACCCACTGACATATCCACATAAAATACAGTTCTGTGATATGTTGGGACATGTTCTTTGCAGGAGGCATATTAACCTTCTGCGCTGGTTTATGGTGAATCAACTCAAAACCGCCACTAGACAAAACTCTGATCTCTTTCCAGCAGGTTTTGCCTTACCAACTCAGAGTCAGTGTCAGTGCAGGGGAAAATACCTTCTGTCTCAGGCTGTCGCTGCAGTCTGAGGATTCACACTCACTGCAGACAGATACTCAGACAGTTGCTGTGATGTGGACACAGGAATCAGTTGCCAGTCTGAAGAGGGTAGGCTGGCACAATCGGAGATGATGCTCCTCTCTGTAGTAGTGTGTTACATCTACTATAGACATCAGGGTGAGAGCTCATGGCCTGGCACCACCGTCCAAGTTCAGAGCCATGCCCAGTGCTTTACTTGGAAATAAATAAGTACAGGTACTCACTAAATTGAGCTGTGGACTGAGGGTGAGCTTGGAGAGGAGCTGCGGGTGGGGCTGGGAGCGGTGCTATGGAGTTGGGCTAGGCGTGAATTTTCTTGGTGTGCATCTGTGCATGATGATAAAGAGGCATTTCGGGTATTTCTAAAGTATTCATTAGTCTTTATATTTACAAAGGGAGGCATTTAATAGTTTTTATATGTGTCCAGATGATCTTTGTGCATGGCACATTAAAGACATTTTTCATTTTTACATTATGCATAGCAACGGATAATGTGGGCACTTTAGAAATCTTGAAAATGATATACCATTATGTTATTCTTACATCTGCGTTTTTTTAATCTTGAGTGTATTTGGATTACGTTACTCAATGCCCAGAAACTTCTAGCCGCCACACACCGTCCATGATGTTTTAAAGTAGATTACTCTACTCCATGGAACTAGATTGAGCTAGATAAAATTAACTAAAAGCATGGTAATACCAATGGCCTTGTCCCTAGATGTATGCAAGGCTCTTCCCAAACGATGGTTGTTGAGCTATCCCAAACGATGGTTGACCACTGGTAAAGTCAAGGCCCACTGACACACTCTAGAGTGGACAGGTCTTTCTTGTAGAGTGAGCTGTGAAAGAAATGAAATCAATTGTTATAATTTCAATACAGTGCAACCAATGTGGCTACACATTAGTCCACTCGACTCTTTGATCTGAGTTTAGTAGGTTTCATTATAAGTTCAGAAGCAAATCAATATAGATTAATCTCAGTATAATCATATAAAAATTCAAAAAGATCAGTGTAAGTCCAAATATCCTTAAGAGATGTACAAAGCAAATGACTAACTGTAAGATAATGACGCAGGTAATCAAACAGAAGAAATTAAATTTAAATTGCATCAGATTATTCTCTTTAATGAGGATGAGTAACTTAAATTTCCCTACACTACCTTGATAAGGACAACCCTAAACTAAAGCACTTGAGTAAGGAAAAAATTGAATAAGAAAAGAAGAAAGGTGTCAGCCATCAGAGTCTTCAGTAGAAACACTCCGAGGGTGGGTCAAGTAGCTTAAAGCCCTGCAAGCAGTAGCATAGGTTTGCACCCTAAGGAAACCCAAGATGGATCCTCTCCCTAACTAAAAAAAGCACATAATGTCTGCCATCGACGTGACACTCTCATGTTGCTCCTCCTTGGGAAATTTCCATAGCTCTGGCACAACTGGTTATTTTCAGAACCTTTCCCAGCCAGATAGCACATTATCTCTTCTCGTCTTTGGCCATTCCTTACCCATGAGAACTCCTCTTATCGCTCATTATCGCGAATCCCTTGTCTGACTCCTCCTTCTCATGCTTTGCTATCTATTAACACAGAACTCCTTTATTCTAAATAATGAGGCTTATTCACACCTGGGATAGAAGTAAAGCAGAAGCATGCATCCCATAATGAAGTCTAAATTTGAATTACATTTCAAGTCTTAATGTGAGCAGACACTGAAATAATTTCTTCTAGAGACCTACTTTTCACTAATTTACACAGGGTTACAGAATATGTGCACCTTTCTGCACAAAAATATAAATGCAACTGCTTAAAGCACGAAAAAATGCAATGAATAATAAACATCTGCTTGTGATTAATTCATATTACACATATAAACGTTAAACAGTAGTTGCTCCCATTGCCCCCCAGACATGCAGATAAGCGGATGCCCTACAGGTGGATTGCCACTGCTGCACGCCCTGCTACCCCTCCCTGTAGTCACCTTGGGGTACCACCCTCTCCCCCTGCTGGCGGCCCACAGTCCTCTTTGGCCTGACATTACGTGGCTTTCTTCTCCATCTCACCAGCATACAATCCCCCCTCCTACAGTATCTAAAGACAATGGTCCGTAGACAATAATCAAATTCGAGGTAATAAATATAGACTCAGTCAGTACTATATACCTCTGTCCAGCAGGACAGGGAGTTAATATACTTGGAAAACAATATAAGTGAGAAACAACCCTGCGTCCAATTTATAAAAGGAAGAACGTACAACATAAAGTAAAGGGTTCAGGCAGAAAGGATTTGTTTGTTTGGAGCACATTTCAAATGAAACAAACAAAATATACTTGAGACACCATTACACATTTAACATAACAATTCGAAAAGTATATATGGTGTACAAAGTGTCGACAGCGTTTCTATCCCTTAAGTAGGTGCTGGGATCATTTTCAGGACATTTAAAATAACATGCCTGTTTACAATAACCTATGTGGTTAATGGATGTGCGCCTCGATTGGGGTAACGTGACCTCAATGTTGAAGGTGTGTATCGTAGTGCACAGTGGCACCGAGGGTGATCCTATCCCATGTGAGATGAGGTGCTGGAATGCGCAATGGCACCAATTGGGAGATCCCAAACAATGGGGATGATGCTGTGACTGATGGGGAGTAAGGTGTTTAGCAAGTCATGGGACAAATGCGTGCTTTCCAGGTTAAGTTTTATTATCACTCGCGGTCTTGATAGGGTAAGGACTTGCCAGGATCAAGGATATCCACTGTGGGCATATAGAAGTTAGCCAGCCGCGTTTGCGGTCTACAACCAGGATGCGAGCCAAGGCGGGTACGGTCAAAGTCTTCTCAAAGCGCCTGTTTCCGATCACAGCAGCGTCATCCCCATTGTTTGGGCTCTGTGGTTAATGGGCGTACGTCTATTAACCAAATAGGTTATTGTAAACAGGCATGTTAAATTAAATGTCCTGAAGATGATCTCAGCACCTACTTAAGGGATCGAAACGCCGTCGACACTTTGTACACCATATATACTTTTCAAATTGTTATGTTAAATGTGTAATGGTGTCTCAAGTATATTTGGTTTGTTTCATTTGAAATGTGCTCTGAACAACCAAATCCTTTCTGCCTGAACCCTTTACTTTATGTTGTACGTCCTTCCTTTTTTAAGTTGGATGCAGGCTTGTGCCCCACTTATATTGTTTTCCATGTATAACTTGTAATATATCCTTTAATTGCACTAGACGTTTACATAGAGCAATAGAGGAAACATTTTTAAAAGCGGAAAGATGGAGGAAGAGTTAGACATAAACACCGTCACAAAGGGAGAAAGCAGACACATGCAGAAGTGAGATAAAGGCAAATGGGGTGTTTGTTAGTGAATGAGGTCGATTTAAGAATAAACAAACTTGGAATACCATGCATTGCACAAACCACATGTTTCAGACCAGAACTTTGAGCGCCATTTCATTTACAAATTAAGCACTGCTAGGAGGACTGAAAACAAGGGGTAGTAGAAACTCACACCCTGCATCTAGAACTAACTGTGCATGACCTGGTGTCATGACATTGAGAAGCGGGCGATAGTGCCATTGAGCTGTGCGCAGTGCATGGTCAAATCAATGCTTTATACTTAGAGTTACAGACACAGATGAAGGCCATATCTAATGAGCTATTGGTTCACAGACTTTGCTGGGTATGGTCAAAGTTCATGCTCCATGGATACAAGAACCTCGAGGACTGGGCCCCGGGCATTGCTGATGGTTCTGCTTACTGAGCCCTAGTAACATGGGCACAATGTAGAGGGCATCAATTCACTGAGAGTAATGCTCAACTCCCAAAGTTGACTAGGAGCAGCCACAATGAATCTGAAGGCCTTGTCCTGCATGCGGGGCTTGATGGGATTGGCCAAAATACATTACCAAGGAGCTTGGTTGCATGCAGGTGGGGTGCACACCTTTGCGAAAGGTCATGCCTTGGACCCAGAGCTGCATTGGTGCATTAGTGCAATAAGGGCTGTATCCTGAGAGCTGCTGCAGCAGGACTCTTGGATGTAAAGCACAGATGACCACCCCATGCACGCTGCATGCACAAATAACACGGACGATTAGTTCATATCAACGGGGGTTGCCATGAGGTTTGCCCTTAACCACTCGCGATATATTTCCGTGGTGAAAAACCAAGGCATACTTTGCAACATTACTCCATAGCATTCTAGCAGCTAGCTAGGGTGTTTTGTGGGTGACTCCTAGTTTATGCCCTTGCTATCAATGGTGCTAGGAATAAAGTACGGCATTTGTTGTGTGTGCGCATGCAGTTTACCCATCTCTAGCAGGAGTGAAGTTGCTGCCAAGGCAAGCATGGCAGTTGTAACGTGCGCCACGTCCCCTTACACAACTCTGTAACAGGAGTGGAGTTGCTGCGCAGTTTATATTCTTACCACATACACGTACAGCTTCTGTAACGTGTTTACCCACGCATCTCAACAATTTCTGTAGAAGAAGATAAGATGCTGGATAGCTGATATTGGTGTATGTCTGAAAACATTGGAAAGTACTATCAGGGTGGTCTTCCAATTAGCAGTGTTTGAGGCCAGCTTGTCTATTAAAATGTAAAGGAGAACCTCAAGAGGAGCTCTCCATCTGATCGTGCTGATCTGGTGCGTAGGAAACGCTGCGCCGTCCCATCTGGAACTTGTGTAAACTGACTGGTAGCTGGAAGTTTTACTGCACTTATACCATTGTTAGTTACACGGACACCGCAGAACACTAAAGGTTTAAATCAAAACAAGGCACATGGGTCGCTTTATTCTAGCCACTTTACTCGAGTATGATCAATGTGCTCACTGTTGTTTGATATATGTACTAGTTGGCCAGGACACAAAATACAGTATAAGCAATTGTTGTTTGTACAGTTTGAATAGAATTTCAATAAACATGACTGAGAACCATGATTTATGAATTTGCTGTTAAATGTCACAAGATGCACAATTACCACATGTGTGCCATCTTAATCCCCATTGGGCATTGAGGGTCTGATTAGCTGTGGATGGTCTATAAGCCTGTATCAAATAATCATTGAAGTTATGACTGTGTTTGACCACCTAAATGGGGTCAGGAAACTTCATTTTGCCCCTGTGGACAGAACAAACCAATGCTTTTTAATCACCCTCTGAGCTGTAAACCCCCAGTGTTAGTATTAAAATGGCTGTACTTTAGGCTTCAGGAGAGTTCAGCACCCCAGCCGGAACATGTACCTGATGCAGATCAAAAAATGCACATGAGGTCAGTGAGTCACTGCATTTGTCAGAGAGATCATTTTGTTACTTGCAGTTTGTAAGTTAAAATCCTAACATACAACAGTGAGCTATTAACTGTCATCTTAGAGCTGCATGCAAACTGCAAGGTAAAAATTGTAGCGATATGTTTTTTTCCCCCCAGTCTTTGTTTGATTACCCTAATCTTTCAAAAATAAATTGTTATATTTTTATTTTCAGCACCTGGTAAAGCCTGACAACCTGAACCCTTACCTAATTTTTGGGCAATTTTTGGTCGAAGAACAAGAGGCCCCAACCTCCTTTGCTGCTCTTTCATCCCAGGGACGACCCAGCAAACAACAGTGTTAAAGGTAAGGAAACTGATGATATTTGTTTTTAGTTTGGAGTTAGGGCTATGTTTGTGGTCACTCTACATGGGGGTTGGAGTGGGTGCACATTCTGAATATTGTACCCTCCCTCAGTGGATGGAATTTACTAATACTGAGCCTTAGCCCTGTGCTTTGGGCAATAACGGTTGTTAAAGGCACTATCTATTCCTTGCCTTGTTCAAGGCCCTCAAACAGTGTCTGTTTCAGTGCCTTCAGCAACCACTATGGCACACAGAGGCAGCGAACAGCAGTAAGGCTGCATTTTTAGCAGTCCTGTTGTCCAAAGGGGAGCTGTTGGAGATATATTGCGATAATGCACAAGATATATGTATTTATAATTAAATTTGATATTATTGCACCAAATCTTATACGTTGTACTTTGACTATTGACAGGCTTCTTTCATATTGGTAAGGACAGCATCGGCATGATGAATACGGTAGAACAATTAATTACACTGTCATTCCATGCACGGCCTGTAGAAGAGAAACTACATATAACGAGATTAGGACCTGATTGGCCTGGCCTACAACTGCAACAAGTTACCGAGGACAGAGGAAAATCTTACAAACGTACATTCTCAAACACCTGGTACACAAAAGCTGATTGGCTTACAGGGTGCATGTCAAGAAACAAACTGTTCTGCTTCCCCTGCTTGCTGTTTAATGGTGATTTTCCTTGGACAAGAGAAGGAGTGATAGACTTGAAGCATCTGTCTGAAAAAATAAAGAAGCATGCACACACAAGAAAGCATATGGAAAACCTGACGAGACTGGGAATGTTGGGAGACACACCGATTGAGCAGCACATAAACAATGCATACCGCCAAACAATACAGAAACACAATGAAGCAGTTGATAGGAATAGACATATACTATCAAAAATAATTGATTGCATTAGTTTCTGTGGTGCTTTCGAACTGGCATTGCGAGGCCATGATGAATCAGAAGGTTCCCCAAATCCTGGAATATTCAAAGGCCTTGTGGATTTAATAGCAAGCATAGACAAGGAAATTGAAGCACATTTAGCAAGTGCTACAGTCTTTAAGGGCACCTCTAAAACTATACAAAATGAATTCCTTGAGTGTATGCTAGAAATTATGAGAAGCCATATTGTCCAAGAGTTGCAAAACACAGACTGTGTGGCTATTCAGGCTGATGACACCACTGATGTGGCCACACAAACACAGTCTGTATTAGTCTTTCGGTACCTGGACAATGACAATAATGTTGTGGAGTGGTTCTATGGTTTCACTCATTTAAGAGACTCTACTGCAGAAACCATTACTGCAGCGATACTGCGTCAACTGAACTTCATTTTTCCAGAGGTGCATCAAAAAAAATAAACTTATTGCACAAAGCTTTGATGGTGCATCCGTAATGAGTGGAAGCCTTGGTGGAGTACAGAAAAGAATTCGAGATGTGTACCCTTATGCTCATTATGTGCACTGTTACACTCACCAACTTAATCTTATTATGCAACAGGCAGTATCAAAGATCTCCGAGACACAAATTTTCTTTCGGGATGTAGGAGGCATGGCAGCATTCTTCTCACATTCCCCAAAAAGAATGGAAGCACTTCAGGAGATTGTGGACAAAAGTGTTCCAAGGGGATCCTCAACTCGTTGGAACTTTAACATACGTACAGTCCAACTAATTTATCAATATAGGGAGGACCTTGTGAAAGTTTTGAAGCCATAGAAGCCAATGAAACCTTTGATTTCAAAACTCAGAGTGAAGCCCATGGCTTTGCTAGAACACTAAAAGATAGAGAGTTTCAGGTCTTTCTGTTTTTATTTCAAGACATAATGTCAGCTGTCGAGAATTTATACAATCAGTTACAAGCACGAGAGATAGATACTGTGTCTGTGAAAAGAAATACCGCTATGTTTGTCGAAGGTCTTTGCTGGCTTTAAATTCATAAACTTAATATGGAAAAGACATTTACAGAGACAGTGGCTTTACTAAAAATTGTCATTACCACTCCTATGACAGCAGCAGAGGCAGAACGATATTTTTCCGCCTTAAAGAGGATTAAGACATTCCTGAGGAACACCATGCTTGAGGAAAGACTAAATGCTTTGGCAATGCTCTCTATAGAAAGCAAGCTAGTTCAAAATATCTCAGACTTTAACGTTCAAGTTATTGAAAGTTTGCTGCTCTTAAAGACAGACGTGCTGATTTTAGATACAAAAAGTAAACATATGTTGAATGCTGCTAGTTTGCGACCAGTTTAGTTGTTTGTTAAATAAAAAACATCTGTGAGGTACTCAGAAATGCATTATATCTCAAAGTCTGTTATGAAGCTCTGTGGTTATACTGAATAAGCAGCTACCTATGTTATATGACATGATCTCTTTATTACTGTAATAACTGCACTTTCATAATTGCTTTATTAACCTTCCTGCTTTCTCAAATTTACTTGAAAATGCACCATTTTTCCACTCTTTTTTCAAAATTTTCTTGGGGGGAGAACCCCCCCGAACCCCACTTAGGTTGTTCAGGCTCGCACGCTACGCTAAAGTATGACAATCATTTTAGGCCTCACCACTTTCAAATGTCACCGTCCGCCACTGCTCATTACATCAGTTCAATATATAGTGCAATGCACATGACTAACTGTCATGGGACCTCTAGCCAGCATTCTTTAATTGATCAGCCATGACCTTCTTGTCCTTCCAGAATGACAACCTCTTGACATCCCCTTTCGAACCAACAGTAAGGCAGTATGGGCCCTTTAAGAAAAACCATGTCCGCGATACAAGCCCCGCCCCAAAGGAATGCGTGACGTACAGCTTGTTCCTTGATCCTATGGGCGACTGGACTAAAAAGGAGGATGATCCAAGAAGAAGCGGCGCATATGCTGGATTTGGGAGGATGCTGGAAGAAGACGCCAGTGACAGGTCCGACCAGAGGTAGTCAAACATCGGTGCAAACCCAGGAGAGGACGAAGAAGCAAGAGCTATGGAAGAAGCATCCACCACTCCCCAGGACGATAAAAGAATCCAGCGATACCATGCAGGAGCGAGCCACGCTCCTGGAGAGGCATGGCAAACCGAGGTACGGGCTCGCATAAGGGCACTAAAGGGGAGGCGGGGTGCTGACCCAGAGTAAAATATCACAGTTAGCAAACATCCCTGCCTGCAAAGCCCCTTCCGTCACAAATGGTGAATGTTTTTTTTTTCTTTAAGGTGCAAAAGTCCCTTCAATTCCCTCCCTAACAACCAAAGCCTGAAACAAGGTTACTGATTCTGGTTCCGTATTTTGTTTTCTTGTTCCGAGACTTCTGAACTGAAGAAGAGTCAAGACAAGAGTAGTGGTGGAGACAAAGTGAGCAGAAGACACCAAGAGCAATTCCCATCTATATCCTTAAAGGAAGGAACCTGTCTGTGTGGTTCATTAAACAATAAAGACCGAAATACCAAAAAACCAAACCTCACTCCATCTTTTCCACCATACGCAGGGGACACTAACTCTAAGATAATGATGTAGGTAATCAGAAAGAAAAAATGAACCTTAAATTGCATCAGATGATTCTCTTTAACGAGCATGAGTAACCTAACTTTCCATACACTACCTTGATAAGGGCAACACTAAACTAAAGTGCTTGAGTAAGGACTTAATTGAATAAGAAAAGAAGAAAGGGGTCATGTAGCTTAAGGCCACACAAGCAGTAGCAAAGGTCTGCTCACTACGGAAACTCAAGATGGACTCTCGCCCTAACAGGGGTCTCCAACCAGAAGCTTGTGAGTTACTGTAGCTCTCCAGCTACCTCTGAGTAGCTCACCTGTGTGCAGCCTACCTTATTAAATTAGAAAGCTTTTGTTTGGTTGAATTAATATATATATAACAAAATTGAAATTATACAACACTAACAACATTAGTAGCTCTGAATGCATTTGAATGAACATCAGTAGCTATCAGTACAGAAGAGGTTGGAAACCCCTGCAACAAACCTCAGCACATAATGTCTGCCATCGATGTGACACTCATGTGGCTCCTCCTTGGGAATTTTCCATAGCTCTGGCACAACTGGATTCTTTCAGCACCTTTCCCAGCCAGATAGCACATTATCTCTTCTCGTCCTTGGCCATTACTTTCCAATGAGAAATCCTCTCTTCGCTTGTTATTGCAATTCCCTCGTTCAACTCCTCCTTCTTGTGCTTTGTTATCTATTACCATAAAACACCTTTATTCTAAATAATGAGGCTTCTCCTTATCTGCAATAGAAACAACGCAGTAGCATACATTCCATAATGAAGGCTAAATATGACTTACATTTCAAGTCTTAATGTGAGCAGCAACTGAACTCATTTCTTCTTGAGGTCTAGTTTTGCTAATTTAACATGTGCATAGGGTTACAGAATATGTGCATCTTTCTACACAAAAATATAAATGCAACTGCTTAAAGCACGAATAAATGTAATGAATTATAAACGTCTCAGTGTAAATGCATCTGCATATGATTAATTCAAATTACACGTATGTTGGACTTCGTCCTTTTTGCAGGGACATCCCTAAACCTTTTGCCTTTCTCCTAGCCTTTTTTTCTGACATGGTGTTGGTAGTTTTAGGACTCTGGGCACTTTAGCACTGCTGTCCAGTTTAAAGTGTGTGTGCTCTCTGTGATAAACATGGTAAGATTGGTCCACACCTGTTTTGGCCTATTTAATGTACCTGTCAGTCTCTTGTGAAGTTGTATCTCCTATATCCAGGTCTGTTAAATTAAATGCTACTGGTGGGCTTGCGGCGCTGATTGCGCCACCCACCAAAGTAGCCTTTCAAACCTATCTCAGGCCTCTGCCATTGCAGGGCCTGTATGCGCAGTGTTACTGCCGCTGTAACGTGGCACCTAAAGTGTGTGCCATGTCTGTGACCCCCCTTTTACTGCATGTCAGTCACCCCTAAGGTAGGACCTAGCTAGCCCTATGGACAGGATGCATTGTAGGTAAAAGGTAGGACATGTACCATAAGTGTGTGACATGTCCTGGTAGTGACAAACAGACATTTTGGTTTCTCACTACTGTGAGGCTGCCCTCCCATAGCAATGCATTGGCGGTTCCCTGATAAGTGATTTCTGTGGTAATTCCTGATATGAGAGGAGCAGCGTGGTCAAGTTTGGTATGGTTGGAATAGGAATAATAAATGCTGCGCAATGGTGTGCGCAGATTTATTATAACTATTTTAGAAATGCCACTTTTAGAAGTTGCCATTTCTGTGTGCTATGTGTCTGCCTACCTGATGTGAATTGCATGTCTGGCTTTTGAGTGACATTGGCTGGTGAGGTGTGTTCGGCTCCAGGAGGAGCAGGGTGAGTCAGCGCTAGGTTGAATGGGACATCTGCATTTGGAGTAGTGGGAGGAGAAGTCCCTGGTCCCTGAATAGGTCTGTGCCTAGCCTATACAATACTGGCTCCACCCCCTGTAGTGTGTTTGATCACCGAGCCCCCACCTGACAAAGGGGAAGAGGAGCCCTGTCAACAGTGTGCTCCAAAACTCCACAGAACCAGTTTGGACTGGTTCCCCCAAAGCCCTGTGCTGCAGACAAAGAGAGTATGTGCATAAATACTGGGGCTGTGACCCCATGAAGGTGGTGTGCTTGTTCTTGTGCTCGGGGCTTGCTGCTGCTGGGCTTCAGGAGGAACCGCCACGAGGGACTGCCTCCCTGCTGGAGGACCCTGTGTGCTGGCCTTCCAGGACCCAGCCTTGTGCCCCTAGAACTTTGCCCTGGCCTCTGGACTCTAGCACCTTGTGAGCGCTTTGCCTTGGTGCCCACCCCGCGTCTGTGCCTCCTTAAGTGGGAGCCTACCCGCTTTATAAATATTGGTTTTTAATGCGGGTGCCAACCACGCGTCTGACCCGGAAGCCAGGCGGCCGTGCCTGGTTGGGGGCGTGGCCGGCCGGGAAAGAGAAATTCCCGCCCGCCACAGAAGGCTGTCCGGAGCCTTGCGGGCTCCCCTTCGAAGTCCCATGTCCCAGGAGAAGGACCGAGTGAAAGCAGAGAAGCGAGGCCGGCCCCGGTGAGAGGAGACCTGCAGAGTCCCCCCCGGAGAGCCCGGTGAGTGGGGCTACAGTGCGAGCCTGGTGGGGGAGGTGTGTCGAGGCACATTGTCGGTGCCTGAGCGGTTCCACAGGAGAGTGGGCCGCTCCAACGTGGGGCACATTGTTTTCAGGGCCCCAGTGGGGGTCCAGAGGGCACAGAAGTGCCAGTGCCTCTATGTTTTTACTCACAGCTGCGCCGCCATAGCGGGCAGCTGCAACCTTTGGCACATTTTGTTTTGTAGGGCCCCAGTGGGAGTCCAGAGGGCACAGAAGTGCCAGTGTCTCGTTGTTTTTGACACAGCTGCACCGCACCAGCACGGGCAGCTGCAAAGTTGGGCACAATTGTTTTGCCAAGTCCCTGTGGGGACCCAGGAGGCACAGTAGTGCCAGCGCCACTATTTCTTTGGGGGCATTTTTATTCATTTTGATTAGAAAGGAGTGAGATACACTCCTGCCCTGCCCCAGCGCAGTGCACGCCCTGTGATTTTGCTGCATTGGCAGCCCAGCCCTGACATTTTTGGACATAGGGCATTTGAGCCCCAGAGAGAAGGCCAGTTGGCCAGGGGGTCAGTGTTAGCTTGGTAGGGCGCCAGGCTCTAATGTGATTTATGTGATGCCTATAACTAATGTGATTTATGCACCATGAGTTATGCATCTGATGTTTATGCTTATGTAGTTATTGCATACTGTGTTTATGTTGGTGAGGCCTATTGCGTAACGTGTTTATGCTAATGAGGTGGGCCTATTGGGTTTATGCCTAATGTGTTAATGCTGAGGTCATTATTGCAGTAGTACTGTTTATGTTTTATATTTACTTACCTGTTCGATGGTTCTAACAGTAGTCCGATTGGCCCTGTCCTGTATATAATTCCCTGTGAATATTGCCTAGCGCCAGTTGGCACAGTGTATATTGTGAGATTCTGATTCTAATGTGTTTATGATAATACAAAGACTATTTTTGATATAACCTTGTGTGGAGTTTCTTTTGTGGTGTTCCTAGTGTGTTGCTGCATGGGTGTGTGTTGCGCAAATGCTTTACCATTGCCTCTGGGATAAGCCTGATAGCTCCTGCCAAGTTACCAAGGGGGTGAGCAGGGGTTATCTTCAGCGTGTAACTCCCTTGCCCTGACTAGAGTGGCAGCTTCTGCCTAGCTTTGGCGCAAGCCTTAGTCAACCAGAAATTCCATTTCTAACAACGTATAAACGGTGAACATTAGTTGTACCCATCCTAATTAAGTATCTACATTTCATGTTATTTTCTCCTGCCACGTTAATAAACAGATTGCCACTTAACTTTATTTATCACATTCTAAATACATGTATTTCAAATATTGCCCTACTCTTTTAGTAAATTAGTCCCAACAGAATAATTTTGAGTGCTTACCATGCATGAATATGATGCATTTACATTATCTCCAGATGGGATCAAAATTACACTTCTTCACCACCAACCATTACTAAGCCAGACTCGCACCACCAAGGATGACTTGGGCTGCTTTTGGCATTAACATGAAATGTAACCACATTTAGAAATCCGTCAGTATCACAGACTCGGGAAACTTCTGCCAAAAGATGTACTTAGTAGAGTCCAGCATACAGACTTTGATTTAACCTAACTTCTACGGTAGGCTAAACAAAATGGGTAGTCATAAATAGATGCCTGCACTGTATTCTTATTTAAAAAAATTACAAACTGAAAACCACGCCTGTGATTGAAACCGTGCCCTACCTTCATTGAAGCACCATGCGCCAAATTTGCAGAGCTACCTTTTCCTGCACGAGTCTGCCTTCTTAGGACATTGTATGTATGCAATAACAGCCCGACTTTGAAAGCTGAGCACCAACAAGCAGCTGCCTGTGAAAAGAGGGCCCACAAATGGAAAGAATCTGCGTTACCTTTTTTAAAAAATTCAAGCAGTCCAGTTGCGAGTTGGCAAATGTGTCTGCAACTATCCAGTTGGCAGAGGCCCTTAACATGGGTCTCATGTTGCACAACAGATGTGAGCATTTCACTAATATGACACTTTAAATGTCTCTGGCTTGTACAAGTTATTTTCTTAACCTTACCAATTTTTAGAACTGTTTAAGTGAATTTGCACTAGGGGAGGAAGTCTGTTGTAAACTTTTTTAAGGGGAATGGCCTCTTCGAACTAAGGTACTGAGATAGGTATTGAGTGCAGCCTTCCTACAGAGAAAGGCAGACCCACTGTGAGAAGTTGACCTGGCATATGCTGTCTCCTAGTTATAGGGACACCTTGCACCAGTCCAATTCGACTCTTATTGATGATAGGTTTAAGACAACCTTTAAAGAAAGCTATCCTAGTGGTAGCTGTGGAGAGCAGCCTTCAGGCTAAGTCTTGAAGGAGTGTTAAGCTTATTGTTTTACCATAGATAACCTCTTGAATAACCAAATGAAAGAGTAGCCCACACAGGTTTATATAAAATATATGTATTTATTCTAGACAGAATCCCACAGTCTCTTTATGAAGCTGGGGCAAAGTTACAATTCAAACAAGCATTTAGAAACACAATAAATAGCACAGGAATCACAGGGCCCCAGGGGGGGACCAAGCCATATATAAAAAAAGTGGTATAAGAATCACGACAATTCTACAGGCAATGCCTAGGGCATTTAGGATCGCTGGCCCCTTAAGAATCCACCCCAGGTTATGAGGAAGGGGACCCACGGGAGGCGCGTGCAGTGGAAATAGCTGCTATCGGGATCTCTATTATAGCCTATGGAGAATGTCGCGGTTGAAATTACACAGATTAAAGTCACTTCTAGCAGGAGTACAAAGTTAAAACTTTAGACTTAAGCTTTTGAGGAGCCCACTACCACGAGAGTACCGAGGTACCACTGTTACCTGCCCCAGGGAAGCCGGGTGCATAGGTCGTTTTCGATGTCGGGTCGCGGGCTGATTTTCTATAGGAAAATGTTCAAAAGTGCTGCTAGCCAAAAGCGTCGATGATGCCGTGAAGATCAAAGATGTGAAGATTGTAGAGAAGAACCTGAAAGCAGAGGGGACAGAGCCTGGGTCACGGCAAAGTGACCAGGAGGCTCAAAGCAAAGAGCCCTTCGATGTCGGGTGTTGCGCCGACCAGTCCTCAGGATCGGATTGAAGATTGAGGGGTCCACCTCTTGATCTAACCAAGCCTATTTGCCGTAATGGCACAAGTCAGTGGAAGGATCAAGTGGGGGAAGGAAAGGAAGGGAACGCCAGGGAGGGAGATCTGTAAAGGAGAAAGAACAGAACATACACGGTTAAGATCACCATACAATATTAGAAGCAACCACACGTTTTCTCCTCCTGCTGAACCCCCTAACCCCTATACCTGTAAAGGAAAATAATCATCCTATTCAAGGGTGGTGACAGTAAAGGAAAGCCGAGGGTTGGTTGAGATGTGGGCGAACTTTGCTTGTGGTGGGGGTTTTTTCTGTAGGAACGACAAATGAACAATGATCAACCCCACAGGTACGATCCTTCCCTTGGTACTTAGACCCTGAAGCATGCATCCACACCTACCCTCCATATGACTCCACCGTGCGTCACAGGGGTAGAGCGTAGCCCTCTACCACTCGTGAAAACCCCTGTTAAGATAGAGTCAGGGAGAACACCATTAGACAATACTGCAAAGGGTTACGTCACATGTACTGCAGCCCATCTCATGCATTCGCCACACTCTTTCCCTCCTGTGCTACTATCCCTGGTAGCTCAAACCTATGTATTTCTACTATGCCGACAGTGTTGGACACTGCCCATGAAGTACTCTTGGTTCTATGATATCCGGTCTCACTGGACCGACATGAAGGACGGAAGGCCCTTTTCCCCCCGCCGGCCAACAAAGCAGGCCAAACACATCCAGAGCGCTAACCTCGCTCTCCCCGCCTGCCGACAATTGCAGGCCGAGCAAATCCACAATAATGACTTGTCAAAGAGTCGGAACCATAAAAGGTTCCCCGCCTGCCTCCATGCGAGCGTCTGCTCCCCAACGGAGATAGGCAACCAATTCCTGTACTATCGTTGGTGCAAGCACCCTTACCGTACTCCAACGAACAGGCCTGCGACAAGGATCGGCCGAGTTCGACTCCTCGAACGAATTTCCGACGCCGGTGTGCTGCAGACTTCCTGTTTTACGCATCTTGGTAGCGTAGTCTCGTGAGACACGCTGTGCATCATGGGAGGTGTAGTTCTGGCTGTGCGGTGAACGAACCACTTCGTGTCTCTGCCGGCGCTCGCCAGATGGTCCATGACATCGGGTGCTTCAGGTGGGAAGTGGTGTAGCTTGGATCTGCAGCCACGGGCTCCGGGAGGCTTCAAGGAAAGCCAGCTTCAGGAGGACGACTGTCCCACATCGGATGAGGGTCGCTGCGGTGTTAGTGTCCGGATTGGATCCACTAAGCCTTGGCAACCGCAACCCATGCAAGATGAACAAATCTGCTACAGTACAGACCCACGAGGTCTGGGAGAGGTCTCCTTTGGGGAGACTGTAGAGCAGGCCTGGAGCAACCAGGGGAACTCTTGATTGTTGAAATAGACCTCCGCTGGAGCCCACAAGTCAAGAGACAAGGGGCCGCGGGAGGCGGCAATTTGGAGTGCGTAAAAGGGCACCCACGGGCCACCGGAGGGGGCTAGGGTGCTGGTCTTTGGCACAATTGCTGTAGAGTGGTTGGCTCGTAAACGGGCCAAAGCACAACTTCCCCACTGGTCAGGGTTGTGTGCTACGCAAGAGGTGGCCGGTGTCCTGGGGTATTGGGGATCTCGGCACCCACGCGGTCCACGGTGCCCAAACTCGTTGAGCACACTCACTGGCCTCTAGGATGCACTGGAAACCCACTTCAAGGGTGCTGGAAGTCGTCGAAGTCCGTAGGAGCAGCAAGGTTCCAACTGGGTCACTTGCAGTGTTTCAGGTGCCTGCCAAGCAGGGGGATAACTCCTTTATCCCAAGGGAGATTTCTTCCGTCAGCTGGGCAGCAGCAAGTCGAAGGTCAAGACTGTAAAGTTCAAGATTAATCTGAGGCTCTGGGGCCACGTTATTCACCTTTATCCCCAAGATTAGGGGAGTGTCCAGAGTAGTGTCCACCAATGAGTGGTGAGGCGGGAAAGGGTGGCTACACCCTCTCCCCTTTGTGTGTTTCACGCCTGGGCAAGGGGCAGGATGCCCCTGAACCGGTTCCAAGCGGTGTATGCAGAATGAGGGCTCTGCACCCACCCTGTTCCAATCCACATTGGGGAGATGCTAGCACCTCCCTGCCACAGGAGCCCTATTGTCCAGCTGGCGAGGCTGGGGTTTTCACCAGCAACAGCCAGCCAGGGTCGTGTAGGTGGCGGGTAGTAGCCATTTTGTGTTACTTATGCACTTTTAAATTGGTGTCCAAATTCTACCGCTTTTTCCATATCGCCCCTCTAGCAGGGGGGAATCATACCCTAATGCCCATGGCTGGACTGGGGGTATGATTCCTACATGTTTGACATCAAACACGATATGGTTCTGTGTAGCCATTCTCAAGTTATCGCGTTATCGCGATAGACTTATAATGCAGTTAAGAGTATATGGTATGGCTACACTACAAACAACCCAGCAATGATTTTACGACGATTGCAGAGAGGCCCTACTCATGTAGGGGTCCCCCCTCACATATACCTCAGCACCCTGCCTTGTAGGATTACCAAGGCCTGCCATAGGGGTGACCAATGAGAGTATATGTGTTGTAATGGGGTGGGATATAGGGTACCTATATCCCCGTAAGGGGTGCTAGCACCACCTTACCCAGACTACAGTAGTGGTCTGGTGGTGTCAGTTTGTATGGCTGTCCCAGGGTGGCACAATAAGTGCTGCAGGCCTGGTAGGCCTACTGAGGGACCCATGCCCTGGGTACCTAGGGTACCATCTACAAGGGACTGTCAGGGCATCCTCAGCATCCAATTGGTTTGTACCTAGGGTACTTCACATTAGTTTTAGGGAGAAAGCAGATAGGTTGGGGTCCTGGATAGCAGGATCCCAGCCAGACTAGTAAAAAACCACTCAAATACCAGGCAAAAATGTTGGGGGCAACCATTAGTCAGATTCCACCTTCCTACATAACCCCCCCCCCCCCCAAACGAAAGGAGATAAGGCTAACCTTGTCCAGATAAGCCTTTATTTCCTGAGTGGCCATATAAGGAAGAACCTGCACTAGCATAGTTGCTCCCTGTCTCATGGTCCACTTGGGAAATCCTAGCCCAAGGGGTTCTAGAGTTTCTCCAAAGTCTAGGGGAATTACCTGTATTGGTTTTTGGTACAGAGGTGGGCTGGTGGGGTGTCTGAGTCTGGAAGTGAGACCCTATTTGGGGTGGTCTCAACCTCCTCAGGTCACTGGTCACCATGGAAGCCTTTCTGCCCATGACTGTGTCATATCTGGCCCTAAGGGTCAACCTCTGGCTGCCTACAGCTGGGGGTTGGATCCCTTTGGTTGGAAAAGTGGAGGGCACTGGAAGGTTTGGGGCAACTATGCCCCAGGTTTCCCTGGGCCCAACAACATCCATTTGAGGGGTACCTA